>NC_088688.1:74534525-75143564 GCF_028017835.1 Emys orbicularis | reverse complement strand
TTATGCTAAAAATCATTTGCACCCTTGGAAAACCAATATTATCTTACCCCTGTGGAGAAAGGGGGTAAAGGTCAGAGCAGTGGAAAGTCACCCAAAGGAGAGAACAAAGGAAGCCAGGGAGCCACACAGGAAGAGAGGGAGAGGGAGACAGAAAGAGAAAGAATGGGGCAGAGATATAAAGGTCACACAAGCTGGGAAAGGAGCTCCATGAGGGAGAAACCACACAGCATGTAACAACCCATAGAAGGCAGGGGACACCGTGCCTGCCTGCCATCCATGACACAGATGGACCCTAGGGACTGTCAGGGGAAGGTGAACTAGAGAGGGGAATTGTATGTAGTGTTTATTGTTTTATATGATCTGTATTCTCCTGTGCTTTACATGATTAAGTAAAAGAGCAAATTGTGTTAGACTCTGGGCAAAGTCTCTCTATATACACCTCTACCCCAATATAACGCGACCTGATATGACACAAATTCGGATATAACGTGGTAAAGCAGTGCTCCGAGGGGGCGAGGCTGCACACTCCGGCGGATCAAAGCAAGTTTGATATAACGCAGTTTCACTTATAACGCAGTAAGATTTTTTGGCTCCCGAGGACAGCGTTATATCGGGGTAGAGGTGTATGTATTAATTGCTTCCCAGCTACTGCAAGAGAGAGTTAAACAATTAAACCAGAAGCTTCACACCTTTGGTATAGAGGTCCAGGACAAGGTCTGTTTAACTAACTGGGGTATCTTGGGGGTAAGCGCTGGTTGTGGGTATTTAAGGAAATTAGTTTGAGAAGCTACATTTCTGAAAAAGGGGAGCAGACAGATTCAGTGCCCAGAAAATGTGCCAAAGATGCAAAGGGAAGAAAACAGTGCTACAGCTTGGTGAGGCTCCAGAAACGTCCCCTCACAGCAGTCTGGTAAGTGGCTAGAAAGAGTGACCCTGGCCAAATCTGAGAGACAGAGCAAATTGGCATTCCCTATGCACTCTTTACATTAAGTACAGGGTAGCATAGGACCATGGTTCCCAAATTTTTTAATACTGCAGCTCCCTTAAAGATATTTTAAAACTGTGTGGCTTCTCACAACCAAATATTTACTGACTCAGACCACTAGTAGTTTCAAGAGTTCAGGCCCTATTGTTTGCATGGTATCGCAACTTTATTCAATTACATACATTTTTTAAAATTATATAATCTAATCTGGGTTTTTAAAACTATAATTTGAAAATATGGATTTTTTTTTGGTGTGTTCAGCCAGAGTCTAAGATTTTGGTGAGAAGAATAAGCCTGTTTTGAACTGCATAGTTACACAATGTTTGGATGAATGTGTATTAGGGCCAGATGTAAGTTATTTTCCATGATTAAATCATTTCTATGTGGTGTTTTTACAGAAATCATTGCTGAAAACTGCACTCTCAGAGATAAATTGAAGCGAATGGCAGTAGCACTTTCATAGCTTCATCCATGAGTGCTTCATACTCTCCTTTAACAAAAATTCAAAATTCCTAGTTTATTAGAAACCCGGTTTTCAGCATGTGATCACTTGACAATTTTAAGAGATTTTTCAGAGGCGAGATACGTATGGTTGGAACAAAGTCAGCTGTTACCAAGAATAGGCTTTGAATCCAATTGATTGGATTCATTAATGTTCAACTCCAGGAAAATACAATCCAGACAAATGAGTTAATATTTGCTTTTTAATAGTATTTTGATTGCTTTAATTCTGTTCTTTTAAAAAGTCTGGTAACACTGGAAACAACTCAGTAACTCCCTTTTCAATGTAGTATCTCCAAAGTTTCTTCATGGAAACCCCCCCTTTTCTCTTTTATATCTAGTATATTTGTATTCCTACCTTAAAGTGTTAGGTTCAGTGCATTCAATTTGCCAAATATGTCTACCAGGTAGCTAATGTAGTGAAGATTTAAATTTCAGAAAGTGATTATATACAGTACTGTATTAAGATATATTTTCATATTAAAGATTATAAAGATTAGACCTAGGGATTCTGATTTTTTATTTTAAACAATAAGCACTTGGAAAATACCTCTGGATACAAAAAAATAAAATCAGTATTTAGCCAATAAACACCAGAAATAGTGAGTTGTATATATGGTTATGTTTACACAGGGATTAAAAAAACCCCACAGTTAGCCCAGGTCAGCTGACTCAGGCTCCGGGGCTGAAAAATTGCTATGTAGACATTCAGGCATGGCCTGGAGCCTGACCCCCTGGGACCCTCCAAGGGCGCGCTGGAACCTAAGCCAGAACATCTACTGAGCAATTTTTAGCCTTATAGCTCAAGCCCCACGAGTCCAAGTCAGTTGACCCAGGGCAGCTGCAGCTGTGCTGCAGGGCTTTTATCCCCATGTAGATGTACTCTGAGCTTATCTACACAGAGCACACTATGGGAGTGGGATTTCTAAAGCTCAGTAACATGTTGCAAATTAATTGGTCCATGTAGACCCTGAGAGTGCGCACTAAAGGTTCCCTAGTGCACTCTAACATAGTGCTATTTGAAACAGTACTACATTAAAGCACACTAGGGAACATTACAAAGAGAGCGCTCATTAAATCCTGATTTTTGGGCATCTACATAGAACTCAAAAATTGCTAAGAATAATACACACCCTCCCCACCCGAAATGAAATTAATAACCCTGAAAAACGGAAGACCTAGTTATACCTCAGAGTTTCCTGGATACCACTTTTCATTTATAGATCCCCAAATTTAAAAATTTTTCTTTTTAAATACATAATGATATATTCACCCCCATTCTACACATGGGGGAATCTGAGGAAGCAAGAGGTAAAATAAATTATCCAGAGTCTCACAAGTTAGTAACTGAGCCAGGAATAGAACCCCAGGTTCCTGGCTCTCACACCAGTGCCCTACCTACTGGGCTAGCTTCCCTACCACAGCCAAATATTTCTCAGGGATTAGCTCCCATACTGCTAAATGGAAAAACTGGGGTTATTTAATTTGAGTGTCTCACCAGCACACCATTCTCTCAGATTATCACGTCTCTTTGTGTAAATCTGTATGCCATTTCTTCTGCATTAATCATCGAAGGAGAAATCTACAGTCTCAAGGCATACAGTATGCACAAAGTTAATTTAGTGTTTAATTAATTCATCTTTACATAACAATGCTTGTTAATCTAATTGGAATTTCAAACTATGTATATATTTGCATATTTATTCATGATCAAAAAGAAACAATATAATAGAAGGTTTTTAGGTGCATCGTTTCTTGGACTCAATTAAAAAGTGAAGATACAATTGTTGTGATGCTGAACATACTGAACCTTATTTATCACACTGAATATATTAATTACTGATCATTTTCATGTCCCATCTTTATGTGAGTAGAATTTAACTACAAACTAGTTACCATGTAGCATAAACTCTTAACATCTTCACACTTCCTATTTTAACAGTTCTCAAACAGTGGTCTGTAGAGCACTGATGGGTTCATACAGCTGGCTGGTCTCACAGCATTGCCTCCCCTTCTGGTCTCCAGATGGTAAATCATCTTAAAAGAAGCTAAAAACACATTAACTTTACTAATTTTATTTTTCCATATAAGCAAGTATTGTGGTTGCCCCAGGGAATCATTATTCTGCTTGGAGATGCCACACGCAATAGAAGTCAGAAAATATTGGAGGTGAACCCAGGCCTATGTGGCTGGTGTGAAGCTGAAGGTTTTGGTTTTGTAGAACATTGAGCCATATTCCAGTAGGAGAAGGGGCTGTACAAATGGGATGACCTGCATCTCATACGGAGGCGGACTAATCTAGAATCATAGAACCATAGGGGTTAGAAGGGACCACAAGGGTCATCTAGCCTGACCCCCTGCCAAGATGCAGGATTTGTTGTGTCTAAACCATCCAAGATAGATGGCTATCCAGCCTTCTTTTGAAACCCTCCGTTTTTTTGCACTTGGGTGGTGGCAGCATCTACCCATCCAAGGTCAGAGAGAAGCTGTAATCTTGGGAGTTTAATACAAGCCTGGAGTGGCCAGTATAATTTTTAGAATCCTTGCGGGCCCCCACCTTCTGCACTCGAGGTGCCAGAGTGGGGAATCAGCCTTGACAGATGCCAATTGTGGAGACTTTTGCAACCTGCACACAATTCTAATAAGAACTGAATTGAAGGTATTAGGTAAAATGTGAAGCAGTTATCCACATGGCCCATATCAAATACCCTGAATAACCCATTTCCTATTATCATAAAATCATATTTAAATCCCAGTATAAAGATGAATACAAGAGAGGGCAGTTTAGTGCTTGTAGCAATATTAAATCACCCATGAGAAATTCTGAAAATAGACTAGTTTGTTGGGTATGGGAGTAATTAGTAATTCATAACAGATCATTACTCAAAATACACAAACAGACAGAAACAATGTGATAAATTCTACAAAACTCATCCTACTGAGGCTGAAGAGATCAAGATAGAAAATTAATGACAATTTATCAGTAAGGAGGAGACAAAGGCTTCCACAAGATTGGAATATCAACTACAATGCTAAATACAGCCTGGTCACTCCATGAATCATTTAGAAATGAAAGGCCATGATGTAGGCAGCTCTTTTGGCTATTTAATCTGTCAATCAATCAGCGTAAGTGTGACACAAAGTGCTTCATTAAATATGCATATTAAAAAAAGATGGAGCCCAGAGAATAGTAAGATGTTTAAGGCCATATTCTGCCCTCATGATGACAATAATTATGTAACAGAGCAGAATTTGCCCTAGCACACCTAGGAACTCTCTAGCACATCAATGTCACTTTCATTTTTCTATGCCAGTTATATTACTGTCAAGGTGTATTAATAATGCTAATCCTGAAATGAATTGCTTGGTAATGCCAAACTCAATAGCCATGGAGTCACAGATACTTCACTGTCTTCCATTTGTTTTTAATAAATCCCAAGGTTGGATAATTTCATGCCAAAATGAAGAGATTATTTAATCTTAGTCTAACTCCAAGACTTCAAAACAGTCTCAAAAGCTTCTTAAAGACCTTGATTCATCAAGGAGTAGCTCACTTATCTGAGCACACTTTTATAACTGGTGGCATAGCACGCTATTCTTTCAAAGCTTCACAAACAGAAAGAAGCTCTTGAAACCTAGCTATAAATTTTATTAGAACATTCTGATTCTGAAGCAATCTGATGGCACACTGCTTTATGGTGGCTATTAAGTGTCAGCTGAGTTGTACCTTTACAACCGTTAAAAAAAAATGAGCTAAATTTTGTGGTCTTTCCAACCTTCACTAAAAGGTATTCCTTTGAATATTTTGAGCACTGCACTGTTAAGAATTCTGCAGCCTAACTTGCTAAAAATGTTTGTACTGACACTGCCTAGGAATTCCCATAAATTACATTGAAAATTCTTGTAATAATCTCAGCCAGGGTTGAGAAACATCAAAACACCAGAATCTGATCACTGTGTTCATAATCAATTAGGCACCTACCAAAGGACACCAGAACTTTCAATGCAGGTTAAATGACCAATCACCTTAGCTGCGTTTGGAAACCAATGTAGAAAATTAAATAAAAATATTTGGGGTTTTAAATTGACAAGAGCTAGGATTAAAATAATAAGCAACGTTGCATTGAAATATGGGACTGGAAGTGAAGAATACTGAAACAGCTGGTGAATCTAACCTATCTACCTAAGCCAGAAGTTGATAAAAATACTGAGAGTATGTCAACACTGCAACATAAGCCCAGACTCAGGGTATGTCTACACTACGAAATTAGGTCGAATTTATAGAAGCCGGTTTTATAGAAATCGGTTGTATGCAGCCGATTGTGTGTGTCCCCACATACAATGCTCTAAGTGCATGAAGTCGGCGGACCGCGTCCACAGTACCGAGGCTAGCATCGACTTCTGGCGCATTGCACTATGGGTAGCTATCCCACAGTTCCCGCAGTCTCCAGCGCCCATTGGAATTATGGGTTGAGATCGCAATGCCCGAATGATGCAAAACAGTGCCGCGGGGGGTTCTGGGTACATTGCGTCAGGCCCCTCCCCCTCCGTCACAGCAACGGCAGACAATAGATTCGCGCCTTTTTACCTGGGTTACCTGTGCAGACAACATACCACGGCAAGCATGGAGCCCGCTCAGCTCAGCTCACCGTCACCATATGTCATCCGGGTGCCGGCAGACGTGGGACTGCATTGCTACACAGCAGCAGCAGCTAACTGCCTTTTGGCGGTAGACGGTGCAGCATGACTGGTAGCCTTCATCGGCGATCTGGGTGCTGGTAGCTGTGGGGCTGGCAGCCGTAGGGCTGCATTGCACCAGCCCCTTACCTTTTGCCTTTTGGCAGTAGATGGTTTATTACGACTGGTAACCATCCTCGTCGGACAGCCGTGGCCATCAATCATTGGCACCTGGACAGACATGCTCTGTCCTATCGAACTGTCTTGACAATGATGGCTATCAGTCGTAGTATACTATTTTCTGCTAAGTATTGTCTGCTAAGCACCCAGAAGAGGCCGAGGGCGATCTGGGTGCTGGCAGACATGTGGCTGGCAGACGTGGGGCTACACTGCTACACAGCAGCAACCCCTTGCCTTTTGGCAGTAAATAGTATATTATGACTGGTATCCGTCATCATCATACTGCCAAGCGCCCAGTATTTGCTGCCAAGCACCCAGAAAATGCCGAGGGCTATCAGTCATGCTGCACCGTTGTATTAAGATGTAAAAAATAGATTTGTTCTGTATTCATTTCCCTCCCTCTGTCAAATCAATGGCCCGCTAAACCCAGGCTTAGGAGTTCAATCTCGGGGGGGGGGGGGGGCATTCTGTGTGACAGTTGTTTGTATTTCTCCCTGATGCACAGCCACCTTTCTTGATTTTAATTCCCTGTACCTGTACGCCATGTCGTCACTCGCCCCTCCCTCCCTCTCTCCTTCCCCTGGTCCTTCAGATACTAGTTTCGCGCCTTTTTTCAGACCAGACGCCATAGCTGGCACTGGGATCATGGAGCCCGCTCAGATCACCGCGGCAATTATGAGCACTATGAACACCACGCGCATTGTCCTGGAGTATATGCAGAGCCAGGACATGCCAAAGCAAAACCAGGACCAGCCGAGGAGGAGGCGATTGCAGCGCGGCGGCGAGAGTGATGAGGAAATGGACATGGACCTAGACCTCTCACAAGGCACAGGCCCCAGCAATGTGGAAATCATGGTGTTCCTGGGGCAGGTTCATGCCGTGGAACGCCGATTCTGGGCCCGGGAAACAAGCACAGACTGGTGGGACCGCATCGTGCTGCTGGTGTGGGACGATTCCCAGTGGCTGCGAAACTTTCGCATGCGTAAGGGCACTTTCATGGAACTTTGTGACTTGCTTTCCCCTACCCTGAAGCGCCAGAATACCAGGATGAGAGCAGCCCTCACAGTTGAGAAGCGAGTGGCGATAGCCCTGTGGAAGCTTGCAACGCCAGACAGCTACCAGTCAGTTGGGAATCAATTTGGAGTGGGCAAATCTACTGTGGGGGCTGCTGTGATCCAAGTTGCCAGGGCAATGAGAGACCTGGTGATATCAAGGGTAGTGACTCTGGGAAACATGCAGGACATAGTGGATGGCTTTGCTGCAATGGGATTCCCAAACTGTGGTGGGGCGATAGACGGAACCCATATCCCTATCTTGGCACCGGAGCACCAAGCCACCGAGTACATAAACCGCAAGGGGTACTTTTCAATGCTGCTGCAAGCCCTGGTGGATCACAAGGGACGTTTCACCGACATCAACGTGGGCTGGCCGGGAAGGGTACATGATGCTCGTGTCTTCAGGCACTCTGTTCTGTTTCGAAAGCTGGAGGAAGGGACTTTCTTCCCGGACCAGAAGATAACCGTTGGGGATGTTGAAATGCCTATCGTGATCCTTGGGGACCCAGCCTACCCCTTAATGCCATGGCTCATGAAGCCGTACACAGGCAGCCTGGACAGGAGTCAGGACCTGTTCAACTACAGGCTGAGCAAGTGCCGAATGGTGGTGGAATGTGCATTTGGGCGTTTAAAAGCGCGCTGGTGCAGCTTACTGACTCGCTCAGACCTTAGCGAAAAGAATATCCCCATTGTTATTGCTGCTTGCTGTGCGCTCCACAATATCTGTGAGAGTAAGGGGGAGACATTTATGGCGGGGTGGGAGGTAGAGGCAAATCGCCTGGCCGCTGATTACGCGCAGCCAGACACCAGGTCGGTTAGAGCAGCACAGCAGGGCGCGGTGCGCATCAGAGAAGCTTTGAAAACTAGTTTTGTGACTGGCGAGGCTACAGTATGAAACTTCTGTTTGTTTCTCCTTGATGAACCCTCCACCCCCCCCCCACCCGGTTCACTCTACTTCCCTGTAAACCAACCACCCCACCCTTCCCTCCCCCCTTCGAGCACCGCTTGCAGAGGCAATAAAGTCATTGTTACTTCACATTCATGCATTCTTTATTAATTCATCACACAACTAGGGGGATAATTGCAAAGGTAGCCCGGGATGGGTGGGGGAGGAGGGAAGGAAAAGGACACACTGCAGTTTAAAACTTTAACACTTATTGCTCGGGAAATCATCTAGGGTGGAGTGACTGGGTGGCCGGAGGCCCCCCCACCGTGTTCTTGGGCGTCTGGGTGAGGAGGCAGTGGGACTTGGGGAGGAGGGCTGTTGGTTACACAGGGGCTGTAGCGGCGGTCTCTGCTCCTGCTGACTTTCCTGCAGCTCAACCATACGCAGGAGCATATCAGTTTGATGCTCCAGCAGCCGGAGCATCGACTCTTGCCTTCTGTGTGCAAGCTGACGCCACCTCTCCTCTTCAGCCCGCGATTCAGCACGCAACCTCTCCTCTTCAGCCCGTGATTCAGCACGCCACCTCTCCTCTCGCTCATATTGGGCTTTTCTAAAATCAGTAATTGACTGCCTCCACGCATTCTGCTGTGCTCTGTCAGCGTGGGAGGCAGTCTGTAGTTCAGTAAACATTTCATCACGCATCCTTCGCTTCCGCTTTCGAATATTCACTAGCCTCTGTGAAGGAGAAACATTTGCAGCTGGTGGAGGAGAAGGGAGAGGTGGTTAAAAAAGATACATTTTAGAGAACAATGGGTACACTCTTTCACGTTAAATTTTGCTGTTCACATCACACAGCACATGTGCTTTCGTTACAAGGTCGCATTTTTCCTCTTATATTGAGGGCCTGCTGGTTTGGTGTGAGAGATCACTCACGCAGTGCCAGGCCACAGATTTCAGCTTGCAGGCAGCCATGGTAAGCCACAGTCTTTTGGCTTTTTTAACCTTGTTAACATGTGGGGATGGTTTAAAACAGTACTGCTCTCATTAACCATACAAAGCACCCGTTGGGTTGGCCATTTAAAATGGGTTTGCAATGTAAAAGGAGGGGCTGCGGTTTCAGGGTTAACGTGCAGCACAAACCCAACTAATTCCCCTCCCCCACACACCCAATTCTCTGGGATGATCACTTCACCCCTCCCCCCCACCGCGTGGCTAACAGCGGGGAATATTTCTGTTCAGCAGAGCAGGAAGGGGCACCTCTGAATGTCCCCTTAATAAAATTGCCCCATTTCAACCAGGTGACTGTGAATAATATCACTCTCCTGAGGATAACAAAGAGCGATAAGGAATGGATGTTGTCTGCATGCCAGCAAACACCGGGACCATACGCTGCCATGCTTTGTTATGCAATGATTCCAGACTACGTGCTACTGGCCTGGTGTGGTAAAGTGTCCTACCATGGCGGACGGGATAAGGCAGCCCTCCCCAGAAACCTTTTGCAAAGGCTTTGGGAGTACATGAAGGAGAGCTTTCTGGAGATGTCCCTGGAGGATTTCCGCTCCATCCCCATACATGTTAACAGACTTTTCCAGTAGCTGTACTGGCCGCGATTGCCAGGGCAAATTAATCATTAATCATTAAACATGCTTGCTTTTAAACCATGTGTAATATTTACAAAGGTACACTCACCAGAGGTCCCCTGTGTGCCCACAGGGTCTTGGGTGAGTTCGGGGGTTACTGGTTCCAGGTCCACGGTGATAAACATATCCTGGCTGTTGGGGAAACCGGTTTCTCCGCTTCCTTGCTGCTGTGAGCTAATTACATTATCTTCATCCTCATCTTCCTCGTACCCCGAACCCGCTTCCCTGTGTGTTTCTCCAGTGAGGGACTCATAGCACACGGTTGGGGTAGTGGTGGCTGCACCCCCTAGAATGGCATGCAGCTCCGCGTAGAAGCGGCATGTTTGCGGCTCAGCCCCGGACCTTCCCTTTGCTTCTCTGGCTTTGTGGTAGGCTTGCCTTAGCTCCTTAATTTTCACGCGGCACTGCTGTGCGTCCCTGTTATGGCCTCTGTCCTTCATGGCCTTGGAGACCTTTTCTAATATTTTGCCATTTCGTTTACTGCTTCGGAGTTCGGCCAGCACTGATTCATCTCCCCATATGGCGAGCAGATCCCGTACCTCCCGTTCTGTCCATGCTGGAGCTCTTTTGCGATCCTGGGACTCCATCACGGTTACCTGTGCTGATGAGCTGCGTGGTCACCTGTGCTCTCCATGCTGAGCAAACAGGAAATGAAATTCAAACGTTCGCGGGGCTTTTCCTGTCTACCTGGCCAGTGCATCTGAGTTGAGAGTGCTGTCCAGAGCGGTCACAATGAAGCACTGTGGGATAGCTCCCGGAGGCCAATAACGTCGAATTCCGTCCACACTAACCCAATTCCGACCCCCTAAGGCCGATTTTATCGCTAATCCCCTCGTCGGAGGTGGAGTAAAGAAACCGGTTTAAAGGGCCCTTTAAGTCGAAAGAAAGGGCTTCGTCGTGTGAACGTGTCCAGGCTAAATTCGAATTAACGCGGCTAAAGTCGACCTAAACTCGTAGTGTAGACCAGGCCTCAGACTCCAGCTCAGCCCAGACTCCCCTTCCATCTTCACACAAATCCGTTTGATTCAGGCCAGTAAACCCTCAGGCCCAAGCCCTAGAAGCCAGCATAGGGAGGTGGATCTGAGCCCAACTCCCATCAGGACTTGGGTCAAAACTGCATCATTTTGAAGCATGGACACAATTTGGACCTGGATCCCAAGACTCATGTCCTGAGAGTCTGCCCAAACTATCCCACAATAACATGGGCCAGAGTTACTTGGCCTTTCTATCCCAATACTAGCCAATCGACTTCCAGGAAACAGAAGCAACCTGCCAGGTTCAAGTACAGCTGCTCAGCATTTAGCCCTCCCATTTCATTCTGACTGCTAAACTGCAAACAGAGTGAGCCATCTCCTGCATATACTATAGCCACTGACAAGAAGTTATCCTTTCCCAAACATGCTGTTATCTAGTCACAGACCCCTAGTTAGGTTTTGATAACTCTCTGGTGCAAGGCGAGCAAGAGATTTGATTTCAATAAGAGAACCAGAAATGACCATGCATACCATGCTGGCAGTACTGGGGTTCACCAAAATGGTGACCAGTGCAGGAAGCGGAGTGAGTGGATCAAAAGTGACTACAGGAAAGCTGAGAATGAGAACCGCACCTCTGGGAACTCCCTGTCATCCTGCCCCTTTTATGAGAACTTTGACCAAGTGTTGGGTTGTACACTGAACCCCCAGCAGTTCACAATAGACTGATCAGCTGGGATAGCGACCTTCCGATCATTCTAGCATAGCACTAGAAGGGAGCCAGCAGCTGCCAGATTGGGCTAGTGAAGTGACTCTTGTGCTCACACTGGTCCCCGAGGAGGCCTTGCTGCCAGGGTGCCAGCAGCTGCACCATGTCTTGAGTCCATTCTCGGTAGCGTTACTTGATGACGCCCTGTAGGGGCAGCCCACTGTGGAACCGGCAGCAGAAACAGAAGGGGCAGAAGTAACTCCAGAGCCTGGTAAGTGATTGGCTCCATGTTTGTTATTGTTAAACAAATTGGAGGAATTTTTGGTTTATGAGCCAAAGCAAATTTTATTACAAGCCACGGGTAGTAGCATGTGTCTGCTAATGGAGGAATGCATGCCGTGTCTTGGTGTCACCCCCCCAACATACACACATGCTACCACATGGAATTCAAAATGGAGACCAGGAAGTGCAAACAACAGGTAAACAAGTATTTAAAATGACATTTTTACCATAAATTCACACCTTCTTACAAAGATGTGCTGGAGCATTAAAAGTAAGAACCTTATATTGCCTTCAGTTTTAGTACATAGCATCACACAAATCAACCATGCCACAGGGTAACAAGAAGCCTGCAAACAGTAAACTGCACAGGAGGAAGAGGGAATCAAAGCGCAAGGATGACTAATTCACGGTCTGAAATACAGCAGGGAGGTGTATATGCAGTCCAGAAGTGTGCTGGGGAAGAAAGGGTGGGTTGTGCAGTTTTTTTTAGAGTCTTATCTTGAGTGTTTGCATGTAGTTAAGTATCAGAGAGGTAGCCGTGTTAGTCTGAATCTGTAAAAAGCAACAGAGGGTTCTGTGGCACCTTTAAGACTAACAGAAGTATTGGGAGCATAAGCTTTCGTGGGTAAGAACCTCACACCTGTACTTGCATCTGAAGAAGTGAGGTTCTTACCCACGAAAGCTTATGCTCCCAATACTTCTGTTAGTCTAAAAGGTGCCACAGAACCCTCTGTTGCTTTTTGCATGTAGTTAGGGCCCTTCATTTTCAGTATTTATTTTATTTAATTTTTCCTGGGAATTTATCAGGGTTTATTACCACAACAACAAAAACAGGTCAAAATTAGTGCAAAAAAACTATTCATAATTTTTATGGGTAAATATCAGGGTTTATTTTGGTGGATGGAAAGACGGGGGGAAATGTATTCAGTAAATTAATGCTTTGAATTCTGTTCATCAATGTGGTTTGCTGAAGAACTAAAACAGAACTCAAAACACAATGCCACCTCTGAGTTTAAGAAAACAATACATCTCTAAACCCCAAATAAAACTTTTCATTTGAATAAATAGTTTCCTGTTATAGACTTAGAACTATTGGCCTATAAATATTTACATTTAATAATTGGGCCACATCATTTGCAGTGCATGCACTCAACTTTATCCTTTTCTCCGCTTTTTATTTTTTAAAACTTTTGAATACTTCCTTGTGTTCTGAAACGTATTCTGACCAATCTACTCTCACCAATCTACTAGAATTCTTTGAGGGGGATCAACAAGCATGTGGACAAGGGGGATCCAGTGGATATAGTGTACTTAGATTTTCAGAAAGCCTTTGACAAGGTCCCTCACCAAAGGCTCTTAAGCAAAGTAAGTTGTCATAGGATAAGAAGGAAGGTCCTCTCATGGATTGGTAACAGGTTAAAAGATAGGAAACAATAGGTAGGAATAAATGGTCAGTTTTCAGAATGGAAAGAGGTAAATAGTGGTGTCCCCCAGGGGTCTATACTGGGACCAGTCTTATTCAACATATTCATAAATGATCTGGAAAAAGGGGTAAGCAGTGAGGTGGTAAAATTTGCAGATGATACAAAACTACTCAAGATAGTTAAGTCCCAAGCAAACTGCGAAGAGCTACAAAAGGATCTCACAAAACTGGGTGACTGGGCAACAAAATGGCAGATGAAATTCAATGTTGATAAATGCAAAGTAATGCACATTGTAAAACATCATCCCAATTATACATATAAAATGATGGGGTCTAAATTAGCTGTTACCACTCAAGAAAGAGATCTGTGGATAGTTCTCTGAAAACATCCACTCAATGTGCAGCGGCAGTCAAAAAACCGAACAGAATGTTGGGAATCATTAAAGGGATAGTTAATAAGACAGAAAATATATTGCCTCTATATAAATCCATAATACACCCATATCTTGAATACTGCGTGCAGATGTGATCGCCCCATCTCAAAAAATATATTGGAATTGGAAAAGGTTCAGAAAAGGGCAACAAAAATGATTAGGGGTGTATGGACTGACTGTCATATGAGGAGAGATTAATAAGACTGGGACTTTTCAGCTTGGAAAAGAGACGACTAAGGGGGGACATGATAGAGGTCTTTAAAATCATGACTGGTGTGGAGAAAGTAAATAAGGAATGTTATTTACTCCTTCTCATAACACAAGAATTAGGGGTTACCAAATGAAATTAATAGGTAACAGGTTTAAAGCAAAAAAAATCAAGTATATTTTTCCACACACAACGCGCAGTCAACCTGTGGAATGCCTTGCCAGAGGATGTTCTGAAGGCCAAGATTATAACAGGGTTCAAAAAAGAATTGGAAGATAGGTCCATCGATGGCTATTAGCCAGGATGGGCAGGGATGGTGTCCCTAACCTCTGTTTGCCAGAAGCTGGGAATGGGCGACATGGGATGGATCATTTGATGATTACCTGTTCTGTTCATTCCCTCTGGGGCACCTGGCATTGGCTACTGTCAGAAGACAGGATACTGGGCTAGATAGACCTTTGGTCTGACCCAGTATGGCCTTTCTTATCTGAAATTAAAATCTCAAATGCCATTTCTGCTTGGTATTCTGATACAGATTTTTATTTTCTTCCCATTTTAGTGTCAGATCTTTAAACCATTATCTGCTAACAGCTTGAAATGTGTATGTGATCGGTGTGAGATTCATCAGTACGTTCAGATGCGGGCACACTTCAGAGCTTGCAAGCATGCCTGTTTATTGGGTGTATCTTCTAGACTAATAAATACACTTACTTCAACAGGCAGCTTTGCATATACACACAGACTGTGTACTATCATGATACATATCTCTCATGCAATCTACTGTATTTTCCTAATAAAATAAGTTATTTTTTATATATTTGAATGATACAAAAGTAGTGTGAAAATCGGGAAAAAAATGAATAATACTTTTTGTAAAACCCTGGAATTTTTCAGTAAAAATTGGTTTAAACTGAAAATGAAGGGGCTTACATATAGTCCATAGACAGATGAAGTCAGAACAGGCTGTATCGTAAGCATAGAGAGGCAGTAATCCACATGGATGCTAGCACAGAATCCTGTTGATGGCCCTGAATTTTGACCTCATCATGGGTGCTGATAGCTGCAAACTTTTCCCATAGCAGGAACTCCAGATAGTTAGTCACACTTGGGAAAGGACGTATTTTCCCGGTGCTTCTCTATATGACACCAGGCACCACCATCACTGCATCACATCGTATAATGTGTATTTTGAAGAATAAAAAGACAACCATGATAAGGCACAACTGACTCAATACACCTTTCCAAACTCATCCGTAATGATGACAGTTCATGTCACACAAACCACCATTCCCTCTTCATTGTATAAGCAGTCCTCTCATCCATAACTAAAAACTCATGACAATCACATCCTCCCATTTGTAGCGTACAGTGACTGTACTGCATTTACTGTTAACATTGCTGTACAAATACGTTCATAAATGTAATCTTTTCCCTCTTCCATTGGTCCATGCAAGTCCATAACTTGCACATAGGCATGCCTGATTTCTGTTGCCTGTGTGCATCTTGCTCCAGCTGTGACAGGTGCACTTTCTGGCAATCCATTACTGTCATGGGTGCACTCAGGGCAAATGGCTCACCTTTAGCTTCACAAAGATTGTGAAGAGCACAGCAAACTACAGTATTGTGGACAGCACTGATGACACTGGCATCCAAACTGTTCTATAAGCAGCACCAGTGGGATTTCAATCTGCCAAACGCACATTCAATCACCATTCTACACCTACTGAGAGTGTAATTAAACCTTCTCTTGACAGGACCTCTGAGATCAGGATACAGTTTCATAAGCCAAGGCAAAAGTGGGTACCATGGTGTGCCTCACAGTAATACTGGGGACAGTTACACCATTTAGGACAATATCATTTGGTGGGAACAGGTGTCCCAGCCTGTCCATGAATGTAGATTCCTGATTGGCAGAAACCCTGGCATCATGAACTTTTCCATGCAGCCTAGGCTGGCATCTATAAATCAGTCTCTGTGGTCTACAAGGACCTACATAACAATGGACTTGTATCCTTTGCAGTTTATGTACTCCTGCTCCTTGGGGAGAGCAAACCCTGCGTCCCATCAATGGCCCCAGCACAGCTGGGAAATCCCATTCGCTCAAAACCAGCAATTACTTCAGTGACATTGTTTATACCAGGGTGGGCAAACTACGGCACGCGGGATGGATCTGGCCCACGAATCGCACCACGCGGCTCGGCCCTGCTCCGGCACTCCAGCTGGGGCACAGGGTTGGGGGTTGCACCACACAGCTCCCGGAAGCCGCATCATGGCCCTGCTCTGGCTCCTACGCACTCCAATAGGAGCTGCAGGGGCGGTGTCTGCAGATGGGGCAGCGTGCAGAGCCACCTGGCCACGCTTCCACGTAGGAGCCAGAGAAGGGACATGCCACTGCTTCCGAGAGCGGCTTGAGGTAAGTGCCGCTCGGAGCCTGCACTCCCTGAGCCTCTCCCCATGCCCCAACCCCCTGACCCAGCCCTGATCCCCCTCCCGCTCTCCAAACCCCTCGATCCCAGCCTGGAGCACCCTCCTACACCCCAAACCTCTCATCCTCAGCCCCACCACAGAGCCCACACCCCCTGCTGAAACCTGCACCCCTTCCCACACCCCTGCCCCAGCCCTGATACCCCTCCCGCCCCAGCCCAGAGCACCCTCCTACACCCCAAACTCCTCATCCCCAGACCCACCCCAGAGCCCACAGCCCCTTCCGCTTCCCAACCCCAATTTTGTGAGCATTCATGGCCCGCCATACAATTTCTATTCCCTGACGTGGTCCTCGGGCCAAAAAGTTTGCCCATCCCTGGTTTATACCCATCACTTTTAGGTAAATCACACGCCTGACAGCTGCAGGAACCTTCCCCACCACAGCCCTACAGTGGACTTGCCAGCATCAAACTGGTCAGCAATGGACCTGTAGCAGTCTGGGGTAGCCAGCTTCCAGAAGGTTGCAGCAATCCTCTTCTGTACTGGCATGGGCTCCCTCATGTATGTATCCTGACATTGGAAGGTCCGGGCAAGCTAATCACAAAGCTTTAGAAATGTCACTTTCTTCATGCAAGCGTTTTGAAGCCACCGCTGGTCATCCCAGGTCCGCATGACAGTGTGATCTCACCAGTCTGTGCTTGTGGCCCTGCTCCAGAAGCGCCAGTCTATACCAAGAGTTGTGAACCGCAGCCTCCAGACTGACTCTGCCATGTCTGTATCATCATCGTTCTCTGACAGGTGTCTTCGGTAAATCAGAAAATGCCGCCAAAATGTCCACCAGTGTCTCATGGATGCTCTGCCTGTTTCCCGACACAGGAGTGAAAGCACAAGCAAAGTCAAGTTCTTCATATGGTGACTCTTCCATGTTGCTGGCTCCAGCAGTCTCAAAAACGGCTCAGCTGGATGTGCTGGCAGGCTGCAACAACTTCCTAGAAAGTGCCATGGGACGGACACTCAAGTTTTCCCAAAGTGCACCACAAATAAAGGGCTAGAGCACCTACAGCTAGGAAGGGTGCTCGGAAGCCTGAAATAAGTTAGTTTGACTTGGGTCTGCATAGTGCAGTGTGAACGCCTGAGTGGGAGTGTGATGCCTGGGTCCATAAATTCTAAATCTAGGGTCAATATTCAGTGTGGACGCTCAAGTGTGGGCATCCGAACATTAAGCCTGTGGGACTCAAGTCCCACAGACCCAGGCTTACACTGCAGTGTAGACATACCCTGAGACCAATACTCTTATTTTGGAAATAATGTAAACTTTAATGGTCACAAATGGACAGGGGCTTGAGTTTACATCCTCAGCAGTGTTTCTATCAAATTGGGGTTTGGTCCAATGCTGACTGAGAGGGAAGACTACCGCCCTCTAAATTATTAACACAATTTCTGACAGCACCCAGGTACTCTTTGAAGGTCTTCCTTCCAAATAGTGATGCAGGCTGGCCCTGCTTAGTTTGAGTGATCTGATAGGGTCACATAACAAGGAAAAGCTACACCAGGCAAATCTTTCTTTTTGTTCAGAAATGTATTTTTGTTTGAAACAAATGGGAAACAATTCACACAATGGTCATCTGATCCTTAGGGTTTTTTCTTTTCTTTTCTAGTTTTATAAAACTTTCTCCTCTGCCCCAGATACATGAAAAATGACACTCAGAGCTGAAGTAGTAATAAATTCATTTTGACTCTGATTTGAGTTGGGAGGGTTATATTCTCTCTGGCACAGCACCCAGGTGGCCTAATTTCATGTTAAAAAAACCCCACATTGCATTCAACTCTTCTTAAACTCTGCCACCTTTTATCATCAGTTTCTAACAGTATTACTGCAGCGCTCAGCACTACAGCCTTCACTGACTGATTAGGTTACAGAAGACATTCACAACTGCACTGGTCAATGTTCCTACAAATCAAATTGCACTACATGCAACAGAAAGTGCATTGTGCAGAACATAGAGCAGTTTAGACCAAAAAAAGGAGGAAAGGGAGATTGTGGGGAACACAATGATCATGGTACTTTAATACATAAGCCTCACACACTTCATCTAGTGAAAACAGAATGCTGGGAGGAACTCATAATATCTAGACCAGAGGGGAGAGGGATAGCTCAGTGGTTTGAGCATTGGCCTGCTAAATCCAGGGTTGAGAGTTCAATCCTTGAGGGGGCCACTTATGGGTCGGGGGGGATCAATACTTGGTCCTGCTAGTGAGAAGGCAGAGGGCTTGGACTCAATGACCTTTCAGGGTCCCTTCCAGCTCTATGAGATAGGTATATCTCCATATTTTAAACATAAAAGGAAATACTTGTGTGCAGTTTTGAGATTAAATTTACTCAAACACTGAGTGACAGAAGCAGCAATTAAAATGACTACGTCACACAATACCAAGTTGAAATCAGCTTGGTGTGCCCCACCACAGACAAGTTGCTGTCTGCAGTAGCATTCAGGAAATGCTAATGAAATTGTAGACCCAGGTGTAAAATTAAACACTGGTATCACTTCAAAGCCTGGGTGAACCTTTTTGAATAAAATAAAAACTTAAACCCACGTTCAGCTATTTACTGACACTGTTTTTTAAGTATTATGCTCATCTGTGATTCCTCATTGGGGCTGAGAGTAGAAACAGTACCACAGGAAGAGCCTCTCACTGTATTTCTGACTCAGCCCAAAACTGGAAGTCCTGGGAATCGCACAAGCGAGATCTGGCAATACTTCTATCACCACCCATGGTTCAGAGAAGTCTGAATGAAGTTTAGAGGAAACATTCCAACCAACCTCCAGGCCTTCCAAAGTCCCCCTGCCATCACTAGTCTAACGTGCATATACCTTCATCTGAGGAGACCTGACACAAACTCAGATTAATCCAGATCAACTTTATACATGTTCAATACATTAAACCAAATTTTTCAAAGTATTATGCAGAATTTTATCATCCCTCTTCCTTAGAGCTCACAGTCTCCCCTTTTTATTATTTAGGACTTTGTAGCAGTGTTAATGCTGATCAATAAAAAGCCCGTCAACTTTCTACCATCATGATGCTTGTAGTTTGGAAAAATGTGGGAGTGGGAATACTGTAAAGTGCCTTGTGCTCAATCAATGTCATACAATTTAGACAGCTTTTCTACACATTGTCCCACCTTGTTTGGTTATGCTTTTCAGAGATGTGGGGCCTCGAAGCATTTGATTAAGCATTCAATCTATTGGATTTGAGACGGAACTGAACCACACTGAAAAATAGCCACCAAGTAGAGAACACAGAAAAGAACCTGCAGACAGGGCCGGCTCCAGGCACCAGCAAAACAAGCAGGTGCTTGGGGCGGCACATTTCTAGGGGCGGCATTCTGGCACCGGCCATCATAGGCTCCGACTCCATGGCATGGAGAAAAAGTGCCCCCGGCGCACCAGCTCGCCTCTGCTCCGCCTCCGCCTGCTCCCCTGAGCGCACCGCCGCCGCTCTGCTTCTCCCCCCTCCCTCCCAGGCTTGCCAGGTGCAAAACAGCTGTTTTGTGCAGCAAGGCTAGGAGGGAGGAGAAGCTGAGTGGCGGGGCGCTAGGGGGAGGCGGCGGTGGTGGAGCGGAGGTGAGCTGGAGCGGGGAGCAGTTCCTCTACCCCCCCGTTACTTCCTGCATCCCTCCCCACCCTAGCTCACCTCCGCGCTGCCACTCCGCTTCTCCCCCGTCCCTCACCTGAGATGGAGGGGAAGAAGCGGAGCGGCGGCGCGCCCGGGGGAGCAGGCGGAGCAGAGGTGAGTTAGGGTGGGAGGTCGTGGGGGGGCCACAGGAAGCAATGTGGGGGGGAAAATGCGGCACCCCTGGGGGAGGAGGAGGCGGGACCAGGGATTTGGGGAAGGGGTTCAGAAGGGGCAGAGTTGGGGTGGGGCTGGGGGGGGGGCAATAGCTACTTGCTCACAAGCATGCCAAACTGCTTCACTGCACCAATTTCTGCATATGTGAAAAACCTAGGAGTGTGCCTAGAATATATACTGGGAGTCAGACATGCATAATCATATTCATCCCAAAACAACAGTGCTTTCAATGTTGACAGAGCATACTGATAGGGTTACCAGGTGTCCGGTTTTTGATTGGAAAGTCTGCTCAAAAGGGGCACCTGACAGTGTCTGGTCAGAAACACTGACTGGACACTGAAAGTCCAGTTAAGCAATGCATTAAGGGTGGGGAGGCATGTGGGGTCATGGTGCCCCCTCCAGCAGCTGGCCCAGGCGGGGAGTGGACAGGGCGGGACCAGGGCCGGTGCTACCATTTAGGCAAACTAGGCGGTTGCCTAGGGCACCAAGATTTGGGGGCGCCAAAAAGCGGTGCCCCCAATTTTTTTTTTATAGCATTCCTGGGCTGGGCTGCCGCGCGGTAGCCGCTCCACTTCTCCTGCCTCCCAGGCTTGCAGCGCCAATCAGCTGTTTGGTGCCACAAGCCTGGGAGGAGAATTAGAGCGGGGGTGGCGTGCTCGGGGAGGAGGCAGAGCAGAGGTGAGCTGGGGTGGGGAGCTGCTGCTGGGTGGGCGCCTCAGGGTGGGGGGGGGCGGGGAGCTGCCTCAGGGCTGGGGGGGGCGCGCAAGGTGGAAGTTTCGCCTAGGGCACGAAACTTCCTTGCACCGGCCCTGGGCAGGACCAGAGCCTCTTCAGACCACTAGGACAGCTGCCTGGGAGAGCGCCTGGCTGGGGAGGGGTGGCAGCAGTGGGTTGCCCAGGCTCGGCTTCCAGTGACAGCAACTGAGTGAGTCGGAGCTCCCCCTCCTCCCCAGCATGCTCGGCCCCGTCCCCGGAAGCTGAGCCTGGGCAGGGAGCGGGCTGCCGCTGCCCCTTACCCCAACCAGGCTCTCTCCCAGGCAGCTGCACAGAACAGCGACTGGGAGCAGCTGCATCCCACTCCCTGCCCAGGCCTGGCTGCCAGGGAGGGCAGCTGAAAGTGTCGGGGGAAGCCAGTTCAGCGGGAGGACAGAGCGCCCCTCCTTGCAGGTAACATGGGGTGGTGAGGAGGGGCGGGGAGAGCACGGGGGCCCTGGGCTGGGAGGGAGGGAGAGGTTCCAACACTCCTGCTGGAGTGCCCGTTTTTTAAATATTACAAAGTTGGCAACCCTGGCATACTGAAGGGACTGGGTATTCATGTGGGGAGAAGGAATGTGTCAACAGAAGAAGTAGGAGTCAAGGACAGTGCAAGAATGTCAAGATTTAATGGTGTACCAACCATTCCTTCCTCTTACCCTTCCCAAGATCATGATCAGAAAAGATTGCTTCACCAGCACTTACCCCTTCTCTGTATGGGTCCTTATTCACTCCACAAGAAGTTAACCTTGTGGGTGTGTGTCACAGGGTACTGGGTCCCTGTGAGCACTCCAGGCCCTGCGTCCCTCTTTCAGAGCAGGTGAACCCAACTGAGCCAATTAAAAGGAGGACTACCTTCTCCCTCACAACAGGGGAGACACTGACAGGAGAAGGAAGCCAGAAAGAGCTGGGACTGGTGGCTTTGGGGGAGCAGACCAAACAGAGGAAGAGTGCTGTGTGGGACAAAGAACCAGGGCTGAGTATGAGCTTGTGTGTCATTGCTAGAGACTTTATTTTGGAGATTCTGAGATCGGTTTGAACCTTTCCTGTTATTAAACCAGTCCTGGGTGGGGGTGCTTCTAGCCACAAGAGAGACTGTGCGGTATGCTTAAGGAGCCCACAAGAGGAGGCCAACAGAGCAGGGTGCCTGCAATGTAACCTTTGGCCACGAGGGGATGCTCAGGTGCTGACCACTATATTACAGGGAGAATTAGGTATATTTAAGTAATAGTCAGTTCTTCCAAGGCATGATATTTCAGACTTTTTAAAAAAATGATCCCTTATTTAAAAAAACAACACTTCTAAAATTAGGTCATTGAAATTTTAAATGCTGTTTCTGGGCTTGTCTACAAAGGGACACTCAGGAAAATTAATCCAAATTAACTAAAGGTGTGGATTTAAAGTGGATTAGTAAAACCCCTGTGTGCATTCAGAATTAAAGTGGCCTTAATTGGGTTTAGTTTAAGAGTCTTGACTAACAGATGACATTTTTGTTTCTTCTACAGGAAGCATGGCATGATGGCTTGGCATATAAAGAAATTTGAGAAAAGGAGAGCAGGGTAGATTTTATAAGAGGGTTTAAATTCCCCTTTTATTCTGAAGTTGCCACTTTTCAAATTGGTGGGCTTTACGTCTCATTCTTTTTAACCTCGTTAATTTTAAAGCAATTCTGACTATGAATGCACTTGTCAACATCTAAAGTGCAGTTATCACTAACTCCTGATGATAACTGGTAGGTGTAGTGAAATGCTCTGGAATAACCTAATTAAGAACAATTCCAGTGACTTGAGGCATAACAATCAGCACAGGGCCAAGCTGAGGCTAGTACAACACAAAATCCTGCATGGTCTTATTCTCATTTCACATCCATTTCCCCTGTTTTATTTAAAGGTCATTTAAAAGGTGACAAGAGGATGCAAATCTGCAGGATTTCTATTTGTTTTCTGGAAAGTGAGATGAATTGCAAACCAGAAATAAGACCACGATGAAAGAAGCAGAAAAAGGCAAAATAAAATGTAAACAGCTCAGATAGAGAGCATGCAGATTTTAATCTGACATGTTCAACACTGATTCAAGTACTCCTTAAAGAGAACAACTGGATTGCCATCTACAGACCATGTTAGATCACTATTTATATGGTGATTACTTACTTCTGTGTTCCTCTCCCCATCTCCCCATCCCAATCATGGGTCTAAAAAAGCAAGTACATTAGCAGCTATACATACAGTGAGCAGTATGTAATAATTTGTGCTTTTGCCTATACATCACCTTCCAATTTACATATTTGAAGCATTCTAAAAGTTCCATACAATAAATAACCCAGACAGGAAATCTCACACTCACTCAAGCAAACTCATACTCACATTCACTGGTGGTTGACAGGCCACCATGAAAAAGTTTCCAACAAGCGTGATTTTTAAACCTGTTTCACTCATATCATGGAAATTCCAGCGGTACTAGTCAAAAGAAAATTCAAATGCTTCATTGCTAGTGGACAAGATGGTTGTGTACTTCAGGGCAATGCCACATAGGGCTAGCAAAGAATGAAGTGATCAGCAGAGAAACTGCCTTGGAGGGAAAAGCTGCTGAAGGAGACTAGCTGTAATATATTCCCTCCTTCCCTAGATGGATGCTAGAAGACACTGGTAGATGTTAGTGCTGAATGCCCAGAAGGGATGTAAAAAGCCAGCCTAGATGAAAGAGTGAACAGAAAGATGTGAAACATGACACATCTCACCATAGACTAATATTTTTTTCTGAATGGAAGAATAAGAGAATCATTTTCCCCACCAGCATTGGAGCCTACACAAACAAAAACAAAATAATCATACATCCAAGGATTATCCTGAATGTCTTTTCTTTACGATATTTTGTTGTATTTAACAAAGTTAAAGTCATAAAACTGATAATCTTAACAGCTAACAAAAACCTCTGTGAGCGATTACCTTCATCATCACACAGAAGAAAATACATCACTATAGCTTTATATTTGATGTGTCAAAATATTACTTTCAGAAATAGCAGGGCATACAATACACGTAACAAAATGAGAATGAAGGAAAATTGACGGTGGTACAGTCAAAAACATATTTAAAGTAGCTTAACCCTCCTGGACTACAAAAAGATACAAAAGTTAAATAGCCAAATTCTGCCCACAGAAATGCAGTCATGTACAGCTCCCATTGATATCACAATAACAGTTTTCCTTCATGTAACCTGCCTGTAACACTATGGCAGACTCTATGAACCTATATAGGTATGCAGGGCTTTTCTGTGGGGGCATTTGGTTACCAGGTGCTTCTACCTAGCATGAAAGTACAGTAGATTTACTGCTGAGTCATACTAACAGGTGGATCCAGTTAGCCTCAATCAGGATATAAAAGGAGGAGCAATGGTAACTAGTGAACGGGACAGAAAGTTTTGCCTGCAGAACCTAGGAACAAACGAAGCAGGAGGAGAAAGCTAAAAATGAGGCTTATGTCAGGATTTTGTTTCAGATGTTGATAAAGCTGAACCCCAGGACAGGAGTTGACGATAAACAGTGTGTGTTTATTAAGAGCAGTGTGGGAAATCCAACTACTTATGCTATTTTGAAGTTAATTTGAGAAGAATTTAGCCCAAAATAACTAAACAGCCCATGATGCCAGCCTCCATTACCAACTTGTTAAATTTTCAAATAAGCACTTTCATATTTTCTCCTAGGCCACCCCTCATACTTGGAGAAGCTCCCTGTAAACATCCACAAAACAAACTCATTATCCACTGCCTATCATGTTTACCAATAGTGTCTCACTGTTCCCTTGTACTACCCCATTTGTCTATATCTATCTCATCTCTTTTCGTATCCTAAGATTGAGTCTGGAACCATTTTTGTTCCATGTTTGTGCAGCACCTAGCACAACAGGGTTGCGGTCCATGACTGGGCTCCTAGGGGCTATGATAATACAAATAATAAACATTTAGAGGTTTATACAGTGATGTAAACATTAAGTTCTACATAAAATACATAGCCTATTGAATGCCCATTTACTTTGACTATACCAGCTATTCTTTACCTATATGTCTGCCTATCTTCTTGAGTGCCTTAAAAATATCCATGGGAAGTATTTTAATGAATTTGGGGAAGTGAATTTTAATATAGATAGTACATTTGGCTATTGGCAAACACCTACTTTTGAATATACCTGGGTAAGGCTATGTACCTGCATATAGGCGTTGCATAATGGACCTTGTTATGCACAGGAGAAATCTTATTGTTTTTCCAAAATTGATAATATGGCTAGTTTGTTAATGTAAGAGACCCTGCTGTATTTGCCATGAAGACCACTTGTAAAAAGAAGCTGTGCGGTATTTTTAGAGCTTCAGCCCTAATGATAACTGGCAATTATTTAGCTGGAGAAAAGGTCATATAAAGAGTGCTTTAAGGGCACACTTTTCACTCATCAGCATTAGATGGTCTTCTTAGTACGTCTGACAGCATACTTGTTCTGCTATTTTCCATCTATTCACTGCATAACATATAAAAAAGACACACTGGTTGGCATATTTCAGCTTTTTCAATGACTAGTAGAAATCAGCACTTGGATATAGCTGAACCCAGGTAAGACTGGAGTATTGCTGCTCAGGAGAGAGGAGCGCTTAGAAGCATGCGACTCCTCTGTAATATTCCCCATAACAGAGGCCATCTACTCTCAAATTGTTAAATTGGTCTACAGCTTTGGATCACCTTTGAACTCCTTAATGCTATGGTCTGCTTAAATAGCCACGGCAGCAAAAGATCCCCATTTCTATCTGTGGCTGGCCAGAACTTTGCAACCCATCCTGTAGGACACAGCAAATCACACACACATTCATGATTATGATGGTTCAAATCTAGGAATCAAGCCTCATATGCTGAAAAGGCTAAAGAGGTACAAAACATAGCAGCCCATCTGCTTAGCAATGTAGGTCACTGTGAAGAGATTACCACAGAGTTTCTCTCCCTGCATTGCTCCCTCGCACACACACTGAAGAGACCCCAGTTCAAGGTTTCTGTCCCTATACTGAAAGCTGTCCATTAAACTGGCCTTAGTTGCCTAGATTGCCTCTCTATGCAGATCCTCTCACAACAGCTGCACTGGAACAATTGCATTGTAGACCATTAGACAGGTATTGGATTGAGTACAGAACTGTCAAAGGCGCTTGACTTACACTATTGAACTCACCTCACAAAGAGACAAGATTGACCATGGACCTTACTCATAGGCACTGGCTCTGTGCGTGCTCCAGGGCCCAAGCACCCACCGAAGAAAATAGGGAGTGCTCAGGACCCACAAGCCACAGTCATAGGCAGCACATGACTCTTGCGTTTCGGGAGGCTGGACGTGAGTACTGGAAGCTCCCTAGAAGTGTGGGGAGGCACACCAGTGCCCAGACCACAGCCTTGCCCCACGCTCAGCCCCGCGGCCCCACCCTGCCCGGTCTCCTCCCAAGGCCCCACCCATGCCCCACCCAGAGGCCCCAACCCCACTCTGCCTCTTCCCGCCCCCTCTCCACCTCTTCCCCTGAGCAGAGCCGTCCCTTGGGTACGGCAAATCGGGGCAACTGCCCCCAGCCTCACAGGCGGGGAAGTGAGGCAGGAGGGGTGAGGATGCGAACCGGGGGGGAGGCGAGGAGTCCCCCTACGAGAACCTCCCCCTCCCTCCCAGCGCCTACCGCCTGCCACAGATCAGATGTTTCGCAGCATCAGGAGGTACTGGGGGGAGGGGGAAGGAGCTAGGGCACAGCGCACTCGGGGGCGGAACTGGGTGGGGAAGAGGCAGGGTGGGGGCGGAAGAAGCAGGGCGGGGGTGAGGCAGATAGGCACCGAGTTTCTAATGTCCCGGGCCCCACACCTCCCTAGGGAAAGTCCTGCCCCTGAGACCCCCACCCCCAAGGTGCCCCACGCCGCTCCTCTTCACCTGCTAAGATACCTAAGATAGACACATATTCAATAACTAGAATATGAAAGATGTGTTTAAATATGCTGAAAATAGCCTCCCCCCAAAAACACACACCTCTTCAAAGCACCCACTTGCAAAAACAAAAGTCAGCGCCTGTGACCTCACTCCTAAGAAGCTAAATACAAAATTAATTTCTGCAACTTCTTTCCCCCTCAGTAGACACATAAGCACAACACAAAGGATATATCCAATACCTATAAGAACCACCAATGGCTGGAAGTTGAAGCTAGACAAATTCAGTCTGAAAATAAGGTGTAAATTAACTACTGGAATAGTTTACCTAGGTTTGTGATAGACTCTCCATCGCTGGCTATTTTAAAATCAAGGCTGGATGTTTTTCTAAAAGACATGCTTTAGTTCAAACAGGAATTAATTCAGGGAAGTTGTATAGCCTCTATTTTGCCGGTCAGACTAGATAATCACAGTGGTCCTTTCTAGCCGTAAAAACTATAAAATCTATAAGTAGAGAAAAATCAATGTGTTGTGTGTGTCTAACAGGTTAAATACACACCAACTGAGCATTCTAGATTAAAGGTTTATCATACAGCAGACAAAGACGCATCCTTTGCAATCAATATTTAGGTACATTATTAAATGTATCATTTTCTTGTATACACTTTCATCCCTTTGTGACATGTTTGCCTCACTGTTTGTACAATAATTACTAGCACTCAATACTTTGATATGTTCTCTGGTTATTTTGTCTGCATCTCTGAAGTAGTTTGAGATCTTTTTATGAAAGATGCTGGAGAACAATGATCGTTCTAAATGTCTCACTAAGTGTGATTTGTACTATGCAACAAAAAACCACTGATAGTAAGCCATTTATACACAGAAAGTGTCATGTACAGGAAACAAATATAAGCCATTTATACACAAAGTGTCATGTACAGGGAACAGCTGATAGATTTTACCTCATTTAGTACAGATTTCATTGTTTCATCTGTTGATGTATGGATTTATATTGGCTTCTCCTGTTATTTCCTAGTTTTAAGCCTTTCGGGTGTATGATGCCCTTTCTCAAGTCATGAAGGGATCTGTCCTCTTTACATAAGAAAGCTAGCTGAAATTTCTGTATTATAAGCTTAAATTGGCATTGGGATACTTGATATTTTGTGTATTAACATCCTTTGAAATGTGCTTGAACAGGGTTTTTTGAGATTATAATCTGTATGTTTGTGCTTTTTAGCACTGATCAGATGCCAAGGATAAGGTACAAATACACATTGCAAAGATGTAGTTTTAATGTAGTTTGTGATCACAAGAGTTTTATGCTCCTTGAAAAATAAGCATTCAAAACAAGGGCATCAGTTTTAAAACTCAAATGGAAATGGACTTGACATTCAAAGTTGGGGGAGGGGAACCAGCATTAGCATAAACTGGCTAAGAGCTGTGCAGACTTCCACATCCCAATGCACTGTTAATGACTTGCATGCACCATCTCTGCTCTTCATTCCTGAGCGGCTGTGGAGCAGAGGCTGCTCTCATTATGTCTAGCTCAAGCCAATGTCACTTAAAAAGAATCCAAATCTGAACTGCCTCATGGACACTACATAACTGCCCTTAGGATAGGTACTAAAGAATATTAGCATGTATAATTAACTGCTATACACAAACCATTGTACCCCAGCAGCCATTCTCTAATATGAGGGGTTTCAGTTTCTGACACTGAGAAAATCATATCATTAATTCAGCCAAAGTTGCTTAACTAATGCTAAATAGAAGACAACCTTGTAAAACAAAATGTCAGTCTCAGACATCTTCAGCAATTTGACTATGGTCCATGCACCTGTCTTCTTCTGCCCCCATCCTTTGCTGCAATAGTAACTGTGGATTAAGGAAGGGAAAAAAACCACTTCCCACACAGTGATTCAAGAGATTACTGTATATATGGGAACAAAAAATACTTCCTGGGAATCCATTTTTTCATCTGTTTATTGCAATGAGAAAGGTCAATCGTATAATTAAAGCTGCCGCCTAATCAGAAAGAATCCTCTCTCTTTTCATCCAATGATGCCACTGTAACACAAAAGAAGAGCCTACAAACGTAGCAGGTAGGTTGGCCAACTCTCGCAATATTTTTGTGCGTTTGGTGTTCCCGAACTAGACTACTGAACTGAATGTGACATATTAGCTGAGACCATCTCTCTCAAGTTAGAAATATGGATCAGGAACACTTTTTAGATTTCTTATTCGTGGGTGTGTTGACAAACACAGATTCCCCTTCATCCCCATCCTAAGTTATTAATGTTATGGAATACTCTGAGTCTTTCTTTCTTATCCCAACCTTGCTGCTCTCTTTCCGCTACTGGTTCTCTTTCCTCTACAATGCCTTCCTATCATGGTATTTTACTGTACTTCTTTCACAGAATAGAGGATAACTACTGTTAGTCTCACTGTTTTATTGATTAGCTTGGAAAAAATAGTCTAAGTATTGTATCTGGCACCTCCACAGCAACTCCAGAATGTTCTTCTGGATTCATCTCTATCCCATTTTGTAATATACCTAGCTTTCAGCAGAAAGCAGGAATTTCTCACTTAGCAACTACTTCTTGTTCTGCCATTATGCTGGCCCTCAAAAGAATGATTTCACAAAGGGGAGGTTGACTACTGTGAAGCCTTTGGTGTTGTGAGATAGACATTTTCAGCACTTAACTGCTTTTCAGCTAAAAAGCTCTCATGCAGCATTAATTATAACCATGTAAGCGTCATCTGACCCAATCAGCAGATTGCTGTAGCTGCTGAGCAAAAGTCATTGCAGAGTCAGAGAGCGAAAGTGCAAAAGACTAAACATTTAACTTTGGTTTGTAAAGTGACTCAAAGCAAATGACATATAAAGAAATTCCAAATCAATGTGAAATACAGAGCTCTCATTTCCTCCACCTAATGGCAAGCTCTTGTAGCAGCAGGTGTTAGTGGTATTGACAACAGTACAGAAGCATGTCTACATACTATTTAAATATGAGACATACGTCCCTGTGGTACAAAGTAACTCACTTAACCCCTTGGTTTCTACCTCTTATTGTAAGAGCAGTTGCTGAGAGGAAGGCATTATCCTCCTTATGTGTTATGATTACTATACGGTTGCAAGTCTTGACTTAACTTGCTTTGCAAGTAAATAAAAGTAACAATCTTTCAAGAACACAAAGGAAATTATTAAACAGTAGATCAACTTTCTTTCTTGCAATGCTCCTCTTGGTTCAGGACCTGAACCAGGTCTTTTTCCAACACTGCATATTTAAACATTCTATTATCTTTTACACAGCTATAAACCTTTCCAACCTGCAGCATGAACAACACCTAATTAGTATAATAAATGGCCTGTACTGAAAGACACTGAGAATTTGCATTTAATTGGCACAATGGTAATTAATAGTAAATTTCTCTAAATGGCAGACAACCTGAATGTGGTGATGTGCTGCAAAGTTCAAAGAGCTTTCTTGTCTACAAAAGATAGCAGACTATATGTAATAAATGAAACTGACTTCAGGTTAACTGCTTCTTTAAGACGTTTACAGGAGGCCATAATAAACCACCAAATACACCAATTGCAAAAACAAAACCTTCAGATTCTTCGGCATTTTAAACATCAGACTTAAGCAGTATGAAAGGATTAAAGACAATGATGCAGGAAGGAGGTATCAAAGCATTTTAATGATTAAATTTTCTTTATAATTGATATAGAAATATGTATTTTGTAAGAACTACGCAAGTTTTATTTAAATGAAGTTACAATATGAGAAAATTATGATTCAAACTTTTACTGAGGAACAGAGAAAAAGAGAGTGTTAAACAGATTTATATCAGGTTTTTGTATCTGCAACAATCAAGGAAACATATTAGCAATAAAGTGAATCAGAACATAGACAATAAGAAATGTGCATAAAGATTCAAGCTCTGTTTCTGAAATGACAGCCATTCCTGATCTTCTTAAGGGAACATTGAAGTAGACCATCTAGCAGTTCAGAGTTTGGCATAGTCTTTAAGAATCATCTCCAGCTTCTGGCTCAGCATGATGTTACCTTTCACTTTTAGTTTACCAGAAAAAAATGCCTATAGGAAGCAGAAGGGGAAAAAAATAATTTTCTTCAATTGTTTGCCTACTTCTCAAAGGTCTATTAAAAAAAAAAAAAAAAAAAAACGAACTACAGTAGTAGAGTGAGGTTTACTTTAGACAAGTCCTACAGGACAAACCTCACCAGGAAATGTCCATTAGCTATGAACAGAAGACATTTTAAGCCTCATTGTATATAACACCAAGAATCACAAACACCAAGCTTCTTGAGAAGTACAGGGATGCAGAAGGGTAGTGGTAAATGGAGAAGTGGCGGTAGTTGAGCCATTTCCGAGGGCTCAGCAACGTGGGGAGCGTGCTGGTAAAAGCTGAGCTTCTCCAGTCTCCAATGTCAGAAGTTAACAACTACACAGAGACAAGGCCCCAATCCCATCTTACCAGACACTCTTGAGTTCAGTGAGTGCTAACATCACCCCACAGCTGCAGGTGAGGAGGATAGGAAAAGGATGACTGAACCCTACTCAAATTCACACACAGTCAGCCAGGGTCTCCATTTTTAAATGGGTAAAAAATCGGTCAGTTGACTTTTTTCTTAACACATTTACAATATGCAGTATGCAGGGGAGCACTCACTCGTGCAACCAGAATAATCAGTCTTTGAGCGTTTTCACTGAAATTCCAATATTGCATATTTTTAGTTCTGCTCCTGATTTGAGACTCTTCATAGCCAGTTTAAATGTGGTTCATAATTTTTATGACATTTTAAAACGTGTTTATTTAATCAATATTGCTGTACTTTGGTTTTGCAATTTGAAGGTTATATGAAAGCAAACAAAATTCTGGAATAGCACACTTCTCCATATTCCCATTAACGCAAAGATAAATTCAAATAAGAAATTGATGGAGCCAGTAGTCCAAAATATAAATTGCTATTGTGAACGTCTTCAGGTGGAAAGCCCCTCCTCTCCACAGAAACTCACAGGTGATACTGATGTCTAACAGCAAATATTGTGCATGAAATGCAATCACTTTAATCCTTAGAATACAGAAATGCACAGATTGTCATAAACTTGTTTGTTTAGACCTTGTGCCTGCTATATATAAAGGTCACAAAATATTTGTACTGTATATTCCTACTGCTCATGCAGTATATAGGAATTATATACGAGTCAACATTGTTAGCTCCAAATTTTTAATTCAAAGTCGTCGTTAATTTCAGTCCTGTTGACTGGGATCAAAGAAGAGCTCTCAATATATTATGATAAGCTAATTAAGAATATCCATTTATCTAGGCTATAAACTGAATTATGTTAAATTTGAGACACTTAACTTGTATAACATGCGTTTTTAATTACAAATGAGTAGTTTTAAGCACTTAAGGAGGAACATTTGCAGATGCTCAAATGCAGACTCCTTATTATGTCCCTTTTTTAATCTCCTCCCCTAAGTGATCTGCCTTATTTAGGAGGATTTATGCCTAATTTTAATAGATTTGTGTCTCAGTATAATGCAACAGAAATCCACAGGCCCATGACAACAGTAATGGGCCTTTCTTCTTTATTACATTCTTAATGCACAAAACGTGGGTATTAATCTTGCAAGTCAGAATATTATTACATGTACAAGGTTGATATGAGTTGCTCAGCTAAGATTTCACCAGTGGTAAGTGAAATCTCTCTCTTCGCTTACAATAGGAAAGTGTAGTATCTCATACACGTGTGTGCCATTTTAGGAGTGAGCACCGTACTCTACAGCAGCACTTTTCACAGAGACTCAATATTTCAGTCAGATTACTGGCCTACAAGACAGTCTTTTCTTCTAAATAAGCTGCATGCTAGAAATTGTGCTACTTCAAGAATGTCTCCGAGTAAACGAGTAATATTTCACAATGCGACTGAACATCTCTACTTCACAATGCCTTTACCTTTTGTGGATTAATCTTGCCTAGGACCACCTCCATGAAGTCTTGATCCGAAAGGGTGAAAGTGGTGTCAGCAGAACCCTGTGCTGGCCCTTGATACACCTCACCAGAACCATTCTTTAAGTCAATAGCTGAGGAAAGGAAGTAAAGTTAGTTTGGTTTTTAAAAGAAGACAATAGAAAGAGCCATGTACTGTAATTGATTCAGATTCCAAGACCAAAAGAAACCACTGTAATCATCTAGTCTGACCTCCTTTCGAACACAGGCCATAGAACTTCCCCCAAATGAACTAGAGTATATATTTTCAGGAAAAAAAAAAAATCCAATCTTGATTTAAATAGAGCTACCTTATTTCCAGTCTCAATTTGTCTAGCTTCATCTTCCAGCCATTGGATCATGTTATACCTTTCTCTGCTAGATTGACGAGCCCATTTTCAAATATTAGTTCCCCATCTATGTACATTTAGACTGTGATCAAGTTATCCCTTGATGTTCTCTTTGTTAAGCTAAATCAGGGGTTGGCAACGTTCGGCACAGGCTCGCCAGGGTAAGCACCCTGGCGGCTTGCCAGGGTAAGCACCCTGGCGGGCCGGGCCAGTTTTATTTACCTGCTGATGCGGCAGGTTCGGCCGATCGCGGCCCCCACTGGCCGCGGTTCGCCGTCCCGGGCCAATGGGGGCGGCGAGAAGCCGCGGCCAGCACATCGCTTGCCCGCGCCGCTTCTCGCCGCCCCCATTGGCCCGGGACGGCGAACCGCGGCCAGTGGGGGCCGCGATCGGCCGAACCTGCCGCATCAGCAGGTAAATAAAACTGGCCCGGCCCGCCAGGGTGCTTACCCTGGCGAGCCGCGTGCCAAACGTTGCCGACCCCTGAGCTAAATAGATTGAGCAATTTGAGTCTATCATTATAAGGCATGTTTTCTAATTCTTTAAGCATTCTCCTAGCTCTTCTCTGAACCCTCTCCAGTTTATCAATATCCTTCTTGAATTGTCGGCACCAGAACTGGATACAGTATTCCAGGTTACGCTCAGTTTACCAGGTGATCCAGATTGCTCTGAATCAGTGACCTGTTCTATTGTTTACCAATCCTTTAATTTTTTTTGTCATCTGCAAACTTTATCAGTGATTATTTTATGTTTACTTGCAGGTGATTGACAAAAATGTTAAATAGCGTAGGGCCAAGAACCAACCCCTGAGAGACCTCAGTGGAAACACACACACACACACACACTGAATGATGATTTCCTGTTTCCATTTTGAGACATATCAGTTAGCCAGGTTTTAATCCATTTAATTTTTAATAAAAATGATTAATTACTATTACACGCCTATGTCTGTGTCTAACTTTTGTGTTACCAGCCTTTTGGGAAATCTGTTTTTTAAAACCAAACAGAATATAAAGGAAACTCAAATGACATGCCCTTCCGGTAAAAATATCTTACAATGAAAAATTGTGTTAGATGTGTGCTAAACTCGGTATTATAAACACTCAGGAGTAAGACTGTAGCGATGAAATGATGATGGGTTTTAATTTCAAACTGCACTTCGTTAAATTATTATTAGGAAAGGATGAAAGGGGGACTTGAAAGATACATTTCCTGATAAATACATACCTAGATTACCAGCTACAAATTGGAGTCATTTTATTTTGATGAATTAATACAAAGCTAATCATAAAAGCTCCATAATTATGCTATTCTTCTCTAATCACTACTGTTGCCTGCCATGATAAACAAAGATCTACCAAGCATGAGTTGATAGGTTTGAGGCAAATAAATTATTCTGCCTGATTAATCAGTGTTTTCCTACCTCAGGCACTGAGATCTTTTGATCTTCAGGTAACAGTCAAATTTCATAGTTTGACAAAGCTTTTCAGATTTCTGCAGAATTCTGTGATCTTCACTTGGTTAAATGTCTGAGCTAGCAGATTGTATGTTTAATATTCAGACAGCAAATGACATACAGCTGTTCTCATAAAAACCTACAGTTTAGATGAGTTTAGCAGGGCAAAAATGGGCAACTGTGGTCCAGAAAGATTAAACGTGATGTACATGTACAATACAATAAATCTTATTACTGATTAGCCACTACTCTTTTCTAGAACTTTTTGTTCTGGCCAGCCCCACCCACCAAAAGATGTGTGTGATCATGATCTCACTGTCAAGTACACTTACAGTATAGTTAGTACTGGAAATCCCTAGTACAATTTTGAAAGGGAAATAAACTTTAGCAAGGGAAGAGACTAAACTGCTCCATGCCAAGAAAGCAAAACACATCTGTTTAAGGAGGAGCAGGTGGGCAGACTTTGCTCAACACTGAGCTATCTCATGTTGGAAAAACAAAACCACATCTTTCAGAAAGTTTCCAATTCAAGTCTCAAGTTTCTGTTCAAAGTGCTTCAAAAAAAGTCTAGATTCAATTTTTTTAATACATGGTTTTTAAGAGTCGCCTATAGGAAAAGGAATCGCCGATAGTTTAAAAAAGCTTCATATTTTCTTGCACAACAATTGCAAAAAATAAATATAAACAATAACAAAGGCAATATCCACACAACATTTTTTTAAGGTTTTGCAAGGTACTGTATATTACAACTGCAGCAAGATCTTATTTTTGTAATAAAGTTCTACATATTTTTAGCATGTAGGCTTGTGCCCTTTTCATTAAAGACAGCATTATTAAAATCTGTGTTTGCAAATTTTGACCACTTTATAGAGTGTTTTCCTTGATTTAAAGAGTATCTTAAACTTTGCAAATTCTCTCTCCTTCTGTTAAAGAAAGCCAAAAATTCCTCAAAGTGTCTCTGTAGCTTGAGAGGCCTACTTCCCCAAACAAAATGCCCTGCCAAAATAATCTACTAGAAGACACAAAGGGCAGGTACTACGTTGCTTGGTTAGAAGAATATTATGACAGGATGCACTTTGCCAATTCATTTTCACAGTTTGCAAATTCCCAGCCATTCCCCTTGCACCCCCAGCAGTGTAAAAATAAAATAATTGTCAAGTTGATGTTTCTGACATTACAGAGTCCCAGCAGTTTCACTCTCGTGGAGACTTCAACAGTTTTCATTATTGACCTGATGTTAACCCCCTACTAAGTTTCTGGAAACTGCTCTCTGAATAAACTGTATCATGTGTAGCCTGCCCCCAAAGGACAGCTGCTTTAAAAGTTTGAGGTAAATCCAACAGACTGTGTTTGAGGACTGGTAATATTTTTAGAAAGTGATGATTTTTTCTTTTTTTGAAACTGTTCTAACATCTGCATGTCCACTCATAACTACAAGCAAATTAAAAATGTTAAGTTTGTCATTTACATTAATGCTGAGTGAGAAATGGCACATGGGACAATTACTACCTACTTGGAACATACAATTTAGTTATCCATGCATGTTACAACTTAAGAAACAGATCTGGTGACTATCACCAATTCTGCAGGGTAAAAAAAAAAGGGGGGGGGGGAATAGGGAGAAGGCTCATGCATCACAAATGAAAAAAAACAGAGACTCCTTGATTAAGCATCAAGATAAACTTATTTCCCTGTATATCTCCAAACACCAGGTACAAAACTAAAAAGAGGAGGAGTATCCGCAGTAGATCTTAGGCAGCTGGGTGCCAATTCGCTTCAAATTAGATGAGCAGAGTGGTCAGATTTTGTTGCCTTGGGTCAACCCTTCCCAATCATTTGTAGACCTGCAGACAATGGTCAGATACACTTAGATCTAATATGAACATAATAATATGCCAGATTAAAACCAAGTTTCATCACCATGTTACAAATATATCTGATTAACAAAAAGATTTTTTCATTTTCATTATTTGTACTATTTGTTTGCTTTTTGCATTTAACTCAGTTTGAATAACAAAACTAGATGGGAAACTAAGCTAGACTAGCTTCACTTTTTCTTTGTCTATGTCAATTTTACCTTTGGGTTTTTCATGAACTAGCAAAAATGCTGCAATGTTTTGGTTGCAAATGCAGCAAGGGAATGTTTGTTAAAATACTATTGCCATTAGAATACAAGTGTAAGAAACATTAACATTTGTTTTGTGGGGCTGTAGAAGCTTCCCTCACATCTCTTTGGATCTTGGCTACAAACAGTGCAAAGTCCTTTTTGAGACACAACCTCTGCTGAAAAATTATAAGCACCATAAGTAAGCCAACTACTGACCGCATAGGCTGTGTAGGTGGAACATACAAAATTCCAGTGAATCAGGAAATGTGGATTTCACAGGCGTTACAAGCTCCTCGGGTTATGCTGACAAAGCTTAACTTTCAAGCATTCTTGAATATGGTTCTGCTCATGCCCCAGAGAAGTTAAGGAAATTATGAACGCAACCAAAATAGCAAAACTAATGGAGTTTGTAAGACATAGGGCTTTTTTCTCTTAAGTCTAAAACTTGGGAAAATTAAACAGATAAAAAAAATATGACAACTAAAAATTCTTAACTTTCTAATCTTTTTCTTTACCTTCTCAATTAATTATGAAGGGTCAGTTTATTTGTCCATAGATTTCTTCTGAACAGATCTAATGTCTTCTGCTGAGACTGGAAGTTACTTAACTAAATCGGGCGGACCGGATGATCTTCATCCGAGAATATTAAAGGAACTGGCGCGAGAAATTGCAAGCCCATTAGTGATAATTTTTAATGAATCTGTAAACTCGGGGGTGGTACCGTTGGACTGGAGAATAGCTAATGTGGTTCCTACTTTCAAGAAGGGGGAAAAAAGTGACCCGGGTAACTACAGGCCTGTTAGTTTCATATCTGTAATATGCAAGGTCTTGGAAAAAATTTTGAAGGAGAAAGTAGTTAAGGACCTTGAGGTCAATGGCAATTGGGACAAATTACAACATGGTTTTACGAAAGGCAGATCGTGCCAAACCAACCTGATCTCCTTCTTTGAGAAAGTAACAGATTTTTTAGATAAAGGAAATGCGGTGGATCTAATATACTTCAATTTCAGTAAAGCGTTTGATATGGTACCGCATGAGAAATTATTGGTTAAATTGGAAAAGATGGTGATCGATATGAAAATCCAGAGGTGGATAAAGAACTGGTTAAAGGGGAGACTGCAGCGGGTCATACTGAAAGGTGAACTGTCAGGTTGGAGGGAGGTTACCAGTGGAGTTCCTCAAGGTTCAGTTTTGGGTCCAATTTTATTTAATCTATTTATTACTGACCTCGGAACCAAATGTAGAAGTGGGCTGATAAAGTTTGCGGATGACACAAAGTTGGGAGGTATTGCCAATTCAGAGAAGGATCGGGATATCCTGCAGGGAGATTTAGATGACCTTGTAAACTGGAGTAATAGTAATAGGATGAAATTTAATAGTGAGAAGTGTAAGGTGATGCATTTAGGGATGACTAACAAGAATTTTAGTTATAAGCTGGGGACGCATCGGTTGGAAGTAACGGAGGAGGAGAAGGACCTCGGAGTCCTGGTTGATCGCAGGATGACTATGAGTCGGCAATGTGACGTGGCCGTGAAAAAAGCTAATGCGGTCTTGGGATGCATTAAGCGAGGTATTTCTAGTAGGGATAAGGAGGTGCTGCTTCCGTTATACAAGGCACTGGTGAGACCTCATTTGGAGTACTGTGTGCAGTTCTGGTCTCCCATGTTTAAAAAGGATGAACTCAAACTGGAACGGGTACAGAGAAGGGCCACTAGGATGATCCGAGGAATGGAAAACCTGTCGTATGAAAGGAGACTCGAGGAGCTCGGTTTGTTTACCCTAACCAAAAGAAGGCTGAGGGGGGATATGATTGCTCTCTTTAAATATATCAGAGGGATAAATACCAGGGAGGGAGAGGAATTATTTCAGCTCAGTACTAATGTGGACACGAGAACAAATGGATATAAACTGGCCGTCGGGAAGTTTAGGCTTGAAATTAGACGACGGTTTCTAACCATCAGAAGGGTGAAGTTCTGGAACAGCCTTCCGAGGGAAACAGTGGGGGCGAAAGACCTCTCTGGCTTTAAGATTAAGCTTGATAAGTTTATGGAGGGGATGGTCTGATGGGATAACGTGATTTTAGTCAATAGGTCAATAATGTGCCATCGCTGGTAATTAGTATCAATGGTCAATGAGGGTCTGGGCTGGAGAATCTTGCCCGCATGCTCGGGGTTCTGCTGATCGCCATATTTGGGGTTGGGAAGGAATTTTCCTCCAGGGTAGATTGGCAGAGGCCCTGGAGGTTTTTCGCCTTCCTCCGCAGCATGGGGCAGGGGTCGCTTGCTGGAGGATTCTCTGCAACTTGAAGTCTTTAAATCATGATTTGGGGACTTCAACAGCTGAGTCAAGGGAGAGAATTATTCCAGGAGTGGGTGGGTCAGCTTTTGTGGCCTGCATCATGCGGGAGGTCAGACTAGATGATCATAATGGTCCCTTCTGACCTTAAAGTCTATGAGTCTATGATTAGGTACATCAACTTCTCTCTTTTTTGTCAATTCTATGTTGAATAACCCATGTTTGTGTGTGTGTTTTAGTATGATCTTATTTTTAAAGGAAAAAAATAAACTGAACTTCGATGGCCTGAATTTAAGACCATCTATTCCACACAGCTTTGGAATTTATAGTCTACAAGCTGAATTAAAATGAATGACGTTGTAAAGGTTATTGCTAGTTAAATAGACTGGTGCTACTAACATTGGAGTTGCCATTGAGAATTCTTGCTGCAATGAGAAATACTTGAGTCCACATGCCCCATCCACTTAACGAGAGATGCCCAAACAGAAACCTTGCCCTGCTGTGTAGTGATAAAATGCACAAGTCATTTAAATACAGAAATACAAAAAAAAATTGGTGCTTGTAAATTTAAGGAAGAATAAAATTATTGGCTGTCAGAACAGAATTTTAGATGATTCCTCCCAAAGCCACTGATTTCTTTCATTTCCCCCCGACACTAGACTCAAGGACATTAGCTGGAGATGCTGGAGCCACAGTATCACCCAAGACAGCAATAAGCTGCAGGGCCCAGATGGTTTCTTGAGCTGTCAACTGCTGCAGATTGCACAACAGCACAAAGCAATGCAAAAGTGACAAGTCAAAAGATTAGAAGACAAGGCAGCACAGCTGAGTAACAAATTTAATAATGGAAGGAAGCCCAGCAGGTAGGCCAGGAGAACAGTAAACACTGTCAGTAAAGGCCCGGGAGACTTAATCTGATTGTGGGCTTTGGCAACAGAAGCCTGAAGAAAAGCTAATGAAACAATCGAGACCCCAACATCATCGGTGTAAACTAAAGGCTTGTAACAAAGAGGAGAATATTTCTGTTGTCTCAGTGAAAATATGTCAACAATTTTAAATGTAATTGAGACAAAAAGTATGCAATATTAATTCATAAGAACCAACTTCTAAATCAAGTTATTTCTCTGACAATTTCCTATCTCCTCATTTCATAGCCCAGTTACTGTAGCCACCTTTTAAAACGGCAATTTTAGGATGATGCTAAAGGGGAGGCAAGGGGAATTCTTACCAAGTTATATTAAATTAGCACATTATAATTGCAAAAGCTTAACATTACTTAAATGCAGCAGGTCATCATTAAATATTTATTGTGAAAAATACTGGGCCAAATTCAGACCTAAGGTAGTGTGTAAATGCACTGACTTCAATGGTCTTGTGCACTTTTACAGGAGATCTGAATTTGGTCAACAGTATTGAGACAACAATTAAATCAAGTTACGCCAAGGGCATTGGGATAGAAGTTGAACATTATGCTCTTTATTACATATAAAAAACCTGTTACAGGAACATTAGGTTGCAGGAAATGCTAGAATTAACATTACCTATGCAACTATACTTTGGCATCTTTGTTCATATGTATTATAACAGTCTTGCCTGTCATCACATAAGGAATGCCACAAACAGGAATAGAACCAAGCTTTCCTGGCTCCCAGTCCAGTTCTTAATCATGAGAACATTCTCTCTCTCTTTAAAAAAAAAGGAAAGAAAACAACAAACTAACTGCCTGCTTCACTTTCACTTTGTGAAATGAATTAGGCAAGGATCCAGTAGAACAACTGGCATGATGATGATGTATTTGCAGACTATATCATAATGAATATGAACAAACAGGCAGAAGGTGGCATGGGCTATGTAACTTTTGAGTGCTTGACTTTGCTACCTTGAGCCTCTTAATTTTTAAGAAATGTAATATACCATAAAAAAAAAAAAAACTCTACAAAGAAACCCCATCATGCATACCCATACTGCCTGGGTCATCAATTTTAAATATTATATTATGAACAAAAAGGATGACCTCCTGAGGTCCCTTTCAACCCTGATATTCTATGATTCTATGATCCTGACAATGGTATTGATCCATTACTAGATGGAAATAGTAAAATAATCAAGAATAATGCAGAAAAGGCAGCAGCATTTGATAAATATTTCTGCTCTGTATTTTGGGGGAAAACAGATGATATAGTCTCATCATATGGTGACAACACACTTTCCATTCCACTAGTATCTCTGAAGGGTGTTAAACAGACGCTACTAAAACTAGACATTTTTAAGTCAGCAGGATGTATGCAAGAGTTTTAAAAGAGCTGGGTGAGGAGTTTGCTAGACCATTCATGTTGATTATCGATAACTCTTGAAACACTGGGGAAGTTCCAGATGACTGGAAGAAAGCTAACTTTATGCCAATTTCTAAAAAGGGTAAACAGGATGACCCGGGTAATTATATGTCTATCAGCCTGACATTAATCCCGGGCAACATAATGCACTGGCTGATAAGGGACTCAATTAATGAAGAATTAAAGGAGGTTAATGTAATTAATGCAAATCAGCATGGGTTTATGGAAAATAGATCCTGTCAAAGTCACCTGATATCTTATTTTATTCAGATTATAAATTTGGCCAATAAAGGTTTTAGTGTTGATGTAATATATTTAGACTTCTGTAAGGCATTTGACTTGGTGCCACACAACATTTTGGTTAAACTAGAATAATATAAAATTAATGGCACACATTAAATGGATTAAAAACTGCCTAGCTGATAGATCTTGTTCAGCCCTCTCAGTTACTCCCTTTTGGGGAATGGTACTTCTCATCCTCCAAAAAATAGGGGTAAAATAAAATCTGTGAAGTACACAGAATTATTAATACCAGTAATGGAGGAAGTAGGATTAGAATTAATGCTCTCCTGGTTCCCATGCCAACATTCCTTTTCCTAGCCCAAAAGGATAGTAGCGGCTACTGCTCCTGCAGTGCCTGTTGCTCTCTGGAGTTCACAACCTGTGGATCTTGGGAGCATGTTCAGCACAGATTAAAATTTCATAGATTTTAGCAACAAACCCCTAACAAGCTCTACTAAGAATGTGTAAATAGCAATTTTTAGAGACGTACTACTCAGTCAAAATTGAATGGATTTTCATGGGGATAGCAAAAGGCACATCTTGAAACTTCAGAATTAGCTCCTTGCCAAATGTTAAGTTCCTGTTGCAACTCATGGAAGCACTAGTGCTCTTCAAAGAAGTGGTTAGAAAATGTTAACATTAACAAAATGACTGATTTTCTTTATCCTTCTCAGAAACAGCTGAACTGTTTGCATTGAAACTATTACAAAATAAAAATCAATGTGAGGCACAGACCATGCATGGAAAGTTTCAGCTCAAATGGTTGAGGGGGTTTATAATGGAAAATTGTCAGCAAACTTTATTTTATGCGTATACCCCAGTTCTGCCTACAATGAGTCCTGGTATTTGTGGGGTAACAAATATTGAAAAAAAACAGAGTTCCTCACACAGAGTCCAGGGTGTTTTGATATCACTGCTTCTAGGGCCTGATCCAAACCCCACTGAAGTTAGAGACAGTTTTTCCATTGACTTCGGTGGGCTCTGAATCAAGCCCCTAGTCCTGGTCAGCACCAGGAAGTAAATGAAAATTAAAAACAGCAGCAAAACCTGCTAAAACATTTTCAAACCCTAAAGAAATGGCCAGATTCTCTCTGGTGGCTGGAATCACCTGGTGCAGAAGAGGTGGAGGTGATCGTTAAAGGACCAGTTATGTTCCCTTGTTAGTAAGGGGTATCTCCAACAGAGGATACAAGAACAAATTACATCCTCTTCCCACTGGCCAGGGATGGAGCAGAGAGAACATGGCCAGACCAAAGTTTTTCTTGAAATGAGGGAAAAGGTTCAGATTGGTTCTTAATTTATACAAAGCAGTGCCCCTCTTTCTGGATAGCCTATTCATGATATCGTACATTGGCATTTCACACACATAAATCAGGTTGAATTCCTCCAACACAACAGGCTGGTATGGGAGGTAAAGCCCTTGGGTAAAAAGAGGTCTTCAGCTGTTTCTAGTCCTATTACTGCCGCCTTCAATGTATGTTTGTGAGAGAGTAGGGTTGGAAAGGCCACTCGCCACAAAAACACAAAGCATGGTGGTTCAGAAATTAAAAAGGGATTATAATAAATTGGTGACTTAGACAGAAGATGATTTAAAAATTTATTCAGAGTAAGAGGGCAAAGGCCACTTAATTTTTCAGATAGGGTAATAAGAGTGAAGAATCACTCTAACTGTGATGGTTAACATTCTATCATTCAGCTGTACTAATTTAGCCTCAGTTTCTTATGCTCCTAATGTCCTCTGTAGTAAGACCATACATTATGGATGCCACATACTCAATGCAGCCAAGACCCTTATACTACTTAGCACATGCGCGATGTGCCTCAGGTGGCATGTGACGAGGATTCATCACTGAAGGGGTTAGCTTCCCCAACCCAGGCCGGGTACTGACAGGGAGTGTGAGGTGAATGCTGCCCGAGAGTCCTAACACACAGCATGATACAGAGGCTTCCACGTGAAGTGATTTGCTGTTTGACACTGGCATTTTTAATAGGTATTCTTAAAGTATATGAGCATCAATACAGAAAAGCAGTGCTTTTAAATCTTAGGTTGCTATTCTGAACACATCCATGATGTGATTAACTTGAATTAATATAAGAGTGCAAAAATAGGAAATTGTTGGAGATTGGAGGAATGATCAAGAGTGACAAATACAGAATCATTAAAATGTAGCACTGGAAGGGACCTCAGTAGGTCATCTAGTCAGGTCCCCTGCACTGAGGCAGAACTAAGTATTATCTAGACAATCCCTGACAGGTGTTTGTCTAACCTGTTCTTAAAAACTTCCAGTGACGGAGATTCTACATCCTCCCTAGGCAATTTGTTCCAGTGCTTAACTACCCTTACAGTTAAGACATTTTTCCTAATGTCTAACCTAAATCTCCCTCGCTGAATTTAAGCCCACTAATTCTTGTCCTGTCCTCAGTGGATAAGGAGAACAATTTATCACCTTCCTTTTTAATAGGAACTTTTTACATACTTGAAGACTTATTTCCCCATCAGTCTTCTCTTCTCCAGACTAAACATACACAGTTTTTCCAATCTTTCCTCATAGGTCATTTAATCATTTTTGTTGCTCTCCTCTGGACTTTCTCTAAATTTGTCCATGTCTTCCCTGAAGTGTGGTGCCCAGCACTTTTACCTGAGGCCTTATCACTGCTGAGTAGGTTGATTCATATTTTAGTTTGTGATCCACTCTAATCCCAAGATCCTTTTCTGAAATTCTCCTTCCTAGGCGGTCACTTCCTATTTTGTATTTATGCATTTGATTATTCCTTTCTAAGTGTAGTACTTGGCATTTGTCCTTATTGAATTGCATCCTATTTATTTCAGATCATTTCTCCAATTTGATTGTTCGTAGGCAGGAGGTCCTCAAGATTGAATCTTGTAAAATCTGCCTTCCTCCTATTTTGATTTAAAGAAAGATTTTTGGCTTTTTGGATAACTTAATCTAATCTGTTTAGGTACAGTAGAACCCCATTTATCTGGCTCTCCGTATTAACTGAATCAAGGCTGACAGCCTGAGCCCCACTGACAGGGGCTGAAGCTCTTTGTCCATTCTCTGGATTATCTGAATTTTTGACTATCTGATCTTGGCTTGGTCCCAATTAGATTGGATAAATGGTGTTCCACTGTATTTTTAATGCATTTATCACCATTGTTATCTCAGTGCAGCTTATTCATCTTCTCCAAGGACAGCTTGCTATGCCAGAAAGGTAAAATACAGCTGTCAAGCCACCCTGGTTCAATATTCAACATGATGTCCTGCCCATTAGCAGCAGCCTTGTTAGTCAGAATCTCAATTGTGAAGAACTGGGAAGAGGGGAAGGGAAATTACAAAAGTGACTACACCTTTCTCCCTGTAAATCAGAGAGAAGGAACAGTTTCTTAAATAATTTAGAGAAAGAGCGGATTTATGGAGGGCTCTTAAAGCCTCCCAGAATTACTTTTGGATAAAAATGGTGATATGTGATCAAAAATGCAGCCCAATGACATAACCCATAAAACTCCATCAGCCTCCCTCAACTTGAGGAGGTATAGCACACAGACACTACAGTTCCCACTGTGCAAGCTTTCATCTTGCTCCAAGTGCCCAGGCCAATTAAGATGAAGCATTACAAGCTGAGGATTGTAAACTCAGAGTTGCACATCCACATAAAAAAGTGAGGGAGATTACAATTTACTTAATTTTATGCAAATTATGTGTGACTGTGAGGCTTCTGGTAAACTGCCAGTGTGGCCTTGGGACAAAATTTTGTATCCCTCTAACAGACCATTCTAGATAAGGAGGCAAAATAAACAGTAATTCCACAGATTCCTGACATTCATTCATCTGAGTAAGAAAAAGATTTTATGTTTTACAGAAATATGTATCCTTGAAAACAACATCAGAAAGAGAGAGAGAGAGAGAGAGAGAGAGAGAGAGACCTGAAAACAAAATTAAAAAAAAAAAAAAAAAAGGGAGAAATTTATTTAAAAACCCTGTAGAAACATAGATTTTCCTTATCTAACTACCCAAATTAAAGATCTCCAGGCACAAAGTTGTTGCAATTAAATGCTTTGGCTTCCATACAATCTAGACCTTTTCTTGAGAAGAGGTAATAATGCGTAAGACTTTAGCAAACTTTGATCCGACAGATTCTGAATAGGAAAGACTTGGTTAAAGCAGTTGTGGCAAACCCAGGACAAACAGCTAAAAAGGGGGTAGTAATCAGTCCCAGGGGGTTAAAAAGGCCTCTCCCAAGCCACTGAAGAGAGAGAACCATGGGGAAATAAGGTTCAGCTGGGCAAGGGGTTACTAGGGAACTAATTAGGGTCAGCTGGCTCCAACTGCTTGGGACCTTTTTAAACCCTCCCCAGTGTGGAAGGAGGGGGGAAGAGAGAGTGAGAGAACCAGGGAAGCTGCCAGTAAGTTAGGAGCAGCAAGACTCTGAACCCTTCCTGCAAGGAAGGCTGCACTCTGTCCCCAGAAGGGAAGATAAACAAGCACAAGGGGCTGACTGAGAAAAGGAATAGCCAGACCCTGCGCTACCTGCAGGGATTTGCCTTGCCCAAGCCTGTGTCTCCAAGGCTAAAAAGGACTGAGCCTGCTGCGGAGGAGACGGTACTTTGCCACACTTGGTGTCAGAAGTGGGATGGAGTGAGGCGTTGTGGCAAGCCATCTCAGGGCAAGGTAAATCGCACACACCCACGCACGCGCACGCACACGCACGCACACGCGCACGCACACGCACACACACGCACAAAAATGGAGGACGTAGTGAAGGCCTTGATTCAGGCCACTGCGGCCCAACAAGAGGCTACCAGAGTACAGATGACAGCCCAGCAAGAGTCAGTACGTGTCCAACAGGAGACAAACCAATTGCTGATGAACCAGGCGGCCCAAGATCGAGCCACCCTGAATGATGTAGTGAACCAGTTGAAAGCCCTGACCGCGCTGACGCATGGGCCCCAGGGGACCCGGCCGCTACGCGCAAGCAACTATTTACAGAAGATGACAACGGATGACGATATAGAGGCGTATCTCCTTGCATTCGAGAGGACGGCACTGCGGGAGGCTTGGCCCCAAGATCAGTGGGCAGGCCTCCTGGCTCCATTTCTGTGTGGGGAGGCTCAGAAGGCCTATTTCGATATGACCATAGAAGCAGCTATGGATTACCCCCAGCTGAAGGCGGAAATCCTGGCGAGGTCAGGGGTGACGCCGGCCATAAGGGCCCAGCGCTTCCACGAGTGGAAGTACCGGGACGACAAAGCGCCGAGGTCCCAGCTATTTGACTTGATCCACCTCGCCCGGAAGTGGCTCCGCCCTGAGACCCATGGGCCGGAGAAGGTGGTGGAAATCCTGGTGTTGGACAGGTACATGAGGGGGTTGCCGCCGGGCGTACGAGGGTGGGTCCGCCAAAATGATCCCTCCTCGTATGATGAGCTAGTTGCCCTTGTAGAGAGACACTTAGCAGCCCAAGAACTTTCTCGGACCCCCGGGGAAGGAAGGCGCCAGAATCGGAGACCAGTCTCTGCACCGAGGCCCCGGTTTGCCCTAGCGCCAGGCCGGACAATGGAGGGGAGGAAGGAGGCAGAAGAGCAGCCCGTGGTCCCGGAGAGACTTGAGGACTGGGGGAGAAAGACTCGAGAGATAAAGCCCAGCAGCCCGAAAAATAGGGGGCTGCCCCGAGCGGGGTACCGATGTTATGCCTGTGGCGAAATGGGGCATATCGCTGCCCAATGCCCGAATCTAGGAGAGCCTATGCAATGCGAACTGGGAGATATAGGGGGACCATGTGATCTAATAAGTCTAGTCGGGGTTGCGATGGTCCCTCATAGATACACTAGGCCAGTTAAGATGAATGGTATAAAGACCACAGCCTTAGTAGACTCGGGAAGTGCAATCACGTTAGTCTCGGGGAAGCTGGTCGGACAAGACCAACTATCCCGGGCCAAACGCTCGGGAATATCCTGTGTGCATGGGGATGTCAACTATTATCCAACCATCCCCGTAAAAATAGAAGTTTTCGGAAGCCCCACTAGGTTGACGGTGGGAGTAGTTCCAAAACTCCCCTACCCTGTCCTTATCGGACGAGACTTCCCGGGGTTTGATAGCCTACTCCCTGGGGAGAAGGTAGAAGAAAATAATGACCCTGGGACCCAGGGCGTGGCCCAGATCGTTAACCCTCCCCCAACCTTCCATGAATTTAGCCAGGATTTGTTCTCCCCGCCGGGGAAGCCCAGGAAGACTAGGAGGGAACGGAGGGCGGATAAAAGGAGGGGGACAAGGGTCCTGACCCAGTGCCAGAAGTCTACGCTTGTAGGGGAAAGAAGGGGCTCGACTGACAGTGGGACTGGGTCGGCGATCAACAACCCTATCGCCGGACCTGGTTCCCCAGGGGCTTTCCCCGAGGGGGAGACGGAGGTAGACCCCCCCGAGTTTAGACAAATGGGGACCGCACGCGGGAATTTTGGTCAGGATCAGGCCAATGATCCCATATACCACAATATTCTCAAAGAAGTAGTCGAGGTAAATGGGGTACCCGTGGAGGGGAGAGTTAAGGGCGCGGGGCCATATTATATGATTAAGAATGACCTGCTATACAGAGTAGTCCGGGTCCAAGAGCAAGTCATACAACAACTCTTGGTCCCACGGAAGCATCAAAGAGCCGTAATGGAGCTGGCCCACAGCCATCTGTTCGGGGGCCATCTAGGGGTAGATAAGACCCTGGATCGGATTCTACAGAGGTTTTTTTGGCCTGGCGTTTATGCAGCGGTCCGACAATATTGCACATCCTGTCCAGAATGCCAGATACATGGGCCCCGACCCCACTTAAGGGCCCCTCTGGTACCTCTGCCAATTATCGAGGTCCCATTTGAGCGTATAGCTATGGACATAGTAGGGCCATTGGAAAAGTCAGCCCGGGGCCATCAATACATTCTGGTAGTACTAGATTATGCCACCCGATACCCCGAGGCCATACCCCTACGGAATACCACATCCAAGACCATAGCCAAAGAATTAGTCCAGATTTTTTTCAGAGTAGGAATACCTAAGGAGATCCTGACGGACTAAGGGACCCCCTTTGTGTCTAAGCTGATGAAGGACCTGTGTACAATGCTCCACATACGGACCCTTAGAACATCGGTCTACCATCCCCAGACCGATGGCCTGGTCGAACGCTTTAATAGGACATTGAAGAACCTGTTACGTAAAGTGATTAGTCGTGACGGGAAAGACTGGGACGCCCTGCTGCCTTACTTGCTGTTTGCCGTACGGGAGGTACCTCAGGCTTCCACTGGATTCTCCCCCTTCGAGCTGTTATACGGTCGCCACCCCAGGGGCATACTGGACCTGGCTAAAGAAGACTGGGAAGAACAGCCGAACCCTGGGAGAAACGTTGTTGAACATGTGTTGCAGATGAAAGACAGAATAGCCCAAGTCACCCCCCTTGTGCGCGAACACATGGAGAAGGCCCAAGGGGCACAACGGACAAACTACGATCGCCGAGCAACGACCCGGAAGTTCCAGGTGGGGGACCGGGTGATGGTGCTCATACCCACGGCCGAGAGCAAGCTCCTGGCCAGGTGGCAGGGGCCATACGAGGTAATAGAAGCGATAGGAGAAGTCGACTATAAGGTACGACAGCCGGGCCGCCGGAAGCTGGAGCAGATCTACCATATAAATCTGCTGAAACCTTGGCACGATAGAGAAGCTCCGGTGGCTGCACTGGGGGTGCCATCCCCTAAAAGCAACCAGCCCGACCTGGTGGGGATATCCCCGGAGTTGACTCCGGAACAACGATCAGAAGTGATCAGCCTGATCAAACGCAACCAGGATGTGTTCTCCGAAAAGCCGGGCAGGACTACGGAGGTTCACCATCACATCCTCACGGAGCCTGGAGTGAAAGTGAACGTTAAGCCATACCGGATCCCAGAGGCCAAGAGAGAAGAGATTAGGACAGAGGTCAGGAAAATGCTGGCCTTAGGAGTCATTGAAGAATCTCATAGCCAATAGTCCAGCCCCGTGGTTTTAGTGCCTAAGCCGGACGGCAGTATGAGGTTCTGCAATGACTTCCGCAAACTCAATGAGGTGTCCCAATTTGATGCCTACCCTATACCCAGGATAGATGAGCTGATTGACAGATTGGGAAAGGCACGGTTTATGTCTACCCTTGATCTTACCAAGGGCTATTGGCAGATCCCCCTGGCCAACGCCGACAAGGAGAAGACCGCCTTTGCAACGCCAGAAGGTCTATATCAGTACACTGTTCTCCCCTTTGGGTTGCATGGGGCCCCCGCTACTTTCCAACGGCTAATGGACAAACTGTTGCGACCCCATGGGAAGTACGCGGCAGCCTATCTCGATGACGTCATCATATATAGCCCCGACTGGGAGACTCATGTGGAGAAGGTAGAAGCGGTCCTGGACACCCTCAGGAAGGCAGGGCTGACTGCCAATCCCTCCAAATGTTCGATTGGGTTAGCTGAGGCTAAGTACCTTGGGTATATAGTGGGGAGGGACGTGGTGAAGCCCCAGCTCAACAAGTTAGAAGCTATACAGAAGTGGCCCCGACCACTCCGGAAGAAACAGGTCAGAGCATTCCTGGGACTAGTGGGGTACTATAGGCGGTTCATTCCCCACTTCGCCACCAGGGCATGCCCATTAACGGACCTAACAAGAGCTCGGGGCCCTGACATAGTAAAATGGTCCGCGGCGGCCGAGAGCGCTTTTGCGGATCTGAGGACGGCCCTCTGCACAGACCCCGTACTAGTAGCCCCAGACTGGGGGAAGGAGTTTATCCTACAAACCGACGCCTCTGAAGTAGGGCTGGGAGCGGTGCTTTCCCAAATGGTCGGAGATGATGAACACCCCGTCCTCTTCCTCAGTAGGAAGCTCCTACCTAGGGAACGGAAATACGCCGTGGTGGAGAAGGAGTGCCTGGCTGTGAAATGGGCCATAGAGAGCCTCCGCTACTATCTACTTGGACGGAGATTTACCCTTGTCACGGACCATGCCCCTTTGCAGTGGATGCACCAAAACAAGGACAAAAACGCGAGAGTAACAAGGTGGTTCCTGTCGCTTCAACCCTTCCACTTCACGGTACGACATAGGTCTGGGACCCGACATGGCAATGCGGATGGCCTGTCGAGAGTGCACTGCTTTCTGACCCAAGTAGCCCAACCCCGTAGTGTTGAGCAGGGGGGGGGGATATGTGGCAAACCCAGGACAAACAGCTAAAAAGGGGGTAGTAATCAGTCCCAGGGGGTTAAAAAGGCCTCTCCCAAGCCACTGAAGAGAGAGAACCATGGGGAAATAAGGTTCAGCTGGGCAAGGGGTTACTAGGGAACTAATTAGGGTCAGCTGGCTCCAACTGCTTGGGACCTTTTTAAACCCTCCCCAGTGTGGAAGGAGGGGGGAAGAGAGAGTGAGAGAACCAGGGAAGCTGCCAGTAAGTTAGGAGCAGCAAGACTCTGAACCCTTCCTGCAAGGAAGGCTGCACTCTGTCCCCAGAAGGGAAGATAAACAAGCACAAGGGGCTGACTGAGAAAAGGAATAGCCAGACCCTGCGCTACCTGCAGGGATTTGCCTTGCCCAAGCCTGTGTCTCCAAGGCTAAAAAGGACTGAGCCTGCTGCGGAGGAGACGGTACTTTGCCACACAGTACATTGTTCCAAAGAAAATACATGAGTGGAAACATCTTAAGAACAAATTTTTAGAGGACAACTTGTCTGTGCGTACACCCAAATAGGCAAGATATACAAGTTTTTAGAAAGGTTAACAACTACTATTATGGAACATTATCCCACCCATTTGCAAAAACTGTCACTTGTGCAATACACATTCAAATTTTCAAGCCCTAATGAGCTCTCCCATCTATTACTTCTGCTTACCTTTAAAATAGCAGGTCTTAATTGGCAGGAGTATAACTCACCTCACTTCATTAAAAAAATGCACCAGGGCATTATATAAACAAGCCTATAACTTACTCCACTGTGCTGCTGTCTCTCCATCTTTAGTGATGTCCCACTGGAATATGGCATTTACTTTCTTTACCAGCTGATTTCCAACCTCTTTGATGCGGTGACCAATTTCTTCAAACACAAGGTTACTCTGCAGCCCTGAAGCCTATAAAATAAAGTACATACAATTTTAAATGGAAAGCTACATTAAAAGGTAATAAAAGTATAACTATTGTTCAAACACAGCATCCAGAGGAATCTATTCTGCAAAGTGATTAAAATACAGTAACTCCTCACTTAACGTCCTCCCGGTTAACATCATTTCGCTATTAGGTCGCTGACCTATTAGAGAACATACTCCTTTAAAGTCCTGCAATGTTCCCTTATAACTAGAGCCCTGCGCAGACACACAAATGTGTATCTGCATCCCATGCGCTACCCGCAAAAATTATCTGCAGATATCCACGGATTTGCAGGGCTCTAAACTGGGGGCCGGGCTGAGGCTCCGAGGCACCCCCCCGCTGGAGCCCGGCCGGGGAGAGCCGCGTGGGCAGTCACGGATCCTCCACCTGCCCTCGGCCAGGCGGGGAGCCTGCGGGGCGGGGACACAGCCGGGGGCTGCTCTCAGCCACCACCACCCCAGGCACCGCAGGCAAGTGGAGGGTCCGCTGCAGCCCCACGGCTCCCCAGCTGGGCTCCATGCTGGCCTGGCCAAGGGGATGGGAGAGACCTGTGGAGCTGCCCAGAGGTTGCTTGGGCCCCACGCCCAGGGCAGGTGGAGGGTCCGCCACAGCTCCCCACAGCTGCCCACTCAGCTCTTACCATGGCCGGGCTGCGGCTCCAAACTGCCCACCTCCCCGGCCAGAGCCAGATTGGGGACAGCCGCGTTAGCAGCTTTGGGGACAGCCGCGGCCGACCCTCCACCTGCCCTGGGCAGGGGGCGCGAGCAGCTCCTGTCCCTGCCCCCCCGCCCAAGGCAGGTGGAGAGACCCAGGCTCCCCACAGCTGCCAGCGCTGCTCTCCCAGACCCAGCTCTGGTCGGGCGGGGGAGGGGGGCCTCAGAGCTGTAACTTGGCCACAATAAGAGCCAGGCAGGCAGCTGTGGGGAGCCATGGCAGACCCTCCACCTGCCCTGGGCGTGGGGCCCAAGCAGTCCCCTGCTCAGTGTCCCTGCCCCCCTGGCTGCCCGCTGCAGTTCCTCTCAGCTGCCCACACAACTCTTACCATCAGAGCCCTGCGTGGATACAAAATTTGTATCTGCATCCGCGCTGCTATCCACAGAAATGGTCCACGGATATCCGCGGATATAAAGCAGATACCCGCAGATTAATTTATAACCTTGTTTGGCACAGGAGCTTGCCTGCACCCCAGCTGGAATGTCGGGCAGGTGGAGCAGGGCAAGTCCCCGCGCCCCGACCCCGCTCCCCAGCATGAGCCAGGGCGGAACAGGGCAAGCCCCCACGTCTCCACCTTGCTCCCGGGATGGAATGCCCAGTGGGCGGAGCGGGGCAAGCCCCGTGCCCTGACCCCGCTATGCCCCTGCCTCAACCAAGCTTCACAATCATAACTGGTGAATAAATTGTTTAAAATTATTTAAAACTTTTACGGTATATGTATATAATGTCTTGTTTGGTGAAAAAAATTTCCCTGGAACCTAAACCCCTAATTTACATTAATTCTTATGGGGAAATTGGATTCGCTTAACATCATTTTGCTTAAAGTTGCATTTTTCAAGAACATAACTAGGACGTTAAGTGAGGAGTTACTGTATAATAGGAATGTCTCCCTACACACACAATAATCACATCCAGCACGTCTACATTAGACAGTAAATTCTACCTGAGAAAAAAATTGTGGAATCGTTCCTGAGAACTATTTCACAAGTTACCTTTATAGTTCTTGTGATTTATCTTTGTAATTTAAATAATCCTGAAGGGAACGCATATCTTAAAGCCTTATAAATTATCTTTTAATTTATCTGAAGTGTAATCATGGCTTCCGCCCCACAAGGCATTGTATACACTAGTTATAGAATAAGGCATCATCTAAAAAATGGGTTGCCTTTATTTTCAACATATTAACTTTCAAAGAATAGATTGCTTTATAAGGTTTCAGTGTATTCATTTCGCCTTGGACAGTCAAAGATATGGCATATACAGAGTGTTTTTGGTGTCACACTGTTTGACTAATGGTAAATTTAAGCTATTATGTAACTAAACTTAAATATTTACATTTTGCATCCAGTTAGTCTTTTGTAAGCCTTTGATGCTTTTTAAAAGATAAATGGTTTAATGGATAAATTTTTACATTTTAGGAAGCTGCTCCAATATTAACATTTTTATGTACTACACTTCATCCTACAGTCCAGTTATAATTATCAGACTAAGGCAGAGTTAAAGGTGCCATGATATCTTTTATTCACCTTACTGTACGTAGGTGTATATAGCACACAGGATATTATAAGCGTTGCAATGAGCATTGCCTAAAATTAAGATTGCCTGACCCATTCCATTATAACACATCATTTTCAATTGCTTATAACTTTTTCAAACTTCAGCCATTCAGGCCGAAGTTTTCCATGACGGCTGTCTGCCTCAGGCTGAAATATTTTGGAAAATTTGAGCAAAAATGCTTTAGCCATTTCTCAGAACAAGGTCAGAGAAATGTAAGCTGTTTTGCCTATGTTAAAAAATTCTTATAACCACTTAACTGAGAAGCTCTAGCACCTCCACACTCTGGAGCAGGGACTAGAAATTTGTCACAGGTATCCCTCTGGTCTAAGGCCTGGTCTACACTAGGAGTTTATATCGAATTTAGCGCCGTTACATCGAATTAACCCTGCACCCGTCCACACCACGAAGCTATTTAGTTCGAAATAGAGCTCTTTTAAATTCGACTTCTGTAATCCTCGAAAACGAGAGGAGTAGCGCTAAATTCGAAATGGCAATATCGAATTAGGCTAGGTGTGGATGGAAATCGACGGTAATAGCTCCGGGAGCTATCCCACAGTGCACCACTCTGTTGACGCTCTGGACAGCACTTCGAGCTCGGATGCTCTGACCAGCCACACAGGAAAAGCCCCAGGAAAATTTGAATTTCTTTTCCTGTCTGGCCAGTTTGAATCTCATTTTCTGTTTGGACAGCGTGGAGAGCTCAGCAGCACTGGCAACGATGCAGAGCTCTCCAGCAGAGTTGGCCGTGCAATCTAATAGAAAGAGGGCCCCAGCATGGACTGATCGGGAAGTCTTGGATCTCATCGCTGTGTGGGGCGATGAGTCCGTGCTTTCAGAGCTGCGCTCCAAAAGAAGGAATGCAAAGATCTATGAGAAGATCTCTAAAGCCATGGCAGAGAGAGGATACAGCCGGGATGCAACGCAGTGCCGCGTGAAAATCAAGGAGCTGAGACAAGGCTACCAAAAAACCAAAGAGGCAAACCGACGCTCCGGATCCCAGCCCCACACATCACGTTTCTACGAGGCACTGCATTCCATCCTAGGTGCGGCCGCCACCACTACCCCACCAGTGACCGTGGACTCCGAGGATGGGATATTGTCCATGGCCGGTTCCTCCTCGGAAATGTTAGGTGACGGGGAAGATGAGGAAGGAGATGAGGAGGACGAGGCAGTCGACAGCGCTTGCACCGCTGATTTCCCCGACAGCCAGGAGCTCTTCATCACCCTTACCGAGATCCCTTACCAACCGTCCACAGCCGTTACCCCGGACACCGAATCAGGGGAAGGATCAAGCAGTGAGTGCTTTAAACATCTCAACATTTCATTTAAACATAACTGGAATATTTATATTGTTAAGAATGGGCTTTTCAGTCACTCATTTAAACATAGAAACTTTTATTTATAACAAAACAGGAATATTAACTATATTAGTAATTTATTGTTCATGATTTAGTTAGTTAGGAGTAAATAGTTCACTAAGCCATGTATAGAAAATCAAGTAATGTCCAGATATTCATGATTAGGCCACCACAGGACGCTCCACTCTGTAGTCCCTTATGCTGAACTTAAATGAAAAGACGGTCAATGTGCCCGGGAATGGACAGACAGTCCTCCTGGGATAGCTCGGCATAGCTCTCCTGGAGGTACCGCTCCAGCATGCGCATGAGGTTCCACAGCAGGGCGATCTTGTTCGGTCCCCCGTGGTAACACACGTTCCCACGCCATGAGTTCATCAGGTAGTCCGGGATCAGTGCGCGGCACAGCATGGCGGCATACGGCCCAGGCCTCTGAATGGTCTCACGCAGCATCCTTCCCCTCTCGGTCTCCGAGATCCTCATGAGTGTAATGTCACACATGACGCCCTGCTTTAAATTAGGGAGGGGAATGTTAGTATTGGGACTGCTTTACAGCCACGCGGTGGAGGCGGCAGAGGGGCAGCATACAGGGATCTTTCCCGGGGACAGCCGCGAGGTGGTGGGACAGGGGCAGAGCTCATGCTTCCCTGATTGCTGCCAGCAGAGAGCGGCCTTGCATTCAGTGCGAAAGGAGCCCAGTGCTACTATTACATTTTTAAGCTGCCACAAGTCTACGGCTTACCATGTTTTCCTGCAGCAGAAGTAGAGGTGTCCTGCAACGCGTCTCTGATCGCAACTGCAGGACCCCAGACACAGAAGGCGAGGGCCGAAAATTCGACCTTGTTCTGAGTGCGCATGTGAAAGGTCCAGTGCATGGTGTTGTTCACAGAGAAAGACTATGTTCTTTGTTAGCAACTTCATTTATCTGTCTCAGGAATTTACTCCCTTTTTCCCATTCCCACAGACACATCTGCGACTGTCTCCCAACCCAGCCTGGCATCACACTCCCAGAGGCTAGCGCAGATTAGAAGAAGGAAGAGAAAGACGCGGGAAGACATGTTTTATGAACTTATGGACTGCTCACGAGAGCAGGCAGCCCAGACGACACAGTGGAGGGAGAACTTGTCACAAATGCACAGAGCAGTCATGGAACGGGAGGAGAGGTGGCGCCAGGAGGACCAGCAGGCTACTCAAACCCTGCTTGGACTAATGAGGGAGCAAACGGAGACGCTCCGGCGCCTAGTGGATGTTCTGCAAGACCGGAGGCAGGAGGACAGAGCCCTGCTGCTGTCTATCTCTAACCGCCCTCCCCCGCCACCAAGTCCCACACCCCCCTCACCAAAAGTACAAAGAAGGAGGGGCGGCAAGGGCCGTTAAAACTTTCAGTCGGCCCCTACACACTGCTGCAGCAATGGAAGGCTCTCGTTCCAAAGTTTGAAAAGTCCTTTCCTACCCATCTCACACTAGCCCACGTCCAAGTTTCCTCCCCCACCTTTTCATGTGCGGTTCATAATAAAACATCTGTTTCTGTTAAGTACTGTTTCCGAGAGTGTCTTTTGGAGGGGATTCTGTCTGAAGGGGGGGAAGGGGTTTGTTACTTGGACAGGACAGTCACCTGTAGCAGGCTACAGAGGCGGGGGCAGGTCCAGCATCAGGACACATACACAGTACAGTCACCAGTTACCCTGGTCAGTCTGGGAAGCGGTTTTCATGTTCTGGGGTGCGAGGGGGTTGATCTGTGACTTTGTGGCGGGGGAGGGCAGTTAGAGATCCTATGCCGCGGTCCTTATCCTGGATCACAGAGCCACGCAGCAGGGGATCTGTTACCCTCCGCCCCCTGCCAGAAAGTCACTTGGCCGACACATACATGCAGTCCCGCCCAGGACTGCTGGCAGGCTGCGTTGAAACAACCAATCCAGCACTGCGGAGCCTGTCATTCCCGGACTTTAGAAGCATCATTTGCATCAAAACACTAAGCCCGCCCCCCGCCACAGTCTGCGTCCCCGGTTTAAAACATTCCCGCGAAAACAGTAAAAAAGAGAACCTTGTTCATTAACAAAACGGAACAGATTTTATTTGTTGGGAAGGTGGGGAAGGGGGTATGTAACTTGGAAGGATAGTCAACAGTAACTGGGTAAAGAAACGGGGGCAGGTTCAGCATCTGTGTCCACAAAGTAAAAAGTCACTGGAGACCCTGCTCAGTCAGGAACCTGGCTTTCAAAGCCTCCCTGATGCACAGCGCGTCCCGCTGTGATCTTCTAATCGCCCTGCTGTCTGGCTGGACGTAATCAGAAGCCAGGCTATTTGCCTCAACCTCCCACCCCGACATATAGGTCTCCCCCTTGCTCTCACACAAATTGTGGAGCACACAGCAAGCAGCTATCACAATGGGGATATTGGTCTCGCTGAGATCACAGCGAGTGAGTAGGCTTCTCCATCTCCCCTTGAGACGGCCAAAAGCACACTCCACCACCATTCTGCACTTGCTGAGCCGGTAGTTGAATAGTTCTTTCCCTGAGTCCAGTGCGCCAGTGTAGGGCTTCATGAGCCAGGGCATTAGCGGGTATGCAGGGTCCCCGAGGATGACTGTAGGTATCTCCACATCCCCAACAGTTACTTTGTGGTCCGGGAAGTAAAGACCTTCCTGCAGCCGTCTACACAGACCAGAGTTCCTGAACACCCTAGCGTCATGAACCTTGCCAGGCCATCCAACGTAGATATTGGTAAAACGTCCCCGATGGTCCACCAGTGCTTGCAGCACCATGGAAAAGTAGCCCTTCCGGTTGATGTACTGGCTGGCCTGGTGGTCCGGTCCCAGGATAGGGATGTGAGTCCCATCTATAGCCCCACCGCAGTTTGGGAATCCCATCTCGGCAAAGCCATCTCTGATGAGCTCCACGTTTCCCAGGGTCACTACCTTAGATAGCAGTAGCTTGACGATTGCCCTGGCTACTTGCATAACAGCAACCCCCACGGTAGACTTGCCCACGCCAAACTGGTTAGCGACGGACCGGTAGCTGTCTGGCGTTGCGAGCTTCCAGAGGGCTATGGCCACTCGCTTCTGGACAGTCAGGGCTGCCCGCATCCGGGTGTCCTTTCGCTTCAGGGCAGGGGACAGCAACTCACACAGTTCGAGGAAAGTCCCCTTCCGCATGCGAAAGTTGCGCAGCCACTGGGATTCATCCCAGACCTGCAGCACTATGCGGTCCCACCATTCCGTGCTTGTTTCACGGGCCCAGAATCGCCGTTCAACAGTATCAACAAGACCCAGTGACAGTGAGATGTCCTGGGCGCTGGGTCTCATGTTCTCAGAGAGGTCGGAGCTAGTGTCCGACTTCATGCCGTCACGGTGGTGCCGTAGCCTCCTCTCATGATTGATCTGCAGCTGCCTCTGGTACAGGTGGAGGAGAAGCTGCGAGGCGTTGAGAACTGCCACAACTGCAGCGATGGTTGCAGCGGGATCCATGCTCGCACTGCTGTGGCGTCCGCGCTGTCAGTAATCAGAAAAGCGCGCGAACTGATTTCCCGCCGGCGCTTTCAGGGAGGGAGGGAGGGAGGGCGTGAGTGACGGACGGATGACAACAGGCGCCCAAAAGCACCCTCGACACATTTTTTTACCCAGAAGGCATTTGGGGCTCGACCCAGAATTCCAATGGGCAGGGGGGACTGCGGGAACTGTGGGATAGCTGCCCACAGTGCACCGCTTCCAATGTCGACGCTTGCCCCGTTAGTGTGGACTCACAAAGTCTCACAAAGTCGAATTACTGTCCTTAGTGTGGACACACACGTTCGACTTAGTAATAACGATTCCACATAGTCGAATTAACTAAAATCGAAGTACTCTCGTAGTGTAGACAAGGCCTAAGAGCTGTGCCTTTTGTCATCTCCTTGAAAATTTGTCCAAATTTAGCCAAGTTACAAGCCTCTGAAACCCAGTTTGCAGACATTGCTTAGAGATGTGTTAGAGTTTGACAGCTCAATTCTCTGAACATTCCATCTGTACTGGGCATAATCTAGCCCTGGACTGCAGGGGATAAGCAGGATTTTCCCTGCAATTGCTCCCCTATAACAACGGGGGTGCCACTGTAGCACTGGGCACCAGAACTGAGAGCAGGGAGGTGGCACAGGCAAGCTTAATTCTGGCATTTCCTAACTTTGGAGTGCTTGATTTTGTACCCTTAATATTCTTTTCATGTCATTCTTGTACGTAATATAGGATATATATTATAATGGAACTTTAGCAATACTTTGGCATGAAATACAAGGTAGAATGTCATTGCTATGAACTTCAAATTCTAAGCCTAACATATTTTATTGTACTTGTTTATACATTTTGGGGATAGATAGGCATTATTGTCAGATAAAAGACAACTCTGATAAGGAGTAGAAATACTGTACTTTTAAGAGACAACGATACAAAAAAAACAACCCTTACCAACCTTAAAGAAAAACTAAAACTGTCTACAATCCCAAAAGGATTTTTGCTGACAGTATACAATTGCCAAAGGTATCCGCATTGCAAATGTGGACTAGAATAGGGATGATGTGGTATGATTAGATGCAAATGTGAGGTAGACAAACGGAAACAAACTATTTAGCCACAGTAGTGCTGAATACAATCTGGATGAATCTGGGAACAGAACCATGGAACACCACTATGGGGAACAAGACTGTCTATGCCTGGCTTATTATCATGCCATCAAAGAAATCTAAAACAGGAAGGATGAGACTCTCCAATATGCCACATGACTGAAAGGCTGAGAAGGTGTAAGGAGAAAGAGTTTTCTAGGAACCTGTCTTACGTATTATATAATTCCATTTCCATAGTATCTGAGCACCTCACAATCTTTAATGCATTTGTCCTCAGAACCCCCATATGAGGTAGTGAAGTATTATCCTCAGGTCTTCAGAGGCCTTGACAAGCACCCCAACTCTCCCATTCACAATCTACTCTGTGCCCCAACCTGACAATCATATCATCTAGGTACATCAAAGCAAATGCCTATACACACACACACACCAGGAGCTATATTGTGAACCCCTTACTCACCTTGGTAAGAGTTATTCACTTGAGTAGCCTCCAACCCTTTTCTACAAAATAAACATTTCTCACTCCTTTTTATTTGTATTCTTTTTAATTTGCCCCTTCCTTCTTTCTTCTCCTCTATTGTGTATCTTGACTTTAACTCTTCCTCTGTCTTTCTGTCCGTTTTCCCCTCAATCTATAAAAAGATACTCATTTCTAAATGTACACAGTATTTTTTCTCCAAAGTCTCGTCTATACCAGAAAAACAAGTTCCCATATTATAGGCACTGCCATTAACAGTGCAACTGAGTTTGAGCTCAGCTACATAGGTGCTCATATCTGTGGATCTTACACAACCATCCAGTTCACTTGCTAGTGTGTCCTTAGTAGCTTCTTTTGTATAAGACATGGTGATTCACACCCGAATAGCTGAGATTGCTGCCAAGCACTTCAAAACTGGAACACCCATATAGGACATGTTCTCAAATAGATCAATGAACCTAGGAGTTTAAATAACTCTTACCTGTGTATTACTGTACTAGTTTACTCATCTCATATCACTTGTGAGACTGCTACAAAATTCTAGTATTTCATATATTCTTTCAAAAAGTATGCTTCTCCACAAGTTGATCCATCTGAGTGGCTTTTTCCCCTACCTTAATGGGCTCTTTAGCTGAAGGTTTATCGAGGGTTGATGTCAGATCTACATATGCTCCTGCAATGGCAACTTCTCCAGTTTCTTTGACCTGTTAAAAGAAAATTTATATTCTGAGTGGATCATGCCAAGTAAAGAAAGAAGAGTTATAATGACCAAAACGGCTACATTTTAAAGCGACCAAGCGATCTTCCTCATGTCTTACACCACAGATTAAAAAACAAAACTTGAAAAGCTCCAGCAAAGAGAAAAACAAAGGAAAATAATGTTTGAAGTAAATTAGAAAGTACTGCTTTTACAAACAGTCCTAAAAAAGAACAATTATGTTTGCTCTGTTGCATAAAGAAAGCCCAAATATTATTATGATGATGTTTTTCTATTAAAACTACCACAACAGATTTTCTGGATAAGGCCATAATAGCAGGACACAAATAAAATAGCTCTTATATAACGCTTTTCTTCAGTAGATCTCAGAGTGCTTTAAAAAGGTTAGTATTATCTCCATTTTACAAACTGAGGCATGGCAGTGATGTGACTTCCCCAGGTTCAATGAACAGGCCAATGGCAGAGCTGGGAATGGAACCCAGATAGTTCTTTTGAGTGCCGGTCCAGTGCTCTATCCACTAGAGGAGAGCACTACATCTTCACTTGTCAGTTCAAATTATTTCAAGGACGTAGCTTCAATGCTGGGACATTCTACCTACAACTAGACTATTTGTTCAAATGAGCACTAAGAGCATGCTACTACAGTATTTAACAAGCATGGGCTAGAGCAATTTAATTATATTTCCTTTCTAAGGAATCTTTAAGCTTTACTTTTTTGGATATGGAAAGATATTTCTCCTTGGCCTAAAAAGACACCATCAACTTAAAAATCAAGCTTTTATTTGAAAATGTACTTCCGTTGTTACAAACGACAGCTAAGGTTACTTGTTTACATAAATAATAAGTTCACAGCAAGCTGGGGCATGAATCTACCCTGCACTAGCCTACCATTGACTAGCTGTCTCTGCGGACACCACTGATGCACATTAACGCTTTATTGATGCACTTTGATTTAGTCCTGTTTCAAAGAAGACTAGATCAAAGCGCATTAACAAATTGTTAATACATGTCAGCAGGGTCCACAGGGACAGGCTAGATTCCCATCCCAGCTTACCGTGAACCAAATGTTTGTGTAAACAACCCCTGAAATAGTTCAAAGAGAAATGATTTTGCTCTATTTTTCCGTTTATTTACTTTATGCATATATGCTTTTGACAGCATTTTGTGTGTAGTCAGTTTCACTGTTCCCCTGCCTTTGTGGGTCTTTAAGGCAGCAACAAGGAAGAATTAAAATATTTTAAGAGATAGGAAAATGGATTCTTTGCTGTGAAGTGATAAAAAATGACAGAACTCATTTTTTCTAAGAGTTGGATTTCAACTTGACATTGCCTCTTTAAAAAGAGGCAACAGATTCATTTAAATAGTATTTGTTCAAAAATGTTGTGCACAAGCCTGTTGTTGAATAACTGCAGAATCTTACTGACAAGACTCCATCCTTCCCTCTTGTTTTGTTGTTTCCTTCACTGCATTCTATGTGAAAGCATAAGCTCCTTGGGGCAGAGACTATGTGTAATTTATACTGTCAGGTACCTAAGCTCCCTCTTGCTATAAAATAAAATAGATAAGGGAAACTAAGCAGAGATCACAAATATCCAACCAGAGGCCTCCAATTGGCCTAGTAATCACATATCCTGACCTGGAACCTTTCCACACAACTGACTTAATAAATCCAATATTAAGTAACTGACGGTTACGGTTAAGATTTTGTCACAGTTATTTTTAATAAAAATCATGGACAGGTCACAGAAATTCACGGGAGCCCATGACCTGTCTGTGACTTTACTAAAAATAACTGGGGGGCAGCTGCAGCCTTGGTGGAAGCCGCGCGGGGAGGGGGACCCACACAGTTCTGGCTCCAGCCCCAGGTGTGGGGCAAGGGAGCATAGCCCTGGCTCCAGCCATGCCAGGGGAGGGAGGGGGGGCAGAGCGACATGGTCCCAGCTGAAGCAGAAGACGACACGGAGGTATGGTAAAGTCATGGAATCAGTGACAGCTGTGACCTCCGTGACTAAACTGTATCCTTACTGATGGTTCGTAAAACCTAGAATAGGATGGCCTATATACAATGTTTTAGAATACATTAATATTTGCATTGGTGCTTCGCTGAAGTTTAGGACTAATGTATAAGTATTCTTTGTTGAAACTTTTGAAAATAATTAAAGGTGAGGTAATGCAACTGCTGCTTGTTCCTGAAAGCCTATGAACTTTAATTCAGCAATCTACATGTGTGTGAACAAAATGTACGCATGGTTCCTTTTCCCTTCCCCAGGAGTTTCGTACTTCTTTGAGATAAGCCCATCTGCTGATCAGAACATAAGATCCTTGAAAGAGTTGGTAGGGTCTTTTTCCCCTAACACATGCACAGTGGTGAGCACACCCTGGCCATCATGAACATTATAGTATTTTATTAAGGCATCCAAAGACTTCCAGCCTAAGCACCAAAAACCAAAGTGTACTATACTTAACAGCTTAGCCTTTTAAAAATAATATATGAAATTACAGAAAAACTACAAGAAACCCTCAATAGACATGCACAACAAACACATATTTGATTTGATAAATTAGCTTAATATTACTGCACTGCTTCCCCTTGCAAGATGCTCAAGGGGTAGAGAAAGAAACACAAATCTACACTGCCTGATAAGATGAGATGGAGAGGAGGGAGAAGGGAATTGACTCAGACACAACAGGTTTGGGAAGAGAGATAAAAAGCTTGAAGATGTAAGTGGCAAGAATATCCAAGAAATAGGCAGTTTCATTTACTGTGTTGATGAAATCAGCCAAGGAAAAACTGTAACCCCAAAATGATTCAAATCATGTCTAGGGGCTTGTCTATGCACAAAGAGGTACCAGTTTAACTTATGGCATGATTTTAAACTGATTTAGTTAAACCAGTACACAAGATTGTGGGGATACTCTTATTTTGGTTTAAACCAGGTTTATTAAGGTTTAGTTTAAATTAGTTTAAGTTAAATTGGTACAGCTCTTCTGGTAGAAAAGACCTTCGGTACAGGTTTAAGCTAACCCATAACAAGATAGCGTCTACCCATAGGTTTGCACCAGTTCAGCTAAAGTGGTTCAGCTAAACAGATAAAAATGTGTGTTGACAAGGCCTAAGATAGAGGTATTGAAGATAACCATTTGCAGTTTTCACATTTTTCCATCATTAAATATATATAACCTCAAAAGCTAGATTTACAAAAACAGTACAATGCACTTAATTTGCAATCTTAATGCTATAAAAATCCCTAAATTAAGGGGGTTCTTATAAGTCAATGTTATTTCCAGCAACTGCATATGCAATCTTGATGACAGCAGAAAACTATTATTATTAGATGGAGAAATGAGGTTAAGTGATAAAGACTTCTTTTCTTCAGAGCTATGACTGAAGAACCATTTTGTCCCCCCCACAGAAAAAAAAATACTTTAAACATCCTTTGCTAAAGCCCACAGCCTGAGTCTCGCTCTTCTGACCTTAGTTTGAATGTGAATTCTGTTTCCCTCCTTCCACATCTCTGTTTGCAGAGTTTGTCCTGGAAAGACTGGTTTTACAAAACGGACCTGCAAAAAGAAAGGGTTCAGATAGCCTTATTTATTTCTAAATAAAAACATTCAGCAGTAGTACTGATTTGCATGTAACCAAATATGCAGTCTAGAGCATAAAATCAATTGAAATAGAAAAAACCTTTCAGAAGACATTTAATTGTCAAAGCAGATTATCTAGCAATTAGAGCTGTCAAACGATTAAAAAAAATTAATTGCGATTAATCGTGCTGTTAAACAATAACAGAATACCATTTATATAAATATTTTTGGATATTTTCCACATTTTCAAATATATTGATTTCAATTACAAAACAGAATACAAAGTGTACAGTGCTCACTTTGTATTTATTTTTTATTATAAATATTTGCACTGTAAAAATAAAAAATAGTATTTTTCAATTCACTTAAGTACTATAGTGCAATCTCTATCATAAAAGTTAAACTTACAAATGTAGAATTATGTACAAAAATAACTGCATTCAAAAATAAAACAATGTAAAACTTTAGAGCCTACAAGTCCACTCAGTCCTACTTCTTGTTCAGCCAATCGCTCAAACAAGTTTGTTTACATTTGCAGGAGATAATGCTGCCCACTTCTTGTTTACAATGTCACCTGACAGTGAGAACAGGCGTTCGCATGGCACTGTTGTAGCTGGCATTGTGAGAGATTTACGTGCCAGATGCGCTGAAGATTCGTATATCCCTTCATGCTTCAACCATCACTCCAAGGGACATGCGTCCATGCTGATGACAGGTTCTGCTCGATAACGATCCAAAGCAGTGCAGACCAACAAATGTTCATTTTCATCATCTGAGTCAGATGACACCAGCAGAAGGTTGATTTTCTGTTTTGGTGGTTCGGGTTCTGTAGTTTCCGCATTGGAGTGTTGCTTTTTTAAGACTTCTGAAAGCATGCTCCACACCCCATCCCTCTCAGATTTTGGAAGGCACTTTAGATTCTGAAACCTTGGGTCGAGTGCTGTAGCTATCTTTAGAAACCTCAAATTGGTACCTTCTTTGTGTTTTGTCAAATCTTCAGTGAAAGTGTTCTTAAAATGAACAACATGCTGGGTCATCATCCGAGACTGCTATAATATGAAATATATGGCAGAATGTGGGTAAAACATAGAGCAGAAGACATACAATTCTCCCCCAAGGAGTTCAGTCACAAGTTTAATTAACGCATTATTCTTTTAACGAGTGTTATCAGCATGGAAGTATGTGCTCTGGAATGGTGGCCAAAGCATGAAGGGACATACGAATGTTTGGCATACCTGGCACGTAAATACCTTGCAATGCTGGCTACAAAAGTGCCATGTGAATGTCTGTTCTCACTTTCAGGTGACATTGTAAATAAGAAGCGGACAGCTTATCTCCCGTAAATGTAAACAAACTAGTTTCTCTAGCGATTGGCTGAACAAGACATAGGACTGAATGAACTTGTAGGCTCTAAAGTTTTACATTGTTTTGTTTTTTGAGTGCAGTTACGTAACAAAACAAATCTACATTTGTAAGTTGTGCTTTCACAATAAAGAGATTGCACTACAGTACTTGTATGAGATGAATTGAAAAATACTATTTCTTTTGTTTGTCATTTTTACAGTGCAAATATTGTAATAAAAATAATATAAAATGAGCACTTGTATTCTGTGTTGTAATTGAAAACAATATATTTGAAAAGGTAGAAAAACATTCAAAATATTTAATAAATTTCAATTGGTATTCTATTATTTAATAGTGCGATTAAAACTGCCATTAATTTTTTTATCACAATTAATTTTTTTGAGTTAATTGCGTGAGTTAACTGCGATTAATCGACAGCCCTACTAGTAATATTTATAGAAACTTACTAGCTACAGCCATGAAAATACATATAGTATTAAGTAAAAGCAAAATGGGTACTCTGTCATTGTAGCAGACTGATTTAAAGTAAGTTTGCATGGACAAACCTAAAGTCTGTTTCCACCTTAGGAAATGTATTAACAGGAACTACTCCTTAATAGCTGAAAAATGAAGGAAGAGAAATTAACTGTCAAGAACAGACCTTAATTGCCTTGAATCTGGTCACATCATTATTTGCAAAGTGCTTCAAAACATGCCTGGCAGCAAAACCAAATGAACACAGTCCATGCAGTATGGGTTTCTGAAATCCTGTTTAAAAAAAAACAAAAACACAGTTTTTTGTTTTACTGTACATGTTTTGCTCTCCTTTTTCAAGGGCCTACCTTTTTATATGCAGCTTTAAACTCAAATTATAGAAATGTAGGGCTGGAAGGGGCTTCAAAGGGTCATCAAGTCCAGTCCTCTATGCTGAGGCAGGACCAAGTAAACCTAGACCAGCCCTGACAGGTGTTTGTCCAACCTGTTTTTAAAAACCTCCAGTGATGGGGATTCCACAACCTCACTTGGAAGCCTTTTCCAGAGCTTAACTACTCTTATAGCTAGAAAGGTTTTCCTAATATCTAACCTAAATCTGCCTGGCTGCAGATCAAAACCATTAATTCTTGTCATACTTCAGTGGACATGGAGAACAATTGATCACAGTCCTCGTTATAACAGCCCTTAACATATTGGAAGACTGGTTATCAGTCTTCTTTTCTCAAGACTAAACATACCCAGTTTTTAAAACCTTTCCTCATAGCTCAGATTTTCTAAACCTGTCACCATTTTTGTTGCTCTCCTCTGGACTCTCTCCAATTTGTCCACATCTTTCCTAAAGTGTGGCACCCAGAATTGGACACAGTACTCCAACTGAGGCCTCACCAGTGCCATGAAGAGTACGACAATTACTTCCGCAGTCTAACATTCAATGCTCCTGTTAATGCACCCCAGAATGGTATTAGCCTTTTTCGCAACTGCATCACATTGCTGACTCATATTCAATTTGTAATCCATTATAACCCCCAGATGCTTTTCAGCAGTACTACTACCTAGCCACTTATTCCCCATTTTGCAGTTGTGCATTTGCACAGTTGTCCCTCCTAAATAAAATACTTTGCATTTGTCTTTACTCAATTTCAACATGTTAATTTCAGATTCTCCAATTTGTCAAGGCTGTTTTGAATGCTAATCCTGTCCCCCAAAGTGCTTGCGACCCCTCCCAGCTTGGGGTCATTCACAGGTTTTATAAGCAAACTGTGTATTCCATTATCCAAGTCATTAATGAAAATATTGAATAGTACCGGACCCAGGACTGAGCCCTGTGGAACACTGATTGATACACCCTCTGAGTTCAGCGTGAACTATTGATAACTACTCTTTGAGTAAGATCTCTCTAGCAGTTGTGCACCCACCTTATAGTAATTTCATCTAGACCTCATTTCCCTAGTTTGCTTATGAGAATGTCCTGTGGGACTGTGTCAAAAGCCCTACTAAAATCAAGATTTAGAACATCTACTGCTTCCCCACTCTCCACTAGGCAAGTAACTCTGTCAAAGTAGTAAATTAGGTTGGTTTGCCATGATTTGTTCTTGACAAATCCATGCCGGCTTTTCATTATAACCCTGTTATCCCCTAGGTGCCTACCAATTGATAGTTTAATAATTTGTTCTGGTATTTTTCCAGGTATTGAAGTTAGGCTGACTGCTCTATAATTTCCTGGGTGCTCTTTGTTCCCCTTTTCATAGATATGGTTCTACATTTGCCCTTCTCCAGTCCTCTGGGACCTCACGCATCCTCCATGAGTTCTTGAAGTTAATTGCTAGCAATTCCAAGATTGCATCAGCTAATTCCCTATGTATCCCAGGATGAATTTCATGGGGCCTTGGCAACTTGAATACAACTTTATCTCAACAGGTTAAATAATATTTATATATTTCCCTATTTTGGCTTGCATTCCTTGCACTTGTTGTTAATATTTATTAATATTAGTTCACATTAAATGAGACACAGAAATAGAGAACTAGGGAGTATCCCATTGAAATAGCCTTTGTTATAATTTATTATTTATATTATGGTAACACAAGTTCCAATCAGAACTGCAACCTATTATGGTATATGGTACGCAAGACACAGAAGTAGATACGCTTCCTGTCCTGAAGAGCTGATAATCTATGGAAACGAGGAGACATTCAAATACAGAATATTTTTCTGAATGAATATATAGCTTCTATAATTATATACATATATTTAAATATGAATGGAGACTATAGGTAGGGCTAGTTACGCTACCTATTGAGGTTGCCTGGCACGTCCCATTATAAGTTGCTGTTTTCAGGTGCTTACAGCTTTACCAACTTTAACTCTTTGGGCTGAAATTCTCTATGTTGGATGTTCGCCTCAAAATTAATTTTTAGGAAAATTTCAGCCAAAACAGTTCAGCCATTTCTGAGAACAAAGCTAGGGAAAAATACGATTTTTATCTACATTAAAAAAATACTGGCAACCTTTTTTGGAACAGCACTAGCAGCCCTAGGCGCTAGGGTTGCCAACTTTCTAATCGCACAAAACTGAACACCCTAGCCCCGCCCCTCCCCTGCCCCTTCCCTGAGGCCACACCTCCCGCTCACTACATTCCCCCTCCCTCGGTGGCTTGCTCTACCCCACCCTCACTCACTTTCACTGGGCTGAGGCAGGGGCTTGGGATGCGGGAGGGGGTATGGGCTCTGGGCTGGGGATGAGGGGTTTGGGGTGTAAGAGGGGGCTCCGGGGGGGCGGGGGAGGGCTGAGGGATTCATCATGAGGGAGAGGGCTGTGGGTTGAGACAGGGAGTTGGGGTGTGGGAGGAGGTGAGGGCTCTGGGCCGGGGGTGCAGGCTCTGTGGTGAGGCTGGGGACGAGGGGTTTGGGGCGCAGGAGGGAGCTCCAGGCTGGGGCCAAGGGATTCAGAATGCAGGAGGGTTGCGGCAGGGAATTGGGGTGCAGGAGGGGATGCAGGCTCTGGGGTGGGGCCGGGGATGTGGGGTTCTGGTTTGGGAGGGGGCTCTGGGCTGGGGCAGGGGGTTGGGATGCAGGGCGTGTGAGGGCTCTGGACTGGGGCTGAGGGGTTTAGCATGCAAGAGGGGGCTCCACGTTTGGGGGGGGGCTCGGGGCTGGGGTGTGGGATGTGTGTGAAGGCTCTGGGCTGGGGAGTGGGCTCAGGGATGAGGGTTTTGGTGTGTAGGAGGGGGCTCTAGGTTTGGGGGGGCTCAGTGCTGGGGCAGGAGGTTGGGGTGTGGGGTGTGTGTGAAGGCTCTGGGCTGGGGGGTGGGCTCAGGGATGAGGGCCGGGGCTCGAGCTTGGGGCACGGCCTTACCTCATGCAGCTCCCAGTCAGCGGCGCAGCAGGGGGGCGACTAAGGCAGGCTGCCTGCCTGTCCTGACACCATGTTGCATGCGCACTGGAAGTGGACAGCAGGTCCAGTGCTAGTAGGCGGGGGTGGGGGCAGGAGGCTCCGTACATGCTGCTCTTGCCGCAGGCACCGCTTCCCCCAGCTCCCATTGGCCTAGGAGCTGGACCTGCTGGCCGCTTCCAGGCCGCAGCGTGGTACCCCAGGACAGGTAGGGACTAGCCTGCCTTAGTGCCGCAGCACTGCCGTCCAGACCTTTAATGGTCCGGTCGGTGGTGCTGACCAGAGCCACCAGGGTCCCTTTTCGACCTGGTATTCCGGTCGAAAACTGGACACTTCGTCACCCTACTAGGCGCTGGAACAAGGATCTGAAAATTGGCAGAGGATAGTCTTTGTGTCAGCAATGTGACTTTTGCCATTCCTCTGAAAATCCACCCAAATGTGGCCAAGTTATAAGTCTTTGAAAAAATGGCAGTTCGTGCATACTTGGTACTGACTAGCTAGAGCTTAACAGCTAAAATCTCTGAAGTCTGTGTCCCTGGTGAGCATGCTTGAAACACTCACAGCAACAGGATTGTGCATGCATGAAGACCACAACTGAGCACTCTCCCTTCTAGGTCAGGGGCTCAGGGGCAAAGCTGGACTTTCCCTGTAATGGCTGCTCCAGGCCATGGGGGGAGAAGCATGCACCAGGTACTGGACTTAAGAGCAGGGAGCTTGTCTCTCCTGCCTCTCAATGTACTCCTGCTGGCATCCAGGGAGTGTAGAGGAGGAAGCCATCTGATTCATATGAAGAGGAGACAATAGCTGGACATGGGAAGAGAGAAAAAAGTATATTGGAATAAGGAGTCTGGTGAGACTAAGACTGGAGGTTTATGGGAGAGGAGAAAGAAAAACTGAGAGGGAATGGCTAGGCAAGGAGCCTGGGACAGGCTAGGCAAGGATGACTAGTAGCTAGGAGATGGGACTGACTGGGCAAGGACACTATGAGCGGGAACCAGTGAGAAATGGCTGTGGAGGGAGGAGGAACATTGACATCAGACAAGGAGCTAGAGAGAGGGGGCAAACTGAGACTGGTTGGACACGGACACCAGGACTAGGAACTGGGCGGCAGAGAAATGGAGACATTTGACAGGGAGCTGGGGTGCAAGTGAGGAAGTGGGACTGGCTGAGACGTAGAGAGCCAGGGAAAGAGTGGGGGGAAACTGAGATTGGACGAGGAGCCTGGGGAAGGAGACTAGGACTGTGAGCCAGTGGCCTGGAGGAAGGAGAGAAAGATCAGATGAGGAGTTTGGGATGGAGACTAGGATTGGCAGGGCAAGGAGACTGGGAATGAGATGAGAAGCCTGAAGAATGGATACTGGGAATAGGCAAGGAGAATGGAACTGAGACAAGAAACCCAGGCAATCTTTATTCTGGCATTTCCTAACTTGATTGTATTGCTTGACTTTGCAACCTTAATAATGTTCTTTTAATGTAATTTTGTGTGTGTGATATACACCATACACATACCCACCCCTCAGCTTCGTTACTGTACATTGGCACATATGTAGGCATCACAGCAGAAATGGGTACAATACCAATATGAAGAGAACAATCAAGTCTGCATATGTGCGTCCTTTACACCAAACATCAATAGCACTATCTTCTAGCTCTCTTACTGCCTACCCAAAATTGGCCTGGATGAAATGCAACTGGTTAAAGCTGAATCCAAGCAAGACAAAGGTGATACTGGTAGGATGAGAGACGCACTTCAAAGAACCTGCCCCCATCAAAACATCGAGTACCTCGGACTGTTGTCAGTTTGAAGCCTTGGGGTCTCTTTTGGATTTCTCAGTGCTAACAGCTACACAAATAGCCATGTAGCAAAGAGACACCAGTTTCATCTACCTAGTCAGAAGAAGAAACCTATCCTATCAGACACTGATTTTGACCTTTAGGCTTGATCATCACAATTCATACATGCAAGGACACTGGGAGTGGGAGCCAGTGAAGCAAACAGAGGAGGGAGGAATGAAGTTACATGTCCTGAAAACATTACAGTAAGTACAAAATGCAGAAGCCTCTTTGCTTAGGAATACAGGTTAGTGTGAACATCACCTTGATGCTTCTCTCTCTAAACTGACTCCCCACTCAAGTGTCCAATTCGAGGTCTTGGTCCTGCAATTCATAATCATAACCTCCCATGCCAGCAATGTTGTACTGGAACAGTGAATCAGTCATTCAATATGAGGCAGCTCATGGGTGTAGGAGACAGAACTTTCACAAGAGCTGAACTTAAACTATGGAATTAATTTATGCAAGAGAGAAACCACTTTCAGTGCTAAACGCAAAACTCATTTCTTCAGTTTTGCTTCCCTTCATTGCTTTCTTCACAAAAACGCCAATACTAACAAGCACTCAATAACCTACAAACCAATCAAGCTATTTCTCCTACAGACTAGGATAAAAGTGAGGAAGCATGGGAGAGAGCAGTATTATTTCTATTTTTGAATACTTGGGAGGTGCCCAGATGGTACAGTTACAAGTGCATAGATATTATATAAAAATACCCCTTCTGTGACAATATTTGTGAGTTTCAAATTCATTATCCTCAAATGCCTAAGCACATAAGCTTAACATTTGCTTTCTGTATGCATTTGTGAAAGAAAAACTTGATCATTTAAAGTGCTCATGGAAATTTAAATCTAAAACAAAAAGGATGTGAGCTTGTCCAAAGCAAATTCACTGTAAAATTTAAGAGAACACTTGTTGAAAATCTTTTCAGGTATTTGTTCAATATGTTTCTATTTAATTTACACATATGGGTAAGGAACTGACCAAATCCTTGTCTCAAATGCAATGTGGCTGTTCTTTAGGTTCTGTTAAATGAACAGATATTCTCAGCTACCACGTTCATTTGGCTTTTCAAAAGACTACTTGCACTATGTGCAAGTCTGGGTTTGTGGCAGCAAAGGAGTAGAGCCATCTGTGATTTCTTTTCTTTTGTAAGGATGTTTTCTTAATATTGGGCCTCAACATGTAAACACAGGCTCTTACTCACAGAGAAAATAGTCTCTCCCCAAGGCCATTCTGAGTGGAACTGTAGGACTCTATTTAAATATCCAACCTGCATTATCATCATCAGCTGAGCAACACAAATCCCACAATTAAGTGGATCAGTAGAATCTCCTCAAGGACTGTAGTGAAATTTAACAACAAATAATAAATAACCAATAAAGATAAACTACCAACAATCAGTGCAGTGCTGTACAAAACACAATAATTAAAGCCCCTGCCCCCTGAGACGCTTATTTTCTAAAAGAAAGACACGGCTATAGCAAGATGCACTGGGAGATTCAGAGTTAACTTAGGTGTTTCCTTTTTTCGTTGTTGAGGTGGAGAGAATACTAACATGCACTAGTGTTTTTGAAAGCAGCGAGTCTTTAGAATGAGGAGGGGATGGGAATCTGGTGTATTAACACTGGGGGGGGGGGGGAATTACAGGACTCTCATGCTAATATGTCTCAATATCCATGCAAATATTATTTTATAGAGACACAGAAGGGCGGGGAGGGCTTGTACACACTACCACTTATCTCTTTGAGCAAAGGCACTTCTGTACTACCAGTAAGATGTTTGTAAAAACTCATAGTTCTTAGGTAATTAGATTACATTCCACCCCAGACAATATCATCAACAAATAACTCCTGGTGTTACTTAGTTTGGCATGTGAAATTATCAAGCTGACCAACTCTATGGGCTAATGGCAGTTCTCTGAACAGTTTTGTAGAAGTGGCTTCAAAAGGGTATCACATCAACTTTTTGAACTAAGACAGTAAACTGCAGATTATAGACTTTAAGTTAAGAGAAAACTAGTGAGAGTGGCAGAATGGGATGCAAGGGAACTCCAACAGAAAGATGGAAGACCAGCTTTCCTTCAGGGGGGAAAAAAAGATTGTACATAAACTGTAACCAAAAGCAGCAATGATTAAAAAAAGTGTAATGCTGCACATTATTTTGACTGACAAAGGGAACATTTAATGTTAAGTTTTAAGAAACGACATTAAAAGGTAACGGGGTAGGTTTGTTTTTTTACAAAATCCCTCAAATGTGTTGACTAAATGACAAACTTAAAAATATTATTTTTACCTAATACTAAATCGTTCCCAACCCTAGCACTATTAAAAAAAAAAAAAAAAAAAAAAAGGTAGTGTTCCTCAAAGCTCACCTCCAAGAGCAGCAAAACCAGGATCAACGTGTAAAGGATTCCAATCCCCACTGAGCCGATACAAGGCAGCCTGTGGAAACAGAAAAACAAAAGTGGAAAATTAGTCTGGGTTGGTAAAAAATCTAGCACAAGCCACATGCAACCTGTGATTGTGGGAGGAATTCATCACAATCTGCTTAGCTGGTGTTCTGATACTGCAATCTATAACAAGGACAAATATAAATTACATATTATTTTCAACACCTGCCACAGTACAGAAACAATTGCCAAAGATGCAGGGAAGTGTGCCAAGAACTGCATCTGGACTTGGTACATCAATGAATAGTATTAGCTAAGAAAGTACACAACTCTTCCTTGAGATTAAATATATGGGGAAGCATCCTGCCTCGAGATAGCCATCTCACCTCTGTATGCATGAGCAAGGAATGGTGCTCTGTATCCACTTCCTCACAAAGTGCAGCAAAACACCTGGAGTTTGTTGCTCTGGATTTAATAAAATTAACGAGTGTTACTGCTGTGTTCAGAACACTGTGAAGACCTGGTTCAGTATTTTTTGCAGCAAGCACCTCTCAGAGTAAAAACAAACACTGTGTCCAAATAGCGTAAACAACACCGGAATGCTTTCCAGTCATCGTTGCGGCTCCATCAGGGCAGACCCTGATGCAATTAGTCCAGCTAATCTGCTAATTTGCAAAACAAAAAGTCTTCCTTTATTTCCTTATTCCACACATATCGAACATTGTCAAGTAAAGGGACATTTGTGAAATGTCTGTGGATTCAGCTAATTGTAAAGCAAAATCATTGACATGCAGCCGATCAATATGCTGTGAAACTGTGTCTTCTGACACAGAAGTGATCCGTCATTTGACACTGGTATTTTTGTCAGTACCTTGGCCTTCTTCTCCCCAAACGCTTCCTTTGTTATTTCAATAACACATGGCATTATCAAAGTCCCAGCAATCGTATGTGATTTTTTTGTTTGAGCAATTTTATGCGCCACTATGTAGGATGATCTTAAAAGCTTTTATTCCACAGTAGTTGTGAATTTCATTATTCCGTTAGTATCAAGCAGTTCCTTGGCCTTTCGCTCAAAAAATGAACGATGCTTATCCTTATGCATGTCATGCTTTGCAATTAAGTGTCTCTGTAATTTGGAGGGTTTCAAACATTCATTGGTTAGTATTTGTGCACAAATTACACACTGTGGTTGAGGTATATCTCCACTTCCAGAACAAATAAAACTGAAATTCAAATAGTTGTCTTCATATTTCCTAAATTTTGCAAGGTTAATAACGGCTTTATGTTTCTTACTCTCTTCATCTCCTTGGTGTTCTTCACCCCTTACGGTGGTTGAACTTGTTGAAGGAAGTTCGGTATCATCACTCTGTGGGTTTTGTTGTTTTGAAGCTGATGGTCGAATTCAAAATTTATCCATATCTGATATTTATTGTTTATGCTTACAACAATTTTCCCTGTGCTGTGTAACTTGCTACTCCTGCTGAAATAGCTCCTTTACACCCTGTGAAAAATGAAAGGGGTGGGTGGGTAGCTCCCTTTTATGGACACCCAGCCAACCAGTTAGCTATAAAATCCCTCTTAGTAGCTGTTCTCTACTTGCTTTACCTGTAAGGGGTTAAAAGTCTCACTGCTTGTGTCATAACTATAAAGGGAAGGGTAACAGCTCTCCTGTGTACAGTACTAAAATCCCTCCTGGTCAGAGACTCCAAAATCCTTTTACCTGTAAAGGGTTAAGAAGCTCAGGTAACCTGGCTGACACCTGACCCAGAGGACCAATAAGGGGACAAGATACTTTCAAATCTTGGGGGGGGGAAAGGCTTTTGTGTGTGCTCTTTGTTTTAAGGGGTTGTTCGCTCTTGGGACTGAGAGGGACCAGACATCAATCCAGGTTCTCCCCATCTTTCTAAACAAGTCTCTCTTATTTTCAAAATTGTAAGTAAAAGCCAGGCAAGGTGTCTTAGATTTACTTTGTTTTCTCAACTTGTAAATGTACCTTTTACTAGAGTATTTATCTTTGTTTGCTACACTTTGAACCTAAGACAGAGGGGAGTCCTCTGAGCTCTTTAAGTTTGATTACCCTGTAAAGTTATTTTCCATACTGATTTTACAGAGATGATTTTTACCTTTTTCTTTAATTAAAAGCCTTCTTTTTAAGAACCTGATTGATTTCTCCTTGTTTTAAGATCCAAAGGGGGTTTGGATCTGTATTCACCAGGAGTTGGTGAAAGGAAGGAGGGGGGAAGGGTCAATTTCTCCTTGTTTAAGATCCAAGGAGTTTGGATCTGTATTCACCAGGGAATTGGTGAAAGGTTTCTCAAGGCTTCCCAGGGAGGGAATTCTTGAGATGGTGGCAGCGGACCAGAACTAAGCTGGTAGTTAAGCTTAGAAGTCCTCATGCAGGCCCCTACATTTGTACCCTAAAGTTCAAAGTGGGGATACAGCCTTGACAGCTTGCATAGGTAAAAGGAAGGGAGTGGGCACCCAACCAAAAGAGCCAATGGGAGGGCTAGAACTTTTTAAAATTGAGGAAAAACTTGCCCTTTGTCTGTCTGGGGTTGTTCTTCTGGGGAGAAGGGGACAGGGCAGCAGTTATGTTGTAAGAAGCTTGGGCCAGGCATGAAAACCCATCAGTATCATACCTAGAAACTACTCATTTGAAACCCCAGATATGTAAGTAGATCAGGAAATGTCTAGGAAGACGCGATTAGGTTTCTCTCTTTTATTTCTTTATGGCTTGTGGATTCCTCTGTGCTAACGCCAGGTGCTTTTTGTTTTGCTTGTAACCTTTAAGCTGGACCTCAAGAAAGCTCTTCTTGATGCTTAATTCTTGTAGGTTTTTTTTTAATCTAGCAAATGCCCAAGTTCCCAGATGTATTTTCTTTCTTTTTTTTATTAATAAAATTTACCTTTTTTAAGAACAGAATTGGATTTTTGTGTCTTAAGAGGTTTGCGCACACGTTGTTTAATTAGCTGGTGGCAACAGCTGATTTTTTTCTCTCTCTTTCTTAGCTCTTCCCCGGGGGGGGGGGGGGAGAGGGCTTGAGGGTACCCCACAGGAAGGAATTCCCAAGTTCGCCTTTCTGGGTTCTCAAAGGGGTTCTGCACTTGGGTGGTGACAGCATCTACCCATCCAAGGTCAAGGAGAAGCTGTAACCTTGGGAGTTTAATACAAGCCTGGAGTGGCCAGTATTAATTTTTAGAATCCTTGCGGGCCCCCGCTTCCTACACTCGAAGTGCCAGAGTGGGGAATCAGCCTTGACACACCCAGTAAATGGAGCTAACATAACCTGCAAGGGTGGCATCAGACTCAGAAACCAAGGAGTGAGCCCTCGCATGCAAGGTCTCTGAAGGCAGAGCCAGTGCTGTGCCAGAAGGCATTGAGGCTGACCTACAGGCTGGGTGGCCCCCACCCGAGGTGCTGACCCAGAAGCCTGAGCCCCACCTCCTGGGGATGAAGCTGGGGTAAAGGCTTGGGCTACAGCCCCGCCAGGGAGCAGGGCTTCAGATCATGCGGGGTACCTGGGCTCAGGGCTTCAGCCCCTGGCTCCCGCATGGTGGCTCTCTGCTTCAGCCTTGTAGGGGAACCAGGACTTGGGGCTCCAGGATTCAGCCCTGCAGCTCCCAGCTTTAGCCCCATGGAGGCAACCAGGTTCATGGCTCCAGGCTTCAGCCCCATAGCGGCGTCTTGCCGCCACGCTCCCATCCGGGAGCGGGGAGGCAACAGCATGGAGCTTCTCACCTCCAGCAGGGAGATCCACACATGGAGTCCAGTCAGCAGCCATGCTTCTGGCAGGAAGCCAGGACCCTGTGGGACAGTGGCAGCCTGGCTTGGAGTGAAGACCCGGCAGCAATGACAGACAACAGCCGATGTAAGGAACGCAGTGTCTACATAGACACTGTGTGGCCCTAACTACATCAACATAAGCCTTACACCTCTCGTTGAAGTGGATTTATTATGTCGGCATAGCAGGGGAGTTACGCTGATGGGAGGGGCATTTCAGTGAGTACACTACCACTATTTTGTCTATGACAGCTGACTTTTGTTGACAAAACTGTGTAGTGTAGACAAGGCCTAATAGTCTAAGGTACAAACACACAACTGTCAAGTCTTAACTACTGCACTAAGCTCTACAAATGAGAGCTCTGCAAATGGGAAGGCAGGACTAACTTGCTGCGGGGACAGGAGAGGAGAATTTGGACCACGTTAGCCATAAGAAGCTGGTATATTTGGTTCTGTGAGATGAGTAAAGTCAAGCTGTGTGGGAAGTTGATGGCACCCCTTATTGCCAGGAAGTAGAGAGGAGCAATGTGAAAAAGCAGATTAGCTAAAACAATGCGTGTCTTTGTTAGGAGTAATCTGTGGCCTTGATGCCATTGCGATCAAAGATAGATGGCAGTCATTTTGAAAGCGAGCAGCATGTGGCCTCGGTCCCATTAACAACAGTAGGAGATTACAGCCATTTTGAAAAAGAGCAGTGCTTCATGGAATTTTCTGAAGTAGAAATTATTCTCCATTACAAAAGAGGCTGAAGAATAGCAGCAAAAAATTACCCTTAATCCTAAAATGTTCACGTGTGGCCTGAGTAAAAGAATTCAGTGAGTTATAACTAAATGGGAAGTTTCAGTATCTTTGCTATTCTGCTACTTTGCTGCTAAATTTCTTAAAGGACCTATTTTTAATTACTTTTAAATCAAACTAATTAACAGATTTACTTGTAAATTGTTGGAAAATTCATTATATACTCAAAAAATAATTTTGGGGCGCATATATTTTATTTTTCATACATAACAAGGACATTAAATGCCTGCTTTAAGGGCAAAACGTGACTCAAACCTAGCTATGTAGCTGCAACCAGTATCTTTATATGAAGTGGTGCTTGAGTTGAGGACAAAAGTGGAAGAGAATTTTTATAATCCACACTTTAAAAAAAAAAAAAAAATACAACTAAAGACAAAACATGACATGCTTACTTCTTATAAAAACTACCAAGTAGTGTTTAGAAATAACTAGGTTCAGAACATTAAATGCAATCAATACATTTGATCAAAAATCAAAAGCATTAAAGTGTTTTACCTTTCTTCAACATTCATCTTAATAGAAATGTTCTCAGTTACAAAAGCATAAGACGTAACTGGATAAAACAGAGTTCAGGTTTAATGCAGCCAAGTTAGACCTGTCAACAATTTCTTTTCACTGAAAGCAGTCTTTTGTATTATTTCATTATATGAATAGTATTCCAAAACAAAAGCAGATTTAAAAAAAAACAACCAAACCTTGTTATCTTCTCTTTCTACATCCCGACAATGATGACAGCATTTCCTGAAGTCTTCAGTGATAACATAAAAAAAGTGATCCATCCTTGGAGTTTGACAAGAGTCAATTGATTAGGGGTATTAGACTGAAGTCAGTCATAACATGGTTAGATTGTTCTCCAATTAATAATAAACTGTCAAGTCTCATTTCCTAACAATTTAGGAGTTCTGCCAGATCACAAAAGGAAAGGCGATATTCAACCTGTCCGTGCCAATTTTTCAATCTTGCCTGCATACTACAATAAAGGTCACTGGTAAAGCTAACAGAAAAGGAAGCCAGCTATCCATTTATACATTCTCCCTTCTGTCTGGAAAGAAGAGTTTTGTCTGAGAGGGTGTAACTTTTTCTTTGCCTAAAAAATACACATGCCAAAAATCACAGTTTCACTAATGAATAGCAGCAGTCAAACATCCTCATGCAGGAAAAAAGCTGATTGCTAGAACAAGGCTCTGGATCTATATATTTCCAAGTGTTGTGTTCTGCCACAAAGGTACTACAGAGCTCTCTCTTACCCATGCCACCAAATGTTTCTAGATCAACTAATAGATCCGATATAGGCTCTGATCTAGAGAAGTCCTTAAGCACATGCTTAAGTGCCTAGCTGAATAGGGATGGGCTTAAGCATATGCTTAAATTTAAGCACATCTATTTAAGTACTTTGCTGAACCAGGGCCTTAAGCATTCAAAATTATGTTAATCACCTATTTTTGCAAGGTAGGTAATGGGAGGGAGGAATGGGTAGACGATACAAACCAGTACAAATATACTGTACTTTGCAGATAATAAATCTTTCTGTTCACCTTAGAGGAGGAGATATATGTGAAACAAGTAGCTTATAACTGGTTTCCAATAGCCAGAATATTTTTGTGAAAATCCAGTGCACAAATTATTCAGTTCTTTGAGGAGATACTCACTATAGGAAATCTCAATCTATACTTAGCCAGATAACATTTACTTTTCAACACTGGCCCCCATGAATGGAATACTATTCCAAGTCTGCCCCATCAAGACACTAAAGCCTTCATTCAAATTTCTCCTTGACTTATTTTTTTTCGTGCCCTTAACAACTATTGTTTAAAAAAAATTTTGTAGCACCTAGACATGAATAAGACAAAATGAATTAACTACATGATTTACTGCAGTACCCCAGCTCTTCCTTGCCCCACTCCATCCCTTCTTTCCCATTTATCCCACGATACATCTGTCAGATCTAAAATTAGATTGTAAACCCTTTGGGACCGGCACCAAGTCTGTGAGCTGTGTGGTTTTAGATAACTTTTTGTCACTTAAAAACACTAATACACCTCTACCCCAATATAACGCTGTCCTCGGGAGCCAAAAAATCTTACCGTGTTACAGGTGAAACTGCATTATATCGAACTTGCTTTGATCCGCCGGAGTGCGTAGCCCTGCCCCCCCAGATCACTGCTTTACTGCGTTATATCCAAATTAGTGTTATATTGGGTCGCGTTATATCAGGGTAGAGGTGTACCACCACCACCACAAGCAACATACAAAAATTCTTCTCTACTAGAACCTCAGTTAAACAGAAAAGCTAACCTAGGTTTATAACCTTTACTAAAAGTGGCATAAATATTTGTACATACTTTGATAATACACACTGAATACATGAAGGGGAGGATGGGTGGAGATGAAAGAGGTCTGTATGTAAATAAAATGGCCAGTAGCACAATATGTTCTTCCCCCATTCACCATCTTATAATACAGAACAAATGCTAATGTATTCCAAATTCACAATCATCTTTATGCCTCCGAACTCAGAAAATTATATTTCTAGCTGCCCAGCAGGGATAAATTCAGGAAATGGAAAAATCTCACATCTTGAAAGTGGCATCATAAAATTTAATAAACTTTCTAAGTAATTTGCTATTATTAGGTGCTCGCTTACTTCACAATTTCAGGGAATTAACAGTGCAACATTCTCTGACTACTAAAGCCTCCAGACAAATTAAGAAAACATCACAACCTTGCAATGGCCTCACTCCTCTCTGCTCTGCCTGTACTGTCTTTTGTTTTTAAGCAAATCTTCTTGGCATGCTCTCAGAATTTGTGAGCCAACAGCAGCATTTCATTCTCTCCATCATGAAACAAATTATTCATGCTACAAACAACAAGAGTCACCTGCGGCTTCCAGGAGGCTCTCTTATGCTGTCCTCTGAAGTTAGTGTAAAGTTACATGCTTTCAGGGAATGTTGCACAAGGCAGAGTCTCAACATTCGTCTTTTAACCATTTTCCCCCCTCCAAGCACTCTGCTCTTTTCAGAATCTTCTCTTTTATTTGGCTGTATCTTCACAACCTCCCAAATGGCGCTACCAACTGTTACATGCCAGCCTCTGAAAAATTCCTTCCACTTTTGCATGCCTTACTGATTTGTTTTATTTAAAATAAAGGAAGGGCTATCAAAGGAATGAAGCGCCATGCAGCAATAATTACTACATATTCTAATTAAAGAAAATACCTTTATTTTTGCATTTTCTTTGGGGATCTAATCACTATTTCATACGAAGAAAGGAGCTCAGGGGAGAGAACAAGAAAACTACTGGTCAGCCTCACAGAGTGCTGCAGAATATCACTTCAAGAGGGGGGGAAATAAGAGGGTATGAAGTTCCCTAGGTTGAGGAAGCAAATATCCCCATTCCCCAAATCCATGGTGGCAGACAGACTCAGCCCTGATGTCCCTGCTATCTTTGGCTGAGTCTCCCTGTGGCTGATCAAAGGGAACCCAGAGAAAACAGGATTATTTCCTGAAGGACTATCCGCTACCTTATCAGGAGATAAGACCAGTCCCCTTATCAGCGAAGCTGTATAGAGAGTTATTGGTGGGGATCCACGAATGGAAGGGCAGGAAGTAAGAGAGGCAATATTACAGACACACATCCTATTCTGCACAGGCAACAGGAGATCTGTCTGGAGGGAAATACTCGGGCCCCAGTCCCACCACTACATTTACAGGTCTTGTCAGTTTCATCCCTTGAATAATGCAGGTATAGGTACCAGAAGCAAGACAGTTACTCTTTAGGCTCCCAACAGGCTTTATCTCGAGCTGCTAATCTAAGCTAAAAGCTGAGGTGCCATGTCTTCACTTCACATTGTAACTGGAGTCAGTCAACAGTTAGCTTAACCAAAGTAAGAAGAAACCTTTTTTGTTTTTTTACAATATAAGATATACCCTCTCACCTCCAATTTGCAATTCAGAGTTCCCTGAGCCTCATCTGTTTATAGACACAATCATAGCAGCAACAGTAGCATTTTGAGTCAGAAATAATCATTCTGACACAGCTGTTAAAAATGGGATGAAGTTGGGGGGAAGAGAGACAAATGGATTAAGAGGCAGAATTTTGTTCTTTTTTTTTTAATGTACTAGATGTTGGCTTAATATATTATATTTTCTCAATATTTGGAATGCACTTATTTTTCACAGTATATAAAGCAAAAAATGTTTCATTTCCAAGTTCACTGGTCTGTAACAAAACTAGTATTGCACACACATTTTTATCTATCCTGAACTCCACTGTGTTCCTATTTAGATTTAGCACCACCATACTAACCAGGCTTGAAAAATTAACCAGTCACCTACTAGCAAGAGGTATAGCAGTACCAATGACAAAGGAATCAGAGGGGGAACGGGGCCTACAGTGAGGTCCAGGGGCAATGCCCTGGTGATAACTCTTCCCAGCATCCCATGAGTCCACAGAGTTTCGAATATAAAATACTGAAACTGTCACACCAGTTAAGGCTGCTGGTTCATCTAGACCAGTATCTGTTGGCATCAGAGAGAGCCCCAATAAGTCCCATTTCAGACTATTCTAGAATAACGCACTCAGAGGGAAAAATTCTTTATAACCTCTTTCAGTATTTGGTCGTGACTCCCCTACTGCAGTGGTTCTCAACCAGGGTATGTATACCCATGGGGATATGCAGAGCCCTTCCAGTGAGTACATCAACTCATCTAGATATTTGCCTAGTTTTACAACAGGCTACATAAAAGCACTAAAAAACTCAGTATAAACTAAAATTTCATACAGACGACTTGTTTATACATTTCATTGTATAGTATATAGAGTAGAAAGTACAATATTTACATTTCAATTGATTTATTTTATAATTATATGGTAAATATGAGACAATAAGCAATTTTTCAGTAGTAGTATGCTGTGACAGTCTGTATTTTTATGTCTGATTTTGTAACCAAGTAGTTGTTAAGTGAAGTGTAACTTGGGGGTAATGCAAGACAAATCAGACTCCTGAAAGGGGTACAGTAGTCTGGAAAGGTTAAGAGCCACAGCCCTACTGTGTCCATCCTTCAGTGGGGATTAGTCCAGCACGGGATGGACAGGCTTTGAAGCCCACAAGTTTTAAGTCTACCATGATAAAGAGCCCTGTGTAGAGAGGTTTATACAGATGAGTCAAAACAGTAGAGTTTGGTCCAGATGGGTTAGATAATTCACAGCTGTTGAATACAGCAGATGGCTCTGAGCTGGTTCTAGAGACTTTGGGAGGTCTTGAAAAAGATAGTCAGAGCTAAGAACTAGCAGGTTCGATACTTGCCAGGTTCTGTCTCACCGTCATGAGTGGTAAGAGGGAGGGTCGTGACCACCCTTGTTCAGGAGCATGAGGCAGCACAGGGGACATGCACAGCCCTGACAGATACAGTAACTCCTCACTTAACGTTGTAATTATGTTCCTGAAAAATGCAACTTTAAGCGAAACGATGTTAAGCGAATCCAATTTCCCCATAAGAATTAATGTAAATGGGGCGGGGGGGGGTAGGTTTCAGGGAAATTTAATATTGTACAGAGCAATGATGATTAAAACAGGGTGACGACCCACATTGGGGCCTGGACCCCAGTTTGAGAACCTCTGCACTAGAAGGTAATATGACATATCCTGTGCCAGTGGGTTTCGTAGTTACTAGCTAGACAGCAAACAAATGCTGAGTCTCAGGAACGACAATTTCAAATCCAGATGCTGGATTTCAAAACCGTTTTCCTCTATTCCCCTAGTATGTCCTCTCACCCCAGTCTGTGTCCCCCTGCTGCTATACCCATTTCCCACCCATTTCTGTCCCCCTAGCCTGACAACTCAAAATGCTCTTGTTGCTGTGCCCCTCTGGCTCCCTAGCCTAATCTTGGCCTCTACCTCCATCCTTCCCCAGTCCATCACTGCTATCGATTCAGGCTGCTTGCTCCTCCTCCTCCATGCTGCCTGGATCTGAGAAGGGGGACAGTCTCCCTGTTCACAGTCACTGTGGTCCCTAGCAGCAGAAATTGCATACAAAGTCCTGCTCAGCCCCGGGATGGAGTCTCTGGAGAATTTAGCTGCCAAATTAACAAGCTTTGACTGAACATGCACAAACTATGATTTTTGGATAAATTAGCTGCCAAATTTGGGTCGAATTTCATAAGTAGAGCAACAGACACGTACCTCATCCCAGGGCAATCCCCTGTCAAATTACAAGTTCCTGTTTAAAAGCATAGAGGTGCTAAAGCTTCTCAAGAAAACAGCTGTATGATTTTTTTTTAATATAGTCCAAACAACTGTGTTTGTCCCAAATCTCATTCTGAGAAACAGCTTAACTGTTTTTGCTGAAGCTTTCCAAAATTAATTCAGTCTGAAGCAGACACTCGTCTTGGAAAATTTCAGCACAAGACTGAAGTTTGGCATAGTTATAAGAAACTGAAAACAGGGTCTTATAATGGGAAGTGTCAGGCAACTTTTAGGCATGCTGAAGCATAAAAATTAGCATGAAAATCTAAATACCCCTGTGACATAAGTATTATCATTTTACAGATAGATAAACTGAAGCACAGAAGAGGTTAAGGGCTTGCCCCCACTATCTTTGGTGTAGATTCTAAATGCCCACCAGCGTGTTATGTGCTAGCTGGCCCATGTGGACCCTGCTGGAGGCACTAAAATTTCCATAGTGCATGTTAATGTAGTACTATTTGAAACACAATTACAGTAATGTGCCTTAGGGAACTTTTTGCATGCACCAAAAGGGTCCACATGACCCAGTGAGTGCACAATACACTGGTGTGCACTAGAATTTACACCCCAGACAGCAAGGACTAAGACACTCTGTAAACAAGCCCTTAGCGACTTGCCCAAGTTCTCACAGTGAGTCGGTGGTAGGGCTGAGACTAGATTCAAGGTCCGACTCTCAGTACTGTGCTTTAACCATAAGACTTTTCCACTGCATAGTTAACGGTGTGATACATGATCTTGCTAGGCTGCAAAGTTAGCGATACATTTTACATACTCAAATTTAACTAAAATAGCTCAGCCTACTCATACAGAGCCACCACCAAAATCCAGGAGAATTCCATGGACAGAGAGAGTACCCACAGAATATTCATAGTCAAAACCCAGCATAGAGAACTATAGAGCTCATGCCCAATGTATCTAATACTACTTTTACAAATAGAAAAGAATTCTGCAGCTGATTGATATAATATCAGATATTTTATTGAAGAAATACAAGTGGTTATTTGACACCACATAGTACTTCTACCTCTGCTTGTAGTTGGGTAGATTTCTCACTTAAGTGTGCACCATCAATGACAGTGGAGGAAAAGAGAACAAGTCGCATATAAAAGAGAGAGAAAATTACAACTGCTGAAGATGTGTTCTTGAAAAATCTTTCCCATTTTTATTATCGACCAGCCTCACCTCCAGCATTGTAAATTCAGAACATTATATCCACTACCAAAGTTAATTAAAAACTCATTCCACTCCACCTGTTTCCCCAGGAGAAAAAGAATCATAGATCATATCTGAAGCAGACACACAACACACATGGTAGTGTTACAAACATCATCTTATTGCGTTACTTAGAAAGCTATGAAGAGCATCATCTGACCAAGTCCATTTTTCTGCATAATTTTCTACTCATTGCCACTTATTTTGTGTAAGTATCTCACCAATGAAAGATGTTTCTAAGATGCTAAAAATACATTTTGGAGAAGGGTTAAAAGGAGCAAGTCTAACTAGATATGTATCACAGGTTGTGTATTTTAACTGCCTGATTAATCATTTAGTGGAATCTATTTCCATTCAATCATTTAAATTATCAGGTTGACAACTGACAGGACAAGAGTAACTAGATGATACTGCAGGCTCTGTAACTACATTAAGTGTCCCCTATGGGGCTGAAATTGAATGATTCATCTCTTGTTAAACTACTAATAGTCAAACGCTTTCTGGACTTTTTTGATCTTCTGTCAAAAATTCCATTTTATTCAAAGATTTACAGCAGTGAATGCAGTAAACCATTGTTCAGATTACAGATTGAGAGCAGGCCAGAAAAGTCCATGTTTGTCCACTCCAGTGCGTCCATGTTTGTACATATTAATGCAATAGGACAGACAAAAATACTGATACAAAAAATGAGCTCTTTGTGGAATGATTCCCCTGTATAGGGTGTTGTAGGGTTCCATTCTGTCATACATTCTGTTCAATATGCACACAAAGAGTAAGATGACTGGCCTGGAGTGGTATTAGCACTCTAACAGCACTCAGTTCCAAGGCTCTCTTTCCCTGGTTCGGAGAGCGAAGTACCATTTTATCTGCATCTGCATACAGGTAAAAGTTGCAACCTCTCTCCCTCTTGGACATGGACTTTGCCAAAGTTATTTGTCTCTTTGTTGTCTCGATATAGAACAACCCTTGAAGGCTTCTCTATGTTCAATGCCAATTTAGGACCTAATACAACTCCCACTGAAGATATTCAGAGTCTATTGACTTCAATAAAAGTTTAAATGGGTCCTTGTGAGATGTGCATCTGTTCTGTAATAATTTATGGATACGGTATATAAACCCAGTTATTACAGTGTTTACTGTATGACTATAGTAGGCTAAATCAGCAAGCTTATTGGGAAACAAACGGGAAAGCAAAACAATAGCTTCAACAAACACCCGAGGGCTGTTACAGGGCAATGGGAGAGCAGCTGGCCCTGAAGAGACTGACTCAACTTTATACTGGGGCCACCAAGCTGGTTTTTGATTAGCAGGGCCAAAACATCTGGGAACTGAGAAAAGAAAGGAACTCTGCTGGATAAAAAGCAACACACTCTGTCTAGGGGAAAGGATGTTGTCTGGGAGCTGGAGCGACTGTCACACTGGCTGTGGATTTCTGAAGAAGCTAGGCCTGCCTGCATCACCATCACAGGATGGTGGGGATTTATGTCAGACAGACACGTATGAACTATTTATTGTTCTCAAATCCTTTTTCTCTTAGGTCATGCTTTGTTCCTACTGTTTCGGTGAAACCATGCTTTGGTTTATGAAGGCTGTTGGGTCACTCTATTCACCACTAGTCATAGACTCCTGACAGGGAATACCAAACTAAGTCAGAAGGTTTGGGTATGCATGGTTGAGACACAGGGTACTATAGCTCATGGCCCAGTCTAGGAGTGGGAGAATAAAGCTATTCCACCCCAGAAGAGGTAAGGACATGTGGTCTGACACCTGAGGGGGTGAATTCAGAGACCAAAAAGGGGACACAGAAGCAGCTAGCCCTACAATTGTGACAGCTCTCACTTAACAGGACCCATTACCAGAGTGCTGAATGCCACATCTATTCTTGGAAGACGGAGCTGGCTTGCAGTTGCCTTCAAGGTGTTTATATTAAGCCATACATAGTTTGAATCCTAACTTGCAGAAAATGCCTCCCTCCCTTGGCTCCAACATGATGGCTGAGTAACAAGATCAGCTGGGGGGGGTTACTAACAGTCCCTAACTTTAAACATTTAAAAAAAACCAAACAGGTAAAATTTTCAAAAGCACTTAAGTCACTTAAGAGCTTGCTCTCATTTTCAAAAGGTAACTTAAGCACTTAAGAGCCAAAGTTCCATTGGTAGTCAATGGAACTTCGGCTCCGAAAGGGACTAAAAGTTGCATTTGAAAATAGTCCTTAGACACTTTTGATATTTTCACCCAGAGCTCTCTTGATGGACTGCTGTTAGCTTCTGAATTTGTTTTATTATCTGTTGACCTTCAAAAAATGATGCAAGACTCATCTATTTATTCAGGCTTTTGCTGTGGGGGAAATGATTGTACTTGAAGTATTAAAAGTGTGGATCTTGGCAGAGGGAAGTGTAATTGGACTGACATTTGTCAAGAGGTTTCACTGTTTTTGTTTTTAATTTCTATATATGCAACCAGAGGTTAAGATGAGTATATGCTTTATAAAACATTAACAACATTTTGACTGCATCACTCAGCACCACTGTGTTCTGAACCACCAGTGTTACTTTGTTCCATATCTTGTCACGCCCAGGCATTGGTACACGTTTTCAAAAATTCCTATTCTAATGAAAATTATTTTTCACAAATACAACATGACATGCTAATCATTTTAGCCTCTTTCCCATATAGCATTTTTACATTAGAAAAACTTGATAAGATTATAAGCCTTACAAAAGCAAAGAACATCATACATAAAAGTTTAAATACACAGAGTTATGATATTCCAAAGCAGAACACTTTATAACTTTATTTTAGTGAAAATAGAGAATTTATTAAAAATAAGGAGGGACAGGGGAGATTTCCCCAAGTAAATCTGATAAAGAAACTTTCCTTCCTTGAAAAAGTAAAACTTTACCTGATCAGCTGTAGTGACATCAGAAAGTACAGCATCAGGTGTTCTATTAGGCGGGTTCACTGTTACCTGAATGGAAAGAGTTAGAATATTTAAATGCAAAAAGATCACTCTCCTCTACCCACCCTAAAATCATAATCAGATATGTTTAAAGAGAACTAAAACCAATGATTTCCCAGGGATGGGGGTTAAAACGTATTTAAGGATAAGGATGAGAAAAAATTTCCAACACGCTCAAAAAAGTTTGCATCAAGATTCTCTTTAAACATACAACATCAATACATTTTTGCCACAAATTTGTCACTGCAAAATAACACTGCTCTTTTAACATTGTACATTCCAGGGTCTTGCGTCTTTTTACGAAAGCCAATAAGAATAACTGATGATCACTCCATTAGGTTTACAAACATCTGCTCTAACAACAATTTTAAGGCAACACACACCAAGCTATAAAGTGATTATTGATCCTAAAGCATCAAATCTGGTTTACACTTATACAGCAGACCATTTTAAAGACATTTTTTCCAAACTAAATTAAAAAAAAAAATAAAGCTCAAGAAAGAAGATTATTAGTTTCTCTACAAACTAACACTTTCACGGTTTGATCCAACTTTGAAACCTATCAAAACCAAGGTTAACATTTTGGACCATAAATTGAAGGGGTGTGGGGGAAAAAAGCTATTTAAATACTGCCTTATAACAAGAGCTTAACCAACTTTTGAAAAAGTTCACTATATGAATGCCTCTGGACCTTATCTTAGTCTTTCAAAGCCTCTGGCTTTTTATTCTTTATCCTCCCAATTACACGCTGCATTTTGAACCCTATCACTTGAAACAAGATCCTCTATGGCTTTGTTTTTTTGATTATGTAAATTGTAAACTCAACATGACAGTCTGTCAGACTCCATCTTAAACGGCTGATTTGTATAGAGTGAAAATATCGCAACCAGTTGAAAACTATTCAAGCAGCTGAAATTTATTCTTGAAAACCCACAAAGAGAAAGTATTTACAATGGTAGATATATTTCTGATTTTTACCAATAGCAAGTCAGTTCTACAGTATATCATTGCCTTTATGAGAGGTGCACTAAAGAGAATGAATGCTAGTTTAACCCATTAGATGGTATGAAGATACCGGCTTACTTTCCACAGCAGACACCCTAATTAGTGATGGTTTGTGTAAATTATCCCAGGAAGGAGTGGGAGATCCACTGAATTAAAGTGCTGGCACAGTAGCATATTATGCAATGTTTTGTCTTGCCTCTATTCAGAAGCCTAGATAAGAAAGTGAGACTCCCACCACTAGGCTAATGGAGAATTAACTGGCAAAGACATGAAACATTTGGTGTGGGAAAGAGCAAGACATACTTATTTACCACTGTAAGAAGCACTATGGCTGGATGGATTCTGGCTTTGATCCTAAGTCTGCTTATCCCCCAACAGAAGCAGAATATAAGAAAATGCTTTAATAAAAATTGCAAAATACTGGGGGGAAAAAATCGCATTTAAAGTTTGATCTGATGTTCAAATTCTAGTAATACTAGCTACAGTGTACTGAGCCTGTACAGGAAGCAATTAAGACAGAGGATTCTTTGCCACCAGAACATCTACAAAATCTCAAATAGCAAAGAGTCTGTGCTGTTGACAGCCTGCTTTATCTGTGCTCTCTTCTCCTATGAACTGATTCAAGTGCCCCTTCACCCCTGGGGAAGAAACAGTGTGATTATGGAGGGGGAAATTCCTCCAATTCATATAGAGCTTTCCACTCCCATGGAAGAGCAAGATCTTGGGACGTAACTTCTGTTTGAGTTTAGGCTGGCACTGCTCCCTAAGGATCTGGGTGTGCTAGAAGAACTTCTCCTGGCTAAAGACTAGTTAACGTAACAATATTAGAACTATTAGCTTCTAACTGAATAAATAGTAATGCCACCACCTAGCGCTTACATGGTCCTTTTCATCCGTAGATCCCAAAGTGCTTTACAGGAGCTCAGCATCCTTTTCCCCATTTCACATATGGGGAAACTGAAGCATAGAGATTAAAGTGACTTGTTTAAGATCACCAGCAGACTAGTGGCAGAGCCGTGAATATAATCCAGGTCTCCTGACTCCCAGCCAATTGTGCAGTCCACTAGGCTACATAGAATAAGTAGTATTTACTTGCTTTCAGACCTGAGAGGAAAGAGATAAGGTAGAGAATAGTTTTGGGTAATTGCTTTTTTGTCCCTGTGACAAAGTGGGACTGTTCTTAATGTTTCCTCTGAATACTGTGTGGGTGCCTCAGTTTCCCCTATGCATTTCTTAAGTCTCCGGTGTGCATAAATGGCCGACACCCTGTATCCTGGCAACAAATGTCTGGGGCCTTTCCCCTGCAAGGGAATAGCTAAAGGTGAACAAAGATCAGGTGACCTCCTGGCCTGGGAAAGAGACAAAGGCCAGAAAGGAGGGGCTGGAGGGGGTTTTCAGTTTGGAGCTGGCTGGGGACGGGGAGTGAGTGCAGACGGGGTTGTCTGGCTCGCTGGGCCCCAGAATGGACCCGGCTGAGGGGTCCCGTTCTCTGGACCTACAAGCTCTGTTTTAGACCGTGTTCCTGTCATCTAATAAACCTCTGTTTTACTGGCTGGCTAAGAGTTACGTCTGACTGCGAAGTGGAGGTGCGTGCAGGACCCTCTGGCTTCCCCAGGACCCCACCTGGGCGGACTCGCTGTGGGAAGCGCACGGAGAGGCATATGCTGAATGCTCCAAGGTCAGACCCAGGAAGGTGACGCCGTGTGAGCTTCTTGCCCTGAAGACAGTCTGCTCCAAGGGAGAGGAGGCTCCCCAAAGTCCTGACTGGCTTTGTGGGGAGCAGTTCCAGAGCATCGCACGGGGACTCCGTGAGAGTCCCAAGAGCTGGCTTCTCTTTCTGTTAATGTGCACATAGGGTCAATGCAGGGTTCATAAGGTGGCATGGGATTAAGTGTTTTCAGTATGCTGTAACACTTATATGTTGCATGAGCCATAGCAAGAGGTTGAGTACAGGGTAGTGATTGGGACATGAGTGCTAGCTGTTTGAGGCTGTTAGTAGGTCAGTAGGGGCAATTGGAGGAAATGGCAAAGATCATCTCAGCCCCATTTGACAGAGAACTCCTCAGCTGTGTGTCAGAAAAGTTCACAATTTAGGGGTCTTATATTCCCAGCTGCTGATAAACAATCATAACAATGAACGGGGTGACTTTTCTCAGTCTGTGTTTGCTCAAAAGTTTGTGATCCCATCTCTTGGGCACAGGCCTTACTAGAATCATCCACGCCTTTGCCAATTCAGAACACTACAATGGAGCTAGTCCTTAAATTAACTCAGAAACTGAAGATGGCACAGGAAGTGGTGGCCAGCTTGATAAACACAGTGCATTTTGCCATGAATACATGATAGCAGTGCTCCAGAATTTGCATGGCCTCTCTGTGGATTTCCATCTGGAGGTAAAGATACCATTTCTGTCTTATTAAGCCCTAACTGGCTTGAGACACACGAAAGACCCCACCGCTCCCACCATTCAACACTGCTTTAGATGAAAGGAGGTGTTCAAGCTCCAGCTCTTTTAATACATGACAGAGGGAGCTGCTCGCAAAGTGTTCTGTATGAGGACCCCTAACTTAGAAATTCACTACCATCTCTGGTCTGAAATGGCCTGAAATTTGTGGGCAATCTACCGCCAAGCCTTTCTATTTGGACAAGGCTAATGTTGAGGAAATTAAGTTGTAGATTTGAATTTGGGAGGGATTCATATTTTTTAGGAACTGAAGTGGGAAAGTATATGATTTGGGACTAGATTCTTGTGTGTGGAGAAAGGCTGTTTGATTTGCTATTTCTGTTTGTGTCTTAACATAAAAATACAATTAACTATCACAAGGATACATAGAGTTTGGAATAGGCATTCTTTTCATGTTTTATATATGTTAAAAATTAGATAAAATCACTTATCACACTCTAGGTCTAAGCACATACCACACATTACAATCAAACTCTGTGCTAGATATTATAATACTGATTTTAGAGTACTGAGGTACAGTGATTGAAAGATTTGACAAAAATTATAGTAACTCCAGAGGCAGAATTTAGAACAGACCTCATGAGTCAGTCTCTCAGTACTCTTCTATAATCCTGCACATCCTACCTTTATATCTAGATCACCAATAGCTGAGACAAAGTTTAACATTATTGCATTACCAGACATTTTCCTACACATTTTCATATTTGGCAACTTCCCCATATCTTGTAGGACACAGTGTTTGTAGCAAATTCATAGCCCTATAAGAAATTAGATAAAAAATTAAAAACCATCCAGGCAATCCAAGTTATATTCTATCCTCTTCTGGATTTCCCTGTATGTTAAAAAGCCTCAAGGAGAAAGGATTTATTTCTTCATTTAGTGAAACTAAGGACAACAATTTATTCATTTGTTGTGATGTAGGAGGATCACATACAAACAAGATTACATCAGTGTGACATTAACAGAGAATAATTTTCTCAATGTTAACATAAGAAAACTAAATACCACCACTACTTTCCTAAACAAGAATCAGTACTATATAATTTTAGTCTATAATTTTTGGCCCAGAAGGTTTTTAATTTATCATCTAATTTCTAGTGTGCCTGTGTTTTTCTTACAAGCACCATGTTAGACAAAAAAGTCCATGAATGTTGAGCTGGGCCACTAATACCACCACTACTGACTTTAGTAACAGATCATTTGGGCTGCTGTGTTTACACAGATGGTCTCATTGAAATCAGGTTTATGATGATAAAGTGTTCTGTTAAATTTGTCAAGGAGACGTTGAAGAGTTGTGCCCCTGTGTAAAACAAGCATGATTCATCAATTTTCTGTTTATAAGCATATGATATATTTAGAGAGAGCCTCACCCCACACCTGCTGTGGTTGGGTGTACCTCAAGATTTGAGCTTGAGATTAAGAAATCTGAACACAGTAGATAGAGATGTAAAATCTAAAAATCAAAATCTAAAATCAAAAAGATTTTTTTAGTTGGTCAATTTACTGCTTTTGAAGTTGAACTAATATCTCAGAAAGCAGTCCACATGGGACTATGGATGTACAAGAATAGGCCCTCCATTACAAACTGAAAATAAATTATCTTCTATGGTGCAGTGCCTACAACATGGCAAAGCCCAAATGATTATTATGTATTATTACTTGTCTTACAGTACTGCCTAAAGGCCCCGATCTGAAGAAGAGTCCTATTGTGCTAATTGTCCTTCTTACCATTTACATGCCATGTTTTCCCTCTCATTTAGATGAATAGCTGCTTTATCCATTTGGACTTGCGTTTAGGGCACATATACAATAAACCTCACTGTGCCGTTGTATGTCACTTGCCAACTACCTCCCAAGATGCTAGAGTTTCACTCTAGATAATAATCCAGAGAGACAGTAGAGAAAGCCAATATTATTTCTTTTTTCTGCTTCTGAAATCTCACACACATAACTGCATCAGTTTAGAAACAGAGCTACATCTAGAGGTTTTTTCCATGAACAGCATGTTCTGCAAGCCATTTTAAACAAACAGGAGGAACACTAGTTGTTTGAAAGCTCCTTAGCTGGGAATTTCATTTTTTACTAAACATGCAAACATTACAAACATTCATAATATACTTACATAAGAAATTAAGTACTGTGGGGCAAAGATCATATGAAGTCAAGATTACATTAATCAAAATCAACATTTATGGTTTTGTATTCCCCTCCCCCACAACTGATTCTGTGTGCATGCTCATAGGTGCATAACTGCATTGAAGGCCATTAAAGTCTAGATTTCTGTCATTACAGTTACAAGAAGAGAGATTCAAAATACTTCCTTTAACTAAAAGAATTTGTGTGGTATATGGTACAAAGTATCCACTAAAGGGATAAATCTGTAAAGTCTTAAGCACATGAGTAACAATGGGACTACTCCTATGAGGGTAGTTACTTGTGTGGTGTTACCATCTGCATTCAAAAAAATGGCTCAATTTTTTTCCTGTAGAAAAGAAAAGCATTTGAAAGCGGCACATAGGTATATATTCAAGTGCTAGGATGATAAAATGACAAAGCATAAATTTTGTACAGAACATAAAACAACCAGGACCCCTTGATTCAAGGAGATTCAGTATAAACCAGGGATCGGCAACCTTTGGCACGCAGCCTGCCCGGGTAAGCACCCTGGCGGGCCGGGCTGGTTTGTTTACCTGATGTGTAAGCAGGTTCGGCCGATCGCGACTCCCACTGGCCGCAGTTCGCCGCTCCAGGCCAATGGAGGAAGCAGGAAGTGGCGCGGGCTGAGGGATGTGCTGGCCGACGCTTCCCACCATCCTCATTGGCCTGGAGCGGCGAACCGCGGCCAATGGGAGTGGCAATTGGCCGAACCTGCGGACACGACAGGTAAACAAACTGGCCCGGCCCGCCAGGGTGCTTACCCTGGCAGGCTGCGTGCCAAAGGTTGCCGATCCCTGGTATAAACCAACAATAAAGGAAAGAACAGTGAAAACGCCTCTGGAGGGGTCTAAATCTCTGTGCTACTTGTAAAAAGAGAAAAAATTAGTAGCCAGAAATCCTGTTCTTCAAGCTGGTCTACAGGAGAGGTTGCGCTCTCAGAATCTAATACAAAAAGACTCAAAAAAAAAAAGTTCTTTACACTGGATTGACTTTAGATGTTCTGCAAGGCTTTTGCTGCCCTAGATATTAATACAGAGACTTCAGAGATTTCCGAAGAGTTGACAGATCAAAAGGAAAGTGAGTAAACAAACAAACATTTTCCTTCAGCTTCTAGCAAAGAACTCTGCACCCCTCCTTCTAGTTATGGAGAACGTAATCAAGTCACATTGGGGGCAACCAAACAAAAGATGTGAGGCAATCACAAAAGTGCTACACAATGCCTAAATTAAGATTGGCCTACATCAGAGGTTCTCAAACCGGGGGGTCATGGAATGTATTCTGGGGGTGGGTGTGAGAAGCTTTGGGGGGGGGGGGGAAATCTACTGCACACGTTTTACCCATAGCAATGAATAACTAGCAAAGCTGATTCCTTCAGACATATCAGGTGGGGGGGGGGAGGGTCTACTTAAATTATGGACAAATCACACATTTTTCAGGGGTTGGTCAAGGCATAAAGAGCAAACTTTGCAGATGTGTTCATACAGTTGCATATTCCATGCCACCCTTACTTCTGCATTGCTGCTGGCAGCAGCACTGCCTTCAGAGCTAGGCGCCCGGTCAGCAGCCACCACTGTCCAGCTGCTCAGCACTGAAAGCAGCGCAGAGGTAAGGGTGGCAATACCGTGAGTCCCCTACAATTGGCTTGTGACCCCTGTTTTGGTGGGACCCCCAGTTGAGAAACGTTGTGCACTGTTGTATAATTTTACCTTATATACTTAAATGGCTCTGTTTGAATCAATGCCTTACTGTTTTTAATATTTAGTGAGAGTTGCATGTTGATTTTTTATTATTGGTGTATGAACTTGTGTGGCAGGAGGCAGGGGAAGGGGGGCACAATCAAATAAGTTTGAGAACCACTAGCCTACATCATACTCTGAGGTCAACATAACTGTTGCTAGTGAACAGATGATTCCCTCAGAAGATGACCTACAGCCTAAGTTCACAGACCTCAAAGTAAAGACCAGCTTAGACTGCAACTATGAAACAGCTTCTCCCACTTTAATCAGCCACCTCAACCTGTACTGCTCAGGCAATTCAGTCCTGAAAGACTGTTCAGAATCTGCTTGTGTCTGTCTTCTGCTGTATCATTCCCAAGCTAACTGATCATCCCTAATCTAGATGATAATTATTTTTCTTATATTACATTCAGTGAAAGACAATAGTTATTTCATCTGAAATACATTTAAAATTTACCTTCGCCTTTTCTGATGTTCGTTTTCCACCAAATCCTCCAGCTCCAACAATAAACAGAGAGAACTGATTATAGCACAACAGATCCTTTCCACAGTAGGTATGAACTGGAAGACAATACAAAATGAGAGGTTATAGTCTCTTTTTTGAATACTCCTAACAGACCCCTCTCAGAGCCAATGGATATTGAATAGCTTTGTTTTATATATGCCAGTATTCATCTCCACAAGTTAGGGGACAATGTCCTCGCTTTTGAATGGCACTGTCATAAATCATTTCCTAACAAGTGAAGATTAATGTCCTGTTTAAAACTACGCTATTATAGATGCTCTTTACACAAAAGTATTAAAATGAAAAAATGAGCTATCAAAATGCTGATGACATACCAAGTGCTAAAAAAAAAATGGTTGACAACACACAAAGTGCTGAAATTAATGTTTATTTCAACATTTCACACATCATTAGCCACTTATTTTAATACTATAGCACTATGCCATAAACTGTGATTTATTAGAAGCCATTAACAATCCTTGGTGAAAAAACACATTCACAACCTCATACACAACAAAGCAGCACTATTATTGTATGTGGAAAAAGCAACCCCAAAGGAAGATTTAATTTAAGGTCACTTGGTTTTCTTTTTGTTAAAGTCACTTTTGATTTTGCTGAACTTGAAGTATTTATAGTTACTGAGGTGAAACAGAAATCTCTCTATTTCCAATTTATTCTCACTTATTATTCCATTAGGACACAGACCAGCATTCATACTTAAACTTATTGCCAGTAGTGCACCACTTCCACTTATACTGGGTGCCTAGTTTCTCCCATAAGCAGCTAACCTTTAATGACCCAGACCAGAACCTTTAGGTTTGTTACAGAAATAGACAGACTGGTTTGGATAAACGTCTAATGGGCCCAAACCTTGGCTTTTCAATCGTTCCTATGTGGAAGTAAAGCATAACTAGGAAGGATTAGGTTGGAGAGCAGTTAGCTTTTTGCCAGACTGAGCCATTAACTGGTAAGAAACAGGAAGGGCAGAGATCAGGAATTAGTAGTATTATTTGGAGGTTTTGAGGAAACAGTAGGGGGAAAATTTTAAAGGGTTCATTCATACAGCAATCTAAACAGTACACTACCTCAAACAATCTGGTGGTTCATTCCCTATTAGTCTCATTCTAAAACTTGAACTTCCTAACAGTCATATTATACCATAACCATGTCCCCAGAAATCAAGACCCATATATTTTGTGAAAGAAAAATACAAGTTATGGACTTCTTGGGCCCACTAAATTAATGCACGAGCAGAAAAAAAAATTAACAAAAGAGAATACAAACATTTCAGGACATATAACTTAAAGGATGTCCTTTCATAAAATTCAAGTTGGCAGTCAATTTAATTAGATCAGGGGTAGGCAACCTATGGCACGCGTGCCGAAGGCGGCACACGAGCTGATTTTCAGTGGCACTCACACTGCCCGGGTCCTGGCCACCAGTCCGAGGGGCTGTGCATTTTAATTTAATTTTAAATGAAGCTTCTTAAACATTTTAAAAACCTTATTTACTTTACATACAACAACAGTTTAGTTATATATTATAGACTTACAGAAAGAGACCTTCTAAAAACGTTAACATGTATTACTGGCACGCAAAACCTTAAATTAGAGTGAATAAACGAAGACTTGGCACACCGCTTCTGAAAGGTTGCTGACCCCAGAACCACACACACACACACACACACACACCACACACACACACACACCCCTTTTTAAGAAAAACACAGTTCAAGCTAACCAACTTCAGATAAGACTATGTATTAGAAGTAATAGCTTTGTTCTGTTTGTGTATTCACCACCATCTCTCTCCTCAGGTGGGCAGGAACAATACTGAATCTTCTGTCAATGTTCTCTCAAAAAGGAGTATTCTTAATTTCGGTATCCTATCTATTCCAAAGAACAAGGCAACATGCACATCATTGCAAATTAGTTCATTTCTCAGCACTCACTGGGCCATGTGGCCAGAACCTAAGAATTTAAACTAATTTTAGGCTGAAAGTTATTGTTAGCATAGGTTAAATTTTGAGACTGTCAGCTTTGATTGTGTCTCTTTAATAAATTACAATATGGTTACCATCTAAGAGAATAAGTGCTCCTGAGCCTTTGTCAAGAATATCAGCAATAGTTGATTCTGAAGTTAACGATCCTGAAAGGAGAGAGAATAGGAAAATACATATGTTGTAGTACAAAGGTCTTAAATTACAATACAACATGAATTTTGCAGGAGTATTTTAGCAAAGCCAATTACAAATATTCCCAGGTTTGTAATATACACAAGTAAAGTTTTAGAACATATAAATTAGAAATCATTTATTTCTAATATATTAATACAATGCAGGTGAGGTTTTTGTTTAAAATGTCAGTTAACAGGAACCGGTATATGTTTAGACCCCAATCCTGTAACTGACTTCAGTGTCCACTCAGAGCCCCACTGTGTTTGAGAGGCATCTGCCTGGGTGGGGATAGTTGCCAGATTGAGGCTTTAAGGCTTACCTAAATGGTGAGTTAGCTCGTGGCAAACCAGGATGTGAATCTACAGTGTACTAATTTGCCATATAAACCCTGCTACCTAAAAGTTCCATAGTGCACTTTGACATACTCCTATTTCAAGCAGCAATACATCAAAGTGCACTATGAAACTTAGTGCGCAGTAACAGGGTCCACATGGCAAAGCTAGCACACTGTACATTCACATCCTGGCTTGCTGTGCACTAACTCATCATGTAGACAAGCCATCAGTGTCTACCAGAAGTTAAGGTGCACTCACGTCTGGAATATTTATGAACCTCTCAAGGTTTAGACTGGCTCATTAATTTCACAACAATAACTGTATGAGTGTTGAAGCTTATTCATATATCTTTTCCCAGTAGAACCCTTGGACACAGTCTACCAAAAACAGGATAACTGGCATGTGTACCAAGTAAGAGAAACAGGCATATACTGCAAAGGATTATTATGAGACTAAATATGCCCATTGAAAATCATGCTTCAGTCTGAAAATATTTCACCTCTTATTTTTAACAGTAACGACTAAAATTATAATTGATAGAAGCAATTTAACTGCTTTTTTCTATTGGTCTTCTGGATGCATTTTGTGTAAAGTTAATGAAAGTATTTGTAATATGGAGAAACAATTTACTTTCCTCTGAGTTTCACACATAAACAGAAAGGGAGGGAAAACAAATTACATTTTGTGAAAGATAAGAAAATTTAATTATAAAACCACAGAAACTGTCAGGTCACTGAGAAGCAAAAGTAGCACCTGAGACCACTGACAACACCTATCTCAAAATGAAATAGGTTGCAAGTTGATTGACTGTCCTTTAAGGCAAAGCATGCTGATGAAGCACATATAGATTGTAAATGCCATATAAGTGCAAAATATAGTGAATCAAAAGTAGACACTTCTGAATACACACAAAATATACTGTTTATCTCAGCCCTTACAGCAGGTCCACTTCCCAAAAGCAACTATTTACAAAACTTGAAAAATTATATATGGCTCTCTATAGTCTTAAAGTTTTGTACTTCACATTAAATCTCCCACTACTTCTCTTTTATTTGCAAAGAGTCTTCTCCTAGAGAACGTAGACAAGTTGTATCACATATACTAATTATTTGGTGCAAGAAGCGCAGAGTATTTATTTAGCCATTTCTTATGTCCTCTTTCTTTATCCAGAATGCTCACACTACATGTGGACCAATATTGCCTATCATATTCCACTACAACTTGTAATGCTGAATGTCAAATAGCAGGAAAATGTTCGGTTTACTGTCTTCTCATGTCACTGGTACATAAAAATATAATTAAAAGAGCTTCTGAATCCGCGACAACACCCTAACTATCAAGTACTGCAAAAAGCCCTAGTTAAAATGTTTAGCCTTTATCAGGCTAGGGACTTCCTCCCCCCGCAATAAATCCTTTTAACACCATCCATTTTCAATTATTAAACCCAAAATGTTCAAAGAATCGGGCTCTTAACCATCACAAGCTTTCTTATCATTCAAAGTTATAAAATACAAGATTTTAAGCGTAACTTGAATATTGAAGCCAAGCTTCTCTCAAACAAGTGTCTCTGTGTTCTTATCCTGAATATTTTACACTTTTAGACCTCTAGGGAGGCAAATGAAAATTCGTGCATTTCAACAATTAAAAAAAAATAAACTATTTTTACACACAGGTCTATGCCATAATATGCATTGTGTGTGTATATATTATATATCATTTTTGTGTGCGTGTACCAGCAAATAGGGCAAATACATTTTTAAAATAGATTTATTTAAGGTCAGGAATGAGGTATTAGGAATTGCCTTCTGAAAGTTCTTAAGAAGTTTTCAAACTAACAGCAACTCTGGAGACAATCCAAGAGAGGAATTGGTGGCCAGTATCCTATGCAATATGATATTCTATTTTTTGAGATGTTATTGTTTTAAATCGGTTGACAGATCTGCAAACAACTTAAATATCAGCCTGAACAATATGATCTTATTCACAGAGTCCTGTCAATTAATGGGGAGCATGCCATCTTTCCTGCAAGCAATAAAGAGCCCAGGTGCTTCCTTTCGCTCTCAGAAGCAAAGAACTAGTTTATCCGTGGTTTATTTGGTTTCTTCCCCACTTGCTCTCATCTCTTTCTCTGAAGAATTTCTCAATACCACTTTACAAATAAATTCACATATATTCTGGCAACCAGTACTGGAATTGAAAAAGATACAGTGAAGGGCAACAAAAATGATTAGGGGTATGGAACAGCTTCCTTATGGAGAGAGATTAAAAAGACTGGGAATATGAAAGAGGGCTATAAAATCATGAATAGTGTGGAGAAAGTGAATAAGGAAGTGTTATTTACTCCTTCACATAACACAAGTACTATGGGTCACCCAAATAAATGAATAGACAGCATGTTTAAAACAAACAAAAGGAAGTACTTCTTCACACAACACACAGTCAACTTGTGGAACTCTTTGCCAACGATGTTGTGAAGGCCAAAATTAAAACAGGGTTCAAAAAAAGAACTAGATAAGTTCATGGAGGATAGGTATATCAATGACTATTAGGCAGGATGGGTGGTGATGCAAAACCATGCTCTGAATGTCCCTAGCCTCTGTTTGCCAGAAGCTCTGAGTGGACGACAGGGGGTGAGGATCACTTGATGATTGCCTGTTCTGTCATTTCCTCTGAAGCACCTGGTATTGGCCACTGTCGGAACACAGGATATTGGGCTAAATGGACCAGTGGTCTAACCCAATATGGTTGTTCTTATCTTTGAACTTAGTGAAGTCTTATAAAACAGAAATATATAATCTCTTTGGACATAGACCCTGATTATCCAATAATACATTTTTCAATGAAAATTTTGAAGGCAAGGGATAAGTGTGTCTTTGTTCACATCTCTATAAGGTCAAAAGCTTCTCGCTCTCACCAACAGAATTTGGTCCAGCTTGTCTTTCTAAAATTAAAAAATACTTAGTTAATTTCATTCTTTAAGTCTCCCAGACACAGGGATGTAAACAATGTAACAAAGTACAGTTTCTGGAAACATATTCTGACAATTTGTGATATCAACTCCCAGAGGTAATTAATTAAGTCTAATTAATGAGTTGATCATGAGCTATATATAACACATTGTGAAGGCACACTAATTTATGTTTAGTGAGCAACAGAATATTCTTTTTCAGGCAGCTCAGCAGAAAGCCAATTGTTACCTTGTTTTTACTAAGTACATCACAACAAATATAAACTATAGTTGTTAGACAAAAAAAAAAAAAAAGCACCATCTGATCAGATTTTTTTTTAACAGGACAGCTGATTGGAAAGTTCCAACACCAGTATGATAAAGCCACACACACAAAATACAGAGTAAATTTGCAACAGAAACCAGTTCAAAACAATGTATCTGTATTTCCTTATGTAATGCTGATACAAAATAAAAGTGAAGTGCTGTCATGGTGAATATGAAACCATCAGAGTAAAGGACTGACCTGAGGTTGGAAGTGGTTTATACAACTCCAGATATTGCTCACCATGCAGTAGCTGTGTAAAGATAAGCAGCACTATAATGACAATCAGTATCATTTGCCACAACTTCCCCCGTCCCTGTCATAAGCAAATATGTAGATACAGATATTTTGGAAATGTGTTCAGAATGAAAACATATTGCTACAAAATAGAGCAGTGAGAAATTATATCAAGTTCTTTCCACACCTGGATATTTTTAGCTGCACCAAGGCTATAAAAATACCAGTCGAAATTGACGAGTTCATTATTTCAGAATATTTTGTTATATTACTTAGAGTGTAGAAATTATTTTGACACACTCATCTTTGGAAGTTGTTGGTAACAGCCTAAAATCAAGCAGCCTTCCACAATCAGTCCTGACTTACAATCACACAGTATTTTCGTTGAACATACTGAGCATGGGGAGATCCAGGTTGGATATTAAGGAAAAACTTGCTAACTACAAGGATAGTTCAGTACCATAACAGGTTACCTAAGGGAGGTGGTGAATCCCCATCCTTGGAGGTTTTTAAGAACAGGTTAGCAAACACCAGTCAAGGATTGTCAATGTATACTTAATCCTGCTTCAGCCAAGGCAGATTGACTTGATCTTTTCAGGTCCCTTACCGCCCTACATTTCTATTTTTCTAAAATTCTAATTAGGAAGAAGCCATCAAAAAGATAAATATGGGCAATTTTATTGCCAGGTTAATCTCTGTCGTCTACCCCATCATGTGTCAATAACTCAAACAGAATAAATCAGTTAGCATGAGCCTACACACACACACACACACACACATCAATTTATAAGCATTTCCCATTACTAAAGATTTGAACACTCCAAGCTGCAGAACTTCTTTTCTAACCTTAGAAATCATCTTAAAAGGAAGTGCATTCAAAACAGAATGTCAATGAGCTGGATAGCAGTGAAAATGTCAGATTTCCTAAATTTTAAGTAAATGTTAAAATATTTCCAGCATATTTATGCTATCCTTTTAATCACTGACAAAACTTCTGAAGTGGAATCCAGTTTTCATAACGTCCAGCACCAAACAGTTATGATTAACCGTTCATTCACTCCTTCTGAGCATCTATTATAGATTCTCAATTAGCAGCAGATTTCATGCTAAGCAATGTGATTTCACTGAATAACACCAAGTTCCTAGGTTTAAAATTATTTTAAAAAATAGTTCAGGTGTAAAAGTAGACCTTTTAAAAAATGTTTTAACAAATATCCCAGCTATAATTTGGTGCTTTGAATGTTCAGTGTTACTAGATGGGGTAACAACCACTCAGATTTGTAATGCATGGAATTTGAAGACAAACAACACTGCAGGGGAGATGACCAAAGAGCCTTTTGACTGTAATTTACTTTAATGTATGGGACCAACGAGAGAGGGAGGATAACATTTGGCTCTATCCCACCATTCCCAGGATGCGGAGAATGGTATGCTCTTCTTCCCATAGCCTATGTGTAGAACATGGTAAGAATAATAGACACTACAACCTTTTGAGGGGGCCTCCCTCTGTTTTATGGAGCACTATGTTTTTTCCTTAGCTTCTCACAAACACAACAGGACATCCCATGTGCAGTCCACAAAAGCCAGCAGCAGTGATTCTGGTTCAATACATACATAATGTTAGGGGTTTGGCCATCTGGTGTTTGGATTTTGTTTGTTTGCTTTTTAAAGGAAACTTCAGAGTTTGAAGTCAAGACAGCTATGAAAAAAACTCAGGGGGTGGCAGGATAGTGACAAAAATAACAGCCATTTATACAGCTTTCTTTAGTTTTTATGCAGACCACAGTCCCAGTATGGAAAATGCTGTAAATCTTACATTTTGAAGCTTTTTAAAAATCGTATTTCAGCTATGAAATACTAAATTTCTTATGCCATCATATTCTTGAAGAATGCAGCTTTATATAATTTATACTTGTTTAATATACATATATATATATAGCTAAATGTTTACATAGATATATGTAGATACACACAGTTTGAAGAGTGTGTGCACCGCTGTACATTGTCAACTAAATAAAAAAAGCAAAGATTACACCTACTGTACTTGCTTTCTAGATTATCTATGGTAGAGAGCTTCATCCCTGGAAAGAGCAAAAGAAATTGCTCAAAAATAAAATCCCTCCATTAACAAAAAAGAAGTCAGAGCTAGATAAAGATTTTTGGTTTTTAATAAAGAGGATGCTGCTCTTCAAGCAAGATTCCCACTTTAAAAAAAAAAAAAAAAAAAAGAGAGAGAGAGAGAGAGATACATGTGATTCATAAGCAGCTTAGGGGGGAAAAAAAAAAAAAAAATCATGAACTCTATACCAGAGAGGTAGGTAACTCATTTCAATACAAGTTTTTCCCTGGGTTGCAAGAAATCAGAGCCTGTTACTTTTTCTCTTTCTAGAACAACAGCGATCTCTGAAGTTTTGGTGTATATACTGAGCCATTTCAATTACAGTCAATTTATATAGCATGCAACACAAAATAAATTGCAATGTCTAAATCATACATACCTTTGTGAAGTCAATGTTGAGTCCTGGAACACTAGAAAGTCCACCATCCCACATAGATGCCTGAGCTGGGATGACTCCAAAGGTAGGTAAGCAACAGAACTCTTCACTGCCTTCAAAAACAAATTTTAGATGGTCTGGATCCTGGGTTGACATTCCCACACCAAGAGCGTACAAAATCGGTTGCAAGTGAGTATAATTATACACCACTGTGGGCAACTTTTGGCCGACATATTTGCTCTGTGGATTAAAAATATATAGTATAATTCAAAGTTAAATGTTATGTAGTATTTGATTTCAATTTACTTTCTGCAGGCACAATCATCATATAGCTGCAACGTAATATATTAACAACCTTGCTATGATTACTTACATGTAGGACTGTCAAGTGATCCAAAAAAATTAATCACGCGATCCAAAAAATTAATCGTGCGATTGGCTGAACAAGTAGGAGGACTGAGTGGACTTGTAGGTGCTGAAGTTTTACATTGTTTTGTTTTTGAGTGCAATTATGTAACAAAAAAGACCCCTACATTTGTAAGTTGCACTTTCATGATAAAGAGATTGCACTACAATACTTGTATGAGGTGAATTGAAAAATACTATTTCTTTTATCATTTTTAGAGTGCAAATATTTATAATCAAAAATATAAACTTTGATTTCAATTGCAAACAGAATACAATATATATGAAAATGTAGAAAAACATCCAAAATATTTAATAAATTTTAATTTTTATTCTATTGTTTAACAGTGCGATTAATTGCAATTAATCTTTTTTAATCGTGATTAATTTTTTTTAGTTAATCACGTGAGTTAACTGCAATTTATCAACAGCCCTACTTACATGCCATGTCACAGGGAAGATATTTCTGGAACTGAAGTGGTATTTGTTTTTTTTCCTTTAAATATATTCCATAACAATAAATATACTGTAAGGATGCCCTGTCTATATCATCGTAGAATATATGGCAATAAAGAACCGCATCCTGCAAATTACACTATGCAGTATTTCAAAGAAAAACAACATTACAGTGGACAGCTCAATAAACAATCATGATTAAAGACCAACACTAATGAAATAGTTAGCACCATAATAGACAGCTCATCCCACCTAGAACTTGTGGGTGGGGTAAATCAGCCATGTGAAAGATAAGAAAAAGAGCACGTCACAAAAAGCCTTGTCTGTCAGGTAAAAAACAGATGTAGTGTCTTCACCATCATTCTAAACAATATCCTATTTAGGGTGTCTGAATGCTCCAAAGTGCAAGAGGTGGTAAGTCTGATAGTTTAATTTATAACTTCAGAAGTTCTACCGCCAATTAGAGAAAATGAGAGGAGAATAGGGTGCGAGTTTATTATTTCTGCTCTAGTTCACATCTAAAAAGCGACCTTTACAGAAAGCAAGCCAAAGCATCTGATCACACGCTGTGAGCAAGCTTGTCCTTGCTTTGGGTCTTTTGATAGCTACAAGATGAGTACCTTGCAGAAGAATTTTTACTTACTGGGTCAAAGCCTGAAGAAGCGGATCTAGTATAGCTTGTGGGATTCATGGAAACTCCTTCAGATTCTATTTGACTTAGCACATCATTCAGTATGCTTACCGACTCTGGAACAAACAAAAGGGAACAAATGATTTAAAAATAGCCAAAGAACCCTGCAAAAGTAGATCCTTCTTTCAATGACATATGGGAAAAATAAAAAATGGGGGCAGGGGTGAGTCAATATATACAGATTTCGCTAAACAGATTTTAGTTCTGTACCTTACTGATGCCTACAAACCATGTGTGGCAATTACATCCTACAGGTGTTCTACTGGCTCTGCACTAAGTAATGAGCTGTGATTCATATGAGGAAGGAAACAATATTTATTTCAAGCATGTGTCTGGAACAAATAGCTGGTGCTATACAACATTATCCTGGTCAGGCAACCAATTCCATAATTGTATATTAAATTCAACTTCCCCAGCACATGTTAAGAGAAGACATCTTGCATACTGTTTACTAATTTTGTCAAAAGACAGAATTTGATAATTAGTGCACATTTTCTCCTCTGTATACTTATTTCTTTGGGTATTCTAAAATCATGTTTTCTATCAATCATCCTCCTGTGCAAGCTGGGGTAAACAGCAAGAGCAATGTCATGATTTCAAGAGGCAGATTACTGCACAACAAAGTGGGTTAGTACAAAGCATATGTTGTATATGTTCAGTATGCTGAAAGCATGACCATCTCTCTGCCTGTCTCACCTGACCCAGCAAGGGCTGCTCAATGCCAGGCTCCATGCCTGGGTGAGATTCAGGCATTGATGAGCGCTTGCTGGCAGAAACTCAATCTGGATAAAATCAGTAATCCCAATACCAAACATTCAAAAACCAGTCTCCAAAAGATCATGAGCTTGGCTTAAAAAGAGATTTTTAAAAATTACTATTCTTCTCCTTCCTGATGATTTTTTCACTCTTAGAAGAAGCTATCGTCCTCCTATTTGTGCATGATCCCCGCAGGTACAAAATTCAACCTTAGAGGTACACACAAATGCAGGCCTCCAGGCTCATTGCTCAGAAGGATCTTAACCTCTCCTATCCCCTGGGGTGGGGGTGGGGGAGAAATGTCCACTCTTTTGCTCTTTATCTCCCTCTAACTAGGTAAGATAGGGAACTGCCCCACTGAAATTCTCACTGTTTTTGCCACCCAGTCTCCTGTTCTTCCCTTGCTTCTTACACTCATTTGTCCCCAGTAATTCCTTCCCTCACCCTCTCACAGTCTTCTCCCCACCACATTCTCTTGCAGCCACATCAACCTGCCCTGTGCCCCCATATTCTTCTGCACCCACCCTATCAGTTTCCTGTCCTGCTTCCCAACTCACCCCTCAACACCCGCCCCCCACTCTGATTCCCAGCACCTTCACAGTCTCCTGTCCTCTGCCTGGTCCTCACATAGTGTCTGAGGTGCCACCATCTTTCTAGAGAGTAGCTTAGCCTCAACCCCCTTGGAAACAATGTGACGTGGTGGCCATATTTGCTGGAGGCAGACTGTAGCTTCAGATCCAATGGGAAATGGTGGCTAGTTTGGGTAAAGGCAACCCTAAAGCTATCAAAAGGATTGTTTTTGCCTCTCTTAGGGAGGGTGTCTCTCTCTCAAATGTTACTAGAATTTGCAAATCTGGGGGTGGTTTTGTTTCCCCAGCAGCTGCTAACCAACCACAGAATGCCCCTCCCATTTGCCTCTAGCTAGAAGACCGAATCAGTTTTTCAGATGAGAACCTTGCTACCATGATTCATGCTGACATTATCTTAAAATGAGATTCCTGATATGCATTTTATATGGAACTATGCATTAAGCATCTGGAGACTTATGCTGGTACAGAATGGTGAAGCCCATCTTTTAAGTGGTGCATCTTGGCTGGAGCACATGATACCTGTGCTTTGGGAATCTTCGCTTATTGGTGTCTGGATGAAATCTTAAGGTTAGTGATTTGGGTTCCCCCCCACCATTAAGCCCTATTTCAGCAGTGTAACACTAATGGCAAAAAAAAGTGAACATCATTCTGGGATGTATCAGCAGGAGTGCTGTAAACAAGACACAAGAAGTAATTCTTCCACTCTGCACTGATAAGGCCTCAACTGATTATTGTGTCCAGTTCTGAGTGCCACATTTCAGGAAAGATGTGGACAAATTGGAGAAAGTCCAAAGGAAGCAACAAACATGATCAAAGGTCTAGAAAACATGACCTATGAAGAAGGATTGAAAAAAATGGGTTTGTTTCGTCTATAGAAGAGAAGACTGAGGAGGTCCATGATAACAGTTTTCAAGTACGTAAAAGGTTGTTACAAGAAGGGTGAAAAATTGTTCTCCTAAACCTCCAAGGATAGGACAAGCAGCAATGGGTTTAAATTGCAGCAAGGCAGGATTAGGTTGGACATTAGGAAAAACCTCTTAACTGTCAGGGTAGCTAAACACTGGAACAAATTGCCTAGGGAGGTTTTTACGAACAGGTTAGACAAACACCTGTCAGGAATGGTCTAGTTATTACTTAGGCTACGTCTTCACTACGGGGGGGGGGGGGGGGGTCGATTTAAGATACGCAAATTCAGCTACGCGAATAGAGTAGCTGAATTCGACGTATCGCAGCCGACTTACCCCGCTGTAGGGACGGTGGCAAAATCGACCTCTGCGGCTTCCTGTCGACAGCGCTTACTCCCACCTTCGCTGGTGGAGTAAGAGCGTCGATTCGGGGATCGATTGTCGCGTCCCGATGGGACGCGATAAATCGATCCCCGAGAGGTCGATTTCTACCCGCCGATTCAGGCGGGTAGTGTAGACCTAGCCTTAGTCCTACCTTGAGTGCAGGGATCTGGATTAGATGACCTACTGAGGTACCTTCCAGTCCTACACTTCCGACGATTCTAAATGGCCTGGGATCAGCCTATTTGAGATACTTGTGTCTCTCCATGCATTACTGCCACAGTTGTGGTCAGAAGCAGCATTTGACCTGGATCCACTTTGAAAGGGCAATTGGTAGAGCATTCTCAATGAGGGGCCCTCAGCTTTGGAACTACATCCTCTCTTGGGTACTTTCAGATCAGATTTGTTCATCTTCAGAGCACATTGCAAGGCAAATCTTTTGGGGGTGAGTGGGGGAGAAAGAGGGCTTGATGGAGGTTGGCTTTTGGGGAAGGACTTTTGTAGGGGGTTGCTGGGTTTGTAATTTGATTAGCTGTTCTTTAAATTCACAGCGAAGACATCTAGAGTGTGAGATATGCCCGTTAGGCACTGAACTTCTTGAGATATTTATTTCACAGTAGCAAGTGTAAGTTAATATATATTTTTCAGTATGTTTTTCATGACTGTTTAAAAACAAGATCGCTTTTAAAAGATGCTCTTCAGATGTCTGAAAGGCTTTAAGTAAGCCATTAAAATATTACCGCTGCAATCAGATGTGAGAATGGAGGGTGCTTTTGCTTTGTTTTTAAAAGAACACTATATTAAATAAAGGATCAATTTCAACCTTGTGAGCAGTTTGCTCGCTAAACTTATAGTCAAGAACCCCACAACTGACCAATATTCCTCCCATTTTCTAAAAGTACTGCTACAGCAGTGTGCAACTGCGGTGTCTCAACACATTAATTCACTTTAATCTCCACTGACCTGCTGCTGCCTGGCATAGGACACAGCAGTCCCACCTACAGCATTAGATTTACAATATTTTAGCAATTGACCAGACATGACTCATTCCTGTTATGCAAGGTTACATTTTCAATGCATCCAACCAAGACTCTGAGGAAATTAGATTACATTAAATGTCTGATATTTTATATTTAAGTGTCTTGTGAATGTTATCATCATGTGAATTAACAGATTGTCAAATTGAAAAAGACATTACTACATCAAAAACATTAAAATTAACACACATTTCAAACTAAACTACTTTGTATTATATAATAATTAATTCTTACTTCAGAAGAATAACTGTTTCTTTGTTTCTAGCTCTATTTTAGCATATGGCCGGCACTCCATAAATTACATATACATACACACATACACACACATAAATAAAGGTTAAAAGCATATTATTTAGGTTGCAAAGTCAAGCTCTTGAAAGTTAGGAGATGCCAGATTTATAGTTGCTCATGCAACCTTATGTCTGCCCCGCCCAACTCTCTGTCCACCCCCCATCCAGAAACTTGGGAGCTCCTGCACCATCTGGTGTCTCCAGAGAATGGGGACAGGCCACTGGGGTCATGTGCTAGGCCACAGGATAATCAGCCCAGTTCTGCCACATATACACAAAGCTGAGAATTAACTAACATGCTTAATTAAAAAAATGTTATATTTGTATTTAGTAAAAGGTGTTTTGTAAAAGTGTTTAGCTGTGCTGTGGACACACCTTTGCTGACCAATTGTGTAATCTTATTGCTGGGACCACTGCCTTTCCTCTCACAATCTCATCCCAGAGTGTGATTACCCTCTTTGTTGTGCCATATAGGGAAGCAGACAATACGCTCTTTGAGGCTCAGACATGTGCCAGTTAGCTATTGGGTGAGGTCACTAGCTCACTTTTGGATGCTGTAAAAAAACTTAAGTTAAAAAAAAACAAAAAAAACCCCACATGATTGCCATGTAATGACCTTTAGAAGGAAAATATTTCTGCCCATGCAGTAGCTCAAAGACATAAATTAATCCAGAATTTGAGTGTGTTGCCTAATGGCAACAAAATTTTTCATGTTAAAATTATATCATCATGTTGAAAGTATGTCATCATCCTTTTGTTCCTCATAAATTGAGTGTGGGAGGAGATTTTAATGCAACAGAACAGAACACTCAACTTCATCAAGGTTACGTGGGGTGTAAGTTAGCGCGTATGATCTGGTTTCAAACTTAGTGCTTTTTTCTTTTCTTAAAAAAGGGAAATACTGGTTATTTATACACTAAACAGTAAACAGAATATCTGAAATCTAAACTGGTAGGAGGAGAACTCATGGTCCTTGCCCCAGACACCAAAGAAGACCAGGCAGTCTAGTATCAGATGGCTTTCTGCGGTTTTTGCTGATCACTTACTTTCTTTGTCTGCTCATCAGCTGCCAGCTCCAGTTACAACCCACCCTCTCCCTCTCAGTCTCTGCACCAGGGATCAGCAACCTCTGGCACGCAGCCCGTCAGCCAGTTTGTTTACCTGCCGCGTCCGCAGGTTCGGCCGATCGCTGCTCCCACTGGCTGCAGTTCGCCACTCCAGGCCAATGGGGGCTGTGGGAAGCAGCGCGGGCCGAGGAATGTGCTGGCCACTGCTTCCCGCCGCCCCCATTGGCCTGAAGCGGCAAACTACGGCCAGTGGGAGCCACGATCGGCCCAACCTGCGGATGCGGCAGGTAAACAAACCGGCCCGGCCCGCCAGGGTGCTTATCCTGGCGGGGTGTGTGCCAAAGGTTGTTGATCGTTGCTCTACACCTTGGTCTCATTCAACTGCCCTCCACACTCCTCTCCTATCTCACCTTCCTCCTCTGACTATTCTTTCCCACACTCACTTACCCTGCCCTAGAATACATTTAAATAAATAAAATTAAAAGTCCCAGCAATTATTTAATTCAAAAAATCCAAAAAAGGGGAAAAAAGCACAGAAGAACATTATGCTGGCACACCATCAGGCTGTTAACTCTGCTTGTATGTTATATCCCCTTCCCCACTCGTTATCTTGTCTAGTAAGACTGTAAACTCTTTGAGGCAAGGACCATCACGTTTCTACAGAGACTAGCACAACTGAGCCCTTTGGTCCTCTAAGCAGTAGTGCAACGCAAACAAACAACAAAAAGAATGTAGGGGGGAAAAGAATTAGTAAGATAAACAAAAGTGATTGGCCACTCCCTGATAATGGTCTGGCTGTTTAAAAACATCACCAACAATTTTAAAAAAACAAAACAGCAAAACGTAGATAACCACATCGAGAAACAACTAGACTGCTCTTTTCCTTCAGTGACTTGATTTACCCATCAAGTATTATGAGTCAAATTAAAACTGGAAAAAACTTTCTAAACACATTACAGAATGGTGGAAGGCAAATTGGGAAATTTTTACTTAGAATGATTTTAGAAAACCCAGTCAGATTTGCTTTGCCTTATGAGATTATCTCTAGTATGTGAAGCTCATCTGAGATAGCTCCCTGCAGTTATTCACAGAATTCAGTGCATATGCACTAGGACATTGATCCAGCAAACCACTTAAACATGTGCTTAACTTTAGCATATGCTTAAGTGGTTTGCTAGATTAGGGCCTAAATGAGTTACCATCCAAATAATAGGTATTGAATATTTAATTTGTTTATATTAAAAATTAATGAGTTCCACTAAGAGTTTCTTTGTAAAATAATGTTGTTCTAAGAAGTCTAAAAAAAACTTTTTTATGTGTAATAGCTATTTAGAAATCACAGCTAACTCATGCCAAAATTGTAGGTCCAGTCCTAAAGATTATTACAAATGTAAGGAAAATTACCTTTCAAATGACATGTCGCACAAACTTCAACCCCTTATAATCTAGAAGGAATTAAAGTCAGACCACTCATTCAGAATTCCCAAATTATTTTTGTGCTGAGTCAAGCTACACATCTCTGATTATGGGATATTCTTGCAAATTAAAGGTAAATGCTTTAGCTAATTCGTATTTTTTTTAATTGCATATAATTTTTAGTACGTAATTGCTTTTTCACAGCATCCAATTACTTAAATTAACACTGGTAATAGTTTTTAATGAAATCTTTTGGGAGCACTTGAACTTGCAGATATATAAGGTACTTTTTTAATGCAAATATTCTAATTTGTTTCCCTTATTTAACAGTTGAATGCCTTTAGGCACTACAGAGGGGACTTTCATGCTAGGGGAAAACTTTCTGGGAAAATACTGGGGAAAAAACTGTCTAATGTATCATACTGAAAAATTAAATTTATTGACCTATCAAATTTCTTCAGAGTTTTCTTTAACTCTTTTGCTAATTCTCACAGATATGAGAGATTAAACAAGGGCTCATTCTCTCATTCAAAGCCCAGCTACACCTGTATCTTCATGCTGCTGAATTTTTGACATAACAGTCCTTTTCATAACACCACACTAAAGCAGAAGATGACATTGGGGTGTGAGAGAAAAATGTTACTGAGACATCTTCAACTTTAGCAAATGCAATATAGTTAAGTACTAATAGGGTATACTATACTGCATTTTGTATCCGTTTCTCTTATTTTGTATTTGTCCAAAGTGAAATACCCTGAAAAAATATATTGTATGCATTATGCTGATTTGCAGGAGAATTGCGGATCATACAACTTTTTTGGAACACCAATGAACAAATGGTTGTCTGCTCATCCAAGAATTTCTAGGTTTAATAAATTTACTTGTGTTAAACAATAGTACTTTGGGTTAATACTTTTTTCCATCAATATAAAATATAAAATATTAAATTCTGTCTGGTTTACTCTGCAAGCTCCTTGGGGGGCAGAAGTTATGATTTTCTATGTTTTGTACAGTGCTGAGCAAACGTATGGTACATAAGAACATAAGAACGGCTGTCCTGGGTCAAACCAAAGGTCCATCCAGCCCAGTATCCTGTCTACCGAAAGTGGCAAATACCAGGTGCCCCAGAGGGAGTGAACCTAGCAGGTAATGATCAAATGATCTCTCTCCTGCTGTCCATCACCACCCTCTGACAAACAGAGGCTAGGGACACATTTCTTACCCATCCTAGCTAATAGCCATTAATGGACTTAACCTCCATGAATTTATCCAGTTCTCTTTTAAACCCTGTTATAGTCCTAGCCTTTACAACCTCCTCAGGCAAGGAGTTCCACAAGTTGACTGTGCGCTGTGTGAAGAACTTCCTTTTATTTGTTTTAAACCTGCTGCCCATTAATTTCATTGGGTGGCCCCTAGTTCTTATATTATGGGAACAAGATGGGTACTAAATAAATAGCTGTATCAATCTGAAGAGAAGTTATAAAAACCAGTGTGGCAGCAGAAGTTATAAAATCAATGTATAAGCATGTTAAAACATAGGCATTACCAACTCAAGGAGGGAGATTTGACAGGGCTGGGACTGAACGAAAAAACAATCTCACTTGGCTCTTAATAGCTCCTGCCGGCTTTGTATTTCTGAAGAAAGTAAGAGAAGTGATCCCAAGAAGGAAGTGACATGAGATCAGCTGGGGAAAAATGTTACGTAGACTAGTGTGGTGCCCAAGATGAGCTGTGACAAGGCCAGAGAGTAAGTCGCTGCAGTAGCTGTGGCAAGAGATGACCAGGCATAGATGTGGGCTTCTATGGTAGGAGTTACTAGGAAGACACCGATTCTGAAGATAGCATAAAGGAAAAGAGCAACACGATTTGGTGAGAGCTTGTATATGGGACAGAACAAGAGCAGTCAAGAGCGACTGACTCTGCTGAAAGTAGTTCCAGGAAGAGAGCACAGAAAAAGTTCTTGGACAAGGACAGGGGAAGGTCATTAGCTATTAGTAAGAGATATTTCACTGGAGTGGATGGGGAGAAGCTAGGGATCCAATAGAGTTTTTGTCACAGGGTGACATGGGTCATTTAAGAGGAAAGAGGCCAGTGACTAGTCAGCTGACTCCTGACTGGGGCTTAAAGTTGGCACTTGGGCCGCCTCTCTAGAGGGGAGAGAGAACTGGTGACTCAGAGTTGCCTTACAGCACAGATGGAGTCAGTCAGAAAAGGGGCAGATGAGAGCTGCCTGAAACACAGAGGAAAGAGAAGCAGAAAAGAAGAGCTGACAGGCGTTGCTGGGAGAGAGCTGAGTTTGGAAAGAGAGCATCAACTGTAAGCTGCTAGTGAAGAGCTTGGAGGAAAGCTATTGATGAGAACTGAGTTTGGAAAAGCGGAAGATCCAGTTTGACAGGGGAAGCCAAGCCCATAAGCAAAAAGGTTGCTCCAGGAGGGTGCATCACCCAGAGACAGGACTAACAGGGAGTGAGGCCTTGAGGAGTGGAACACAGCAGTCATGGGAGTCCTTGGGGCAAAGACCTGAGTGAAGGATTGTAGAAAGTGAAGTCACCCTCAGATAGGGAGGCCTGGAGAGTGGTCCCTAGATCAGGGGCCAAAGGAACTTAGAACAAAGCGCTGCTAATGACTCTTGAGAAGATGACTTGCTGATATATCTCTGGAGAGGGGAAATGGGAAAAACCTGCTATATGCATTTGTTTATTGTGGAAAATGGTTTTGCTACCAGGTTTTGGGGGAAGTACTGCACTGATGTATATGAATGTGTTGTGCCCAGAGATAAGCTTTATATCAGACACTAGGAAACTATTTTCCTTTCATGGACAGAAGGAGGGAAATGCACCTGTCGTGCCACAGCCTGCCACAGGGCCACCCTATAATAGTGTTATTTTATTTCAATTAGATATTCCTAAGACCATTATGAAGCACCCTGCCCAAGGTGCTTTAACAAAATTCACACTGTCAGAACAACACTCAATACTAAGAGGAGAAGAAAACAAAGCCACAGATATACATTTCACACTTAGAAAACTTAGAAGTAATGGAAAGAAGGAACATGACTGTTGAATAGGCAGATGGGGGAGAGGGGGGGTCAAAGGAAATTTCATTTTGGAAAAGATATACAATAGTCATCTGTAGGATGAGAGAAAAAGCCATCCGAGAGAGAGTAAGACAGACAGAAGGATGAGAGTATGGGGGAGGAGAAAAGTCAGAAGATGGAAGGGGAGGTGGAGCAGAATGAGGGATTGATTAGAGGTAGGCAGCAGGAAAGATACCAGAGTCACACTGGAGTGAAATAGCAGAGGCAATGGGTAGAATGAAGGTTAGGCAGAGGGACGAGAGCTCTTGCTGCATAGTGCCAGTTTTGTCCCTGAAGGAATTAGTACGCTCTTGGCCAGAAAGGGAGGAGAGGAGGACAGGGAGCAATACTGGAAAAGGATAACATGGCCATCATAGAGAGGAGCTTTGTAAAGTCCAGGGTTGAGACAGTGACTAACATGGTACATAGGGTCTGGAGCTGCTGGTCAAATCAGGAAACAAGGGAGATGAAGCAAGAGGCAGTGGAGTCAGGTGGATCATCAAAGGGAAGCTGAAATTGTGACAGATATGGCAATCTCCCGCAATATCTTTAGGATATTTTACTGTATTATTGTGGGCTAGGGATTGTATGTAATTCCATGGTGGAAGTTGACCACAGTTCCTCCAGTAAGCACAATGGGGAGTGATTAGGCATATTCACTCAGGTTGCAATACCTCCGGAGAAGAACCACCACCAGTAGAGGCTCACATATACTAGTTCAAACGGGATTCTCCAGAGATCATCAGACAAAGAAAGGACTGTGTTTAAATTGATTCATGCCCTTCTTTCTGATCCAGCAAATGGACAGGACCATCTGTCCAATGGGGGCCCAATCCTTCTTGGGATTTTGGAAGGACTTTGGCTTACGGAAGCCCCATAAAGACCAATGGGTGACCTCTAATAAGCTGTTAGCACACAGAGAAACTTTTATTGTTTTGAATATGTTTTCTCTGTAATGTTTTCATCTTAAGAATAAATGTGCTTGCTTACAAAGGGCTGCTTGGTAAGTTATAACTGCCAGCAATGACGTTCATAGCCTCTGAAGAGAAAGCAAAGTGCAGATGCTGGCCTGTTTAGGCAGTCTGGCTTTCTGGAAATAAAGTTAGTGCAGGGAACTGCGCAGCCTAGAAAATGCAGGTTAGATGCAGGTCTCTGTCCAAGAGAGGAGTTGGGAGCCTAGAGTGGATGCCCTTGGAGAACCATGAAGCGGGAATACAGGTGTAGTTGCAGAATTTTGACAGAAGTCATCTAGGATAAGGAGGCTGGGGAGATCGCAGCCCCAGTGTCATGCCAGAGGGTCCCTAACCCCAAAGCTTTTCCTTACTTAAACTTTCAACAGTAACCCAAGATTCCAGTAGAGAAGGTAATACATTCCTTATTAACACATTGCTCTTGCATGCATTGGTGTACAACCAAATATACAGTTATCTTTAATCTGACTGTAAAACACAGAACTCATAGCAAAATTGAACACCTTAGCTAGGAAACCCCTGAGGAAGAGGACAAGCATTCAAAGGCACAGCAATAGCGTTAAAAAGGCCCAACTCTACTAGAATTGTGTAATGATTTATGGGACACAGCTGAAGGGGAAGTTCAACTGATTCAGCAGACTTTTTTCCCTTCTAAAAAGCATAAAATAAAAACCTGATGTTTCTATAAAACTCTCTCTTAGAGCATTCATTTCCCCAGACTGTTGTATTATACCAAAGACCTCCTTTACCTTGGATAGTCCGGGGCTTGCTGGCATTATCAAAGTCACAGATCTTCTCCCATTTATCTTGCACAGCCTCTGGTGTCATCGGATGATTCTTCTCCCTGACAATGGAACCCAGGGATCGCTCCCAGCGCACTAATTAAACAGCGAAAATGGAAGACATTGATCACAGAGTTCAAGGTGGTGGTCAACAAGACAAACTGCAGAACCCTTCAATTTCTTAGTGTGCTTTCTGAGAGATAATTAAAACTCATTCTAACCCTCCCAAAGGAGAAAGAAAACTAGGTCAGAACCTCTCTGATCTAACTCACAAGTGCCAGGTAGTTGAATTTAAAACAGTCTTTGCCATTAGTTAACACTTAAAGAATCATACCATGACATTTTAATTCCAATAAAACATGACAGAAATGTTTGTAAATGTGATTTCAGTTTTTGAACATTCCTTTTCACTAGGCAAGGAACACTTGTACCATAAACCAATTTAAGGAGTCTATTCAAGTTCTGCTTTCATAGGATTTTGACCACTGCTACTCTCTGAGGTTGTGGAAGGGCTTGGGAAGCTGTAGGTGAATCACAAGGGGACAACACTGTTGATGGAGAATGTCAGTGACAGAGAGGGCCAGAGATCAGTGTCTCAAAGCAAGCGATCTTTAGCACCCTGACTCAAGGAGATACTTTCTGGCACAGACAATCTTATCAATAGTCATCATGTTTCCAATCTTCCTTTTTAGAGAAAATTTTCGAAATAGTTAAAATGAAGCCAGCTCTGGCATGCTACAAATTTCCTTGACTACTATGAATCCATCTCTCAGCTTGGAAATGGCAAGGAAGTTGATCTCATTAATTGACTATCTTTTCTTGGTGATGGACAATGATCAGGTTTCCATGTTAATATTCTGAGATCTATCAGCACCCACTGCTACCATTTACCATGATTTGTTACTGAAAAGTTTACAGATGGAGCGACTATTGCAAGACTCCATTCTTTTCTCTTTGACAGGAACCAAAGAGTACTTCTGGGTGAATGGTCAACTGCCTCTTGTGGAGGGCACTTCAAGGTTCTACGCTGTCCCTTATCCTGTTCAATGAGTATAATAGGCTGCTAATGAAGAGGAAATGGCTTAGGGTCCATCTCATTAGAATACTGGTCAGAGCTGTTCAAAAAATTTCAAAATATTTCAACTAAAAACAGGGACAAATTTTTCAGGAAAGTTTTCAAAAGAGAATCTCATTTTTCAACCAGCTCTAATGTGAGAATCTTTGTATATTTTAAAAAAATAATCATGCATTTTTATAAGTTATAAGATGATTAGAGGAAAAGAAAGTTAAGACATCTTTATACACTGAAGTAAATTGTCCTCTTGCTCATCAGCCACTGAATGTTGAATAGAGGCTCAGGTGTTGTCTTTACCTTTATTATACACACCTTTATGTGTATTCACTTAAAGGTGAATACACATAAAAACAGATTAATAGCATGTACCTCCTACATATATGAAGACTACCCCTTGTGTTCACACATACTCTTTAGCTCTTGTAGCTAACATTACTAAGCCTCTTCAGCTAGTGTAAGTCAATGCAGGTCCATTCAAATCAAGGGAGTGGTGCCTATTTATACCAAATGAGGATCTGGCACACATGGATTATGGCACTCATTTCCTGTACTAAAATCTGCCCCATCTATTCAAAATATGCAGCCCACTAGAGACCAACAAAATTCTCCCTCTAGAAAAAGCTTTCTTTATCAACAGTCATTGTAGAAGAGAGAATGTGTAATTATATTAGATTTTTTTTTAATTAAAAAGAAAATAATCTAAATCAACCTACTACAACACAGTCTACTTACATTTACCAATCCATCCGGCTCCCACCTGCCAAGTGGGAAAAAAAATCGTTATCTGATTTGATCACAGGAATCAGTCAGACTTTTAGTGTTGGAAACAAGCAAAACCATTCTCTAGAGGGCATTTGTATAAGTGAGAACATAGCGACCTGGCAGAAATTAATTATAATTAGTGGTATTTTCCCAAAGAACTTTCTACTAAGCCTAGGTGCGCTAGCAGAATGAATAAGATTTCAATAGTTGTTTGGGAAATAGACAGCCCTATATTGGTGAATCCCATCAATGGCCTGCGTACCTAGGATTATAACTCATTTTACTGTAGAATCACTGACTCTCTGGAACTGCTGCTCACATAGAATGCTTCTCTGTGGCATCATTTTTGCCCCACTGGCAGAGTCAATGGGGAACTAAGCAACATGGCAAACACCTTCCACAGGAAAGTATTACAGCATAGGAGCAGACTGGATTCCTAGTCATTTTCTTTCATTAGAGACACTGAAAATTAAGTGAGAAAAGAGAGAAAAAGAAAGAAAAAGAAAAGGACTGGCTGGGTAAAGATATTTAAAAGATGGCACTTTGACAGGAACAGAAGAAGAGAAGCAGAACATTTGCACACTTTAAACTACATAATACCTCACACACATTTTGTTGGAGAGATTCAGATCTAAGTCACACTAGCTTGAGGCCTGCATGTGGCACAGAAACTGCCCTGACCAATGATCTAGCCAACTCTCCTTCATACATCATACATCACAAGAGAAGGCACAAGCCCATTTATAAGAAATATTTGCAAGATCTTAATTCTAAAAATGTGGTCAGCCTATGTGCTGTTAGATGGGGATTCTAAAATGTGTCTAAGTGACTTAAGAGAATAAATCTTTGACTGTCAATAGAATTTGTGCTTTTAAGTCACTTACACATTTCTGAAAATGCCATCATTTAAAGAAAGAAAAACATAAGCTATTGATGCCAACAAGCAATCTTTACTTTAATAAAAAAAAGAGGCTTGAAGAGCATGCCTCAAAGCACCCCAGAATCATAAATCTTTGATCCCATCTGGAAGTTGGTCTGTGTGCACCTGTTTCACATATGAATTGTGTAAATTCCCCCCTTTCTAAAAAAAGCACTGATGCAACTACATCAGACATGACAATAAAACTAGTTCTTTTCTAGGATTTTGATTTTTGGGAGAGATGCAAACCCACACTTACATGCACCTATCCTACACAAACAAAATATAATCACATCAACTTTAGGCTAGTGAAGCTGTAAGAGAATAATTACAGATAGAAGTCAGTCATAAACATACGAGACATACAGCTGTGCTGGAAAATAACTGTGCTCGTGTTTCTAAAGGGATAGTATCAACTTGAACTATATTCCTTTTTACAAATGGAGTTAGAACTAGCTTCAGGTTCTAGAGCTGATGCTGAATTCCTAAAATAAAGCCAGTTAACTGTGTCAGCACATTGAGAGAACATAAAAGGGATCCTGTGTATAGTCTGTGAATAACTTTTACACCCACCATTTTTTTGTGCAGAGAAATCAAATGTTCTCTACATTTCACCGATCTGTTATCAGAATAAGAGAAAGTAAAGGGTAGGAATATGGCCTGGTGCACCATAAGGGAGAGGGGGAAGGAGGAGACGGCCATTGCTATAAACAGACAGATCTATTCTGCAAGCTACCAGCACTGGAAATTTACAAACCTTTTGTTCACATGAGATGGAGCAATATAAAGATTCCCCTCACAATACAGCTACACTAACAAAAATTAATGCCACAAAAGAATATTTTACTACTAACATTAACATTTAACTACTTCACTATTGCCCAGCATATCTGGCACATGTAACAAAATTAATTTTTGGTGCTACCCTTTTTACTGGGTACATAGTATGCCACTGTTTCATTGTTATCACAACAGAATGCCACCACTTCAAAGAACACTGCAGCTCCAGAAGAGTGACTATAACTGCATTGGGTTACAAAAGAACAAACCTATTGCATGTTAAAATGCAAAAAAGTATCACCTCAAACAGACTGCCATTCTCCTGACACATCTCATGGCAAAGCCAAAGAACTAAGGGAGCCACATACTCTGGTTTGAAAGCATCCACCATATCTGGAATAAATTGAAAAACAAACAAACATCAGTATGAATACATCATTATTCAAATACTTTATTCACCAAATCCTTCCTCATCATCATTCATTTCTACCCACTTTCTGGAAGGAATGATCAAATTCACTGTAATTTGAATGAGTTGTGCTGCATATCCTTTCCATTTTTGTCTTCGTAAATGTTACTTTGTTTCAGGAGCACTAAAACAGATCTCTAGCTGTTCTATAGATAAAAGTTAGCTGATAATTTCAATACAAACTCCCAGGAGAAGGGCTTGGAAGGTTTAACAGTGCAGGTGTTTCCAAATACCCTCAGTGATACACAAAAAAGTATTTATTTTAAAATAATGCCCTTTTTAGAATTGTTTCACTAAGGCAAAGGAAGACAGATCTCCATCAATATCTGATGGACAGAAAATAAGCATTCTCTGCTTTAGGGGAAATCAGCATTACCAAACTTCTCCCGCAACCTCATTCACTTTCACTAGGCTGGGGTAGGGTATTGGGGTTCGGGAGGGGTGTGGGCTCTGGGCTGGGGCCAAGAGATTTGCAGTGTGGGAGGGCGCTCTGGGCTGGGCCTGGGACAGGGGGCAGGAGGTGGTGAGGGGTACAAGCTCTAGGAGGGAGTCTGGGTGCAGGAAGGGGTACAGGGTGCTGGCTCTGGGAGGAGGGGTCAGAGCTGGGGTGCAGGAGGAGGGTGCAGGAGGGGGTTTGGGGTGCTGGCTCTGGGAGGGGGCTCAGGGCTGGGGGTTGGGGTATGGCCTTCCACCGGGCAGCACTTACCTCCAGCAGTTCCCGGTCGGTGGCGCAGCGTGGTTACCACTAAGCCAGGCTCCCTGCCTACCCCGGCCCCACGCCGCTCCTAGAAGGGGCCAATACGCCCCTGTGGCCCGGCAGGGGGCACATGGCTCCATGCACTGCCCCTCTCTGCAAGCACCGCCCATGCAGCTCCCATTGGCTATAGCTCCCCGTTCCCAGCCAATGGGAGCTGCGGAGGCGGTGCTTGCAGGCAGGAGCCGTGCGCGGAGGGAGATCCCTGCCCCTCCATCCCCAGGGCTGCGCTGGCCACTTCTAGGAGCAACATGGGGCCAGGGCAGGCAGGGAGCCTGCCTTAGCAGCAGCCCCACTACACCACCGGAGATTGCAATCAACTGGGAGATCCTCTAGGATCAACCAGTCGATCACGATCGACCAGTTGGTGATTGAAAGGATTACTAGAATAACACACAACTGAAAAATTGTGCAGTTGACTATCAATCGTCTCCCTCTCCATTCAGTGCGACATATATGGATGAGAAAAATCAACAATAGGTTTCATACATTTTACAAAACACACATTCTTCTGCCTAGTATTCATAGGCCATGCTATTAAAAATGCAATACTCTATTAACTTTCCACACACAATGAATGGGCAAATGAATTAAACAAAACTGGCCTTGCAATGCTTTGGAGACAGCAAATATTTCAGGCAGTCCACTATAAAACCAACAACAGAATATATCTTTGATAAATCAAGAGGAGTCTAAGATACGAACTATAATTAAGGCTGCTAGTTTGTCACGGAGGTCATAGATTCTGTGATCTCCGTTACCAGTGTGGCTGGCCTGGGGGCTGCCTGAGAAGCACAGGCAGCCCCTGGGCCAGCCGCACCAGCCACTACTGGGGCAGTCTTGGCCACCGCACCCTCCTCCCCCAGAAGCAGTAGGAGTTTGGGTGTGGGACAGGGCTCAGGGCAAGGGGTTGGGGCACGGGAGGGGGTGAGGGCTCTGGTTGGCGCTTGGCTCTGGGGGCTCCCCGGAAGCAACGCTGCCTATGCCTACAAGCACGCTGCCTATGCCTACAGACACTGCCCCCGCAGCTCCCATTGGCCACGGGCGGAGCCGGCGCTCGGGGTGGAGGCAGCACATGGAGCGAGGTAGGGAGCCTGCCAGCCCTGCCCACCCCCCCAGCACCAGTGGGGGTCCCAGGCTGCATGCTGCCGCCGGCCGCCCCCCCTCCAGCACCAGCGGGGGTCCCGAGCTGCATGTTGCCGCTGCCCACCCCTCTCTAGCAACAGCGAGAGTCCCGGGCTGCTCCCCCCCCCCAGCACCCACGGGCCCCCCCACCAAGATTTAGTCAGGGGTATATAGTACAAGTCATGGACATGTCACGGGACGTGAATTTTTGTTTACTGCCCGTGACCTGTCCATGGGTTTTACTAAAATTACCCGTGACTAAAATGAAGCCTTAACTGTAATCAGCACTGGTTCACTTCTCATTTGTTAGTTACAACCCAACAATGCCCATGATGTGGTACTAGTGGGGGTCTGTTACAGATCACTGAATTAAACCAGAGAACATGATGAATTATTCCTTAAGCACCTATCTGTAATGTGTGGAAGAAAGGTTGTTATGGGAGATTTCAATCTGGAAGACATTACATTGTTACAGTTTCTAAAAATTATAGATGATAAATTTCTAACACAAAAGTATCGCACCCCACATGAGGTAATGATTTTGGACCTCACTGTGAGAAATAAAGATGAATTAATCACTGGACTGGAAGTTGGTGGTTGCCTAAAGACCAGTGATCCTGATCTGATTATGTTCATTATGGGCAAACAAAGGAGAGTCCTTATCAGTAATAAATAAATAAATTATATATAAAATATAAGCCCACACACTGCTTCAAAAAGAGAAAATTTCCCAAGGCTAAGGAAAATTATGACTAAAATTGATTGGAGAAAACTTAGACAGAAAAATGTGAATTACAATTGGGAGTTCTTTTAGAAGAGTTTGTTAGATGGCCTAAAACCCTTAATTCCACCATCTGAAAAATGGCAACTCTGGCTAAAAGTCCAAACTCATTCAATGGAGAAATAAATGCAGCAACTAGAAATAAAAAAGCAATATATAACAATGAAAAAAAGGAGAAATAGATAATATAAATTAGAAGCTATCGAGTGCACAAAATGGATAACGGAAACAAACAACATCAAGGAAAACTTCATAGCTATCAGAGCAAAGGTTGGTAAAAAGGAGTTTTTAAATACATCAGGAACAAATGAAATCCTAGCAATATCATAGGCCAATTACTAGATGAAGATGGTAAAATTGTTGTTAATGATGCAAAAAAGGCAGAACTGTTCAATACACGTTTCTGTTCAGTATTTCAAAAGAAGAAGGATGATATATTTGTATCACATGTGGATGATGGACTTTCCAGTAATCAAGGAGGACGTTAAACAACATCTACTAGTGATAAACCCATTTTAAACCAGGAAGCTTGGATAACTTGCACCCAAGGGTCCTAAAAGACTTGGCTAATGAGATCTCTGCCCACTGATGTTCATTTAGAATACCCAGGAAATTCCAGAAGACTAGAAGAAGACTAATGTTGTTCCAATATTCCAAGAGACGCAAGTATAAACTGGTTAGCCTGACATTAATCCCACGCAAATAATGGAAAAGCTGATGTAGGATTCAATCAATAAAGAATAGGAATATAAATAATGCCAGTCAACATGGTTTTATAGAAAATATGTCTTGTCAAACTAACCTGATTTCATTCTTTGATAAAGTCTGGTTGATAAAGATAAGTATGCAGATGTAATATATTTAGACTTTGGTAAAGCATTTGACTGAGTACTGCACAACATTCTGATTAAAAAATTAGCACTATGCAATACCAATAAAAGCACACATTACATGGATTAAGAACTGGCTAACTAAGAGCAAATGAATATAAGCCACAAAAATTATTTGAGAGTTGAAGAAATTGTCTTACAGTGAGCTTTTTAGGTCTTTCAATCTGTTTAACATATCAAAAAGAAGACTGCAGAGTGATGACTGCAGTGTGCAAGTATCTTCACAGGGAGGAAAAACCAGATATTAAATGGCTCTTTAATTAAGTGGAGAAAGGTATAACAAGAACCAATGGCTAAAAGCTGAAGCCAGACAAATTCAAATTTGAAATAAGGCACACATTCTTAACAGTGAAGGTGATTAACCATTGGAAGCAGCATACCTAGGGAAGCAGTGGGCCCTCTTTATTTCAATGTCTTCAAATCAAGACTAGAAGCCTTCCTGGAAGGTATGCTTTAGCCAAACACAATACAGGCTCAATACAGGGTAAGGTGGGTGAAATTTCATAGCCTATAATATACAGGAAGTCAGACTAGATGATCTAATAGTCCCTTCTAGTGTTAAAATCTATGAACATCATCATAGGAAGGCACAGCAGATAAGTTTAGTTCTGCAAAAGAATTATGAGAGACAATAAAGGCAATTCAACTTTCGAGAGACTAACACGGTCAGAAGAGATACCACAGGATCTTCTGGAAGGATTCAGAGTCTATGTATGCCAAATTTAAAAGCCTTGCATTGGTTTCATACAGTTCCATCCTCAAACACTATGTACTGCTGGGTCTGGCACACTGTTAGTTCCTAAAGAGAATGGGATGATGATTCCTTCTGAATGCTTTGAGGGAAAAAGCTAGATATTATTGGGGAAAAAATACTTCCAAAGGAATAAAGAAAATGCTGCACTTAAAAAAATAAATAAAACAAAACATTAGTACTTGGGCATTGTGATGGGGCAGCTACACCTCACTGGCAGAAAAGGGGTAAAAAGTAGCCCTAGGGAGGCAGCCAATTGGAAAGGGGCTAAGAGGAGCAGCCGATCATGGGCCAGCAGGCTCATATAAGGAGGACTGGGAGGGCAGAGCAGAGATCAGTAGCTGAGTGGAGCTTAAGGGGAGAAGATCAGGGTCCTAGCAGGAGGAAGGAGTGCCAGCACCTGGGACAGAGCAGTGCTGCAAGCAGAAACTGGGGGAGCTAGAGAGAGCTCCTGGCTGGCTGCTAGGGCCTGCAGGCTGAGGCCTTGAGGTAAGGGCAGAAGAGGATGCTGGAGCCACATGGGAAGTGTCCCTGGGACAATGGACTGCAATTGCCACTGAGGGAGTGGCTGGACAGAGATTGCAGATCCCCCGGAGGGCAGCGTCACTGAAGAGAACGCACGGGTCTCGGAACAAAAGTGACAGTGGCGAGGCACCACAAGAAGAGGGCGCCATAGAGAGCAGAGCTAATTCCCATGACAGCCAGCAGGAGGCTCCACAGTGGTCAGTCGTACCCGGTCACTGGCATCAAAAGCTGATATAAATAGCCAATTTCTGAAATGTTTAAAAATTGGGCTCGCAGTTCCTTATATTACTACAAAGTAGTACATTTTCTGGGGACAGTTCCATGGCCTGTGTTTTGCAGACTACATCATCATAATGATTCCTTCTGGCATTAAAAATCTATAACTCTTAGTGCTCCAAGTTTTGCCTACTTTCCTCTTACGTGGAGACTAACAAGACCAGTCTAAGTAACTAAACTGCATCAGAAAAACTTCACAACCAACCCAAACCTCTGATCTCATCTTTTCATTTATTTATTCACCATCTTCTTCAAAACCCTTCTCAAAACATTTTCCTGTATAGTCTTTCAGACAATCTATTATAATAATATTATATTAGTATAATCCAGTCCAAGTTTAATAAGTATATGGTATGTAAAGGGTGCATTCCGCTAGTTGCTCAATGTGTTATGTCAGACTTATCTACCTTCTCTCATCTCCTGTTTTAAATTTACTCAGGTCAGCTTTGTCTACTCCATATTTTGTGAAACCTATACCACATTGCAAACAAACAGTAATATTACAATAAATGCAAACACCACAAATACAGCCCTGATTCAATACCTACTGAAGAAAATGGGGAAATAAATAAAGCTACAGTGACAAAGTTTCAGCACATAAAACAATTCTAGTGAATTATAAAGGCTGCTAGAGCTCTCTTCTGATGTCTTACTTCCTTACAGCACCTGAAACTGGAAAGATCATTTATCATAAATAGACAAGAAAATAGTTTCTGAAGTGTAAAGGAATGGAATGTTTCAATTGGTGAGAAAACTGGTTGTGCTCCAACTCGCAAAGACTCAATTCTCACAGAGCTCAAGTTACTTACCTTGTGGCATGATAGTCTGAGTCAGCCTCGACCCAGCAGTAGGTGCAATTGTGTTACTGTGGATGTTGTATTTTCTGCCTTCAACTGCAAGTGTATTTGAAAGACCAAAAAGGCCAAGTTTGGCAGCACTGTAGTTTGCCTGACCAAAGTTGCCATATATTCCAGCAGCTGAAGAAGTCATAATTATTCTTGAAGAGAAGGAAAAACAGAAAATTAATAGTTTCTAGAGGATGCCAGGTTATGTGTTGCAGCCATTTTTGGCTTCTGACAATTACACATCCTGAAACCACAGGAATGGTAATTCTGTAACATCTCAACATGTCAAAATGAACGTTTGAGTAATTAAAAAGCAACTTTTTCTAATGTGTTGGGGTGATGCAAAAAATGGCACAAATACTGAAGAGTAATGCAAGGGGAGTTACAGGTGCTCAGCACCTCTCAGGATTTGGTCTCATATTAGAACAGAAATAGCAGCTTGCAACCACTGGCATAATGGCACAACTATTTTGTAATAACTGGGGAGGGCACTAATGAAATGTATGTTTGCACTTAACCACATATTTCATATGGAGATATTTTTACATTTTAAAAATAGCTTTGACAAACAGAAAATTTTGCTAAGTTGAAAACTGTTTTCACCCACCCCCTACGTAATCAATAGCACTACTGACATGATTAAAGTTAGACACAAGTTTAAGTACTTGGCTGAATCAGCGCCTACTGCATGTCACATACATGTCTCCTTTTTGAGCAGTTAAAAATGATTCTCACCATAACCAGTCACGATTCTGATCTGAATTACACAGTGTGCGCATCTACAGTAGCTGCACTGACTTAACGAGAGTCACTCCAAGTTAACACAAGCGTAACTGAGATAAGAATCTGTCTCAACATCATTCCCAATTGCTACATCAACACGATTTCACCATCTTCAGTACAAATAAAGGTGCTTTGGTTATGTTAAGAGAGTCAAGGTGAGAAAAAGCTAAAAAGTGTACAGAAGCAGACATTCTGCAAGTAACACATTATGCGAAGATACATTTGGTAAATAACACTAACATCATTTGGCAATAAACAAAGTGATTTACAAAACAGAGCAAGAGAAGAATTGTGTCATATATACAGGGATGCAATTCCCAAAATTATGCCCAATAAGTGATCAAATGGGCAAAATATTTTGCTACCAATCTCTCCTTCTCACTTCATACTCAGCCACAGAATGCCATTTTGGTCACAGAATGAAGCACAAACTAATTTAATCTTCAACTTCTAGGTGGATAGGACTAAACAGCCAGATTGCCAAAACACCAGGACAATCACTACAAAGAATAGATATAAAGGTGAAAAATATAAATCTGGATGTAATGTGAACTGACAGCACCACATCAGCTTTGGGAACACACCAGGCAGAGCGCACACACAAATCTTCACAATAAATCTGGAGATGTTTATTGAAAGACAAAAATAACTTCCAAAAAAAAAAAAAAAAAAGTTGTTAGGATGTTATCCACAGAGTGTGTGTAGGAGAAGGCAGGAAACAAATGGATGTCAACCTCACACATTTGGGCACAAAGTGATTATTTCCTTCCCATTGACTAAAGGGGAGCAAGAATTATCAAGTAATCCATTGCAGCGTCAGAAAGATCATGTCAATCTACTGTTTATTGATGAAAAAATTAACCTTATACAGTTTTACCTTCCAAACTTCTGATTTTTCATATGATTCCATGCAGCTCTGGTGACCAGGAATGATCCCTTCAAATGAACTCTATGAATTATATCTACAATCAAATTAGTTGAACAGACATTTGATTCTTTTCTCTTTTGTGGCAAAATAAATATGCAGTTTCTACTTCCTCCAAGAAAAAAAATGAGAAGCCTATTTAGCTTCATCTCACTTCATTCACACTCAGCTAATTTAATCACAGTTGGACATCTGCACTGTATTTTTTAAATCATTTTGAAATGCTGTGGGATGGGCATTTGAACTGACTAGGCTGGTTTTCTCCCTGCTCCCCTTCTTGTCCTGTGTGCAGCTCTAGCACATGGAGCTCATGGTATCACAGAGCTTAAGCATAGCCATGGGCTGTCTTTTTCTGCAGTTCCTGCCTCTTACTGGCAGTCTTTTGGGGACTTAATTGGGTGCTCATTCCCCATCACTTCACTGAGGGGTATTTGCTTGCTGTCCTGTTCTGACTGCCATTGGGCACTGCAGCTTCACACCACCCTTCCCTTGTTATAGGTTTTGGGTGTTGTCTGTCTTTCTGGACTGCTGAGGGTTGCAGGGGTTTCTCTGGGTTACAAATGCATTTTTCCCACATGAAAAAATTGGTGCATGTTTCCCATGTGGGTTTTTCCTGACAGCCTTAACCAGGAGGTCTGGTTTTTATGAGTGCTTTCCCCCCCCCCCCCTGAGATGGGGGCAACATTTGCAGGAGTCCAGTATGGATTGCAACACTGACCCAATGTGAAAGCCGATAACGAATTAAGCATCTTGGAGCTGAGATTTGCAGGCGATGTGTGAATCTCTAAGGTCAGGTACAAACACACACACCCCAATCTGTGCCCCTCACACTCTCATGAGGATGGGGTGGCATTTACTTAGCGTCTAGAAACCTTCACTACTTCAAAGTTAATCAACTTACCCCAGTCTTCATCACTTATCCTAGCAAATGAACGGTCCCTCAGAATCCTAAAATACGTTGTCAGGAAAACAAAAAAGGAAGGTGAACGTATTTAAACAAAAGGATTAGAATATGGTACAACAATGGGGAAAAGCTACCTTCATATTTACTTACCCAGCATTGTTTATAACAATATCTGCAAAGAACACAAAAACAAAACATTTTAAGTATGAATGAGTATGAATCTGCACCTTCTTTAACTCTGCTCCTGCCTTCAAAATCTAGGTTATAAGCGCACACATACAGTTTTTTAGAATTGTTAAATAGTTGCTCACTCATACTGACTAGGGCTGTTCCAGAATTGGAAAGTGCATGGCTTTCCTTATGTTTCAAAGTATTTTGGGACATGTAGTCCCAGTCTGCCACAAGCTGCAGTGAAGCCTCATAAGTAGACGCAGGTGTTGAGATGACAACACTAAGCACTGATGGGAAAGTGCCATAAACCGGCCCCCTTCCTCAGTGACATCACGCTCAAGTTTGTAGTGATGAGACTGCCCAGATCAATGTTGCTACTTGCTATGAATTCTGAATTACATGATTTATGGTAACATAAAAGTGGAATGCTCCCAAACTCAAAGTGGGTGGCACCATGGTCAAAGAGTCAGAAAGCCTGTAATGTAACTCAGACCACACAACCAACAATAAGGCAAGAAAGGGAGCTTCAGAACCACCCACTCAGTTTTTCATCACTCACTGCCTAGCTTTCCGTTCTGCACATGCTACCCTGAGCATAAGGGAATGCGGACATCAGGGCAGGAGCAAGAAATATACAGAAGGGGGAAACTGTATAGTTTAAGGGAGAAATGGAACAGATTGAGAGAAAACAGAGGGAGAAGATGGAAAAATAAAAGGACTGAAGAAAACAGTAGAAAGAAGGAAATGGCTGGAAATAAAAGGAGAGAATGAAAACAGAAGACAGAAGTGGGAAGAGAGGGCAAGAGATAAGTGAAGAAATGGAAGAAAAATTAACACACAGCTTAATGCTTTATAGAGCTTTATTTGCTTTTTTTCCTCATCCATTGCTCAGCTCTGACCAAATACCATTTCCAGGAACTCAGCCAAAGTAAAAAGTTAAATAATGATTATTCCTTTAATACTGACAAGCATTTGCAAAACCACAAACTTTATTAATTAAGAAAACGTTTGGGATCTTTTACTCTTTGTAGCACCACAACAGTCTATTCTTCAGTAAGGTAAGGCAAAAGTAAAGAGAATTACTCAAATGTTACTGAGCATCTTTAACTCTTCATGAATCTCTTCAACATTCTTTCAATTCTGTTCATCAGGGATTAAATGACTAGCTACATAATATCACGCCAATAAGAAAACAAACCGCATGATAAAAGAAAACAGATCAAAGTTCAAAGTTTGCTCTCTATTTATGTGTATCAATAATTCTGTCTTTTAGATGTGCCAGAGCAAGTCAGAACTATGCTTCCTTGCACTATCTTCAGCAAAAGGGCAAGACAGACACTGCGGAGTAGACTAAGTTATTAAAAGCAAACATAAAACAGAGCCAAGAAAAAAAGTGAAACGATATCCACTTCCTTTAAGGCTGCATATACTGTTTTAAGGAAGAACACTGAACAATCAAGATTTCAGGAACCAGTCACCACGCTTTAGAAGTATATTTTCCTCTGTCTTGGAATGTAAGTTCTCTTTTATCCTGGAATAATGATAAACTGAAATGACAGTCCAGCCCAGAATATGGGTTATCATAGATTCAGTAATGCTAAGATGTCTGGGTTGCTGTGTTAGGCCTGGTCTACACTAGGAGGTTATGTCGAATTTAGCAGCGTTAAATCGAATTAATCCTGCACCCGTCCACACAACAAAGCTATTTAGTTCGACATAGAGGTCTCTTAAATTCGATTTCTGTACTCCTCCCCAACGAGGGGAGTAGCACTAAATTCAACATGGCCATGTCGAATTAGGGTAGGTGTGGATGGAAATCGACGCTAATAGCTCCGGGAGCTATCACACAGTGCACCACTCTGTTGACGCTCTGGACAGCAGTCCAAGCTCGGATGCTCTGACCAGCCACACAGGAAAAGGCCCGGGAAAATTTGAATTCCTTTTCCTGTCTGGGCAGTTTGAATCTATTTTCCTGTTTGGACATCGTGGCGAGCTCAGCAGCACTGGCAACGATGCAGAGCTCTCCAGCAGAGGTGACCATGCAATCCCAGAATAGAAAGAGGGCCCCAGCATGGACTGATCGGGAAGTCTTGGATCTGATCGCTGTGTGGGGCGATGAGTCCGTGCTTTCGGAGCTGCGCTCGAAAAGACGGAACGCAAAGATCTACGAGAAGATCTCAAAAGCCATAACAGAGAGAGGATACAGCCGGGATGCAACGCAGTGCCGCGTGAAAATCAAGGAGCTGAGACAAGGCTACCAGACCAAAGAGGCAAACGGACGCTCCGGATCCCAGCCCCAGACATGCCGTTTCTACGAGGCACTGCATTCCATTTTAGGTGCGGCCGCCACCACTACCCCAACACTGACCGTGGACTCTGAGGATGGGATATTGTCGAGGGCCGCTTCCTCGGAGATGTTAGCGGACGGGGAAGATGAGGAAGGAGATGAGGAGGACGAGGCAGTCGACAGCGCTTACAACGCTGATTTCCCCGACAGCCAGGATCTGTTCATCACCCTCACTGAGATCCCCTACCAACCGTCCCCAGGCATTAACCCGGAGCCAGAATCAGGGGAAGGATCAGTCGGTAAGTGTTTAAAACATGTAAACATTTATTTTGAACAGAACAGGAATATTAACAATATTAACAATGCATTTTTCATGATTAGTTTGCCCTAGGCGCTTAACGTTTTAGTCCTTGGCAGTGCAACTACTGCAAAAGAAGGTCTATATGTCCGGGGATAGAGCTAAAATCCTCATGGGACATCTCCACGAAGCTCTCCTGGAGGTAATTGGAAAGCCTTTGCATGAGGTTCCTGGGGAGAGCAGCCTTATTGGGTCCTCCGTGGTAGGAAACTTTTCCACGCCAGGCTATCATCAAGTACTCCGGGATCATTGCCTTGCAGAGCATGGCGGCATACGGCCCTGGTTTTTGCTGGCTTTCACGCAGCATGCGGTCTTTCTCTGTCCCAGAAATCCTCAGCCGAGTGATGTCGCTCATGGTGACCTGCTTTGAATTAGGGGAATGTTACTGTTGGGACTGCTTGCCTGTTCCTTTACAGAACTGTAACTGGCGGTTTACAGCCACGCGGTGGAGGCGGGAGAGGAGCAGCATACAGGGATCTTTCCCTGGGACAGCTGCGAGGGAGTGGGACAGGGGCAGAGTTCATGCTTGCCGGATTGCCGGCAGCAGGAACTGGCCAACGCTAGGAGCATTGCTTTGAACGTGAAAGGAGGGCACTGCTATAATTTAAGTTTTAAGCAGCCAAAAGTCTACGGCTTACCATGTCAGCCTGCTACCCGAATTCCGCTGTCCTGCCCCGCTTCTCTGATCTCCAGTGCAAGATCCCAGGCACTGAATGCGAAGGCCGAAAATTCAACCTTGTCCTGAGTGCGCATGTGATAGGTGCTGTGCATGGTCTTCTTCACAGAGAAAGACTATGTTCATTGTTCACAAAAATTTATCTTTGTGAGGAATTCACTCCCTTTTTCACATCCCACAGCTGCGACTGTCTCCCGACCTACCTTGGCATCCCCCTACCAGAGGCTGGCGCAGATTAGGCGGAGAAAGAAAAGGACACGGGACGACATGTTCTCGGAACTTATGGGCTGCTCCCGAGCCGAGGCGGCCCAGCAGACCCAGTGGAGGGAGAACATGTCCCAAATCCATCGATCACACATTGAACGGGAGGAGAGGTGGCGTCAGGAAGACCAGCAGGCGACTCAAACGCTGCTTGGACTAATGAGGGAGCAAACGGACACGCTCCGGCACCTTGTGGATGTTCTGCAGGACCGGAGGCAGGAGGACAGAGCCCCTCTAACCGCCCTCCCCCGCCACAAAGTCCCATACCCCCCTCACCCAAAGTCCCAAGAAGGAGGGGCGGCAGGAGCCGTGAACACTGTCACTCCACCCCTGCAGACTGCTCAAGAAACAGAAGGCTCTCATTCCCCAAAATTTGATAAGTCCTTTCCTTCCCACCTCACCCAAGCCCCCGGCCCAGTTTCATCCCGTAACTGTTTAGTTGCTAATAAAAAATACATTTCTTTTAATTACTGTTTCCATCATGTTCTTTTAGAGGACAGTGTGTTTGAAGGGGGGGGAAGGGGATTGGTAATTGGACAGGACAGTCACCTTTACCAGGGTACAGACAGGGGGGCATGTTCAGCAGCAGGTCACACACACATTGCAGTCACTAGGCACCCTGGTCAGTCTGGGAGGTGGTTTTTATGTTCTGTGTGTGGGGGGGCTATGGGAGTTTGTGGCGGGGGAGGGCGGTTAGAGATCTTATGCAGCGGTCCTTATCCTGGATCACAGAGCCACGCAGCAGCGTCCTCCCCCGCCACAAAGTGACATAGCTCCCACACACAGAGTCCCGAAAAGGAGGGATGGCAGGCTCCGTTGAAACAACCAGTCCAGCACTGCGGACCGCTCTAGGAGCAGGAGCTTGTCATTCCTCGAGTTTATAAGCGTTCTTTCCATCACTACGCCCGCTCCCCACCACAGTCTGCGTCCCAGTTTCAACCCTTTACCGCGAAACCCGTAATAAAGACAACGGTGTTCATTAACAAAGTTCCACGTATTTTATTTTTAAACGTGTGTTTGAAGGGGGGTGACGGGGTGAACGGGGTATGTAGCTGCAGAGGATAGTCAACATAAACTGGGTAAAGAAACGGGGGCAGGTTCAGCTTCTCTTTAAACAAAGTTAATAGTCACAGGTTACCCTGCTCACTGAGGAACCTAGCTTTCAAAGCCTCCCGGATGCACAGCGCGTCCCGCTGGGCTCTTCTAATCGCACGGCTGTCTGGCTGGGCGTAATCAGCAGCCAGGCTATTTGCCTCAACCTCCCACCCCGCCATAAAGGTCTCCCCCTTGCTCTCACACAGATTGTGGAGCACACAACAAGCTGCAATAACAATGGGGATATTGGTTTCGCTGAGATCAGAGCGAGTCAGTAAGGTTCTCCATCTCCCCTTGAGACGTCCAAAAGCACACTCCACCAGCATTCTGCACTTGCTCAGACGGTAGTGGAGTTCTTTTTCAGTGTCCAGGGCGCCTGTATAGGGCTTCATGAGCCAGGGCATTAGCGGGTAGGCTGGGTCCCCGAGGATCACTATAGGCATCTCCACATCCCCAACAGTTATTTTGTGGTCCGGGAAGTAAATATCTTCCTGCAGCCATCTAAACAGACCAGAGTTCCTGAAAACATGAGCGTCATGAACCTTGCCCGGCCATCCGACGTTGATGTTTGTAAAACGTCCCCTATGGTCCACCAGTGCTTGCAGCACCATTGAAAAGTAGCCCTTTCGGTTAATGTACTGGCTGGCCTGGTGGTCCGGTCCCAGGATAGGGATGTGAGTTCCATCTATAGCCCCACCGTAGTTTGGGAATCCCATCGCGGCGAAGCCATCTATGATGACCTGCACGTTTCCAAGGGTCACTACCTTTGACAGCAGTAGCTCAATGATTGCGTTGGCTACTTGCATCACAGCAACCCCCACGGTAGATTTGCCCACGCCAAAGTGGTTCGCGACTGACCGGTAGCTGTCTGGCGTTGCAAGCTTCCAGAGGGCTATGGCCACTCGCTTCTGGACAGTCAGGGCTGCTCGCATCCGGGTGTCCTTGCGCTTCAGGGCAGGGGACAGCAGCTCACAAAGTTCCAGGAAAGTTCCCTTCCGCATCCGAAAGTTTTGCAGCCACTGTGATTCATCCCAGACCTGCAGCACTATGCGGTCCCACCAGTCCGTGCTTGTTTCCCGGGCCCAGAATCACCGTTCCACAGCATCAACATGACCCATTGCCACCATGATGTTCACGGCGCGGGGTCCCGTGCTTTGTGAGAGGTTTGTGCCACTCTCAGACTTCATGTCCTCACCGCGATGCCGTAACCTCCTCGCCCGATTTCTCAACCTCTGCCTCTGGAAAAGGTGGACGATAAGGTGCAAGGTGTTGACAACTGCCATAACTGCAGCGATGGTCGCAGCGGGCTCCATGCTCGCAGTGCTGTGGCGTCCGCGCTGTCACTCACCAGAAAAGCGCGTGAAATGAAATGATTGCCCGCCGGCGCTTTCAGGGAGGGAGGGCGGGAGTGACGGTTGGATGACGACAGTTACCCAAAACCACCCTCGACACATTTTTTCCCCCAGCAGGCATTGGGGGCTCGACCCAGAATTCCAATGGGCAGCGGGGACTGCGGGAACTGTGGGATAGCTGCCCACAGTGCACCGCTTCCAATGTCAACGCTTGCCCCGTTAGTGTGGACTCACAAAGTCTAATTACTGCACTTAGTGTGGATACACACGTTCGACTTTGTAATATCGATTCCACATATTCGATTTAAGTAAAATCTAACTACTCTCGTAGTGTAGACATACCCTTAGTTTTCCAAGGTGTAGGTCTAATGTTTTGGGTATTGTTCTACGATGACAGTTGGCAAGTGTCTGGAGTAATCTTTGAGAGAAGGACAACTTGGTGATAAAGAAGAGGGGACTGATCTTCACAGAAATGGAGATCTACTGGGAAACCATAAATAATGGCAAACCATTATTTGCCAACTAAATTTAGAGAAGACCTGTAAGGAAGGTCCAAAAATTGGGTAATAACTTGAAAGACCATATTACCTGATATATGCTTATTTTTAAGTGGAGCAGCCCACTGGAGAGAGTTGAATTCTCATTTGTTGGCATCTGTTTTGTTTGTTTTGGAAGTGGAAGATGAAGAGTGATGTGTATAAATAAATTCACCGTCTGCTTTATGTTACCACATTCAGTGTTTATATGAAAAGAACAACAATCACCTTCAAAGCCAGTCAGTTTCAAAAAACTAAATCATACAAGTTCCAGGTTGTAAAACTTCTCCCAAGTTTCCCTGACAAATGTTGTGATTCTTAAAATTACTTTTTTTTAAAAAAAATATGTATTTCACCTCCTGTTTCTCTGTGAAAGAACTGTATTAACAAGGGAAACTGTGAAATTGATTATACACGAAGTGCTGTCAAATGCACAAATTTTTAAGTTATAATTAGGTGTTGCTAGAAATAATAGTAAGCGAAAAAATTCGGAAGGAAATGTTATTTCTAAATCATTGGTCTCTCTTTAATAAAGAGTGTAAGAGCAACAACATGCTACCTTAAAACAGAGGCATAAGGGGAATCAGAGTTCCTTTCTACCCTATGTAAAAAGAGAAATGATGCTAACGTTATAATAAACTTTTATATATTCCTGACAGATTCAGCCCCTACAGAAGTCATCCACAATGACCACAGTGCACATTATGGAGTGGGTACCGTTGTCTGTCTTGTAGGAAAAGGTGTGTGGCCTCTTTAACAGCTAGAGAGCCAGAATGACTGGCTGAGGCAGCTTCAGATCAGGTTTGTGTGGGGATGCTGACCAACCCCCACAGGTGAATGGAAGAGAGAGAGGCACTATTTAGGTGCACAGCAGTGCAGGAAAAGCCCTTTTTTACCTGGACCAGGTGGAACAGCATCCACCCTCCCATCTTTGGAAGTAGCTAAATAGCAGGTTTTGTCATGATCCGCTGTGGGCATTACAGTTGTCGCTCCTTTCTCAGGGGGCTGGGAAGGACTTTTTCCCTCACTGCCAGATTAGCCAAGGCAAAGTGTGTGTGTGTGGGGGGGGGTGCCTTTCCCACAGGGGGTTGGGAGCTTAGCTAGGATGAACACGAAACGGGGATTGGGCTATGATGTCGTAACTCATTACGTAATCATGGAGCCAATGTTTGGTGCAGGTACTCCACACGGAAAGGCGATGGTGAGCAGATCAAATGAATTGGTAAAGGATTTCAGGGAGTTATTTAAAGGAGCAGAAACAGGGAAAGTTTTAATTTAATTAATGGAGATATCCCATCTCCTAGAACTGGAAGGGACCTTGAAAGGTCATCGAGTCCAGCCCCCTGCCTTCACTAGCAGGACCAAGTACTGATTTTGCCCCAGATCCCCAAGTGGCCCCCTCAAGGATTGAACTCACAACCCTGGGTTTAGCAGGCCAATGCTCAAACCACTGAGCTATCCCTCCCCCCAATTTTTGATTCCCTGCTGTACCTGGTACAGTTGATTCCCTGCTGTACCAGTTTCAGGGCTCCTCTAACTGGTACAGCAGGGAATCAACCCCCCCACCCCCACTCCTTTATAGCCCCCCTTAACCTTCAATCAGGGTGGCAGGGTCCCAGCAGTGGGTTGGCTGGGGATCAGGATGGGTAAAGAGGGAGAGCTGACAGCAGCCCGTCCCAGTATGTGTAAATGATTATGGAATTACCTGCACTGTACACTTTTATCTGCTGGGCACTCCCAGACATTTAGGAATAAAGTTGCATCCTAATTATACCACATCCAGTGTGTCCTGTCCTCCTTCCGGCATAGCCGGACAACACTTATTTACAGAAAAAGATGTACTGTCATTTATACATATTCAAGGAATAGTGTGTTCCTTCCATAAACACTCCAAATGCTCAAAATAATTACTTAGATAAAGCTTGCAATTTTCTTTTATACTAGCAACTGCTAACCTCTAGTTACTGGGAAGCGGCTTTTTCATTTGTTTAGGACTACAGAGAATAGAACACGACAATCTTGAATTTAATTACATTGAATTTCCTGTACATGCTATCACTAACTCTTGATTGTTAACTGCACTGCTTAAGATGACTTTGCATTCACAAACAAACAAGTTATAAGTTAATAATTGTACCTATCCTCCCAAAAGCTTCAAGGGCTGTCTGCACAAGCTTCTCACCAGCCTCCACTGAATCTGTAAACAAAACAGGTAGTAGTGTGATCTCCAAATAAAATCATTTATTAGTTACACAGCCACATATTACTGTATACAACGTACTTCTAGGATGTAGATAACCACATGGAATGTGATGCATTTAAAAAGAAAAAGTGAACTGCTCATGTGAAATCCCTATGGGGTAAAATGAAATTTTAGCCACTGCAGGCAATTAGCCCACTGCAATTCCTGCACAAGCCAAACAGTGCAGCATTTTATCATTACATGAAAACCAAGAAGCTAAACTCACTAAAAACTAGTTTCTATGTTGGCTAAATGATAAGCTTGCTAAGTCACAGAAAAGACTACCTTTTGCGAGGGGGGAGGGGATTGCTCCCCCCCTCCAGCATACCAGTGCCAAGAGTTCAAGTGAATAAAGGAATCAGAGATTTCATTTTAAGATGCTTTATGTCTCCATCTCCCCCAGCCTCTGAACAATGTTTTATCTCATTGAATAAATTAAATTACTAATAGTATTGGAGTAGTCCTTTGTCACCAACTGTTACTTTTTCATTTGGTAACAGCTGAATGTACTATTTCCATAAATGAAGTGTCCTTATTAAATCTATTATGGAAAATAACATACCATAGTTAGCTACTGCTTTTCCTCCTTTTGCTCTTATTTCTTCAACAACTTTGTCAGCCGCTGAGGAGCTTTTGCCATGTCCTTTGAAGTCACCTCCCAGATCATTCACTGCATAACACAAAAAAGAAATTCTTGACCAATCGATACTCATATGTTTCACAGTCTCTTCTCATCCTGCAGCCACTAAGGTTTCTGGTGGATGTTATTAACGAGATTCACTGCAGCTGATTTCTACTGGTAACCTAAGTTATTTGGACAAGAGCAAACAGTCTGACACTCTACTGCAGGGGTGGGCAAACTTTTTGGGGAATAGAAATTGTATGATGGGCCATGAATGCTCTCAAAATTGGGGATGGGGTACAGGAGGGAGTGAGGGCTCTGGTTGAGGGTGCAGGCTCTGGGGTGGAGCTAGGGATGAGTTTGAGGTGTAGGAAGGTATTCTGGACTGGGACCGAGGGGTTCGGAGGGGGTTCAGGGCTGGGGCAAGGGTGCGGGAAGGGTGCAAGCTCTGGGCTGGGGATGAGAGGTTTGGGGTGCAGGAGGGTGCTCCGTGCTTGGATTGAGAGGTTTGGAGAGCGGGAGGGGGATCAGGGCTGGGGAAGGGGGTTGGGGCATGGGGAGAGGCTCAGGGGTGCAGGCTCTGAGCGGCACTTACCTCAAGTGGCTCCCGGAAGCTGTGGCATGGCCCTTCTCTGGCTCCTAGGCGTGGAGCAGCCTGCAACCCTCGGACAGGGGGCATGCCACGGCTTCTGGGAGCCGCATGGTGCGGTCCCCAGCCTGGCACCCCAGCTGGAGTGCCGGAGCGGGGCCGAGCCGTGTGGTGTGGCCCCCGACCCGCCACCCCGGCTGGAGCACCAGAGGAGGGCCAAGCCGCGTGGTGTGGCCCCCGACCCGCCACCCTGGCTGGAGTGCCAGAGGAGGGCTGAGCGGTGTGGTGCGGCCCCCGACCCAGCGCCCTGGCTGGAGCGCCAGGGGAGGGCTGAGCGGTGTGGTGCGGCCCCCAACCCGGCGCCCTGGCTGGAGTGCCAGAGCGGAGCCAAGCCGCATGGTGCGGCCCCCAACCCGCCACCCCAGCGTGAGCTCGTGGGCCGGATCTGGCCTACGGGCCATAGTTTGCCCACCCTGCTCTACTGGATTAGGTAGAGTCATTTCATAACATTCCATACTGTTCCTGAGGGCACATCTGCACAAACACTTATTGCCGTATCTGCCGATGGTGGGGAGCCAAAGTGAGAGCAGCAGCTTCAGCAGATGTTACTGAGCATGCTCATTACATGCCAAGCAGCAAATCTTGGAGGAGGGGCATATAACTCCCAAAAGGCCCCCCTCAGTGTGTCTTCTCTGCTGAGGTGTAAATCTACAGTGCTAGAGCATGCTGCACACTAACTGTCCATTTGGACCCCACTGCGGTACTCTAAAAGTACCCTAGTGCGTTTTGACGTATTGCTCTTTCAAACGGCAGCACATCAACACGCACTAGGGAACTTTTTGAGTGCAGCAGCAGGGTCCACACCGATACTTAGTACACAGCCTGCTGAAGTGCTGTAGATTTACACCCCAGCTTGCCATACAATTGTGACGTTATTGAACATGACGTGGATAAACCATTTCTGTTATACACCAATATTAGCTGTAGTAAGACAGAACCAAGGATGGGGAGCTCTTGGGATGCAGTCAGTGATGTTTGTGTCATCCCTTCCTGCATCAATTTTGCGTTGGGGGTGTGACGTTATTGATATAAACTATGACCGCATAGATAATTGTTGCAACCACTGTTATATATTTGCAGCAAATATTGTACAAAGGTTGTCATGTAAGGTGTCTAAGACAAGGTTATGATTTTCTGGTTATGATTATGCTATCTGTATGCAAGTATCATTTTTGTATTTAAAGTTATAAGTATTGGCTCTGCACTGTCTGTATTTCAAACTTGTGCTATGTTTCTGGGTGATAACCCAGACAATTTGGCATCAGCACTACCTAGCCTGCTGGATGGCCCATTAAGGACCATCAGCTATACAACTGACCCATTGAGAGAAGGTAGATACACCTTGTGACTCAGCAAGGCATGCAGGGACATGCCTATGGACAAAACTCTACGGTTTTTCCATGCCATATGCTGGATGGCTTGTCTTTGGAACAAAGAAAGCAGAGGCCACATGGCAAGAGACTATAAGAGGCTGCTATATCTCCTCCATCTTGTCTTCAATCTTGCTTCTTACTTCTGGAGGAACCTTGCTGCAAACTGAAGCTCTAAACAAAGGACTGAATGACCCATCCCAGCTGTGGATGTACTCCAGAGACTTGATTTGAACCTGCAGTTAATTCCATCACTGCTACAAGCCTGAACCAAGAACTTTGCCATTACTGTATGTAACTGATTCCATTTAACCAATTTAACTCTCATCTATATTTCTTTCTTTTTATGAATAAACCTTTAGATTTTAGATTCTAAAGGATTGGCAACAGCGTGATTTGTGGGTAAGATCTGACTTATATATTGACCTGGGTCTGGGGCTTGGTCCTTTGGGATCGGGAGAACCTTTTTTCTTTTACTGGGGTACTGGTTTTCATAACCATTCATCCCCATAAGGAGTGGTGCTGGTAGTGATACTGGGAAACAAGAGTGTCTAAGGGAATTGCTTGTATGACTTATGGTTAGCCGTGGGGTGAGACCGAAGTCCTCTCTGTTTGGTATGCCTTAGAAGTAAAGGAAAGCCAGCCTTGGGCTGTAACTGCCCTGCTCTAAGCAATTTGTCCTGAATTGAAACTCTCAGTTGTGTCCCACCAAAGGCAGTATCGTTACAACAATAAGTGTTCATGTAGACATGCCCTGAGGTAACAATTTATGAGGTAGAGAAGAGATGTTTCATCGCTATTTGTGATTTACTTTCCCTGCCAAGCTTGATCTCGCCAACAGTATTGTTATTGTTGAACAAGATTAAAAATCTAGACATCATACAGTCACACTGATTAGGACTAGTCTAGTCCTCCAGTAGCATTTGCTATTGCTATTGAATGATCACTGAGACTGTGCCTTGAGTACATTTCATTTCTGATCCTTCTTCAAGCCAATAGTCAATAGCTAAAAATAATCTCTAAATTGGGCTGCATTCATGTGCATGGAGCTTCTTTCATAAAGTTAATCACAGAAAACCTACATTTTGTCAGTGCAGTGCTATGCAACAATGAGAAGAGTGTTGCAACTCAAGCAATATATACTCTGAGGAAGGTACTTGAAAGCTCTTCAATATCTATATCCAGCATTGCTCTTTCTAACTTTTGCAAGACCTCAAACAATGAGTATTCAGTTACATGATAATTAAGTCCAAAATGAAATACAATGCACTCACAAGTCTACCTGTTTTCATCATAATTTACAAATTCAAGTTTATTGTGGTTTGGCAAACTAGAATAAAGTTACAATGTGAAAAAGGCCTTGTTTATACTAGAAACAAACTGACCAGATATTTAACCAGATCAGTTACTGCCCTGGTTTAAACCAGTGAAACTCTCTACCTGACATACACTTAAACTGGTTTAACCCTTTGTTTAAATCAGTTTAGCTTTTGCCAGTAAATTTACCAATTTAATATAAATCAATGTAAGCAAGAATTAAACCAGTTTAAGTGTGTCTATATTGGAGGGTTCCACTAGTTTAATTAGACTGATTATTAAACTGATCTAGATAATTTATTTCACTCAAGGCTGTGTCAATATATTAACAGAAGAATAGAATTAATCTAATAACCAACTGAAAAAATCATCTATTTACAAAACTAAAGAAAATATATTAGAATTTATATATATATATAAAGATTAAAATGATTCAAATATGGTTCTGCTCTGAAAGGCCACTTTATAAAGATGGTACCTCCTTACCCAATAAATCTGCTGTTTTGTGTATACAAAGTCATATTTGCATACTTCAGTCAGCAATATTTTTTCCTTATTTTTTCTTATTGTCCTGCACAGCTAACACTGAGAAAGCTATATTACATAATCTTGAGATCATCAACAGAATGTTACTAAGCAAGCATCAATTACATCTATAGAACTCCAGGGAAAACAGTGGGCTTGCATACTCACCATTACCAACATAAGTGGAAGAGCAACAAGTGTATCTAATTTTGCCTACAGAACCTTACAGTGTGAAGTGCAAGATGGAAAGAAGCCAGCTTGACTCTCAGACCCAAGGGCTGGCAGTTAGAAAAAAGAACTTTTTACTTGTGAATTCTATCACGTTAAATATGGAAGATATGAAAACACAATGACCATGGAATCCCACAATGCTAGTTTTAGCATCTTTTTCAGAGATACTGTAAAGAACCTCCTCTCTTGACAACATTTCTCTGTTCACAGCTGCATGAATGCTACTGTAAAGTCTGAGTATTGGCTAAAGGAGACAAGGTAATCCTACCAGTATATAAAACAATACATTAGTCTTTACCATTTTTATTTTCTCATTGCATTAAATATTCAATTGATTCAAATAGTCAAATACTGAAAGATATAGGAGAGAATATCAGAGTTCAAAAATATGTATTTAACATAGCCCTATATTTGCCATTTAAATCAAGAGGAAAATTTACATTGTTTCACAATAGAAGCGACTGCCACATGCGAAGGGAATTCTGTGAAGATTCAGTGAAAAGAGGATTTGGTTTTCTGGGATAGAGCATTATCCCCAAGTAGTTAGATGACATTTGGCTCTGCTGCTCTATGAAATAACTCATCTGGATTGATGAAATACATTAAAATGGTATCCCAAAAGACTTGTTCTAAAAAACATCCCTGAATTAAAGGGCAGCATGAAATTAACTTTCACAATCAGTAACTCAATGATTAGTTCAAAGAAGTCATGTTGCTGAGTGCTGTGTTGAATCAGTTAACTAAAAAATCTTGTTATTTAGCAAAGTAGCTTAATCACATGCTATTTCAGGCTAGAACAACAGGTTGTTTACTGCTGCAGATTTCCCCTTTCATGAATTCAAATTGCATCTAGAAATGAGACTGCCTTATAAAAATCAACTTCACAGCTACTGCTACTAGATTATGTTATGGATGGCTAGGGTTGGGAATCTGAGCAGTACGTAGATTAAAAGTATCCACCTTAATCCACTCAAACTGTACAAACACAAATCAAGCAATATTCTGCAGAAAATTTAACTTAACTAATCAATGAAGCCACAGAGTGGCTCTTAAACGTTATGGAGCGCCAAGTGGACACGCTCCAGGCGATATTAGCTCTTCAAACCGAGCAGCTCCGCGCCCGCCCTCCCCTGCAGCCGCTGTCGCAAAATTTCCCCCCAGACAACGCCAACACGCTTTTATCAACCTCCTGGCTCCAGTCTCTACCCCCCGCATTCCACTCCTCCCTCCTCACAGTCCAGCACTGTGGACTCCCACTACCCACTGCACTCAACATCCATCCCTCTGCAGTTTGGCCCTGCTGAAGTACAGTACCCGCTGCACTGTACTCCAAAGGAGAAGGTTGGATATGATCCCTGGACATACACAAATCTTTAGCCGTCCCGGGACCCCTCCTCCGCCTGGGACCTTCCCTTCCTCCACCCCCTCCCTGCTGATGTATTTTTTCATTTGACTCTCTCCTTCAGTTGTCTTTTAATAAAAGAATTGTGTTGGTTTGAAAGCAATCTTTATTCTATTAAGTGAAAGCAAAAGAGCACTGCAAAGCAACATACAATTATGTTAAACCCCCTTATTGCATCATGTGCACCAATCATCTCCTAGCATTACAAGCACTGCAATCCCAAGCATAACAACAAATATTAGTGGCTTTCAGCTTCAAATTGCCGCCTCAAGGCATCCCTGATCCTCATGGCCCTGCACCCCTCTAATAGCCCTGGTCTCTGGCTATTCAAACTCAGCCTCCAGGTGCTGAGCCGCTGCGGTCCAGCCCTGAGTGAAGCTTTCACCCTTCCCTTCACAAATATTAAGGAGTGTACAGCACGCGGCTATAAGCATTAGAATATTGTCATCGGCCAGGTCCAGCTTCCCATAGAGGCATTGCCAGTGGGCTTTTAAACAGCCAAAAGCACACAACAGTCATTCTGCACTTGCTCAGCCTGTTGTTGAACCGCTCCTTGCTGCTGTCAAGTTGCCCCGTGTATGGCTTCATAAGCCACGGCATTAAGAGGTAGGCAGGGTCTCCCAGGATCACAATGGGCATTTCGACTTCCCCTACGGTGAAAGTCCCAGCTTGCAGCTTCCTGAACAGCCGTGTTCCGAAAGATGCGTGCATCATGTACCCATACGGACCAGCCTGCATTAATGTCCGTGAAATGCCCACAGTGATCCACAAGCGCCTGGAGAATCATTGAGAAATACCCCTTGCCATTAATGTACTCGGTGACTAGGTGGTCTGGTGCCAGAATTGGAATGTGTGCGCCATCTATCGCCCCTCCGCAGTTAGGGAAGCCCATTTGTGCAAAGCCATCCACAATGTCACGCATGTTGACCAGAGTCTTTCGGAGCAGGATGTGATTAGTGGCCCTGCACACTTCCACAAACACGAGTCCAACGGTTGACTTTCACACTCCGAACTGGTTAGCGACTGATCAGTAGCAGTCTGGAGTAGCCAGGTTCCACCGTGCAATGACCACATGCTTCTCCAGCGACTGGGCAGCTCTCATTCTCATGTCCTTGTGCTGCAAGGCTGGGGTGAGCTCATCACACAGTCCCAGGAATGTGGCTTTCCTCATCCGAAAGTTCTGCAGCCACTGCTCATCATCCCAGACGTGCATCATGATGTTATCCCACCACTCAGTGCTTGTTTCCCCGAGCCCAAAAGCGGCATTCCACTGTGGTCAGCACCTACGTGAATGCCACAAGCAATCTCGTGTTGTAGCTCCTACGTGTGGCGAGATCAATGTCGCACTCCTCTTGCCTTTGTAGTTTAAGGAATAACTCCACTGCCACTCGTGACATGTTAGTCAGAGCGAGCAGCATACTGGTCAACAGTTCAGGATCCATTCCTGCAGCCCGAAGAGGCAGGGCACACAGTATACAAACTGTTGAAAGATGGCACCAAATGCAGACGGAAGCTCAGGGATTTCTGGGATGCAAAGCAACGTATCAAGGATTATTGGGACAGGACCCAGTATGCCCCACAACCCCCTCTGCCTTCCCACAAGTCTTAGCGGCAGAAGAGAAAGAGGTGCTGTAGGTGAGCGTGGACTCACCCCTGCGGCGCCTCCTGCTGGCTGTCCTGGGAATTAGCTCAATCCAGCCCGGAGCGCCCTCTGCGGGCCGGTGATCCACCTTATCCACCTCCCAGGACCCCGGTGCCCCTTTAACTGGGTCTCCCCCTCCCAGGGGAACCCCCACCCACTATCCCCACCTTGCCTCAGTATCAGGCTACTGCCAGTCTTCATCTAGCCCCACGCCCAGGGGCAGACTGCAGTATCAGCCTACTCATCACTGGCAAGGGTGGGTTTGGACCTGCTGCCTTGGCCTACCCCTGGGTTGCCCTCTGCAACCCCCAGTACCCCTTGGCCTTCTACTAGGCCACAGCCTGGGGCTTTCCAGGCTGGAGCTCCCCAGCTCCTCAGCCTTTCCCCCGCCCTGCTCCACCCAGGGTACTCTGTCTCAGATCCCTGCAGCCAGGCCCTTCTCTCTCTGAGTGCAGAGAGAGACTGACTTCTTGCTCCTGGCTCAGGCCTTTATAGGGCCAGCAGGGCTCTGATTTGGGCGTGTACCAGCTGCAGCTGCTTCCCCCAATCAGCCCAGGTCTTTCCTTCCACAGCCCCAGCCCTCTGCAGGGCTGGCTTTAACCCTTCCCAGGCAGGAGCGGGTGACCATCCTGCTACAGGTGCTCTGTGGGATAGCTTCTCCAAGGGTATGTCTACACCCAGCCGCTAGTTCGGCGGCTGGGAATCGAAGTTCTGGGTTCGACTTATCGCGTCTTATCTGGACGCGATAAGTCGAACCAGGAAGTGATCGCCGTCGACTGCGGTACTCCAGCTAGATGAGAGGAGTACCACGGCGTCGACGGGGGAGCCTGCCTGCCGCGTGTGGACCGAGGTAAGTTCGAACTAAGGTACTTCGAACTGTAGCTGAAGTTGCGTACCTTAGTTCGAATTGGGGGGTAAGTGTAGACCAAGCCCAAGAGTGCACTGCTCCTAATACCGTTGCAAGTGCCACAACTGTGAACACGCGATTGCGCAGGCAGCTGACAGTGTGAACACACAACAGTCGTTTCCTTTCAGCGCTCTCTGAGCGGCGCTGTAACTAGAGTGGCGCTGTAACTTTGCCAGTGTAGACGTGCCCTTAATCCTGCTATGAGTGCCTCTCGAAGTCCCTTCCAGTCCTATGATTCTATTAAACGAACTTTTTGTTTATTTTTATCCCAAGCAGGTCTCTGTTGTGCAAACTCAGTCCAGTGTGTTTGCCAAAGTGAACTGATAACTGAGGGATTGACGAACCAGAGGGGAATGGTACAAGTGTCTGGTAGTTAAGAACTTGGGGAGGATGGATTTGGGGAAACTTGGGTCTGGAAGGGCTATTTGTGTCACTGCTATATCATGGGCTGTGCAATCTGGCTGGTGGAAGGTCTTGTGCTTGGGGGCATGCTATGGGTGTCAGGCATCTGAGCAATAGCAGCACAGCATTAACACACTGCAAGGTTACAGGGCAGGCAATGACAGAACCCCTTACTGATCTGGGTGATCCCCAAAAGGTCACCTGGGCAGGTAAACAGGTCCATGAGGGAAATTATATATACTGGTCTGAACTAGCTGGCAATAGCTAACAATCAAAGAACTAAGAACTGTATAAAGAGACCAACCTGACATGGGTCTTGCCCCTTTTGAAGTATTCTGTTCCTATCAGGGTTTCCATGTGGAAAATGAACAACAGCCTGGTAAACTAGATCAGCATGTAAGCTACTTATTGTTTTTAAAATGTTTTCTCTGTAAGTTGTTCTGAATAAACAATACTTTAATTTATGAAGGCTGGCTAGTCAACGGATAATCCTGTCATTGCCCCTGGGAGAACAGGACAATTGGTGAACTAAAGTCAAACCTGCTGGTGATCACAGTGAATTGCAGGAGCAATTGCTGCCTAAATTCTCCATCAAGAGGGAGAGTGTTGCATGACTTTGCCCCAAGAAAACTACCATCTAGAGGCCTGAGGCGTAAGTAGAGTGCTCTCAAGGTCACAAAAGGGTCAGAGGTGCAACTACCCTGGAAACTTTAACAACATGATGCTGGCTTTCCTTCTGGTTCCTAGATGCTATATTGCACTAAGCATTTCCTGTCTATTTAAACAATTCCTGTAGTTGCTCAATGGATGTTATATGGCCATAAATGGGAGGGAGATGTGTGTGACCACAAATGGAAGAGGAAATGTCCATGAGACTCTACTGAGATGTGGTCCACATCGTCGCTATGAAAAAAATTGAAAACCTTTGTTCCATGGAACTCTTGCTTTCCACATCAAGTTTTGCTGCCAATACAGTAAGAAGCACTCTTCCCAAGACTGTACTGAATTAATATCCCAGCATGATGGCAGACAGTACTGTGCTGCTGGAGGTGGCATCTTTCAGTTGAAATGTAAAGGTATGTCTTCACTGCAGAATTAACTTGATTTATCTATGTTTAGAGTTCCTCCTCTTGAGTCAGCCTAACTCAATGGAGAGCAGCCACATTGAGAAACAACACTCAAGTTGTTGTATTCAGACTGATGCCCCCCCCTCACTTGTGCATGGCAATAAGAGTTCTGGGGGCAAGTCCCATGGTTCTAAGCACTGTAGTTGGATGAGTCATACAATGAACTATTTCTGAGTGTATTGTAGGAGAATCTGTCTGTACTTTTTGGGCATGAGTGAACTGTGATAAGGCACTGGAGAACTAGCAACACTCAACTGATGCTAGTCTGTATGCCAGGGTGGATAAAAATCAATGATTTTTTTTTTATTCATTTTTTTTTAATTGATTTTTTTTTTTATAAAATCCTTTTTGAGGAAAAAACTTATCTAAAGATAGTTTTAATTAATATACATTATAGCTCAAAAATATTGCACCATGGAATAGGGATTATAAATTCTAATTCTATAGTATGAGACAATATAGTCAGGTAATGTTTAAGAAAAGTTTTGTAAATGAGTTTGAATAGTTCATGGATTAGGGACCCAATTTTATGGGGTTGCAGGAACTTCTGTATAGATTATTTAGGTTAATCTTTCTATCTACCCAATGGGACTCAGTCCCCAGTCTAGAAGATAGCATCAGAGAGGCGTAGTTTTGCAGTTCTCAAACTGTGGATTTGTCTCTCCGGAGATAACATGCTTGTTAACAGCAAAAATGTTTTAAAATAAATAAATAATATACAGAGGTGAAAAATAACAGACCTCAACCCTATTGTCTCTCTGCAAATTTGCGTACACAGTCAATCCTTTACCTCTCTCTAAAAGTGCAAAGTTTCAAAAAGTTCAATGAATAGAAGACTGTTGGGGGCGGAATAGATCTGGACAAGGAGAAGAAGTCGGAAGATAAATTTGAGAAAGGAGGTACAGGCAGTAGAAACAAAAGTGAAACTGTTTGAGCAGCATATTCCAGAAGTCTTGAGGTCTTTCTGAGTGTAGCCTTCATTGATTTGAGATCTACCATACCATTCTCTCACTAGAAGGCAAAACCTATAATGGCAGCAGGCCGTAAGAGAGACCCAGTTTGGGAATATTTTAATTAAGCTCTTCTACCTGTGGGTAAGACAGGCATGTGTGCAAAATGCAAACAGTGCAACAAAGAAATGCAAGGCCTGGTTGCCCAAATGAAACAACATCATGAGAAGTGTTTCTTCTCAGGAAGAAGCTGCATTGAGGATGATGAAAGGAACATGTCTGAACATGAAAGATCTTCAGGTTGGTAAACTTTTTTATTTCATATTTCTTTCTTAAGGATTGCCTGTCTTCCTTTTGGACTATTCTTGAATTCTCAGGTTTGAGCAAGAAATATAGTTGTTACTCTATTGTTGACGTCATTAGGCCTATATGAACCAAAGTTCTTCCATGTTTAAACTCTGTCCTTCCATGTTTAACTCTAATCAACCTCAAAAGCCAAGGACAGAAATTGGAATGTGTAAACAGCTAGTTACCAATTACGACCTTGCTCATACCAGGTACCAAGCGATAATGATGAGGTTTGCATGTTTCTAGCTGGAGAAGGGGTAATAAACTAAGGGTAAACAGGACCAAATAACTGTTTAGAGGAATGTTACTAACAAGCTAGATTTATAGCCCCAGAATGATTTAACAGCTTAAATGTATAAACATGCCTTCGGTAGAGAGGGGAGGAGGAGTAAAAGGGGGGTGGTAGAGGGGGAGAGAGGGGGGCTTAGTTGTAAAATGTATAAGAAGAGAGAAACTGTTTTTTGCTGGTGTGCTTGATTTGAGACTTGCCTGTCTCCTTGCACCACTTTGAGATCTCAAATAAACTTTGATTGTTTCTCCACCCCGGTATGTTTATTGGCGCGAAGCACACCGGGCAACGAACCCCGCTGTTGCTGTCCTCGGGCTTCTGTGCTGGCAACACTATGGTACTATCATTTTAGATGCAGTTGTGATAAAAAATAAATAGCTGAAATAGGCAGATCTTCCTTTTACAATTTCACCTTTAAAGTAGTACTGAGTGTCAGTGAATGCAAGGAGCAGTATGGTGATAATAATTAAATAACTGCATTGACTTATTTTGTTTAGGAGAATCCATCCTCAACATACAGGATTCTGAAGACTATCCACCTTCAAGATCACCATCATTTTCTTTAGTTTCAGAGCTATCTACCAATGATAGTGTTTCAGTCACATCATGTATGTCACATAGCCACAGTATATCACTTGTAGCAAAAAGAAAAAAAATCTCCATCATCCAGAAACAACCATAGATAAGTTTGTGATAAGAACCAGCAGATTACAAAAAGAGGTAATTGATTAAAAAATTGCTCAGTTTGTTTATGCAACAAACTCTTTCTTTCCATATGATTGAGAACCTACACTTCATTAACATGGTTCAGTCATTAAGACCAGGATACAGTCCACCCAACAGAGCAGATGTCACAGGCAAATTGCTAGATAAAGTGTATGAAAGAGAAATTGAGCAGTGTGCAAAAGGTCTAGAGCAGGGGTCGGCAACCTGCGGCACGCGAGACGATTTTTACTGGCACACTGCTGCCAGCCGGGGTCCCGGCCGCCAGCCCTGCTCAGCCAGCTGCTGGCCTGGGTAAATGGAACACCCGGCCGGCAGTGGACTGAGCGGGGCCGGTGGCCGGGACCCTAGCTGGCAGGAGCTAGCGGACGGAACCCCAGATGGGCAGCGGGCTGAGCCGCTCAGCCCACCGCCATTCTGGGGTTCTGTCTGCTGGCCCCGCTCAGCCTGCTGCCGACTTGGGTGAACAGAACCCCAGGCTGGCAGCAGGCTGAGCAGGGCCGGTGGTAGGAGCTGGCAGAACCCCAGGTCTGGGGTTCTGTCCACCACCCCGCTCAGCCTGCTAACAGTCTGGGGTTCCGGCCGCCGGCCCCTTGCCAGCTGGGGTCTCGGCCCCCTGCTCCGTTCAGCCCGCTCCTAGCCTGGGTGAACGGAACCCCCGGCCAGCAGCGGGCTGAGTGGGATTGGTGGCCGGGACCTCAGCTGGCAGGAGCCAGCGGAACCCCAGACCGGCAGCAGGTCAGCCGCTGACGGTCTGGGGTTCTGCCTGCTACCCCGCTCAGCCCGCTGACAGTTTGGAGTTCCGGCCACCGGCCCCTTGCCAACCGGGGTCCCGGCCATCAGCCCCACTCAGCCTGCTGCCGGCCTGGGGTACCAGCAGCCAGCCCAGGGCTCTGCTCCTCGCTGCCGGCCCTGCTCACCTCGCTGCTGATCTGGGGTTCCAGCCGCCTGGCCCCCTGCCAGCCATGTTTAAGTTTCTCATGTTGACCTGGCTGACGTAGTCTATTTAAATTTTGTTTTGTTTTTTAAATATTTCATTTAACTCTTTGTTAAAAACAATTTTAACAAAAACACACCTGATTTTAAAAAACTTGAATGTTTTCAAGTTCATATGCTTGTTTTGTTTAAATATTATGTTTGCTGTTGAAGAAAAAATATCCAGAATACATAATGTTGTTGTTTTAGTTAAATAAAAATTTAAATGTCTGTCTGGTGATGTTCTCCTCCTAATACAGCATGGCAAGAAAATTCTCCAAATATTAATAATTAACCTGTTGAATTGGAGAGAGTTCACCTCCCAATGACTTCATAAATATCTGCTTCAATTACCTTTGGTAAATGAAATAACCAAACAATCATTCATTTTCTGATATAGCTGTAAACCTAATCTGAAAAGTTTTCAAAATAAATCACTTTAAAAATGTATAGCGTGTACCTTCTAAAAATGAAACCTACATCTCTTTCTGAGTTGTGAAGAATATGTATTAAGGTTATAACAACCAATAAGAATGCACTTTTATGTAGAAATCCATGATTAAATAGAGTCTTCCTGACTAGTGATTTAAATCAAATCCACCCTGGCATCCACACTGCCCACTTGGATTAACGGCTGAGGAGTTGTGCTCAGGAGAGCTTTAGCCCAGCCCCCCCTTTTGAGTCAGCCACTCAAGTAAAATATCACCAGCACACTTGAGTTAAGGGTTTTTGTGAGTGGATGGAAGTCAAGTTAGGGTTAAGTTATATGTCTAGATAGCCTTTCAGTGAAGAGAAGCCCTCAGCCAAAGATTGTTACTTGTTTCAAAACCAGAAGCTCAGAAATAAAGTTTGAATCTCAGAAGTTAGGAGGATAACTTATTAAAGAACAAAGGTCATTGGCAAAGAAGTCATGAAGTTTGAATCCCAATATAGTTAAAAAAAAAGAGAAAGAGAGAGAGAGAGAGAGAGGCGCAAAGGTTACTGGCAAGAGATCAAAATAGGTAAGAAACAACTTACCAACTACTGAAGCTCCTCTTTCAGCAAAAGCCAGAGCATATGCTCTACCCAATCCTAATTTTAAAAAACAAAAACAAAAAAAGTTTCAGTGTGTCAGTATATTTTCTACCTATACACTTTAAACTAGTTAAAGTCATGTGGAGAAATGGTCACTTGAGCTGAAATAAAAAAAAAAAACCTTGCATATTTAATTAAAAAATTCCATTTTAAAGTTGCCACAAAAGCAGTCGCATGTTCTGAAAACTGAAACATAAAAGAAAGCAAATTAGCTCAGAAACTAAAGGCCAAATCCACAATTGAAAACACTAAGTATTCCCCATGCTCACTTAGTGGTACAGCACCCAGAAGAGTCATCATGGAGGCTGCTTGTTGCTAAAGCTCCAGGAGAGAGTTTTGTGCTTGTGAAGGAGGCATTTGTGACACTTGATGGGGCAGGCTACAAAATACAGGAATGTATTCTGGTTTTGCAGTGGAAGAAGATGTTTCAAGTTAATGAACTACACTCTAAGTTAATAAGACAGCCCCTAGTTTAATTTAGTTTTGTCTACTGAAAAGAAAACATTGTCATATCATGCAAACACAAGTTCAACTCCAATCATAATTATTTAAACTATTTATAGTGCCTTTTACCCATATTGATAAAATCAGTGCCAATTACTTGGACCTAAACAAGAAGCAAGTCATTTATTTGCAAGAGCAAGGAGCACAAAGCAGCTTACTTAATATACAGCATAATGCAACATTTAATGTTTCATATCTTCCATTAGTCTTTCACCTTTGTCTTTATTTAGACTTAAGGCCTGTTGAATACAACAGTTGTTTGTATGGACAATGATATTATCCAATCATACCAGTCAAAATGTTAACAAAAGTGGATCAAGGGCAGAAGTTGTGATTCTTTTCCACACAAGTAATTTTGTTATGAACAAATTAAACAAACGACTGAATAAAGTGTAAGGGGGAGGAGGATTTTTCAAAGTGCACACAAAGTGCCTTTGTTCCCCATGAGATCACTTAAAACTGGCTCACAAAGGCTGTTTGGAAACATATTGATCGTGCTAAATCTAGTAAACAAACCAAGGATTTAGAAATTGAAGTTGAGATTATAAATCCCATTATGTGATGCTTTCATTTGGTAATCTCTTTGGTGCCATGCCTACATATTAGAAAATAATATGGCTCCAATATTTGGCTACTGGCAAGTTGTAATGTAGCCCCTTGAGCTGTGCAAAGTTAAGGTGCCCCTTTCTTCATGATGTTTAAACTATCCAAAAGCACAGGCCAGTGAGAATGGTGTCACCCAATGGATCAGACAGGGTGCTTATGATATGGGGATTCCTGTTTATAAACCATTACACACAGAGGTCTCTATGTGGTGTCCACATAAATACCTAATGTAATAATAAAAGATTTTCTCCCAGTCCATCTCCTTCCAAAGAACTCTTCTATAATCTCATTATCTAGAGATTACATCTACCACTTAATTGACTAAACAGAAATCTTGGATTTATTTTACAGCTGAGCCAGAATTGGACTCCAGATAATGTTAAAGATGTCTTTGCATGAAAAAATAACTGAAGGACAATAAATGAGGAAATTTACTTCATAAACAATAACTTAACAAAAGGTGGGAGGCAAAATAAAATTAGTTTAAGAAAATAGGATAATTGAGAAGAATGTAATATTTTTCTTACATCTGCATTTTGTTTATAGGATGTAGCCTTTTTAATATCCCAAATAGTTCAAGGGACGATTTTAAAAACTTAAAATACAAACTTTGAAAACAATGTAACAGTATATGTAATGACTGGAAAAATCAAATTTCTCATTTAAATGACCCTGCTTTCACTTCCTTGAGAATTGCTGAGGCCCCTCATCGGGAACACCTACAGGAATGGGAAGGAATACTCTTCTGTCTGCAAGATGTGTTAAGACTCCCTCACTAGTTCTGACCTTTATAAAAGGATCAACTTCTAAGTCACTGTGTAAAAGCAATGGTACTATAATCAAAACAAGGTAAGCACCTATTGAGAATTAAACAAAGCATTTTGATAGATCTGTAGTTAGATAAACGTATTAAGTACTGATTTTAATTAAAAAAGCTGTAGTGAAACCATACTTATCTGTGAAACCACTTTCAAGAATCCTATGGCTTCTAGTACAAGTTGTACTTGCTAAAGATCCACTGATACCAAGCAACTTTTTGCTTTTTTATCTTGTATTATTTCCTATTGGCTCAGTTGGTCACTTTTGACAGATTTCACTGAAGAAGAAAGATTTAAAGAACAGCACAGCAAACTAACATGAAACAAAGGAAAATCTGAGCGAGAGCTGAAAGGCATTCAGAGTAGCTTTAAAGCTCTTACTCTGCTTCATAATGTCAACTTTAAAAAACATTTGTTTGAAAACTTTTTGCCAACTATTCTTGCAAGTATCAGTAAAGCAGCTTAAATTAATCTGCTGTACCTACAAAGCTAAAGCACTGGAATAGACAACCTGTTGGCCTTTGCCTGGCTATTACAGTAAAAAGCAACAGAGGGTCCTGTGGCACCTTTAAGACTAACAGAAGTATTGGGAGCATAAGCTTTTGTTGGTAAGAACCTCACTTCTTCAGATGCATCTGAAGAAGTGAGGTTCTTACCCACGAAAGCTTATGCTCCCAATACTTCTGTTAGTCTTAAAGGTGCCACAGGACCCTCTGTTGCTTTTTACAGATTCAGACTAACACGGCTACCCCTCTGCTACTATTACAGTAAAGCAACTCTTAAACAGCCCAAATCCCCACTCCAGCAAAGAGGCCTACATGGTGCGGGTGAGAGGGGAAACTGTTCCTACACCTGTACCGAGCTCATTGCAGATCAAGGCTTCAGTGGGTATCACCTAAGATTATTATAAATTATGAAAGAGAAAACAAAATCTCTTCAACTCTACAGCTTGCTTTGTGTCTCTGTCAGCACCTGAACACTCTGACAAGATTTCAAGCAGCCCGCATGCTTTAATTCCATATAGTTGTGTTTTGAAAAGTAGTTTTTCAAAATGCAATTATCTTGCAAGTTGAAGCAAACCCACGCAGGACGCCTGTTGTAAACATGAGAGTGATTGATCTCTTTCCTTCAAAGGGATAGGGAGTGGCTTCAACCTTGACACCGCGAAATCAAACTCCCTCCTCAGGGAAAACCTTTGCCCCAGTTCTGCACAGCTGAGGCACATCCCACACCCACAATACCGGACTTACAGAATAAATTGCTGGCCACCGCCACCACGCGCACGCCCCCCTTTGCATCCTTGCTATTGGCAGGCAGTTTTCTTTCCCAAACAGCAGAGGGGATTTCAGAGGGGCCCTTTCAGCTGTAGGATCCCCCCTTAGCTCCCAATTCCTGCACCCAACTCTTTCTCCAAACCCGCGGCCCGCATCAGCCAGCACCTACGTGAACCGAGCAGCACAGGCGACCCCTGGCCAGGGCAGCCCCTCCCGGAGCCCAGCGAGCAAGTGCAACGTCGTGCAGTGCAAGCCCACAGGGCCCGCGCGAGCCGCTTACCTCCCCCGGCGCCAGTCACCAGCACCACCCGCCCGTCGAACCTCAGCCCAGCCGACATGCTGCCCCGGCACGCTCCTAGGGCCAAGCGCAAACGCCAAGTGCGGGGACGGAACCGCGGCAGCGGCCAAGCACAGGGCGAGAGCAGCGCGCATGCGTCACGCCGCCCCGCGGATCTCTGGGAAACGTAGTGTATTGACTCAAGCAGCTCAGCAGCGCGTCTGGGGCTACAGGCGCTGACTTTCGTTTTTCCTGGTGGGTGCTTTAGAAGAGGTGTGAGTGTGTGTTTGGGGAGGAGGGGTGCTGCCCGTTTTGGGATGGACGGGGAAGCATATGTATACACTTCTTTCATGTTCTAGTTATTGAATAGGTGTCATTGGCATCGGGGGCGGCAGGTTTGTAGAAATTTTAGTGGTGCCCAGAACGCCCAGAGCCTGCCCCCCCCCCAACTCCACCCCCACCTGCCTGAAGCTCCAGTTCTTTTTTCCACTGCTTCCATCCTGTGCAGTGGGCCATGGACCGCCTCCCGGCCCTGAGTGGTGGCGGCGGCGGGGCCCCAGGTCTCCCTCCACCTGGAGCAGCAGCAGTGGTGGTGGCGGGGCCCTGGGATGCCCCCTGCCCAGGAGCAGTGGCAGTGCCTCGGGCTGCCCCCCACCCCCAGGAGCCGCAGCAGCAGCGTCCTCTGGAGCACACACACCTGCCCTCAGCACCTAAGATTTAGTTAGGAGTATTTTTAGTAAAAGTCATGGACAGGTCACTGGCCATGACTTTTTGGTTATTGTCCGTGACCTGTCCGTGACTTTTACTGAAAATACCCGTGACGAAATCGTAGCATTACTTCTAATATACTGGTCATTAATATCAATGTGAAATGTATGTATCAACACGATAAGAAGAATTAGGGATACTTACTGATATTATGCTTTAAGATCTGTAACCGGTTTTTCTCTCTGTTTGGTTTTCCTCCAGACAGGACAGGAGGTAGTTATCTCCATGTCTCCTACTGTAAATTAAGCAGGGTTAGCCAAAGACAATGGGGACTATCTTTGTGTAGTGAGGCAACAGGAAAAGCAAATTAACAGAGTACCAACATAGACCACATGGTATCTGCACCCAGAAGAACACACAACAGGGGAGTGGAACTTTGTCAGGTGTGTGCTTCAAAGAGTACTTTGCAAAGGAATGTACTGGACTGTAAGAAGATGGAGAAAAGAGATGATTATCTATCTATTTACAGAGGAACCCTCTTGTGGGGCATAGGGGAAACATGAAAATGTGAATCCTGGTATGACTGAATACTAGTAAGGACTACAGGAAAAGTTATAGATAAGATTCTTTTGATAGTTAAGTTTTAATCTTGTAGAAGTGCTTTTTTGTTGTTTTTCATTTGTAACTATGTCTGTTTCTATTATCTTTGCTTAGTGTCACTTTAATCTGCTCTTTATTAATAAACTTATTCTTGGTTTTATTATTAGTTCTTCTCAGTGTTGTAATACTAAAGTCTGAATCCTCAACTGAGCTAGCAGGATGGTGCATATACTGTCTCCTTGGAGATAGCAGATTTGGTATTTTCTGTGAGTGTCCAGTGACAGGAGGTGGGATACTGCAGAGGAATGCTCTTCCAGGGGAGCTCGGGGACTAGGGTGGATAAAATGTTACCTGCAAGGTAAAGTAAAAGCTGGCAGAGCTTCTGAGGAGATTGGTTGGCTAACAGACTGGGGTGATAGGGAGCTGTCACCTAGTTTAGCTCAAGCAAGGGAGAGGAGTAACAAAGTCGCCCATAGTCTGGGCTCCTGAGAAAGCATTAGAGGAACATTGGACTCTATATATTTTGTTGAACTCCTACCTTGGAAGAGAGCGATTGATGACCCAGCTTGAGGTCTGCATCACTACCTACTGAAAGATGGACTATCCTAGTGCTGGAGTGATTGATGGAGAGGGACCCAAAGAAGGGGGACAGCTGGGACCTAGTGACCTAACCATTAATAATTTTTGTTGCCCTTTTCCAATTCCAATATCTCTTTTTTGAGATGGGGCGACCACATCTGCACATAGTATTCAAGATGTGGGCGTACCATGGGTTTATATAGAGGCAACATGATATTTTCTGTCCTATTATCTATCCCTTTCTTAATTATTCCCAGCATTCTGTTCACTTGTTTGACTGCCGCTGCACATTGAGTGGATATTTTCAGAGAACTATCCACAATGACTCCAAGATCTCTTTCTTGAGTGGTAACAGCTAATTTAGATCCCATCATTTTATATGTATAATTGGGATTATGTTTTCCAATGTGCATTACTTTGCATTTATCAACATTAAATTTCATCTGCCATTTTGTTGCCCAGTCACCCAGTTCTGAGAGATCCTTTTGTAGCTCTTTCGCAATGTGCCTGGGTCTTAACTATCTTCAGTAATTTTGTATCATCTGCAAATCTTGCCACCTCGCTGTTTACCCCTTTTTCCAGATCATTTTTGAATATGTTGAATAGGACTGTTCCCAGAACAGACCCCTGGGGAACACCACTATTTACCTCTCTCCATTCTGAAAACTGACCATTTATACCTACCTTTTGTTTCCTATCTTTTAACCAGTTCCCAATCCCTGAGAGCACCTTCCATCTTATCCCTGCTCAGGCATTGTCAGTTTCATCCAGAACAATTTACAAACTGGGAACCTAATCCTGTAAACCTTTAATCATTTGATCGATCCCATTGAAGACAATGAGACTATTTGCATGACTATGGACCCCTTTTGTGGACTGGTAAGAGTTTCAGGAGTCTGTTTCTATAAAGGAAGTTGAATCCTCCATTGAAATGCAATGTTTGGGTACAATACCATAATGCAGTTTAGGATACAGTTCTACTTAAAAATTGTCTTTTAATAAGTCCTACATATGCTGAAATGGCTCCTTACCCAACTCCCATATTCCATATAAACAGACTGAATACTTACATATTTGGGGGGAAAGTGAGTAGTTAAGCACGTTGATGTTTGTATATACAAAGGGGGATGTCGGGGGGGGGCAGGAAGGAGTCACATGGAGGGTCACACGGGGAGGTCACGTGCACCCCCTTGTGTCCCTCCCATGAGTGCATTACCGGCAAGAAAGGATTTCTACTGGCACCAATGTGCACAGCCACCAACAACATGTGGCCCAGCAGCAGCAGAACTAGCAGTGCCAACAAATGGTCAGCCAGCAACAACAGCAAGCAGCGCAACGACCACAATAGCAGCTCATTTGGGAGTTGGCAGTGCAAGAACAGTAACAGCGCCTGGTCCAGCAAATGGTAACCCTCTCTACAATCCCAGGGGGCAAACACAAATCCTGCAGCAGGGCTTCTCAGGGCCACTCCAGGCCCAATTCTTCTGATAAAACTCACAAAGTTGAGGCCTGAAGCTGACCCGGAAGCATCATCTTTGAGCAGACTACTACTACAGCTTGGCTAGCCAAGCACTGGGCTATTTTGTTGGCACCCTCCTTGACCAGGCCGGCTCAAGCTGCATATCAGGGCCTTTATGCCATGGCCACACAAGATTATGCTATGAATCTTATCAGAATGCTTGGTACTGGATGTCCAGAGGCCTGAGGTGAAAGCACAGTCAGTGTTTTTGGTTGTGATGTAGAAGACCCATGCATAGCCTTGAGCAGCTATGGCATCGAGGCTCAGATACACAGCTTGAGCCAAGCCCAATCTGATAGGATGCCAACAAAATAGCCCAGTACTCAGGCAGCCACCATGCTGCAATGGTGATCCACTCAAAGGTGATGAGGAAGATCTGGGTCATCTTCAAGCCCAATCATGACCAAAATCCATTGGGAGAGATGCTAGACCTTGAGCAGTGGCCCAGAGCCTTAAGGAACATTGTTGGCAATGGCTCCAACCCAAAAATTGAACTGGGGAGCAGCTGGCTGAGCAGATAATACCGGAACAGTTTATGCAGATCTACCTGGCTGGAGGACAGGAGTGGGTGTTGCGACAGATCAGAGATGTTGGTTGACGACATGAACCTGACAGAGAATTATATGGCAGCAGCAGGCCCAGCCCTTAGAACTCTGAGGCCTGAAGCCACTCGTCCCAGGGGACTGCTGCCTATGGACCTATGAGCCAGATGAGGACAGTGGCCTCTTGGAAACCATATACCTAGCTCAGCTCTGCGGATGACCAGTAGCTATGGCAAGACCACAGAGACCTGGCCTCACAAAGCCAGGGAAAAGCCCAGTTCCAAAGGTGAACTCTCCTCAGACACACAACAGCCACCTGGGAAGCAGGGGAACAGGGTGGGTTCCTCAATGGGAAGCTGTTTTGCATATGGAGAATGGGGTCATTTCCACTGCGACTTCCCCTTCATGGATTGCAAATATGGGCAGGCTTAAACATCTGACACTAGTGCATGGGCAGCAGGTATCATAGGCTGGGGGAGACAGTGCCTCCCCAAAGAGCCAGGCATGGTGTCCCCCCCCTGCTTCCTCTTGGCGTGGCTCCAGTCTCCTGGGGTGGCCCGGGCTTGGGCCGTGCCGCATGCTCTCCCCGCACTGGGGGGGGGGGGGGGGGCTGGGGAGGCTGGGACTGTGCCGCCTACTCTGGGCCTGGGGTGGGAGGCTGGGGGCATTAGCTTGGGGCGGGGGGCCGGCCTCTGTGGTGGGGAGGGCCTCTGGGCTCCAGCAGGGGTGCAGAAGGGGCAGGGCTGGAGGCTAGCCTCCCCCAGCTGGTGGTTCACGCGCTGCCCATGCACTAGGGCTCAGAAAAGAGGCCCAGTAAAGATGTTAGCCTGAGTATGAATTAACAGGGTAGAATTGCCAGCTCAAGTAGACTCAGACTGCGGCCAAATGTTGATTAGGAAACAGCTATCAGGCCCTCAGGACATTCATGGGGACATCATCCATCTCTGATGCATACACAGGGATATATGCCTGTATCCCACAAGGGAGACACAGCTAAGAGTGGGAAATTGCACAGAAATGGTAATAGAAGGTTATCTAGTAATTCTGGGCTGTGATTGGAAGTATTTCAGGGAAGTCATAAAAGCATGGAGTAATGGCCCCCTTGAAGGAGCTGACCTTCCCTTCTGCCTGTGGGCCCAGTGCTATGATGCCATTATACACCTGGTACTGAAAAGTACCCTTTATGATCCTCTAGCCTGACCTCCTGCATAGAATTTCATCCAGTAATTCCCACAAAAAGTGACTGAATTGAGTCTGACATACTGTGCTATGAAAGGAGATATTGGTTTAGATGGAGACAGTTTTCAGCAGGTTTGTCCATTAATATTGGCTGTCATACCACACTAAGAATTTTAATTTTTTTTTAGTAAATATTGTCAGCTTAGTTGATGTGAAGCAGCTATATTGCTCTGTTACAAAACAGTGAAATAAAATTACTAAAATCCCCTGTTGACATTCAAAGAGCTCAAGAGTGCTCAGGATACTTTATAGTAGAAAAACAGTATTGCACAGGACTGTGATGCATTTCTTTCAATAACAGTTTAGTGAGAAATACAGTGTGGTCATTACATCATTGTATCATTACATACACCACTGTAAATTGCCTCTGAACATGCTACTTTGTGTGTCAAGTCTATGTAGGTGGCAACACCTCCGACTTATTTTTAATACAGTACTACAAAAAACAGTGACCCTGGCTTGTTAGTCCTGCTAAGGAGAGGCTAGACAATTGTACATGTCAGATGCACTCCACTATACTTTGACAAGTAACCATTTTGATATAATCTTTAAAGTTTATTTGGGCCATGTTTTTAAAAATCCTATTTCTACTAGACAAGTTGACCACCAGCTTATACAGGTCCTTCAGTGGCTTTTGTAAACAGGTTTCACTGTTTTTTTATGCAATTAGGTTTGTATTAACCAAAATTGTGGTGGTATTTTTTTTAACGGGCATTTACATACACATTGTTAAATGGATATCTGTCTATACAACCATGCCCCCAAACCTCCTCACCCCAACTCATGTGCATGGTAATTGCATGCATAAAGTGGAAATAATTGGTTTTGACTTTTTCTTTCTCTGGCAGAAAAAGGACTGTTTCTGCCAGAGACTATGGAGGAGATGGATCTCTGGTAAGTTTATTGGTATTCATGTAGGTTTTTAATTGTTTTTAAGGTTGTTTTCTCTGTAATCCTCTCTCATTAGGAATAAAATAGGCTTGCTTAGAACAAACTGCAGGGTGACCTATAACTGGGGCAATTATACAGTGTTCTGAGGACAGAAGCAAAGCAGGCCTGCTTAGGCAGACTATGCTTTCTGGGGAATAACACAGTGAAGGCAGGGAACTGTTTTGATAGCAGCCTTCAACTACCTGAAGGGGGGTTCCAAACAGGATGGAGCTAGGTTGTTCAGTGGTGGCAGATGACAGAACAAGAAGCAATGGGCTCAAGTTGCAATGGAGGAGGTCTAGGTTGGATATTAGGAAACACTATTGCACTAGGAGGGTGGTGAAGCACTGGAATGGGTTACCTAGGGAGGTGGTAGAATCTCCATCCTTAGAGGTTTTTACAGCCCTGACAAAGCCCTGGCTGGCATGATTTAGTTAGGGTTGGTCCTGCTTTGAGCAGGGGATTGGACTAGATGACCTCCTGAGGTCTCTTCCAACCCTAATATTCTATGTTCAACCTGGCAATGCCCTGGTCAGAAGGGAGAGAGAGATGAGTCTTCACCCAAGAGAGGTGATAGCTGGGGAGCTGAAAGCTTGACAGTGGGTGCTGTTGCTGGACCACTGAGGGGAAAGAAAGGTGCAGTTACCCTGAACTGTAACAAATGGCTCTTCAATCTAAGAGAAAACAGAATAACATTATCCAGTTGCTGGAAGTTAAAGCTAAGAAAATGCAGTCTAGAAATAGTGAATTTTTTTAAAGAGTAATTAATCACTAGAACAATTTATCAAGGACTGTGGTGGATTCTCCATTGCTGGACATTTTTAAATCAAGATTGGACGCTTTTCTAAAAGATATGTTGTAAGTCAGCCACGGCTATTGGACTTGAAGGAGGAATCAATTCAGGGATATCCTATGGCCTGTGTTCTGCAGGAGGTCAAAATAAATGACCACAATGGTCCCTTTTGGTCAATCTATTAATTTTAATTTATGAGTCTGCTTCACAACAGATAGTCTATCTTGATCTTTTTCAAGATAAAATCAAAACTGATATTTTCCCCATTCCAAAACAAAAACTGATACATAACCATGATTATTTTTATTGACTTGCCAATGCCTCAACATACACAGCCCTCCTTCTCCTATCTTTCCTTTATCATGCTCTCCCTTTTTTTTTCTAGGATGGATGCCACACAGAAATAGAAAGGCAATATTATATTTGCAAGAAATCTAGTCCTTGTCTTAGTGCTTTACTGTCTGCAGCTAGTAAAGTGATGTTTTACGTGAGAGTCAGAATCTTCAAAACTGGCACTTATCAGGACTACACCATGTAGTCTGGCTGAAAGTCTCCTTTAGAAGGTGCAAACTGAACTGTATCACCTCTTATTTATTAGCAGCAGGATTTCATCTTAAAGGATTACTGTATTTTAAATATTGTAAATGCAACATGCCATTTTGCCAGTAGAGGGAGCACTGGCCTATGGAAAAAGTGCTAGTTAGCATTTCTGGGATACAAAGCAGCCTTGGATTGAAATTCATTCTTGTGCAGAGGCAACACAAGGCCTATGCACTGGTTAAGTAAAAGGGACACTTGTTTTAAGACCTGCTACATTTTTTTAGGTTTTATATTGTGGCATTCCTGTAGCCACATCAACCTGTTATATGCATTCACTGGAAGCTGTAGCAAAGTGTGCCTTTGAGCACGTATAATAGTAAGGCTGGAGAGAGCTGAGTAATAGAAGATCTATTTAAAGTGTCATGAGTATAAGCCTAAAATGTCAATATCTGAATCTGTACAGAAAAAACACACCATATTATATATCATGTGAAAGTGTATTTAGATTAGTTAGTGTGTGTGTGTGTGTGTGTGTGTATATATATATTAATAAATAAATGGTGCTTTCGTGTATAGGCCATTTCAGGTGACATACAACTCAACAAAAGAGAGAAACTTCCTAAAAGGCAAGGGACAGGTAAGTAGTTGTATATAAAGGGGAAAATGTTTCTGGTTCTGCTCTGTTCATACAACATCTTAAAATATAAAGAGTCCACTTCCTGCTTGCTGAGGGGCAGAGCTGTGAGTCAGTTCACAATGGCCAGTACTGAGAAATTAACAGACTGCGTTCTCAGTATTACATGTGTAATCTCTGTTGCTGTTTGTACCATCCCATCCTGGACACTAGTTATTTTCTTTATTATTTGTGTCCTCAAGAAGTAAAACACACACTGTACTCTGTCAGGGTGATTGAAAGTAGGCTCCATGAGAAAGCAAGCATCCAGTATGCTATTCGCTCCGGAAAAAGGGGCCTGACTTGATTGACAGCCCTCCCCCACAGCAAACAGGCACATCTAAAGGTACAGCCTCCAGAAAAGAGACTCAGACTATAGACCCTGTATTTACATAGCTACATTTGCCAAATGGGTAGATAAAAGATTGAAAGAACCTACATAGCACTTATCTCACACCGCCTTGTCCTCTGGTTTGGTTTTGTTTGCCGACTGTGTCCGTAAAGTCTGGTATGCATTTAGGATGTACACCGTTTGGAGAGAAGGCACAAATGTTATTAATTGCATAAACGTTCAGTGTAGTCAGACCTGCATAGGCTTCTGGAAACACTTAGTTCATGCTATTAATACTAGCATAGTCTTCCCTACAGTAACATTACATAAATTCATTTGCATAATCCCCAGAGGTGAAAGTAAGCCGAGCCGGTACGGCATACGGGCAAGAGCCGGTATGCTGTGCCGGACTGGACCGGCTTCCGTGGCGGTGATTTAAAGGGCCCAGGGCTCCAGACACCGCAGGGATCCCCAGGCCCTTTAAAGCGCCGCCCGAGCTCCGGCAGCCGGGCTCCTGTGATGATTTAAAGGGCCCGGAGCGACACGGTGGCCGGAGCCCTGGGCCCTTTAATTCGCCCCTGAACCTCGGGGCTCCCAGCCGCCTCTGCAGCTGGTAGCTCTGGTGTGATTTAAAGGCCCTGGGGCTCCCAGCCACAGCCAGAGCCCCAGGCCCTTTAAATCTTGAAAGGCCCCGCTTCTTCCGGTTGAGGCCACACCCCCGCTCAGGACTCCAGCATACCGGTAAATCCTTTAAGTTACTTTCACGCCTGATAATCCCTCCCATATTCATAACATGGTATGTACAATTGAGACAGCGCAGTCCACTGGATATGCAGTGGTCTAAGACTCAGGATACCTGGGTTCTATTCTTGGCTCTGCCACAGATCTTGTATGCTAACTTGGGCATGCTTCACCTCTCTGTTCCTCCCCCCCTCACCCAGACATACTCCTTTGTTGGTTCTGTCTCTTTAGACTGTAAACTCTCTGGAGCAGGGACCTTCTCTCACGATGTGTTTATAGAGTGCCCAGCACCATAGGGCCCTGATCTTTGTTGGGGCCTCCACATGCTTCTCAAATATATAGATCACGTATTTCACCTAATAATTGAATATACCGCTCAAAATATAGCTTCACCATTTTGGCATGCACTATTTCAAGATTAGCAGGGAGATGGATAAAACACATTTTTCCCCCTTCCTCAGTGAGATCAGAGATTCCTGGATGTTTCTCTAGAAAACATAGGAGAAAAAATGCTCAGGTGGAAGTATGCCACTTCATATTTTATGCCTTCAAGATGTAGCCTGGCTCTGTTAAAAAAAAAAAAAAAAAACACTTAAAGCACCATTCAAAGAAATAGACTACAGTGGGATCTGTTAACAGAGTTAAAAACTATTAATCTCAAAGGTCATAGACCCAGTGGAAAGTAACTTCATTGATCTGAAACTGGCTAGTGAGGAAAAAACAAACATTAACCACAATAGAGATGATGTGAACTGGAAAATTGGATGGAAGAGATGTCAAGCCACAGATCAGCAGCAGGTGCCAAAGTGACCTTTCCATAAATGATTCATACAGGAAGAATAATGGCAGGATTTCCAGGTTCGGCACTCAATTAGAAAAAAAGCATAAGGAATTATAAATGGCTGAAGCAGATAATGAAATGACTGTGTCAAAGAGGGAGATTGAGTACCTCTTATTGAGATTCACCAGCTCTTGGAGAGGCCTGAAAGCATTGGTTTGTCAGAATGAGTCTGTGTGCATCCATCTTTAAGCCCTTTGTTAGTATAATATCCTCTTTTGCCTAGAAAAAACTTTGCACACAAACAGATATCCACACCCTACCCCTAGAAAGTAGAAAACACGTTTTTTGGAAGTTGTGCATCCAAGTAATTTCATGCAGTGCCTAGGCACAGGTGATAGGCACCTTAGAAATACCCAAAGTAGCATAGCTTTTAGAAAAATTAGTTTTCATATTGTGCTCCAAAGGAAGCATACCTTGGCATGCCTTCTAAAATCAATATATCAATAAGGAAACATTAATTACAAAATTATGTTTTTATTAAGGCTGAGTTACATCACATTGTAGGATTTTCAATCTCTCTCAAAGTATTTCCTAACCCTATCCAAAATGTCTGCCAGTGTCCTCAAGCTCCCATAAGCTCCTAAATGTTTCTTTATACTAGGGAAAATGAGTGGATTTACTTGCTTTTCCTCAGGAATTTTTAAAATGCTACTAAAATGTTTGTTTTGGTCATGGGGCCTATCCTCATGAATGTTTAATTTTCTTTAGTTTAAATAATTTAAACTATTAAATGATTCTTGTCAGAGAGGTCAATTGTAAGAGTCATTAGACAGTAACTGTTAACTGTGTTTCTGTAGCATCAGGAGAAAAAGGGACATCCACATTTTGCCCAAGCAAGGATAAATTGCCCATATGGCCAGGAACCTGAAAATTTAATCCAGTCTGTATACAGTAGAGAGTATACCACTATTACTTTTAATAGTACAAAGGTGTGGCCTATGCAGACAGCATGTGACAATCTATCTTGATCCGAGACACAGCATTATAGAACTCTGTGGCTTGTATTGTGGCTACCTGTAGCAGGCCCATCATCTGCCTCAGTTTCTCCTCTCAGTAGTCATCCACCGCTTTCCAGGCTAGTTAGACTGCTGAGGTGACTTAGCCCTCCAGCTAAGTCTCAAAGTCTACCCCCTTCCAGAGTTAATCAAGGGCCAAAAGTAAACACAACCCAATCTTCTGCCTCAGATTCTTGCTGGGCGTAGCCACCTCTGTGGGTCTGTCCTCTTCCATGACAGTCTTTAGCCCTTCTCTGGGATCAGCTCCCAGCCCTCCAAGACTGATTCATCCCCCTGTTGTGAGCAGACATACCATCTCAACAGGTGGCAGCACAGGGAGAACCCACACTCACCTGCTACCAGGGTTTCCAACCCTGGGGCCTTAACAATTGAACTCTCTGTTCCATAATGGAAATTGTCCAGTCTTTCCTTCCTGGAGCTTTTTCCTATGTACAGAGCCTAGCCTCCTCATCGGTCCCTTACTGCTCCTCAATGGAACATCCTCTCTCAGGTCCATTTTCACTGGAGCTTTTCCCTTTACTGAGCATAGGCTACCCTGATATCTCCCAGCTGGCCTCTTCTATAGTCACAAGCTACCCTTGTAACATGACCCCAACACTCATTCCCTTTACCTGGAGAAGTGTTAAATAGCTCAAGTGTGGCTGAGTCCCACTTTCCACTCCCCCTTTAATGAGCCAGCTCCAACCTGACACTATCCCAGTAAGGGAAAGTTATTTACCTTATAGTAACTGGAGTTTCTTTGAGATGTGTGGTCCCTATCTGTATTCCACTGTGGGTGAGCATGTGCTCCATGTGCCTCCGACCAAGGAGATAAAGTGCAGGGAGGTCTGACTGCCTCTCCAGTTCCTTCTCCAGTGAGAATCAGAGAAAAACCGAAGCAGAGGGGAAGGAGGGCAGGTAGTGGAATAGAGATAGGGATGACATCTCAAAGAACCTCCAGTTACTACAAGTTAAGTAACTTTGTCTTCAAATACTGGTTCCTATGTGTATTCCACTATGGATGATTGACCAGCAGAACTCAAATAGGAGGAGGGTGCAAAGTCGTAGATGGCAGAGCTGAATGAAGGACGGCTGTTCCAAAAGATGCATCAGCAGAGGAATCCTATACCAAGGCATGATGTCTAGCCAATGTGTGGACTGAGCTTCATGTAGTTGCCTTAAAAATAGCAAGTAGAGGAACCTCTTGAAGTGATGCCATAGATGTTACTTGCACTCTTGTGGAATGAGCTCTTACCCTATGAGGAGGGAGAAGATTAGTTAGCTGACAGCACAGCAAAATACAGCCCGAGATCCATTTAGAGATTCTTTGAGATAATATAGCCTGACCCCTGACCCTTTCTACTGTGGCGACAAATAGTCTAGGGAACTTCCTGATTGTTTTTATTCTCTGCAGGTAAAAAGGTTGTGGCTCTCTAGATGTTGAGGGAATGGAACCTCCTTTCTTCTGAGGATGTCTGAGGTTTTGTGAAGAACACAGGTGTGACATTATTGACATGAACAGTGACCATATAGATCATTGTTGCAACCACTGTTATATATTTGCAGTAGATATGTACAAAGGTTGTCGAGTGAGGTGTCTATGACAAGGTTATCATAGAATCATAGAATATCAGGGTTGGAAGGGACCTCAGGAGGTCATCTAGTCCAACCCCTTGCTCAAAGCAGGATCAATCCCCCACTAAATCCCCAAATGGCCCCCTCAAGGTTTGAACTCACAACCCTGGGTTTAACAGGCCAATGCTCAAACCACTGAGCTATCCCTCCCCCTGGTTATGATTTCCTGGTTATGATTATGCTATCTGTATGTGTGTATCATTTTTGTAGTTGAAGTTATGAATATTGGCTATGTATTTGTATCTCAATGTGTTTGATTCTAAGTAGCATTAGTGAAGCATTTGGTCAGCTTCTTGAGAAAGGAATTTGCAGATTAAGTGCCCAATCAAGAAACACTTAACTGACAATGGCCCTTGGGAGACTCCAATCTACATAAGAAGTCTTCCTGGGAACGTTCAAGGTAGCATGTGAGCAATGGCTGTTCTCCCTGTAAAAGAACTGAGTCATACGTGGACATGTGACTTGCCCATGTGACTCCAAACTCCATCTTGCTGCTGTGATTTTCCACAGTAAGAACAAAGGAGTGTCCTTCCACATGGCAGAGGATATAAAAGGTCCTGGAAACCCATCCATTTTGTCTTCAATCCTGCTTCTTACCTCTGGAGGAACCTTGCTACAAACTAAAGCTCTGAACAAAGGACTGAATTCCCATCCAAGCTGTGGATGTACTCCAGAGACTTGATTTGAACCTGCAGTTTATTCCATCACTGCTACAAGCCTGAATCAAGAACTTTGCTATTACTGTAGGTAATTAATTCCATTTAACCAGTTCTTTCTTTTTAATGAATAAACCTTTCGCTTTTAGATTCTAAAGGATTGGCAACAGCGTGATTTGTGGATAAGATCTAACTGGTATATTGACCTGGGTCTGGGGCTTAGTCCTTTGGGACTGGGAGAACCTTTTTTCTTTTACTGGGGTATTGGTTTTCATAATCATTCATCCCCATAAGGAGTGGCGCTGATGGTCATACTGGAAAACTGGAGTGTCTGAGGGAATTGCTTGTATGACTTCTGGTTAGCCAGTGGGATGAGACTGAAGTCCTCTCTGTTTGGCTGGTTTGGTGTGCCTTAATAGTAAAAGAAACCCAGCCTTGGGCTGTAACTGCCCTGCGCTAAGCAATTTGTCCTGAATTGATACTCTCAGTTGTGTCCCACCAGAGGCCGCATCGTTACAACAGGTAAGTGGATAGATTGTTTCAGGTAAAACTCTAGACTACTTTGAGGGTGAATTACAGTGTAAACTTAATGAAGCCTTATGGAATATAGTGTAAGGAGGCTCCACCATCCATGCCCCAAACTCACTAACCCTTCTGGCTGAGGCGATGGTTACCAGAAAAGTGACCTTCATGAATACAAGAGACATGGAGCAAGAAGCTAATGGGTCAAAACAAGGCTTATTGAGTACTGAGAGAACAAGAGTCAAGTCCCATTGAGGAGTAGGTTTTTTGTTTTGTTTTGTTTTTAAGTAGGCGGGAAGGTTCTGATCAGGCCTTTCCAGAATCTGCTAATCAGAGGGTGAGGGAAGATTGAGTAGCCCTGTGAAGGCAGAGGCTATGCACTGATTGCTGACAAGCAGATCCTTAAGGAACTGACAGATAAACCTGCTGTCTTCAAGGAAAAAATATAGTCCAGAATGAGAGGAATATCTGTAGCTTTTGGAGAAATAAGTCTTTGGTTCTCCCTGTTAGAAAAATGCTTCCCCTTGGCTAGGTTACTCTTCCTATTAGAACAGTGGTTCCCAAACTGGGGTTCGTGAAATGTTACAGGGGGTTCTCAGGAAAAAATTCCCTAATGGCGGACAGAGCTGTCCTTAGGGACCCTGGGCAGCACGGGACCAGCAGCCTCGGAGCCCCTGGACTTCCAAGAGCTAAGCAGATCGAAGCAAGCACATCTATCACACTGAGGAGATTTAAACTTCAAGACTCCTTATAAGAAATGGAAAGGAAGGTGGATATTTTTTGCTGTTTTTAAAAAATAGGCAGCTAGTATTGTTTTTAAAATTATTATGAAGAACAAGTTTAAGCTTTGTTGTAACGTGTGTTGTTTGCTTGAACTGCTCAAGACCTGAATGCTTGTATAAGAGGAACTCTGAGTTGGCTTCTTAGATACCTTCATGCTGTTTCACATCTGATACTTCTTGATGAAACATAGGAGCCTTGTCTTATAACAAGCTTATTCAAAGTGATACAAGCTACGAAAGTGAGATCTTGGAAGAGTGTTGCCATTTTCATTATGTAATAAAAATACTGTAATAAATAATAATTAATAGTGTGTAATAAGCATGTCATAAAAACAAATTTTATATTTCCAAGATCACTGCTTTTATAATTTACACTCAGGTAAAGGAGAAAATCCCTGGAAATATTCTTTTTTAGGAGGGGGTTCGCGAGACTTGACATTTTGGTAAAAGGGGTTCACAGGTTGTTAAAGTTTGGGAACCACTGTATTAGAAGGATGTTCTGTACAGCTTCAGAACATGATTGCTCTAAGAATGATGCCCATGCAAAAACCAGGCTCTGAGTTGAAGCCACTATAGGTTGGGATGCCTGATCTTGCCGTTTCTATGAGTCAGGAGATTGGGAAACATAGGACTAACGATTTGTGCCCGAGATAACATGCGTAGGCGGTTCAGGAACCAAAACTGTCTGGGCCAGTTGGGGGCAATGAGAATAACTTATGCCCTGTCCTGCCAAATCTTGCACAAAACTTGAGGCAGGAATGGTAGTGGAGGAAGGCATAATTCAGATGATCTGAATATGGAAGGAGTAGAGCATCTCATTGTGAGTCGCAATCCGGAGTGTCTTTGGAACAACACATGTTGTACTTCCTGTTTGTTTGGGAGGCAAACAGGTCCCTGGTGAGAATCTTCTATAGAGCAAAAATACTGTTTACTACAGAGTTATGAAGCTTCCACACGTGATTGACTGCAAAGTGTCTGCAGAGAGAGCCTGTTAGCAAATTCTGGTTTCCTGGGAAGCAGACTGCCAACAGGGTGATCTGATTGCCAATGCACCAGATCCACATACTGATTGTTTCTGTACACAGAAAAGGTGAATCTTGCTCCTTCCTGTTTGTTGATGTAAAAGACAGTTGTGATGTTGTCTGACATTATAAGGGCATGGTGACCTTGAATTAACAGGAGAAAGGTTTCACAAGCCCTTCAAACTGCACGCAGCTAAAGAGCATTGAGGTGCATTCTGGACTCTTGAGATGTGCCTTGCACTGTATGGATGCCCATGTGAGTCCCCAGCCCAAGAGGGACATACTGGTAATGATCATCCTGTCTGGTACAGAGATGAGGAAGGGAACGCCAATGAAAACCTGATGGGGATTCTTCCACCATGATAGGGACGATATCACTTTGTTGAGAACAGTCACTATGGTGCTTATGGACTGTTGATTTGGCGAGTTACACAGTTTGAAGGCATACTTGTAGGCAACAAAGGTAGAGTCTTGCAAAAGGCATGACGTAAGTGCATCAGGCCTTATAGTTTAGGAGAGAGAGATTGGTCTTGACAGGCACTCTGGGGTTGGTTTTGATAATATCAAAGCCTGGTCTATAATATCATAGCCTGAAACCTGTCTCTTGGCAAGTAAGCCCTTGCTATAATGGAATTTAAGAACACCCTGACAAAGTCTGAAGTCCGTGCAGGGGTAAGAACAGATTTTTCAGCATTTACGCTGATCTTGGAGAGGAATTGTAGCATTGTCAAAGTCAATGCCTGGGCCTCTTGGTGTGACTTAGTGACAAGTTGCTAATCGGTGAGGTAGGGGAAGACTGTGAAATCACGGTATCTGATATAGGCTGCTATGATGAGAACACCTTGGGGGTAAAGACACTGGGGTGATAGCAATGCCGAAAAAAGAGTACTTTGTACTGAAAGTGGTCGGAGCAGACTATGAATCTGAGAAAGCAGGGTGAATGTCAATGTTGAGAGCTATATACAACATGTTTTTTTTCCCCAGGGATGGAATTACGGATGCTAACATGACCATAGGAAACTTAAGTTTGCAAATAAAGCTGTTGATATGGCAGAGGTTGAGAATGGGTGTCCAACCACCTTTGGAGGGGAGGGGGGCGCCTAGAAAATATATCAAGTAAAACCGCCTCCTTTGGTACCAAAGAGGAACCCACCTTATCATTCCTCGCTGTAGGAGAGATTTCTTGTTTGAGAATGATCTCGAGAGAGTGGCCACCAAGAGGGATGGGGAAGAGGGTTTTGGAGGGGGCAGGGATGCAGACTCTATAGTATATAGTCAGAATGGATGATGCTGAGCATCCATTTGTCCATTGTTATTGCACTCCAGTGTTGAAAAAGAGTGCCAGACAACCCCCAAAGGACATGTGGGAGTTGGAAGGTGTTTGACACAGTGGTTTGCAGCTCTTGAGCTCCTGCCAAAAATAATGTTTGGAACAGGGCTGGCATTGGAATGAGGAACCCACAGCAGATGATGTGGAGAAGTGGGTCTTTTGAGCTCTCTGCCTCTTATGGGGTGGCACATAAGGTCTCTGGTGGAAGAACTGTTGAGCCATCGGTCTAGGTGAGTGTTTCCCATTGAATTTTCTTTTGGGGGCAGGAGTGTATATTCCCAGGGAGCAGAGGGTGGCCCTGGAGTCCTTTAAAGTGTGTAAGGTCATCCATCTTCTGATTAAACAGATGAGTCTCATCAAAGGAAAGGTCCCCAATGGTATTCTAGACCTCCCTGGGAAATCCAGAAGCATGGAGTCACGACTCCCTGCTCATCATGATGGCAGTAGCCATTACCCTGGAAGATGCATCAGCTGCATCCATTGCTGATTGGAGATGGTCCTGGCAACCATTTTGCCTTCCTATATGAGAGCCTGGAAACAAGTTCTGTCCTGCTATGGGAGACTGTCAAAGTCCGCAAATTTCAAATAGTTCAGGAAGTCATACTTAGCCATTAGTGGTTGGTAATTGGCTATCTTGAACTGGAGGCTAGAAGAAGAAAAAACAAAAAAAAACAAAAAAAAAAACTTTCCTTCACAATAAGTTGAGACCGTTGCCCTCCTTATCAGTCAGGGTAAACTGGGGTTGTTGCTGCTTAGATCTCTCTGTAGAAACTTGGACCACTAAATAATTAGGAGCAGGGTGAAAGAACGGAAATTCCGCCCCATTGGCTGTGACATAGTACCATTCCTCTGCCCTCTTAAGGGCAGTGGCACAGGTAGCTGGGGTATGCCAGACCACTCTAGCTGGCTCCAGAATGGCTTTGTTAACAGGGAATGCTATTCTACTGGAGCTGGAGGACTGAAGAATGTCCAGGAGCTTGTATCAAGGATCCTGTACCTCCCCAAGAGGAATCTGCAACTCCCTTGCAATTCTGCAACCAAGTTCCTGGAGTTGCTTATAGTCATCAGGGGAATGGAGACATCAGAGTCACTGCCTCATCTGGTGACGAAGACGGCAATCTCATTGGATCCAGTGGAACCACTGGATCTGGCATGTACTCCTCCTCCTCAGTTGGATGCGGGGCAGCTCTGGTTGTCACCTCAAAAGGGGAGGGAAGAGGTGACTTCTTAACAGACCTGACAGACTCTGTGGGATGGAACTGGTCCCATGGCCCCCAGTATGGCCAGTAGGACGGGTCAAATGGAGGGTGGTCCCCAAAGCATGAGGTATAACTGTTTCAAGGCGGACGATGAGGTGGAAGTTGGTCCCAGGCTGGCCCAGGTCTTTTGACCAGGAAGGTGTCTCTTGGAGGAGAAGGGCATAACGATTCATTGGGTAGTTCAGAATCTCCCCATAAGAAAACTGCTTCTGCTTCCTACAGTGGTACCAACAGTGCTGCTGGGGGCAAATCATAGCCGAAAGATGGAATGGGAGACAAACTCCTCCCAAAAGCCAGCTCCCTTGGTGGAGTCATGACCTCCCTCAAAAGGGAAGGAGCTGAAGGAGGAGGAGACTCAGGGTCTGTGAGAGTGAATATGTCCTCAGGAAGAGCATAGGTCTTGGCCCTTCCTGGTGCAAGAGGGGTCCTGGCTACCCGAACCACCAGAGCTGCAGTAGAGACAGTCTGTGCCATAATCTATGTCTGTGAAACCGCAGGTGACTGATGCTCTTGGCAAGTGGTCTTCATCAGTGCCGGCAGATCCCAGGATTAGTGCTTGGAAGGTCCCGGAGGCACTGTGGCTGCCAGGTCGCAACTGGTGCCGATGGAGCCCTAGACTTGTGAGCTTTCTTATCATGCCTCTGAGACTTAGGATCTATTAAGTTCTCTGGGGCTGAGCTATTGCTTGGTTTAGTCCGGTCTGGATCCGACTTCTTTGAAGTGGATTTAGAGGAAGACTTAGCCTCATGCTTATGACAATGCTCCCTGCTCTCCCAACAAGACTCTGCTGAGGGATCTGTGGGGATAGATTCCCTCACTCCTGATTTGGACCTCACGGCAGGAGGTTCACTTCTTGCTGAGTCAGGCTGATGTATGGGGGGGTTCCCCAGCCCGGGTCTGATTGTGGCCTTATGGCTTTTTCATTAGGTGCTTCCTAAGGTGAAGTTCCCACCCTTTCCGGGTTCGACTGGAGAACAAATGGAAGATACTGCATCTTGCCACGATGTGGGCTTCCCCAAGGATGTACAAGCAGCGTTGATGGTCCTTGTTGACCAAAAAGGATCACAGGCAGGAAGCACAAATTTTCAAGCCTGGAGTCCTGGGCATAAGCCAGTACATGTGTGCGGCAGGGAGATGCTCCCCAGGTCAGGGAGACTAACTATAAAACACAAACTATCAGATAAAAACTTCAAAACTCTAGAATATAGAACTATTTACAGATATCTAAATATATATTCACAGATGAAGAAAGCTGAAGCTTTCGACATTGGAGGTTCTGACCTGAGCCATGCAGCGATCAGAAGGAATTGGAGAGGCAGTTGGTCCACCCCACCCTTTATCTCCTCAGTTGGAGGCACAAAGTGAGCCGAGGCACAACGTGAGCCAAGGCACATGTGCGGACCAATGTACATTGCTTTCAAAATCCTCTGGCTCCAGGCAATTGAAGCACATGCGAACCCACATTAGAATTATGCATAGGGACCAGCACTCAAAAAAGAAAGATGGTTTCAAGATTCCTCGACCCACTGAAGTTGGGTGTGCTAACATTGGTTAAATAATCACCACCAGAGAATCTCTCAAATATATAATGCAAGGTCCTTGGTGATGTCAACCCTTTCCTTCAGAGAGGTGAGAATAGAGAATCATTTCAGTATTACTTTCCCTGCTTTTATTTTTAAACCTACGAGCCTATTGTGGTCATTGAGTAGGACTTTTGTCAGCTCTTGAATCCTCAGTTTGTCACCAAGAGAACCAGAAAACCGCTTCCTGAACTTAATGGCAAGGGACAGCATACACACGTGTACACTGTTCTAACCAATTGCAAAAGCAAACACTTAAACATTTAGCACCAATCCACATTCATTAGGAGGTCTCTCTAATCTCCTCCGTTTGGCAAGAAACATGTTTGGCATTAGTTGCACACATCACTCAATTAACTGAAAAAGTCACGCTGCGGGCATCAGCAGAGCAGTGAGGTAGCACACAATTCCATTACGTGGGAGACCCACCTTTTACAGTAGACTCAAGGGTAGGGTCACATCTGGGGCTTAGAGAACGGCTGAGCTGGCATGTTATAATGAATTAGTAGAACAAATCTATTAAGCAGAAACTGTGTGTGGTTCTCCTTTTCAATTCTGAAAATATACCCCATGGAGAAAAGATAGGAAAGTGGGAGGAAAGGATAGCTCTTCTGCTCTCAGAACACAACTATTCCACTCCATCCATGGAAGATGTTGGTTTTTCTCCTACACATTCCCTTCATAAAAATCCATTGATTTGGCTTCTTGTAGCCACCAAAGGCAAAAGGAAGAAATAAACAAAGGTAATAAATTAAGAGGTAAAAAGATTAGAAAATAAGCATTAAACTGATTTCCATAGAATACAGTATGTATTGGCATTGACACCAAGCTATGGCAAATAAAAACTCCACACAAGTTGTGGTTTAAGCTAACAGCTGCAACCTTAAGAAATACATGGAAAATTAAAAATCCCAACAACTCCTGGCTGTCAACGCTAGTTCAGTGCAATTACCGCCTCAAAACTATGGCCACAAGCAGCTCCAAAACCGACAAGAGCCCTGGCTGGGTACAGCCAAACAGCTGCCTTCTTAAGCTGGGCATGAAATACTGGTACTTTTAATCTGTGAATGATATAAACAGCCTCCACCCATCCTACCACTCATTACATCCCATTGCCCTCTCACTCCTGGCCCTGTACTAGAGTTTGGCATAAGCCTCAATATGATCTATTATTGCAGAGAATTCCTGTGTACACAACATAGTACTGTACACACAACTCTCCACCCCCAAAATGCATGGCAGACCTCTTGACTGTTTCTCAGGAACCCTCTATACCCCACTTATTTACCACATGATCAAGGAAAGGCAAAAACTCCCAGCTGCAGCAGGTCAATTCTGCACTGCAGGAAAAATTCCTTCCCAACCCCAAATGGTGATCAGCTGCAGCCCAGAGTACATAGGGAAACATGGAATGTACCATGGTGGTGGCCCATATATTCCTCTAACTGGGAAGGGAGGAATGAAAGAGAGGAACAGCCACTTAACTAATCTGCACAATGTAACCCCCCCAACCCCGACCAGAAAGTATTCTCCCACTTCCCCATACCAGGCCAATCAAGGGCATGCAGTGGGCAAAAAGAACTGCCTTTCATTGGTATTTGGTGTAAAGAACTATCCCTTCACTGTCACTGTATGTTTATCTCAGTCCCAACCCAATACTGTGTTTGAGATCAACTGTGGTCCTGATATGCAGAGCATTCCTCCCACAGAGAATGAGCACAAGCTTGAACATGCCCCTCACCTAGCCATGTAATTAAAAACTGTTCCATCTGAAGTCTCACATCAGTAAGAAACATGTCAGTACTTATAGCCAACAGATCAGCCCAGTAACCCTGCACATCAGAGTACCCTTAGGAAATACTTGGGCCTGATCACAGCACCTGCTTTTTCTCCCTGAAATGTACTAGTCTCTCCCTATTTGCAACTCCTCTTATCTACTCAATCTCAGGTTGCCTTGTGGTACTGCAACATACCTGCCTTCGAGGCAAATTCAGACAACTGAGAGCAAGATAAAATGCTGTGCTGCACAGATGGCTTTTGACTTGAACAAAGAGACCCATTCTAGTCCCACCAGTGAGATCATCTTTCCTCAGGTGAATGTTTATCAATATCTTTAGGTAATCCAACCATACTTCCTTAGAGCTGAGTACAGATCAAGACTCTTGGTGTTGGGCCGCTGCAATTGTTCATGCTCCATCTGGAAGTCCAGTTGCAACCCACTCACCTGTTGCAAGCTGTTGAAGGGCATAGTGGCTGACACGTGGCTGTAGATCTGGATTCTCCATGGACAGTGTCTCACAATCTCACCAGTAAAGTAAATAGAAGATATTGCAAGCACAGAACAAAGCATCAGTAAAACACCATGCCAGTGCCGCACTGGGGGAAGGCAGTGTAGACTAGAAGAGTTCATACAGCTGACATTAGCAGTTGAACCAGCAACAGCCAATGGATTCTACTTAGGATCCAAGTCTAGCACAACCAGTGAAATAGCAGCTCCAAATGAAGGTAGAACAAATTCTCCCCCAACCCATTTTTCAACACCATTCCAAACTGAACCATGAGCAGTACACTACCATCCCCAGGCAAGAACAGAAGGCCTGGTGCAGCTGGTCAGAAAGGGAGATAGATTGTTGAGCATACACATATACCATGTTCCCTGAGTACTCTGGAAAAGACCCTGTGTGCTTGATCTATTTTGGAAAAATGCTATCTGAACACAACAGCACCCCACATCCACTGGGAGTCGTCCAGCCCTGTGCCTGGCCAGAGTAATCACATGACAAATGAGGCATTAGATTGCCAATTCAAAATGTTCCACAAAGGCTACTACCATCAAAGTATAAGAACCACGGAGATGGATGTTCTGAAGAGCTACCAGCAGAGATCAGCTCTTCTGAGTGGTGACAGACTGATATAATTCCTCTCCTCAGAAGTTGTTAATTCAAAGCCTCTAGAATTATGCACACCAAGAAACTTATTCACACCTAAGCAAAGTCTGCTGAGTGAAGGAAAATACCCAAGAGATGATATGGTAGACAGGGCCAGCCCTAGCTAGTTTTAAGCTCTCCACAGTTCACTCCTTCCCCACATTTCTGTATTCCCTCCTTTGTAACCCCCATCTCCACACTCTGTATTCTGTCCTCATTGTTTCATGCCCTCCTCCCTTTGGACTCCCCTTCTCTTTTCCAAGTTCTATCCCATACTTGTTTCCATTCATGCCATCTACACTCATTCTAATCTCTCTTCCCCCTCTTAATTTCAGAGTCCCACCTTAACCTCACAGCCACCCATGCCTTTTCCCTCCAACCTCCATGATATCTGCTCCTTCCACTCTCAAGTACCCCATTAAAAGACAAAATGATCTGAACTTACCCACTTTCTCCCAAAAATGTTTGTGCACAGAGAGCCACCTCTGAATGAGTTCCTTAAGGTTTTCTTCTTAGCGAAGAAATGTTTATTTGGAAACCTGTATTAAGTTATAATTTTGCTTCAGACATTTATCACCATTTTGTTCTACATGACTTATCAATTTCATACTTGCAAGTGAGGTAAATCTGAATGCACAATATGAAAAATAATCAGTATAGTAGCATCATATACACATAAAACAGCTGACCTCGATTCTGAATGTTCTACCAATAAATATTGGTTTTAAAAACAGAAAGCAGAAGCTCTAATTATTAAAACTTGAAGTACTAAGAGTGGAGAGATCACCTTGGCACTTTGTGGTCATTAGATATTAGGAAATTTTGCCTTGTGGTATGAACATATTGATATAGTAATGGATTTAGCTCCTACTATTATCATATGGTTTATAAGGAGATACTATTCCTATATTCTACTTAGGAGGAAAATAAACCACGTAAGAGTGATTTGTATGATGTTTTGGTTACTCTGGATATTTATGTTGAGGCTGCAATAGAATTTCTTCTGTGGTGCACATACATTAGATGTAATAGAATAGAATTTATTATAGCTTAGTACATTAGGGAAAAGAGGAGACTCGTAAAGAAAGCAATGCAATACAGACAATTTTTCCTCAAGCAATTGTACATATCAACTGTTCTGTAGCCACAATGAACTCTCTAGGTAATGGCTATAGTATATATAATTTTTTATTATAGAAATTTATTTCTCCCCTCCCACAAGGGACCAAAAAGGAGTTGTGTCTACTTGTAAAGGATGCAAATGAGATCACATGGAAGCTTTGTGGTTAAAATAGTGTAATCCTTTTCATAGTTAAGACCATTTTATCCAGCACACAAATGTTTTCCTCTTAACTGTGAAAGTTGGCTGACCTGTCAAAATGTTCCTATGAAAATTTATACAAGTATTGCATGTTCTTTGTAAAAGGATTGCAGATATACAGATTAAGTTCATAGTAGATGCCAAATATACTGATATGTGGATATAGATTATATATACAACTATTAGCAGCTGTATCAAGATGTATATCATCCCATCTGATTTCCAATTACATAGACACAAACAGGAAATAGATATTTGAGGCTTTTTCCTTTTCAGTGAGTGAAGATAGTAATGTGTTGCTCCTAATTCTGTTACTCTCTCCATAACTCAAAATGGCTATTTTCTCTCTTACACAGGTTTGTCAATGTGGCTCTGATATAATTGGTTCCTATACCGTTTAGGCAGTTTAGCTACTGTCATATAGAAATCACCCTAGTAATTCCATGTGGAATTCCAGTATATCTTTAGATAGCAATGTTATGTAAGCTGGTTTCAGCAAAATGCTGGAAGACAACTGAGGGCTGACTGGAGCCAAAAATGTTTATTTTTTCCTCAGGTTGGTGATTAAACTCTGAAGGATTTTTATTGGAGTCAGGTAAGGGAGGCAAATGGGGATCTGCTCATTCCCATATTTCCCTGTCATCTTAGTTTTAGAAGAGGGGTGGAATACTCCCTGCAGAAGACCTGATTTGGTTGTCTGCTGATAGAGGTGATAGCAGCCACAGGAAACAACAGGGTTGTCATCAATCTTTATACCTTTTAAGTGTAGGACAATCTGAAGGGAGTTGGTTAAAGAAGGCAATGATAGGGGTAAAAATGCTTGCTGATTTTGTTTTCTCTGTGACTATATATCTACACACACAGACACACACGATGGGGATAGCTAAGATCATCAAATAAATATTGAAGAGTAGGATACAAGCTGATCCAATACAAGCAAAAACTGCACCACCTGTCTGTACCTTCTTTGTGCAACTAAGATGAATAATGTTTGATGAATATTTCATTACATTATATACAAGGCCTCATTTATCACTTGTCAACTTCTCCAAAAGCCAATATAGCACATCACAGGTTACATGAGTTTTGATGACACCAAGTGCTATAGTCAATCAACCAAACAATAGTAAATACATTATGCATCCAGATGATTGAGCACTCAAGTGTACAAAACAAACATAAAATACCATGGACATAACAGAGACACCGGTTTTATGGCTCATTACAAAATTTGTAACACACCCTGCTGCCTAACACTTGGTTGCCCACTTAATTTCAAGTGGTCTCCTACAGCACGTATGAGCCCCTTATGCTTAATCTGTTCCACCTTGTATTTAGCTGGGCACTCTGATTACCTTCTCCAGACCTGAGAAGGAGCTCTGTGTAGCCTGAAAGCTTGTCCTTTCTACCAACAGTCGGTCCAATAAAAGATAGTATCTCACCTACCTTGTCTTTCTCATAAAATACTGAGGGTTTGTTTTTTTAATTCCACAGTAAAATCCACCAATTTTGTTAACTGAGAAGCTGAATTTTACTGTACCAGCAATTTGTTCTATGTTTCTCCTATTAAAATCATAATGTGTCAGGTTCAGTGCATCCTCAGTAAATAATGAACATAATATTTTATCAGTAATTTAGGACAACTATACAGCTTCAACTTACACCTCTACCCCGATATAACGTTGTCCTCGGGAGCCAAAAAAATCTTACTGCGTTACAGGTGAAACCGCGTTATATTGAACTTGCTTTGATCCACTGGAGTGTGCAGCCCCGCCCTTCCCGGAGCACTGCTTTACCGCGTTATATCCGAATTCATGTTATATCGGGTCGCGTTATATCGGGGTAGAGGTGTACTTTAATTTTCAAACTGAGATAGGTACAGAATGCTAATTTGAGATAACACTTAAATATTTAATATATTATAAATTGATATTTTTATTATGTTTAATGGCTATGAATAAAAAAATTCACAGGCAAAAGACATTCTCTTGACATGGCAGAGGAATTAAAAGCCAATTTAATTTCAAACTTATGATGATTAAAAGGCACTGAATTAGATTTTATAGAGTGAAAAATGACACTGTAGAATTATATAGCTCACTTTAACTACCATTTCACTTTACCTATAAAACTACATCTTTGAAAATCTATAATCCAATTGTCTTCCATCACTGTCATAAAATTGACTTCTCTGTAGTCAAACAAGAATGCTGGGTGACAGCTATTCTTACTGCGCTCTAGAAGAATGTGTCAAAGTTACAGACTAGAGGGGATTTCTGATATCTGGCAAGCTTCTAGTAATTAGTTTTATAATCAGTTTAACCTATTTTAAGATGCAAGTATATGGCTAGATGATTTAATGGGTTACTGGACTTCACCTCCGGAAATCTGGTTAATAATTTTTGACTACATTATAGTTGCCTAGATCGTGGACATTTGTCCACAGTGTAATACTACATTTTAAAGCACAATTGCCAATTCATGCTCAGGGGAAACCTAGAATTTGACTAGCCAAAATGTTTCAGGTCTTGACTGAAGCGCAGATGTGGAAGCTTATGCAGCAAATGTACAGACTATAGGCTTGGTTCTAATCAGTGCTATATCATCTTCCTTTCAAAAAGAGTTCAAATTCACTCACTGATGCTGTTTTATACAGGAAGAGTGGATGACTCAGTGGATTAGTAGTGCAATATGGAGTCCGTCTGTGATATTGAACCATATTTCTAGCCCTCAGGAACCTTCCCTCTCTCATCAGTTAGAGAGAAAGTGGAGGGAAAGAAGAAATATCCTTCCCTTCCCACCCAAGCAGTCTGATGTGGAGAAATGAAAAAGATGGAGCTGCAAAGGCACAAAATAATCAGGGTATCCTCATGACATTGCATCACCAATAAGTCACTGATTATGGACAAAATGCAATATGAAGATGGTTATTTTTTGGCTCTCTGAGACACTATCTGATGACAAAGTAGTTCTCCAGCTCTTAGAAACTGAGAATTATTAACTTATCAGTTTCTAATTGGCCCAAGCTGGTACTGACCTTAACCCTTCACCATCTGCTGGATGTTGGTGGCCTGTATAAAATAATTTGGTATTCTTACTTATGCGTCCCTGTCACAAAGTCACATTGGGCACCCTTCTTGGCATACTATGAGTCCAGTGAGTGAATGGGCATGAAGACTCAACTATCCTTCCATTTTAGAAAGGAAATAATTAAATTGTAATGGTGAGGCACGTATCAAGAGATTGCATTCCGCTTCACAAGTTTACTTTTTCTAATTTAATAGGCAAACAGAAAAAACATGCGAAGTGTGGAGTGCAAACATTCTTTGGTTTACTCATAAAATAGAAGACATATCAAACAGCAAAAAAACTTGGCAATTAAATACATTGCAAAGTTCTTTATAAGCTTCCGCACAAAAATTCCTCAGGTGTTTGAAATGTTTTAGCACGTTACAGTGTTTGGGGAGTCACATATTTTTTGTACCAGTGAAAAGAACTAGATAACATTTTTTGATTTAATCTGTGGTATTGTAAATGCCTTCTCTCTATTTGTTAAACAGTTGTTACTATATGTAACCCAACAACATAAGCTCACTATATACAAAGCAAACTGCTGTGGAATTTATTTAGCCTTCAGATGCTTATGTTATCTAAATTCACATTACCATATATGTTATCTTAATGTGCAGAAATACATCGACCCTTACGTTTTCAGAAGAGGATGGATATAGTAGCAGGACTCCCATGTTAATTAATGAGCGTTCTTAGCTCACCCACTGCATTTTATCTTTTAATTGCACATGGAGTTTTAAAATTCTGAAACAGAATTATATATCACAGGTGCTTTCTTCTACCACACACTATTCAGTCTGTAGAATGCATTTTCCAAGCCAGGCTGAATTATTGTAGTTTACTGTTCCTGAAATAATCAAACTTAACAGGCATCAGAGTTGATCTGCAAGGGTCACTGGGTAGGTTTTCAAACCTAACTGATTTTCATTACTGGACTGCAGATTAACAATGCAGTTCAAATGCTGCACAAAAGTATCAGGGATATGACAACTGTAAAACTGAACTGTTCATAAAGGCAGCACAAGAAAGCTGTTATCTACACATATACATAGAGCACATGTGAATATAAATGCATCAAATATATATTCTTTTTAACATGTGAATTAAAGAAATTACAGAATGTACCATCACCATGCCAGTCTGATACAAAAAATAGCCTTTTGATGATTTATAAATATTACTCTAAATGTAAAATTACATAGTTGGATTGTTTGACTACATATAATTTCATTTTATCATCTACTTCACAAGAGTCTTCCTCTACTTGAGCAGCTCCGTTTCACAACCTTTATCTAGCCGTTTCCTTAGGCAAAGCACATTAAAGCAGTATTGTTCGAAGTCTTTGTTCCAGGTTGACTGGGAATAGCAATAGATGGCTCATAATACTCAGTTTGGTAAAGATTTTTCTGAAGCATCTGTTATATTCAAAAAAACTACTTTTGTATGGTCCCTTATTCCTTCATAAATCAGCAGTGTTCCTTCTACAAATTATACACGAGCAGTCAACCGTAATGCGAGTACTTATATGTTTCCCTCATCTAGCATTTTGTTGACACCATCACAGAGTTTCTGCAAGTGGGGCTTAAAAGGTCCGAAGGGATTGTATAAGGCAGCCAAAAATTCGCAATCAGAGAAATGATCAAACACGTTGTTGACACGTCCATGTGATTTTGCAGTTAGGTGGCGTTGGATGATTTGATGAAGTATCTCTCTACAATCATTCAACAATTTGGACAAAAAAATCCTGTCAAAGGTATAATCCACCTGATGGAAACTGACCACGGTTTTAGCCAGCTGATGAACCTTCTTCTTAAACTTCTCCATCAGTGCTATTTCTTCCTGATTAAACTGGTTATTCCTGTAGAGAATTGCCAATTTGATGACTGTTTTGATGAGATTTTTAATGATCTTTTCTGCTTCTTTCTTGTTTTGAGTGTATTCCCTTGTCACTCTGTAGAGCTCATCTAAAACATCACTGCTGGTATCGTCTATCAAGGTAGTTGCTATTGATTTGGATACCATTTTGCCAAGGATCTTCTTCTGGGCCTGAATGGCCAAGTTTTTGGAATTGAAGATATCCGTGGCCACTGGAAAAAAACAGAGTACAATCACTAGATCATTACAGGCACATTACTGACAGCATGTTAAAGAACATTTTCCTGCCCATATCCATTTATTTTACAGTTGGCATACCATATTCCTTCAAAAGTAATGGAATTAATCATCAATAATGTGTGAAAACTGCAGTTTCGGTTCACAGACTTCCTGTGGCTCTTGGTATGATTTGTGTAGGTCTGCATTCACTGAGTTTGTTTTGGGTTTGAATGAACACAAAAAACTAAGTGAAACTCAACCAAAGTGGATGAACATAAAGGCCTAGATAAAGCGAATAAACACGTGTGAACACAACAATACAGATTTTGCTGGGACACGAATTGGCTTCTGGCTGCACCCCCCCAGTAGTTTTAGGCTGTCTGAAAGGAAACCCTTCATCTGTTTACATTCATTTCACATATGGAAGGTTTTCTTTGCAAACACAGGACTGGATTTTTTTTTTTTTTTTTTAATAAGATGAAAGCATATTCTGCAGATGCCCATGGGCAAAGTTCTACATTTGGAAGAGAAAGTTTCCTACTAGCCATGTGTATATATGTTCAGATACACAGTTGCCAGCACATATAAAGGGTATTTGTTCAAAGGGGCATTTGTTAAGCTATAAAACTATATTTCCTCCTTCACAGCATCTTTGAAAAACTCACAACAGAATCCTATTCTAGGATTTGGAAAGCTCCCAGCCCACTTAATGAAAAAGTAACCACATTCTGCACAGTTAATTAATTAAAAATCTTAGATCATTTGAGTATATCTTTTTAAAGAGCTAGTTCTTACCAGATGAGGATACTGAAGTACCAAAGAACTCATTGTTAGCTATTTTGGGAGCAGTAATCAAGCTCACAAGACAAACCGGCTTTTCTAAACCATGTGGGTCTGAGAAACAGCTAAGGATCATAACTAGCCAATCAGAAAAGTGAAAAATACTTCAACAGTTTTTGTATTTTTAAAATTTAATAATAAATCTGTGTTACTATTTAAATAAAAACAATCAACATATTTTAAAAATCATCAAGTATGGAAAGCCACTAACCAGTGCTTAGGATCATAGAGATCTATTTTTATCAAGTAAAGATGAGCTTCCTTTGAATTATGATTGCCCCTTTACTATAACAAAAATAATTAAAACCACATCCCCTATGTTTCCTAAATGCTCCTTGATCATCTTCTCACCAAACCATGAATATTGTCCTTCCCTGGCTTTATTTGTTAAGGCCAAAATCTCAATGATTTCTGATGTTCCACAAATTTATACAGATTTCTTCTGCTTTGATAGGAGCACTATGATGGCTTACAAAGTACCTTTCCAACTCTTCAGGAATGAAAATGCAAAAACAAAAATTTATTTCATTATTTTCCTCTTTGGATTTATACAAATGCTAAAAAGGGCATTTATCCAGATGCTATAGCCACCCTTGCCTTAAAACTATATCACAAATAATACCTCAATATAACTTAAAGAACTTGCTACTAGCAAGCACCCCTCCTCAAATCAGCCTCTAACCATTTCCTATCCTTACAAACCCAGCCATTAATGGTTTTGACACTCCAAAACCCCACACAGAGAGCTTTTCTAAAACAAAGTCATAATTGAACATTTGACTTTTTCTTAAAAAATAAAAACAAAACAAAAAGACCCAGCCTTAAACATATGATTACGGTGGTGTTAGCAAATAAAGAGTTCTCTCTCACCTGCATATGAATGTCAGATTCTGAATGGTTTCCCTATATGTTATTAAAATGCTGGGGCTATGTCGCTTGTACTACTTTCTATACATCTACATTAGTGCTGTTAGAGCACAAGTCAACTTTCATTTCTTTAATTTGTCATCATTCCACAAGTTTTGATCCGGCTGTCAAATACAAACTCTGTATCTTAAAATGTTATTCTAAAACCCAGTTGGACTATATTATGAACATTTATTTCTTGGTTTCTCTCTTCTGTTATCAACACCAGAAAAAGAATTGAAGAATTAAAATGCAATTTATTTACAAAGTACTTAAATAAAACTGAGTTTAAGTACTGAAAGGAATCAGTCTTCAAAGTAAAGACAAAATTTCCCTTGAGAAAGTTAAAATTTTACTTACTGTTCATCAACAAGTAGAATTACAGCTTTTACTGAGATGGTGATGCCAAAGTCACGTTTCAGGTATAGTCACAATGTGTATGAGGCGAAGACTGGACTGGTAGCTTGTTAATTAAATTTAACACCAATACTTTATCACAGTAGCCTAATATACTCCCCTCAAAGAGCATCGGAATCTGATACAGATTTAAAGTTTTTTCATCCTCTCTCTGTGACAATCTCATAAAAGCATTTTCTTCTGAACTACCTTTTTCTTTTCAGCCTGAATTGCTCCATTTCACTTTGGCAACTCAAAATGCAAAAATTACAGTGAAGTAGTTTCACTTCCTTGAAAGGAAAGCTTAAAGGAAATTGCATTGCTGAGCAAGCAATGTAACATTAATAGCCGTTATTGGTAACTGACATCTGGGACAATGAACAAAAATATAGAAAGAACAAAGGTAAAGTAACTTAGAAAGGGCATACTTGGTTCTTTGGAAGGGAAGGGACCCCTATCTCCCGTAGCTAAGTGCTTATTTCCTGATTTCCTATTTATGAGCTATTCATTCAAACTAAAAATGAACTTATTTGAACAAAACATGTTTAAACTAAACAGGCCCAAACTAAAATCAGATTTTTGATTACCCAAACTAGGCCTGCAATATATTAACAGAGAAGTTATTAAATATTTTTCCTATAGGTTTGCATTAGCGATGCGTATGAAGCAAACCTCCAGATCTCAACCTCTGCACTTTCTGGGGAAGGTTTGAAATCTGAAGTTTAACTTTTTTAGCCACATCTCTAGTTAATGCATATTCTAATACACTGGTTTAATTATCTTTTGCCCTTAGCTGTAAAACTTATTTGACCTTCAATCCATTAGCAAAGGATGGCTTCCAAAACATTCAATCATTAGAAATCCAACAAGATAATAACACGGATTTTTTTTTATTGTAGTAAATGTATTTGTAGAGGGAATACAGGATATGTCCATTAGCAACTCAAGACCATTCATGAAACTTTTCTAAAAGCCAGATTCCAAAAGCAAATAGGTTTTCCATTCTAGCCTGCAAAGTATAAAAGATTAACAACAACAACAAAAAAAGAGTAATCGCTGGCTGAACATTGCATGCTGAAAGAACACATTTCGAGAAATGTGGCAACTGATTTCCTGCCTGTCTTCCTGCATGGACAAGTGCATTTGCCGCAGTATTGCTGTGGGTTTGAATCATGTTACAATCTTTGCACAAGATTAGGATCTTACATTCTTAGTAAGATAGACTTCTAGAGTGAGGGGCACTGTCTTACACCTGAGGGGCATCTACTTGAAAACAAGTGGGAGGAGCAGTACTGTTAGTGCCAAGTGTTCAAATATCACAAGTGGCTTGAATTCATGAAACTTAAAACCAATACTTTTTTATTTATTATTTTCTTACTTATTATCTGCTGGGTTTTGAGCCTTTAAGGTTTATGTTTTCAAGCAATAATAAGTGCTAGAAATTAAAAAAAAAAAAATACTGAGGTCATCATCTTATCACATGATTCCAGCAAAATAAAAACCACCAAATATCATTAAACTTGTGATAAAATTGCAGAAGTTGACAACACTGCAGGAGCAGCTTCTGACAGATGAGTGGATAAAATCTGCAGCAGGCAAAAGTAGACAATCCTGTGTGTATTCCCAGAACCCTGTCTCTGCCACACATTTTACTGTGCACTGATCATAAAGCTAAAAATATAAGAGAGGCAACCTGATGTTTTGAACTCTGCCATCATAACGTGTAGCTTCTTCCTAATTAGTGTCACATTTTCTAAGGCTTTGGACATTATCTTTTTAACGAAAGACTTGATGCTTAGATTCTAATGTGCAATAAATACTACAGATCATATCTTGGGTGAAAGCATATTAAATTTAGCTCTTTAAAAAAAAAGAGCGCAAAACATTCCTTAATGTACTGCAGCAGTTCCCAGACTGTGGTCCTCAGAACACATGCCAGTGTTCTGCAGCAAGCTGGCTGGCACTATTGCTCCTTGTTTTCAGGTGCTTCTACGGGTGTTCAAAAGTAGCTGAAAACAAGAAGCCACCCTAGCTGCTTTAACAAAGAACTGATACTACGGAGGAGAGGAAACAGGAGTCAGCCACATGGAACAGAGCCAGCAATGGGACTGGAGCTGCCAAACAACAGTAGGAGTGGAGAGAAAAGGGACTGAAACAGCTGAACAGAATATCCAGTGGAATAGAGGGAGGAGAGGACCAGATAGCTTGGACAGTCAGTCCAGGGGAAGAAAACTAAAGAACAGAAGTAATAGCAAGGAGAGAGAAAGGAATACAATAGATATGAGGGGAATATCAAATGAAGAGCAAAAAAGAGCAACTAACTTATTTCAAAAATGACAAAGCAACAACCTTCATTAAATGCCTTCCAAATAGCAAATGTCTCCATATAGGCCATTATTATGGTAGGCACAAGGAAGTTACATGATGGCTATAGGAGATGAGGCAGATCCACAAGGTAATCACTCTGAAAAGATGATCTATACTTAGAATACATTTTAAGGTGAGAAGGCACCAGCGTGACTATCTAATCTGATCTCCTGTAAGGGTTAAAAAACCCCACAGGATTACTGGTCTAGTGGATGGGGAGAAGCAGTCGACGTAATACATCTTGATTTTAGTAAAGATTCTGACACAGTCCAAACATGACAATCTCTGAGGAAACCAGCGAAATGCAGTCTAGGTGGAATTACTAGAAGGTGGGTAAACAACTGTTAGAAAGATTGTACTCAGAGTAGTTATCAATGGGTCACTAGCAAACTGGGAGGGCATATCTAGTGGGGTCCTGCAGGTCCTGGGTCAAGTACTATTCAATATTTCCATTTATGGCTTTGATAATGGAGTGAAGAGTATGCTTATAAAATTTGCGGATGACACCAACCTGGGAGGCATTGCAAGAACTTCGGAGAACAAGATTATAATTCTAAAGGACCTTAATAAATTGGAGAATTGGTCTAAAAATCAACAAGATGAAATTCAGTAAAGACAAGTGCAAGTTGTTACACTTAGGAAGGAAAAATCAAATGCACAAATAAAAAATGGAGCCTAACTGGTTGGCCAGTAGTACTGCTAAAAGGCTCTAGGTGTTATAGTGGATCACAAACTGAATATGAGCCAACAATGCGATGCAGCTGCAAAAAAGGCTAATATTACTCTGGGGTGTATTAAAAACAGTATTATGTGTAAGACATATGAGGAAACTGTTCCACTCTACTTGGCACTGGGGAGGCCTCAATTGGAGAACTGTGTCCAATTCTGGGTGCCACATTTTAGGAAACACATGAACAAATTGGAGAGAGTCCAGAGAAGAGCAACAGAAATGATAAAAGATTTAGAAAATCTAACCTATGAGGAAAGGTTAAAATCTGGGCACATTTAGTGTTGAGACAAGAACTGAGGGGGAAACTTACTAACAGTCTTCAAATAGGGAAAGGGCTGTTATAAAGAGAATGGTGATCAAATCTCCATATCCACTGAAAGTAGGACAAGGAGCAATGGGCTTAATCTGCAGCAAGGGAGATTGAGGTTACATATTAAGAAAAACTTTCTAAATATAACGATAGCTAAGTAAATATAATGATAGCTAAGTTATTCCAGAAGACTGAAAAAGGGCAAATATAGTGCCCATCTATAAAAAGGGAAATAAAGACAACCCGAGGAATTACAGACCAGTCAGCTTAACTTCTGTACCTGGAAAGATAATGGAGCAAATAATTAAGCAATCAATTTGCAAACACCTAGAAGATAATAAGGTGATAAATAACAGTCAGCATGGATTTGTCAAGAATAAATTGTGTCAAACCAACCTAATAGCTTTCTTAGGCTACATCTACACTACGGGGGGGGTCGATTTAAGATACGCAAATTCAGCTACGCGAATAGCGTAGCTGAATTCGACGTATCGCAGCCGACTTACCCCGCTGTGAGGACGGCAGCAAAATCGACCTCCGCGGCTTCCCGTCGACGGCTCTTACTCCCACCTTCGCTGGTGGAGTAAGAGCGTCGATTCGGGGATCGATTGTCGCGTCCTGACGGCCGATTCAGGCGGGTAGTGTAGACCAGGCCTTAGACAGGGTAACAAGCCTTGTGGATGGGGGGAAGTGGTAGATCTTGATTTTGGAAGGCTTTTGATACTGTCTCACATGACCTTCTCATAAACAAACTAGGGAAATTCAACCTAGAGGGAGCTAATATAAAGTGAGTGCATAACTGGTTGGAAAATCATTCCCAGAGAGTAGTTATCAGTGGTTCACAGTCATGCTGGAAGGGCAGAACGAGTGGGGTCCCGCAGGGATTGGTTCTGGGTCCGGTTCTATTCAATATCTTCATCAATGATTTAGATAATGGCATACAGAGTACACTTATAAAATTTGCGGACGATACCAAGCTGGGAGGGGTTGCAAGTGCTTTGGAAGATAGGATTAAAATTCAAAATGATCTGGACAAACTGGAGAAATGGTCTGAAGTAAACAGAATGAAATTCAATAAGGACAAATGCAAAGTACTCCACTTAGGAAGAAACATACAAAATGTGAAATGACTGCCTAGGAAGGAGTACTGCAGAAAGGGATCTGGGGGTCACAGTGGATCACAAACTAAATATGAGTCAACAGTGTAACGCTGTTGCAAAAAAAAGCAAACATCATTCTGGGATGTATTAGCAGGAGTATTGTAAGCAAGACAGGAGAAGTAATTCTTCCATTTGACTCCGCGCTGATTAGGCCTCAACTGGAGTATTGTGTCCAATTCTGGGCGCCACATTTCAGGAAAGATGTGGACAAATTGGAGAAAGTCCAAAGAAGAGCAACAAAAATGATTAAAGGTCTAGACAACATGACCTCTGAGGGAAGTTTGAAAAAATTGGGTTTGTTTAGTCTGGAGAAGAGAAGACTGATAACAGTTTTCAAGTACATAAAAGGTTGTTACAAGGAGGAGGGAGAAAAAATGTTGTTCTTAACCTCTGAGGATAGGACAAGAAGCAATGGGCTTAAATTGCAGCAAGGGCGGTTTAGGGTGGACATTACAAAATACTTCCTAACTGTCAGAGTGGTTAAGCACTGGAATAAATTGCCTAGGGAGGTTGTGGAATCTCCATCATTGGGGATTTTTAAGAGCAGGTTGGACAAACACCTGTCAGGAATGGTCTAGATAATACTTAGTCCTGCCATGAGTGCAGGGGACTGGACTAGATGACATCTCGAGGCTCCTTCCAGTTCTATGATTGTAGAACCATACTCATTCAATGTAATGGACTGAGTTACCAAAGGAGTTTTTCCAATCCTTTAATCACTCTTGTGGCTCTTATTTTAAGTCTCTCCTATTTGTCAACATCCTTCTTGATTTGTGGACACCAGAACTGGTCATAGTATTCTAGTAATGGTCGCACCAGTGCCACATTCAGAGATAATACTAATCTCCCTACTTCTACTGAATATTCCCCTAATTATAAATCCAAGGATCACACTAGTCCTTTTAGCGACTGCGTTGCACTGGGATATTCCTGAGGGCATTCTGCGCCTAAAAATTCTGCGCCAAAAATTTCAAAACTCTGTGCACAATATTTTAAAATTCTGCAAGTTTTATTTGACAATAAATAAATGCAGAGGCTCCAGCATGACGATGGGGAGCACAGGCCACTGGCTGCACGAAGGTGAGAGATCACTCTGCAGCCACCCCACCCCCAGGACACAGACTCAGTAGTGAGGCTGCACCCGACCCTGACACAGCACAAGGCCTGGGTCTGCCCCAGAAACACCCTGGGGCCCTGCCCCTCTGCGCCAGGTGTGCAGATAGTTGGGGGTCAGTGGTGTAGGGGTCTGGATGTGGGGGCTCAGGGTGTTGCAGGGGGCGGGGCTCATTAGGGTGTGCAGGGAGCTCATGGAGGGTGGTTTGGGTGCAGGGTTTGGAGGCAGGGGGTCTGGTGCAGAGGGCTCCAGATACAGGGATTGAGGTTCAATGGGGTGAGGTTTGGGTATGGAGAGCTAGGGGGTTCTGGGTGTATGGGGTGAGGCTTGGCAGGGGTGTCTGGGAGGTCTGGATGCATGGGGGTTGGGGCAGATGGGGAAGCAGCTCCCCCTCCCCTGCAGCTGAGGAGTGATGGGGGCATGAAGCAGGGGAGGATGCTGAACTTCCTGCAGCTGGGGGAGGTTACTGGGGGTGGGTCTGGCACAGCTCCAACCACTTCTTGCAGGGGAAGAGGAAGTCCCATCCTCTCCTACCTCCAGCCCAGCTGGGACTAGCAGTTGATCCCAGCTGAGGGTAGGAACCACTGGCTGGGGTGTCCCCAGCCCTGTGGTGATTTACCTCTCTGCTAGATGCCTGAAATGATGTACCTGTGCAGCTAGGGAGTGGTGCATGACTGTTCTTGCAGCTTCCCTTTGCTTCTCTGTCAGAAAGTCATTTTTCTGTGGAGAAGCAAAGAAATCTGTGGGGAACATGAATTCTGTGCAGGTGCAGTGGCGCAGAATTCCCCCAGGAGTAACTGGGAGCTCATGTTCAGTTGATTATCCACCGTGACCCTAAGTCACTGCTTTCCAGAATACTGTCCTCAATCCTGTAAAGATAGCCTACCTCTTTAGTCCTAACATGTATAAACTTACATTTTGCCCTATTGAAAGGCATAGTTTGATTGAACTCAGTTTACAAAGTGATCCCCACCACTCGGTATCTGACATGTCCTCTTTGTTATTTACCACTCTCGCAATCTTTGTGTCATCTGCAAGTCTCATCAGTAATGATTTTATATTTTCTTCTATGTCACTGAAAATGTATTAAGTACTATAGGGCCAAGAACTGATCCCAGCGGGACCCCACTAGAAAAACAACCATTCAATGATGATTACCCATTTACAATTACATTCTGAGACTAAGTTAGCCAGTTTTTAATCCATTTAACATGTACCGCGCTGATTTTGTATTGTTCTAGTTTCTTAATCAAGATGTCGTTTGGTATTAAGTCAAATGCTTTATAGAAGTCTACGTATATTACATCAACATCAGTAGCTGAAAGCCCATGCTGTCACACTGGTGTGATTCATAAATCTGAAAATGGCTGAGAATTCGAAAACTGGATGGTAACAGATCACACATTCCAATGATGACTGAATTTAGTGATATTATAAACAAAAATAACTCTCCACCATGCTTGTAGCTGTTTCCATCGCTTCGAACTGATTCCACAGACATTATAAGCTTCAGAGTGACACACAGATCAAGTCACAATCCTCAAATCTTCATTTCTGTCCCAAAGAGGACACAGTTCTCACTCCCAATGGACCAGACTAATTGAGGAGCTGGTACATACCCTTATGAGACCCCCAGAGATGGAAAGTCTACTGGGAGAAGTGGTTGCAGCTGTGCAAATCTTCCACAACTTCAGCTGCACTGGAGAGGTTGTCTTACAGTATTAGCACAATCCAAAAAATGGGCAGTGTTGGCTGGAAAAGTTATGACACCACGGATATACTGAATCAAAAGCCTCAAACTCCTGCTGTAAACTAAAGCTTCCCTGCTCCCCAACATCAACCCTGAGGGAGGGCACTGGCAGTTAACAACTCTTCCCTTCCCGAAGGTTTAATCCATTCTGAGTTACACTTCACTTTCTAGGCCCTCTAACTCACAACTCTCCAAGCCTGCACTTTGGCCCCAAGTTCCTAAAAATAAAGAGTTGTAGATCATACCCATCTCTATAGAAAAATGTTCAATTCCACTCATTTCTCTCCTATGCACCTTGCCACTCACACCTTTATGAAGAGCAAGTGTTTTATTTAGCACTTTTTTCCTAGGAAAATATTCAGATTTCTATGTGAATGTCAGTTTTAGTTAGAAAAAATATTTAAACCAAGTTTTTTAAATGCATGAAATGTGCATGTTTCTGGCCCCTGACCTGGGAGTTTATCATTATGTACCTTAGGCAAGTCTTAAAAGATTCTTGCTACAACTTTTCCCCATCTAGTGCTATAAAAATGCTGATTAGTCAAGCAATTTATAATCATTTTAATATTTACACTGAAAGACCTGGAACAAGAAACTAATCTCAGGCCCTGAAGCCCAGGATAAATAGTAAACAAGAGGTGTTGCATGGACATAGTTTGCAGAGTATAGAAGTGGGTTATCCCACTCTTGGAGCATAAAGGCTGCTAGCTAATTCCTGGTTGGAGTGGTTCCAACAGTGCTGCCTTAGGAGGATTCTCAGGATCAGCTGGGAAGACCGACGCACTAACATCAGCGCTCTCTCTGCAGCCAACATCAGCAGTATAGAAGCGCAGGTCATGAAACACCAACTCAGCTGGGCTGGCCACTCTGTACATATGCCTGACACTCGCCTCCTGAAGCAAGTACTCTTTTCTCAGTTAAGTCAAAGAAGAAGGGCTTGCGGAGGGCTGCGGAAGCACTTCAAAGACATACTGAAAGAACACTTTAAAAAGGGAGGCATCAACCCAACAAACCGGAAGGACTCGGCACGGAACAGAACACAGTGGCGCCACACCATACACCAAGGCACAACTCACTTTGAGGAGAACAGATGTGCTCATGAGACAGAAGCGACAAAAGAGGAAAGAAAGGGCACAACAGTCCAGCTAACAACTACATCTCCTCCAAGATTACACCTGTCACTTCTGTGGGAAAATCTGCAGGGCATGAATTGGGCTCCTCAGCCACTTAAAAACCCACCAATGAACCCCCTTGGCAGACATCATCCTCGCATTGAGGGATAGCCGAAGAAGACTGGATAAGGCCATGCAGTCAGCTGTGTCAGCTGCAGGCGGGAGAACAAAAGAAAGTAAGTCTGGCAGAGTCCCCTCAGAACAGAGAGTTGTGGAGGGATAGAAACAAAAAGTCTATAAGACCCATAATATGGATAACATACCCTAGTGTTTCTCAAATGCGGCCACCATGGGCTTTTCTTACGGCCACAGCCTCCTGGGCTGTGATTGGGGGGGAGGGCAAAGCAGCAGCCCCTCCCCCTCCCTGTTGCTCCTGGATGCACTGCCTTGGTGTTGGCTGTTAGGGCTGCAAGCAGGGGTTGGGCCCTGCCCACTCTGGAGACAGCTGGGACACAATGCTGGAGCAGCCACCTGGAGAAGCGGTGGGGCTCAGGGTTTGGGCTTCAGCCCTGGGGTGGTGGGTCAACAGGCTCTGGCTATGGGGCTTCAGACTCTGGCCCCTGACTGTCTCCTCCAAACCCCTATCCAGGGCTTAATTTGCCCCCCGGTTTGCCGGGGCTGAGTAAGTATGCTGTGAAAAGTGATATTTGTATGTTTGTTCATACCACTTTTAACAACAAACTTTCTAGCTAGCAATAAATAAATTACAATTATTTGGATGTGTATATGTGCATATTTATTTGTTTTGGGGAAAAGTGTGACAGTGACCGCACTCCGAGGCCACCAAAAAATTTGTCCTGAGAACCTCTGCCCTATATCCTCTTTTTTGTAGGACGCTAGAAGGGAAAGTGTTATCTCTTTGCCAATGGGTTCACAAAGTCATATGCAATATATGGTTGTTGCAACAGAAAATGCCTTGGCTTGGCTAAGCTAGCTGGACACAAATGATCTCTGACTATAAAAGGTGGGAAGAGTCAGTTGCGAGGCAAACAAAAAGCCCCAAGATGAGTATGTGTGGTGGGGAGGAGTGGACGGGGTGGTGAATGATGCTATTCCAAACAAGAAGGTGTGTATAGGGTTTTGCTGCCCAATGAGAGCAATCTGCACCAACAAGTTATTCTGGCTTTACATGTCTGAGCTTTCCACAGCCACCCCCTGTATCACATGATATATACCATAGCTAGTTAGGAGATTCACAAAGCTATTTTAAAGGCTTGCCCCCTCTTCCCACTAGAAGCCATTTACACTGCATATTTACACTGCATATTTACACTGCCTTGACAAGAAGAAAACGGTTCAGATGTAATACTTTTTTATACACGTAGGGTTGCTGTTATAGAGCCACATTCTAAAATATACTGTGTACTTGAAAAACAAAGAAGGCTGACCCAGTCACACAGAATAGGGTGACGAACGTAGTCTGGCATTTTACTCCTTAGCCACCATTTGTCTCCTTTCTTGGAATGCAGCAACAGGTGCTGTGACATTAAATATAGATCCAATATATTTCAGCTGTTGGATTGGTCTAAGTAGGCAAATGACAGGTGCTTCTCTGCACCTATATCTGCATGTGCAGATCTGCGTTTGCCAGGAGCACACAAGTATGCCACAGTCCAAACTGACACTACAAAGATGTTTGGTAAGATAAAAATGTGTATCAGTCATTTCTGTAGAACAAACAGAATGCGATCCAGATACTGTAATCATTTATGCAGCCTCATAAATGCATACCAAACTATAATAGGTCACCACTGTCACCGAAGGGCATAAGAAACAAGCAAACAGGACAGGACAAGATAGAACATACTCCAAGTGGAGTTTGGCCATTACAGCTAGAATGCTTGATCGAACAGAGTTATTTAAAGAATATTTAAGGAGGAGAGGTCTTGTTATATATTAATAGGAAGGTAGTTGTGGCGTATGCACAAAAGGGAACTAGGTATGGGGACAGGAGTCAAGGCGGTGACAAGAGACAAGGTTGGGCAGAGCATGAGGAGCAAGAGAGTTCAGGAGTCTTGGAAAGAGATGGAGACATGCAGTGCGAAGGAGAAACTTGCACTTGATACAGAAAATAAGTTGGAGGCAAGGGAAAGGCCAAAGGCTATCAGATACAAGCCCCATGTGGCAAGAATAGAAATCAACTGACAGCTGAAATTTGAACTGACTGGAGATAGTGGGGACAAAGATGACATGAGGCACAACAGAGAGAAGGTGGCTGCAATAATCTATTACAAGAACGGACTAGTAAATTGGAAATCAGAAAGGAGAAGGGAGATATTTTGGAAATGATGTAGAGATAGCTGCAGCAAGATCTGACAAATAACTGGATGTAAGGAAAGCGGGAAAGAGGAGTTAACAAATGACAACAAGATTGTGAGACTAGAAAACAGCTGTTAAATTAACCAGAACATTTGATCTTAAGGCAAATTTGAAAATGTCTAATTTTATTTTCCCTCAGTTGCCTTCTTGGTTCTGTGACTTCCTCCATGTCACACTGTACAATTGCAAGAGTTTGTTTCTCTATTACTGTACCAACCTCACTTCCTTCATTCTCCTCCTCCTTCAAAAAACCCCATACCTATTTCGTAAAGCATTCAAGCTGTAGTCACCATGCCTTGCTCAGTGTGTGTTCTGTCTTGTCCCCTGCATTGCAACTGCCAAGAAATTAGTTCAAATTCCAAATCATCTATTCAGTGACTGCAACCATTTCCTCTCCTCAATTCCCTGACTCCCATCTGTCAATACAAAAACATACCCTACTGCACAGTCCACCTCTCCCATCTCATTCACCCTCTGCATTGCTGCTCACCTTTTCCTTTGGCTTGTCCTATCCCTTTGATTCAAAGCCAATGGTCAAAACAGCTGTTTAATTGACCAAAACATTTTAAATATTGTAATTTTTTAAACAACACTGTTTTAAGTGTTTCATTTTAACCTACTCAGAATCAAAGTTGAATTTTCTCAGTCCTAATGGCTGTTAAGACTGTCAAACTAGTGATTTCCTCTGTTGTTTTTTTAACATTATATTTTACTTCCTTAGGGTTTGATTTTGCTACTCCTAATTTACACTAGCATAAATGAGAGATCTAACAAAAGTTAGAAACTTAGGTAAAAGGAAAATTAGGCTCTTAATATTTTCAGATTCATGCTTCTGTGAAATTAGATATTGTGGTTGAATATCTTTTTTGTTATAGTCAAAAAGCAGTATTATTACAGAATCTTTATTGAATAGTAATAGCACTAAAATATCCTATTTAAATTGTAAGCTTAGCAAATGTGTTTACTATTTAAAATTTGGACCTGCCCTATGGTTAAGTACTTTGTGCTGATGCCTGAGAGATTAACTCTCATTACATAGGCTGGTATGGATGGTGAGCACTGCAGAGGTCAAATGTCTAGCCCTTGTGCTTTGCATTGTTCCATAGTAATACATATGGCAAGCATGTAGCAGTATTGATGAACTATGAAGGGAGTCCCATACAGCCTTTAATCAAGGATGGTTGCGGCAGCTTGTGATCCTGGGGGTTATGATGCGAAAAGGTGACTTGGAAGAAAACACTTGAACACTGGAGAAGGATAAATCCTCCCCTGATGAAAAAAACAAAACAAACAAAAAAAAACCCTATTGATCTAAAACTTAAATTAGTGAAATGACATTTTTGCAGTGCCTATGCATTAATAGTTTGCCTTACCTTCACCATGAGGTATTACCATCCTCTTTCTCTATAACATTTCATTAAGTGGTAAACAAAATTACAGCAGATTGATCAATGCCTAAATGCCACAAGTGCAATAAATTATGTCTTGCGACTGCTCATAATATTGATTGCTTGTTGTAACACAATTTTAGTTTAAACCTACATTCAAGACAAATTTTGAGTTCCTTTACTGTACCAGGGGTTCTACACTTTCTAGGCACAGCACTACATCAGAAATATCCCCGTAGACTAATCAAACCATATAAATTAACCCACCCCACCCCCCAAAAAAAACAAACAAACCTGGCAGAGAGCTATCCTACGTAAAATAGTGTCTAGCAGAAGAGATACTACTCAAATATACAAAATCATATTGTGTCTAATTGATTGTGATCCTAAGAGCGGTTTGCCAATCAACAATTCATGTTTATTCTACTGGGACCTCGGGCATCTTGCTAGCAGTCACATATGCATCATTTATCATCACACAGTTTACTCCATCCAACAGACAGTGTTAAAATGTTTCCATCACAGAAAGTTATAGAAACCCCAAAGCTGTCCCCTCTTTAAAAAAGCCCAACAATTTGCATAAGTAAAAGAGAAATAGGTCTAAATCTTCCGCATTAAAAGATTTGATTAAAATACAACTCTGACACATGTCATTTGAGTTGATGTAAAAACTTTCCTTCTATTTTTACAAATGGAAAACAGTCATATCAAACACTGAAATTTCATATACTGCCATACATGGCAACAACTGCTACTATAGTTTTGTAGATGACTGGCTTTGTGAAACGATTAGTCTCAGTTCCGTCGTCCATAAAACAGCAAAGATGAACAAATGAACAATGTGTCTTGGAAAAAGAATCTAGACTTAAATATAACCTATTTCATAACAGTTTAAACTTCACATTTCTCCCTCTGTGACTGATGTAGGCTAAGAGAAGAAAGAAAGCCGCTTAATAAAGAGCCGTATACAAAAACAACTTAATTTTCTCATATTACAACACAACTATAAACTTACATTTAATGGATGGAACTTTATATCTATTTACTTCCATAATCCATGACATGCCATTCACTACAGTAATCACCTTCTTTTTCAAAGAATGTATACGTGGATGGTAAAAATTAAATTTGAGATTAAACTTGGAATATGTCTTTTTAAAATTATTTATTACTATATTGATTTAAAGGTTCTGGGCTTTTTGTGGTTATAGCAGTGGAAAAGAAACAATGACAAACATCACTACAGTACATAAGTGAATGTGACAAAACAGTATTGACACTCTGATTAAAAGACTTACACAGGCCTTTGCATCATAACCTTATCTGATTGTTAGCTCCCGTCTTACCTTCTACATACTTTGCTCCATCCAGGCCTCACACAATAGTCATGCATTTTATGAGGCCATTGCTTTTATCTGCTTAGATTGTGAACAGGCTGAGAGCCGACACCATCTTTGAGGGTTTGAAAAAGGGCATAGGGCACAGTGAGCAATCCCGTAAATAAAACTAAATAGTAGTAAGAAGAATAAAGAAAAACTAAGCCACTGATATAAAGTGTTGCCCTAAACGGAAAGCTTCACATAAATCAAAATACTGTAGTGTCATCCATAGCTCATGTTGCTATGCATGGGCCAACATCCAAGCAGTTAGCAATGTATAGTTTCACATGTGGTGCAATACCTGGGTACAGTTAGGGTGACCAGATGACAAAGATGAAATATCAGGATGCGGGGTGGGGGTGGGAGTGGGGGGGAGCAAAAAAAAAAAGCTGGAGCGCCCCCCCCACCCCCCCGGCAGCAGTGGCACAGCCCCGTCTCCACCCAACTCTCGGCTCCAACCCCCGATACACCCCCAGCTCCCCCATCCCCTCGCTCCCGGGCCCAGCCTGGGCTCCGAGCTGTGCAGCCAAGCCGCGCTCCGGGCCCTCCTGCAGCTCCCGGCCCAGCCGCTCCCGGGGTCTGTCGCATTGGCCCCGCAGCAGAGGCTGCTCCGCTCCACCCCGCCTGGGACACTCGCCCCCGCAGCCCTGGGCAGCCCCTCTCCTGCCGCGGGGATCTCGGGGACCCACCCAGGCAGGGGGCAAACCAGGCAGCCAGGCCCAGCCCGGCCCCTCCCGGCAGGAGCTTGTCCTTCCCACGCGTGTCTCCACCCCCTGCCTGCTCCGCGCTGCCCCCGGACCCACCGCACTGCCCTGGGGGCTGCAGGGCTGGAGCAGCCTCTGCGCTGCACTCCCGGCCCCGGCCATGGCCCGTGTGCAAGCCTGGGAGGGAGGAGGAATGCCGCGTGGTTGGGGAAGAGGCGGGGCCAGGGCAGGGATTTGGGGAGGGATCCAATGGGGGCAGTGAGGGGGCGGGGATCCAATGGGGGAAGAAGGGGGCGAGAGCCCCTCCGGGCTCTGCCTGTGAGCCGGAGCGGAGGGCAAAATTGCTTGTTTGTCCAGTGTCCCGATCGAAGATCAGTCGGGACGCGGGACAAACAAGCAAATATCGGGACAGTCCCGATAAAATCGGGACGTCTGGTCACCCTAGGTACAGTGCAGTGAGTTAAGGGGTTGGATCCTGCTCATAATTAATTACAGAGTTCTGTCACTTCTTTTTGGGGGAGGACTAAGCCCAAAAGGTTTCAACCTGAATTATAAGTTGTTTTGCCGCATGGATTGAAGTCGGACCCTGAGGAGCAGATTGTGAAACATGGGCACAATATGTCATCTTCTGTCCTGATTTGCATTCTGCGCTCCCCACAGACTTCAGTGGTGTAGGGTAGTGCATAAAACAGGGCAGAATGGATTAACTCACAAAAAGCCATGCATGCCCCCCTTTGGTGCCCACCAAACCACACATTTGAGTGCACAAATGAGCCCGTAGACACAAAAATGCCCATTTGTGAACACAAATATAGGTGTCTGCAAGCACATCCTTTGCATCCAAAGTTAAAAAGCTACTTTTATTATACAAATGTTCCTCTTTTGTTGTTTAAAAAGCATTTTGATTTAAAACAATATGTATACACTAAAAGTGTGAAAAATAATACAGGCTAAAGGTAAAAAGTGTCAACACGATGATGTGGCAGGAAGATGGACAGTTTGCTTGACTCAGTGGTTTGAGCATTGGCCTACTAAACCCAGGGTTGTGAGTTCAATCCTTGAGGAGGCCATTTAGGGATCTGGGGCACACACACACAAAAAAAAGTCAGGGACAGTACTTGGTCCTGCTAGTGAAGGCAGGGGACCAGACTCGATGACCTTTCAAGGTCCCTTCCAGTTCTATGAGATATACCTATATCTATCTCCTGATTGTCAATCCCAAAACATGATTTCAGAATCACAACAAATTACACGACTATGGAATGGTATAGGCAGAAAGGATGCATGAGACTGAAAGATGTATGATAAGATGCCTTACACATACACCCCAGCATTTTCAAGTACATGTGGGTGAACACTAATTCTTGTTTGGAGTTTGAAAACTGGGCATAAAAGATTCTTCGCTTTTATTCAAAAGAGAATCAGTTAGTGCAAGTTACCATCATTGAGCCTGATTCACCTTGTGTTAATCCACATTTACAACAATGTAAATTGATTCAAATCTGAAATTATACTAATGTAAAGTTGAATTGATGTAGTGGTAAATCTACGCCAATAATTGTAACTTAGTTGCTGATTAGAGTTCTAATCATTCTGTCAACCTAGTGAAACCAAAGGCTACAGTCACCAGTCTTTGCAATGCTCTCTCTGTGACCTCAGACAATTCATTTGACCTCTGCTTCATTTACTTCAACTGTACAAGGATCTTACCTAACTAAATAAGGGGTGGCAGGAAGACTAGCGCTTGCAAAGAGCTCTGTAGATGAAAATGGCTCAATAGTATTTCACAGGAATGGTATATGGCTAAGATCTCTGATTCAACACAGCATTATCCTTTGCTTTCCAGAATAGCTAACTCCTGGAAAATCAGATATACTAGCTCTGTGACATCCAGTGTGTTAATGGAAAAAGTTCTCCCAGGGCAGAAGACAAGATAAGGACAAATATAAATAAAAACAGTCATTCTTTCTTTGCTTCTCTGGACTGAGATACAGAACTACTTGGGAAAGTGAATTCCCAGCCTCGTGTGGTTTTCTAGCCTTGATTCTCAGGAGAAAATATCATCTCAAGGAGATGAAAAAGGCCTATGGGAGTTAAATTAGTACCACGACCTGAATCATGCCATGTTCTCTAGTCACATCATTCCGCTCAAATCCCTTCACTGATGTCGGGCATTTTACCACATCAGATTTATGCTCCTTCAACTCATCTTCAAGACAGTAATAATTTTGCCTTGTCTAGATCTCTCATCTTATTTCCTTCAACTTCCCCAGAGCACCTTCCACATTACTGTACTCTTTCCTCCCTTCACACTCTTTTACAACTACTATCATGTTCCCCTTGGGCCTCTTTTATTGGCCTACGAAAGCCCCTTATTAATGACCGCTCCCATCTCCTTCATACCCACTTCTTTCCTATCTTCTAGCTCCCTTTCCACAACCTTCCCTTTCTTGAACTAGTGCCCCACTTCTTGCCTTCAGTGTGTCCTATGTAGCTTGGACTGTAGCATCTTCAGGGCAGGACTGCAGCTATCAGTTTGTGTAAAAACCATATAAATATATGGCATGACGCAAGTGATATCCAAGTAATAAAACCCACACCATGTCATCATCCTTCTCCTCTGCAGTCTGAAGTAGGGAGAGTTATCTGTGCAACACCCAGTCTTTAGTCAAGGAGTCTGAGGCCTTGTCTACACTGCCACTTACAGCACTGAAACCTTCTTCACTCAGGGGTGTGAAAAAACAGCGCTCTCCTGTCGACTCTGGTACTCCACCAGAACGAGGAGCTTAAACGGAGTCGACGGGAGAACATCAGCCGTCGACTTACAGCAGTGAAGACACCGCGGTAAGCAGATCTAAGTACGTTGACTTTAGCTACGTTATTCACGTAGCAAAAGTTGCGTAACTTAGATCGATTCCCTCACCCTAGTGTAGACCAGGCCTGGAACCTGGGTCTTCTGACTCCTCAGGCCTGTGCCCTAATCACCATGTTACCTACACCAGCATCCACAATCGCCTTGAAATACTCACATGTCATTCCAAAAAAATGGATATTTTGGCACAATTCCATTTTTGCTAAAATATTAGAAGGGTTTTGTTTTCATTCAAATGAAGAATGAAAACAAATTTTGAAACCTTAAAAGTTGCTGGGAAACAGAATTATTGTCCTTCATTCAGCTCTATACCTAATAGCTCAAATACTAAGGAAGCTTCTACCTCCATCACTTGTATACTATGAATGTCCTTCCTCACTTTCATGAAGAGTCCAGCAGTAAAGGGTTCCATCACAAAGGCCAGTATGGGAGGTAGCAACAGGAAGAATCTTCTGCAGATACACCCTAGATTGTCCTTAGTGTTGGATGCTTGGGATTGAACAAACTTTGAGAGCCCAATAGCAGCTCCTTAAAAATGCTTTCCCAGTTGATAACATTGGTCAAATAGAGAACATTCCACTCCAGTATTGGGATGCTGGGGGACTCCCTGACTATTCACAAGAGCTCATCTGCCTGACTAGGAAAAAGGTAGTTGCAAAATGTCAAAGTATGATCCATAATCACTAGAGGGGGTGAGTATTTACCTCTCAAAATAGGGAGTACTATGGGGCCTCACAACCTCTACATAGAGCAGCTAATTTTGCTTGTCCTGAGTCCTAAAAGGAATAAAACATGTGAGTTCATTCCTCCATAATCTCATTTACATTTAAAAAATGCTAGCATGGCTACTCAAAGCTCTCAATGTTTTTCAGGAATGCACAGATTTCAAGCTGATGAACTGCAGAACTTAGAACGGACTGTAATAAAGATACAGTAGATACTCTGGTTTTAAATGATGCTACTTGTGCATTCTACTAAACAGCGGATGATGTGGTGCATTTCAAAATCTTTCATAGCAAATATCATTCCATTGTACTTTAGGGGCAGCAGAGTTTCTCTCATGTTATGTTTGGAGTTGAAAGTTCTATTAGAAAACAAGATTATGTATTTGGTAAATATACACAACAGAAAACCTGTAGAATGAATGTCTCAGCTACAGTATTCTAAAGTTTTACACATATTAATATTTTATCCTAGGAGAGAGATATGCAAAAATAATTTATACTGTGACAACTTATACTGTGTTATCTCCTTTTTAATTTTACTGCACTAAAAGCATTTAGCCTCAGGTCACTGCAAGCAATAAAGTCAGAACCTAAACCAGTGCAATTTTTATAGCACTTACAGCTTTTTTTGTTGTTGTTGCTCTGTGTGCCTAAAATAGGACACGAGTAGACCAGAAGTAGTAGTACATTACAGGATTTTTTTTTCTTAATTTTACCATGCTGCATGTTTTGGCCTGTACAAAGGTATCTATATATAGATGTTTGTGGGTTTTTTAAATATCAGAGTTAGACTCTAAAAAGGTAAATATACTAATGGAAAAATGTATGAAACAATGGCCTTGGCTACACTTGAGAATTCACAGCGCAAGTGTAGTCACGCCGCCAGCGCTGCGAGAGCTCCCTCGCAGCGCTACAAGTACTCCACCTCTCCTAGGGGAATAGCTTGCAGCACTGCGAGCGAGCGTGCAGCGCTGCAGGCACTGATTACACTGGCACTTTACAGCGCTGCGCTCGGGGGGGGGGGGCGTTTTCACACCCCTGAGCGCAGCAAGTTGCAGCGCTGTACAGCGCCAGTGTAGCCAAGGCCAATGTTAGTATAGACCAGAACGTAATGACACCTTGGCTTAAAGATCAATATACAGGTATTTGTTGAACTGTTACTTAGCAACATTAACAACACAGCATGTTTTGGCATAATTGAACAGAAAGTTCACTGTTTCCCTTTAATAATTCTCCTCTGGACCATGTAGTAAACAGTGATCAAGGACAGAAGCTGCAAAGCCACACAAGAGTTACTGCATAACCCAAATCCTCAATTTACTCTAGAACTAGTACAATATACAAGAAGGAGGGGGTCTCTCTCTTACTCCTGATTGACATGGGCACAAATTAGATCAAACTCATGCCCAAAGACAATAATGTATTTGTTAGATTAATTTTTGCTACCCAGAATTAATGATTAATTTACCAGACTGTTAAAAAACGGCATCTTATTTCCAGTTTGAATTTGTCAAGCTTACACAGAAAGCATTTTCACTGTTTTTAATAAAACAGGAATTTACTTGGTCAGCTATCCAACAGAATCCAAATGCTTGAATTCTGCCATAAATACACTGATACATAAATACATTATTAAGCAATTAATTTGTAAACACCTAGAAGATAAGGTGATAAGAAACAGCATGGTTTTCTCAAGAACAAATCATGTCAAACCAACTTAATAGCTTTTTTGTTTTTTACGGGTAACAAGGCTTGTGGATAGGGGGAAGTAGTAGATGTGGTATATCTTGACTTTAGTAAGGCTTTAATACTGTTTGTCATGACCTTGTTACAAACAAACTAGGGAAATACAACCTAGATCAGTGGCTCTCAACCTTTCTAGACTGCTGTACCCCTTTCAGGAGTCTGATTTGTCTTGTGTACCCCAAGTTACACCTCACTTAAAAACTACTTGCTTACAAAATTAGACATAAAAATACAAAAAAGTGTCATAGCACACTATTACTGAAAAATTGCTTACTTTCTCATTTTTACCATACAATTATAAAATAAATCAATTGGAATAGAAATACTGTACTTACATTTCAGCGTATAGTATATAGAGCAGTATAAACAAGTCATCGTCTGTATGAAATTTTAGTTTATACTGACTTAGCTAGTGCTTTTTACATAGCATGTTGTAAAACTAGGCAAATATCGAGATGAGTTGATGCATCCCCTGGAAGACGTCTGCGTACCCCCAGGGTAGGCGTACCCCTGGTTGAGAACCACTGACTTAGATGGAACTTCTTTTAGGTGGGTGCATAACAGGTTGAAAACCATTCCCAGAGAGTAATCATCAGTGATTCACAGTCAAGCTGGAAGGGCATATCAAGTGGGGTCCTGTTCTGTTCAATATCATCATCAATGATTTTAGATAATGGCATAGAGAGTATACTTATAAAGTTTGCGGACGATACCAAGCTGGGAGGAGTTGCAAGTGCTTTGGAGGATAAGGATTAAAATTCAAAATGATCTGGACAAACTGGAGAAATGGTCTGAAATAAATAGGATGAAATTCAATAAGGACAAATGCAAAGAATTCCACTTAGGAAGGAACAATCAGTTGCACACATACAAAATGGGAAATGACTGCCTAGCTAGGTAGGAGTACTGTGGAAAAGGATCTGGGAGTCATAGTGGATCACAAGCTAAATATGAGTCAACAGTGTAACACAGTTGCAAAAAATGCAAACATTTGGGAATGTATTAGGATGAGTGTTGTAAGCAAGACATGAGAAGTAATTCTTCCACTCTACTCCGCATTGATGGTTGTCAGACTGTGGTTCGCATGTCCCGTATGTCCCCCATTCTCTGTCTACCAGACTGTGGGGGGGGGAGGGGAGGGGTAGAGCTCAGGACCTCTACCTTGCAGTGAAGTGGTGGGGTACAAGCTTCTGTCAAGTGGGGAGGAGGGTCTCGGGACTTCAGCAGGAGTGGGGCTGAAGCCCCAAACCCCAGCTGCTGTGCTCCGGCTCTCAAACTTCTGAAGATTGTTGTATGCAGCTCGGAGGGCCAGTAAGTTTGGCCACCCCGGATTAGGCCTCAAGTGGAGTAATATGTCCAGTTCTGGGCGCCACATTTCAAGAAAGATGTGGACAAATTGGAGAAAGTCCAGAGAAGGGCAACAAAAATGACTAAAATGTCTAGAAAACATGATTTATGAGGGAAGATTGAAAAAAAAAAAAAACTGGTTTGTTTAGTTTGGAAAAGAGAAGACTGGGATGGGACATGACAACAGTTTTGAAGTACATAAAAGGCTGTTACAAGAAGGAGGGTGAAAATTTGTTCTCTAACCTCTGAGGATAGGATAAGAAGCAATGGGAGCAAGGGAGATTTAGGTTGGACATTAGCAAAAACTTACTAACTGTCAGGGTAATTAAGTACGGGAATAAATTCCCTAGGGAGACTGTGGAATCTCAGTCATTGTAGATTTTTAAGAACAGGTTAGACAAACACCAGTAAGGGATGGTCTAAATAATACTTAGTCTTGCCTTCCAGTTCTATGATTCTGCACCTTTGGAGTTTTGATTATGTTTTCAGTGTTAGGGTAAGTCTACACTGCAATCCGAAGTGTGACTGTTGACTGCAGCTTTGATCTAGCTAGCTTGAACAGCAGCAGTGAAGCTGGAGCAGCGTGGGCTAGCCCCTCCTGTACATATCCAGGGTCCTGGGTGGGGTTGTGCAGCCTATGCTGCAGCAGCTTCACGACTATTGTTATTCAAACTACCTAGATCAATGCTAGCTTGGATAAGTCTACACATGCCACAGTCACACCTTGCACTACAGCATAGACATGCCTTCAGTGTGGTGCCTGGGGCCAAGGAGCTACCTGGCAATGTTAAATTGGATCAGATATGGCGGTCTAACATAGCTGCAGACTCACTCAATTTATAATTTTGTTGACTGAATCTAGCCTTTATCTAGTCATTTTCTCCCTTACCCTTATTTGTAGGTCATGACAACTAAAAGCAGTGTTACTGTATTCTCATCTCAAGACACAAGACATTACACACACAAAAATCTCATGCAGCACAAATCATTTCTGTACAATACTATCAGCAATATAAAACTAATTTATTTGTGGAGTTTTCAGTGATCGATAAATTTAAAAAAAATAATCTCTGCATACTGATACTCACACCTGCTCTTTCTACAGTTTGTCACTGCTTCGGTTTTCCATTGAACACTTATTCAGGTCAAAGCAAAACAAAATCCAGTGTTTTATTAAAGCAACTGATTCAAAGTAATCTCTTCTCTTCAGAAACCAACCCCTTATCTTTGTCACCATGAAGACCTTGGCACCTCACATTATGTCAAGAGAAATTAAACAATCTGTATAAAAACCAAAGTCATCTTCCCAGAGAATTTTAAGAATCTAAATCAGACAGAAGGATATAAGAGCTTTGCTTTAAAAAAATGAATTTACTTTTGAAATAAAGTGCACTTTACAAACTGTCTGACGTTTCCTGTGTGTAAATCAGAGAACATTTCATGCCATGGCGTGCATGCTACTTGCTCTCCTACTGTACAAATGGGGTGGAATGTGCATGTTGCCATAGGAATGTACATTCTCTCTTTTTTTCCCCCACAACAGTTGCTACAGGAAAGTATTTCAATTCTACAATAACATCTTGAATATTGTATTGGCAAAAAAAGTGTGTGCTTTTTAGGGTATTTGTTCATTTGGGGAGAAAGGGAGGGAGAGCGTATGTGTAATTTCTGAGTACTACAAGAATGCCAAAGATCATGCATAGTCATTAAATACATAGATTATGTTGTCATCTGTATCATTAAATTTCATTCGATCCAGTCCTATTTTTCTGAAGTTCAGCTAACCATCCTTGACTTTCACATCATGTAAAGAGTAAGTCTAGGCCTACAGTAATTTTAACATTCAAGTGGTGGCGTGGGATAGAGAAAGGTGGGATGGGGAGCCTTCTGAAATATTCTGAAGAGCTTTCTGATTGTTTTGTTACCAAATGGGAAACACTTGGGTTTCCTTGTTGCTAACCAGGTTTGTGAGAGTCAAACTGTTTCGCTCTTTCAGTTTGGAGTCTCCACAGAGACTACTTATGAAGATCATGAAATCAAATTCTTTTCAGAGAAAGCCAGTTTTTTATCCCAGTCTTGACTTTTTCTCCCTTCTGTACAAATGCTCTTTTGTATACATACTGAGTTTCAGGAAATTACTCCCCCTCTCCACCACCCTCCTCTGCAACTTGCACAAAACAAACCCCCCTAAAAATCAACATGGGAGAATAATTGTGTTTTTGTTGAAATGTTTCCAGCTCTTCCACACGTTCATGCTACAAGGAGTAAATGAAACCCTTTGCTTTGGCAACATTAGTTCCAGGCACACTCCTCTCAGTTTAACACACACACCCACCAAAAAAGTATGCACTTATACTGGAAAGGAAGTCAGCAGCAGCAAGCTCATTCCCAAATTAATGATCTTTCACTTCTCCCCTACACAGCTTCCTCTTTTATAACAAATATATAGCATTTCCAATTTCAAAAACCTTTTACTATATATTGCTTCTTTCATTTACCAGTACTTTGTGTACTCTTAGATCACCCTTGCATAAATAAGCAGACATCTTTGGAATCAAGACTGTGGTTGTTTTGATTCCAGTAAAATCTAAAAAGCAGTCTTTAGATGATTCTGCCAAAGTATTTTTCCCCTCCCTTATGAATGGTTCAATGCTAAAATGAGCAAAACGCTTATTCATTTTCTGTTGTGGCTGCCAAAAGCAGCCCTGAAGAAGACACTAACTGCACTATATTTTTAAATGAAGGCCTTTGAAAAAGTTAAAATCATACCTTCCTTGGATTCATCAGCTTCTGAGCTCATGGTGTCAGTGTAACCCACTGGAGGCCAGATTACAGCTGACGTGCTCTTTGAGAAGCAGCAAGTCAACTTCTCACAAAAAGGGTGGGTGGGATTATGAGGGGAAAAATTCTGTGAATTCAACAAATCAGCACTCAGCTATGTGCAAAGGATTCCGCCCCTTTCTGAACTGCACACAAGCAACTGTCTGGAAAGCAGCACCTTGCAGAAACTCATTTCCCAGCAGTTAGTTGCAGTTTATGCATTTTACTCCATCCATCCCCCACCCCACCCCTCATGTCTTTCAGTCTTCCGAAAGGGTGGAGTTTTACTTGTTACAGCATGCGTAATGTGTATGAGAGAGCAGAAGTGAGGTGAAAATCATTAAGTCAAAAGCAGCACTGAGTGGTAACTTGAACATTTTATGACAGTGATTGACAAGCAGAAGGGGCCTCAGGCAACTTGCTACAAGCTCCAAATGAAAATATTTTTTTAAACCTAAATTGCACTTTTCACCACTACCTGAGATATCTGAAATTGGACTGGTTAACACTGGAAGACGGTAAGATTTAAAGTACTTCAAGGAGGAAAAATGGCAGCTTTACTTGTTTGTTTAAGCTAAAGTTTCAGAACAGATTATTTTACTTTTTTCACTCCTCCATGTTGAAAATGTGGTACTATAGATCCTCAAAGAAGCAATTCAGCTGTGATTTTTCATGGGGGAGTTTGTTTCCTATTATTATTTCCATTATTCTTTGTACTACATGCCCCCCATATGTTGTACATCCACATATAACTTTTAAAGGCTCACTCACAAAATTTTCTGCAGCATAGCAATAGAATGTAATAATGTACATCTTTTACAATATCCCCAGACTGCTCATACACAGTACTGTAGTTGTTTCAGAGTGGTAGCCGCGTTAGTCTGTATCAGCAAAAAGAACGAGGAGTACACAAGGAGTGGCACCTTAGGCCTGGGCTACACAAGGGGTGGGGGTTCAAACTAAGATACGCAACTTCAGCTACCAGCGTAGCTGAAGTCGAAGTATCTTAGTTCGACTTACCTGGCTGTCCTCACGGAGGCAAGTCGACCGCTGCGCCTCCCCCGTCGACTCCGCTTACTCCTCCTGCTGCGGTAGAGTACAGGCATCGATTCGGGGATCGATTTATCACGTCTAGACGAGACGCAATAAATCGATCCCCGATACATCGAACACTACCTGCCAATCTGGCGGGTAGTATAGACGTACCCTTAGAGACTAAAATTTATTTGGGCATAAGCTTTCGTGGGCTAAAACCCACTTCATCAGATGCATGCAGTGGAAAATACTGTAGGAAGATATATATATATATATATATATATATATATATATATATATATATATATATATATATATATATATATATATATATATATATATAGACACACACACACACACACACACACACACACACACAGAACATGAAAAAAATGGGTGTTGCCATACCAATTCTAACGAGACTAATCAATTAAGGAGGGCTATTCTCAGCAGGAGGGAAAAAAAACACTTTTGTAGTGATAATCAGGATGTCCCATTTCAAACAGTTGACAAGAAGGTATGAGTAACAGTAGGGGGGAAATTAACATGCAGAAATAGTTACACAAAGTAAAAACTATTTCCCCATGCTAATTTTCCCCCTACTGTTACTTACACTTTCTTGTCAACTGTTTGAAATGGGCCATCCTGATTATCACTACAAAAGTGTTTTTTTTCCCTCCTGCTGATAATAGCCCACCTTAATTGATTCATCTCGTTAGAATTGGTATGGCAACACCCATTTTTTCATGTTCTCTGTGTATATACATCTTCCTACTGTATTTTCCACTTCATGCATACGATTAAGTGAGTTTTAGCCCACGAAAGCTTATGCCCAAATAAATACAGTAGATGTTGTGACCAGAGCATATAGTGAAGGTTCAAAAGCAATGAAGGTAATTAATGGGAGGACTCTATATTTATTGCTGCCAGACTCCATTTAAACTTCTCTGTAGAGTAAAGGAACATTTTTCTATTAGTTTCTTTGATGTATGTTTAGTACAGTGCATAGGCTAAAGAACAATACCTAGTGGAAATGTTATGACCCAAGTATAAAAGCAGAGGCAACATCTAGAGCTCAGAATCCAGGTTTGCATTCCCAGCTCAGACACAGACAATTTGTGGGTGAGCAGAATTCATACCTCCCAGAGGTGTTGAGAGGCTTTACATACACACGTAAAGTGCTTCGGAGGTCTTTGGATAAAAGGTGCTATAAACAATAAGTGCTCAGATCACTGGAGTCTGGCTAAATAAAGTATCTTTCAAGCTGCAGTCAGTGCTTAGGAAACTCCAACTAGCACAGGCAACCACAAGCACATCAAACCTGCCCTCCACTCTCTCTATAGGTTTCCCATAGAATTCTGAATCAAGTTCAAGGACTTGGTCTTTATCTTCAAGGTGCTTCATGGCCTGGGTTCAGGATATCTAAAAAAGACCAGCTAAAGCTCTAGGATGAAGCCTGTGGTCAACAACTATAACAACTTCATTCCCCTGGCACAATGAAGCTCTACAATAAAGAGAAAGTTCACCTGTGTGGAACACAGAACCTTCTTGGGCCTGTCTAAGACTATGGAATGAACTCCCCAAGAACTGAGGACTGTCACACACCTCACCACCTTTGGCTCCGAGTGCAAGTTGCATTTCTTTGACCTGGCTTTCTCTAACAAACATGTATACGTAAAAAACCCTAAAACCTTACCAAGCCAAGACACTCCACTGCACATGCTCCTCCCACCAGGAGAGGATGAGAGAAGAAACAACACATGACAGTTTTGCTTCATGCACTACTGAAAGGCAGATATCTTTTATTGGACCACCGTCTGTTGGTGAAAAAGACAAGCTTTTGAGCTTACATAGAGTTCTTCTTCAGGAAGTGGAAGGCACTACAGAGTGTGGTGTAAAGAACCTATATAGAACAGAATAGGGCAATTTTTGGACAATGCAATTGCACAGATAAAACCAAGGCAACACTGGGCTTGCCGACAGTCACTGGTGATGATGTGAGAGTCAGAAAGAGCCCAGCTTGACTTTCAGATCCCAGGTTGATAAACAAGTCCGGTAGTTTTAACTACCAACCGAATAAGTCTGATATGGAATGATTAAGATTCAAAGTAGCAGAACTACAAAATCATTTTTACAGTTGCTTTTCGGACTAAACTAAGTTACTGTGCAGCAAGCCAGGCTGTGAATCTACAGTGCAATAGCTTGCTGTGCACTAACTTTCCATGTGGACACTGCTACCGTGCAGTGAAAGTCTCAGAATGTGGCTTGATGCACTACTACTTGAAAAGTGTAGTATGTCAAGCTGTACTTCAGGCCCTTCACTGAGCTATACCAGTGTCCAGATGGCAAATTAGTGCATAGAAAGCTGGTGCACTGTAGATTCACATCCTTCCCTCGGGAAGAAAAAACAATCAATTTTTATAAAACAGATCATCTTGAAAGTCAGTGAGTAACTCCCTCAAATGCATGACTTCAAAAACCCTGTAATATCACCTTTAAAAAAGGCTACTGGATTGGTTTTCCTCTCAGGGGCAGGAGAGAATTCCCTTAGGAGACTTAGACCTAAACTATGTGGCATAACCCTTAGGATTATACAGCATTTAATAGACTCTGATAACAAAATCACTCAATATGTTATGAAGCTGGAGGACAGCTGGGGTGCAGAGTAGACAGTTGTCCTCTGTATAGTATAATGTTTCTCCATCGAGTAAAAACATTCAATGGTTGATGATGGCCTAAAGCAGAGGTGGGCAAACTACGGCCTGCAGGCCACATCCGGCCCGTGGGACCCTCCTGCCCGGCCCCTGAGCTCCTGGCCCGGGAGGCTAGCCCCCGGCCCCTCCCCTGCTGTTCCCCTTCCCCCACAGCCTCAGCTCGCCCCGCCGCCGGCGCAATGCTCTGGGTGGTGGGGCTGAGAGCTCCTGGGGCAGCACCGCTGCAGAGCCCGGCCTGACCCGGTGCTCTGTGCTGCGTGATGGGTGGCTGTAGCGCTGCCAGCCACCGGTGCTCCAAGCAGCGCGGTATGGGGGCAGGGAGCGGGGGGGTTGGATAGAGGGCAGGGGAGTTCGGGGTGGTGATCAGGGGGTGGCGGGGATGGATAGGAGTTGGGGCAGTCAGAGGGCGGGAAACAGGGGGGTTGAATGAGGGCAGAGGTCCGGGGGGGCAGGGGACAGGGAGCGGGGGGTGGTGGATGGGGCAGGGGTCCCGGGGGTGGGCCGTCAGGGGGCGAGAAGTGGGAGGGGGGCAGATTGGAGAGGGACCGGGCTACGTCACCCTCCCCTAACCGGCCCGCCATACAATTTCCAAAACCCGATGCGGCCCTCAGGCCAAAAAGTTTGCCCACCCCTGGCCTAAAGGGACACATCCACTCCACACCATTCCAAGAATGCTGGAAACAACAGCCGTTGGGACCCAAGAGTCCAAGTTTACCCAAGCTACGGATGAGCCATTTTTGGTGAAAGATACACAGCTGCAGAAATCTTTACTGCAAAAAAATCAGGTTTTACTCAGATTTTGCCTCTTAGAGCACAGTTTAAGACTCCTCTGTTTACATAAGTATTTCCTCATTAGACACTCTAGTGTCTAACCCCCTTCCCCTCCATATAGCTCAAATGAATGGAAATCAAGCCCACCAAGAGAAGAGCAATGAATTCAGCCAAGATGATGCTGAAGCTTAATGTCTAGATACCCAATTGGTTGGCAATTGATCAATGGCTTACAAAGGAGAAGCAGCTCTGCTATGGGAGGGGTAATAGAAGAAAGCTTGCAAGAGGTGGCAACTAACTGTTCAGTAGGAACAGAACATCTAAAATGGAAAACAAAACAAAAACAAAAACAAAAACAACCCACCGAAAACAAAAGCCCAAAACTTTTTCTGGGGAGGAGGTAGTGGAGGAAACTTTCAGGCTTTATAAGTATATTCTCAGCAAAAATAGGGCACAACCCCAATTAAAAAAAAACAAAAAACAAAAACAAAACAAAACAAAAAAAACTTTCAGGCCACCTTTGTTTGATTATGCTCCTTAAATCAGATAGATATAATCACTGGGCAATGCGTCTCCCCACCCTAAGGGCTTGTCTACACTGGCAATTTACAGCGCTGCAACTTTCTCGCTCAGGGGTGTGAAAAAAAACACACCCCTGAATGCAGCAAGTTTCAGCACTGTAAAGCACCAGTGTAGACAGTGCCCCAGCGCTGGGAACTGCGCCCCTTGTTGAGGTGTGGTTTTTTTTGTTTGTTTCTTTGTTTTGGTTTTTTTTTAAGAGCACTGGGAGAGCTCTTAAGAGCACTGGGAGAGGCCTTGTGTGCCAAAACCACACAAGGCATGTTAAAGCGCTGCTGCAGCAGCGCTTTAGCATTGCCACTGTAGACTCGCCCTTAGTCAACTGTGCTGCTGCCTTCAGGGCTGAGTGTTTGGGTACGTCTACACTTACCTCCGGGTCCGACGGCAGGCAATCGATGTTCTGGGATCGATTTATCGCGTCTTGTCTAGACGCGATAAATCGATCCCGGATCGATCCCGGAAGTGCTCGCCGTCGACGCCGGTACTCCAGCTCAGCGAGAGGAGTACGCGGCATCGACGGGGGAGCCTTCCTGCCACATCTGGACCCGCGGTAAGTTCGGACTAAGGTACTTCGAATTCAGCTACGTTATTAACGTAGCTGAATTTGCGTACCTTAGTCCGAAGTGGGGGGGTAGCGTGGACCAGGCCTTTGTCTTACTGTGGCTGTTAACAGAAGACTAGAGTAATCCTTTTGATTGTATGTTGTAGAAACATGCTTACCTCTAAAAATGCTTATTTCTGTCTGGACCTAGATTACAAGGCTTACTCCCACAAGAGATAGTTCTGTGGTCAACCCTATCTACTTTCAAAACTAAATACAAAACTTATTTTAATTTAGTTCTCTTTCTTTCTCTGTTTCTCACACCCACACCCGTTTCTCCTACAGAATGGGAAGGAAGAAAGAGAGGTTGTATATTAATATTTCTATTTAAATACCTCAGGCACTCAGATACTACCTTGATAATAACCATATAAGTAGCTAAACAGATAAGTTAGCCCCATTTTTACATGTTACTAATGAACAGCTCGCCACCTGCTGAAATTTGCTCGTGCAGTTAATTGACTTGGACCAGAAAACAAAAGCCTCCTAAGTAAACATGTATATTTGTGAACTAACAGCTACCATGTAAGAAACTCCAGTGGCATAGGTGTAGCTAGACGTACTTTTACTTCCCACTAACCGAAATCTTACCAAATCTCCATAAGCAAGGTGAGATTTTTTTTTATTTTTAAAATAAAACCTTAGATAATAATTGGGGATTGGTCTTGCTTTGAGCAGGGGGTTGGACTAGATGACCTCCTGAAGTCCCTTCCAACCCTGATATTCTATGATAATATTTCCCACTTTGTTCTATGTAGGACACCGATTCTGCGGTTTCTCTCACTCACATGTCTTGCTTCATAAACTTTTTCTGTTATGTATGCACTCGTTTGCCCTAGATTTTCTATGACGGACCTCAGATTTTTCTCAGGTACCTTACCTTACTCAAAGCAGCCAGCGTGCATTTATGTTCTTAGATTATTACATTCAATTCTGGGCACCATATTTCCAGAAAGATTTTCATTAACTGGAAGCAGTTCAGAAAAGCAACAAAGAGTTAGTAGGGGAATGGAGGAATTAACTTACAAAAGAGGTAAGGAAATAAATGTAGTATCCCCTTTCCATGGGTGGCAGGTATCATAGGCTGGGGGAGGCTGTGCCTCCCCAAACAGCCAGGCGTGGCCCTGCCCACACTTCACCCCCAGATCCCCTCCTGCCAGTTCCCCTGTCCCTGTGCCATAGCCCCAAGTAGGCCTCGGGCTGGGGCTGGCAATGCGCCGTCTGCCCTCCCTCCCAGCGCTCCAGGGCTGGGGGCACTAGCCTGAGGCGGGGGCCGGCGGTTGTGGTGGGGGAACTCTGGGGGGGGGGGGAGGGAAGAAGAGGTGGGGCAGAAGGGGTGGGATTAGGGGGCTAGCTTCTCCCAGCTGGCGATTCAAGCGCCGCCCAGGCCCCCTTCTTTTGACTAGTGTCACCCCTCTGCTGAGTAGTTGTAAATGTACAGGGCTTTGCACGTCAGCTTCCCAGTGGAGGAGAAATCTGTGACAGAGTCTGGGTAATACTCTAAGTATAACTTGCTTTATTTATACATATACCAATCCTGACAGGAGATGGTCAAACAGCATACAGGCAATCCATTCTTTTCAGAATCGCAGCTCAACACCAAGGCTCAGTTCCCAGGGAGCAATTCTGCCTCAGAAAGGGACTCTTATCAGACCCCAAGAAACAGAGCAAACTCTCCTGCCACTCACATGCCACCTTGTCTCCCAAAATTCCGTCTATACTAAAACATAATAATCCAAAACTAACACTACAGCATGTCTTCTGGAATGGTGGTCAAACCATGAAGGGGCATACAAATGTTTAGCATATCTGGCACGTAAGTAACTTGCAACCCGGTTACAACTATGCCATGCAAATGCCTGATCTCACTCTCTGCTCACATTGTAAATAAGAAGTGGGCAGCATTATCTCCCATAAATGTAAACAAACTTGTTTGTCTTAGTGATTGTCTGAACAAGAAGTAGGATTGAGTGGACTTGTAGGCTCTAAAGTCTTACATTGTTTTGTTTTTGAGTGCAGTTATATAAAAAAGTAATAATTCTATTGTGAAAGTGCAACTTACAAATGTAAAGAGATTGCACTACGATACTTGTATGAGGTGAATTGAAAAAGACTATTTCTTTCGTCTTTTTTGCAGCGCAAATATTTTTAATAAAAATATAAAGTGAGCTTCTATTCTGTGTTGTAATTGAAATCAATATATTTGAAAATGTAGGAAAAAAATCAAAAATATTTAAACAAACAATATTCTGTTATTGTTTAACAGGGTGATTAAAACTGCAATTAATCATGATCTTTTAAATCACGATTACTTTTTTTGAAATCATTTTACAGTCCTAGAAGCTATTTTAATTTTTCTTCCTAACCCTGTGGTAGAGGAACACATGTAACTGTTACTGTATTTTTTTGTTGTTGTTGCAAAAGATGACTGCTGCTTTGTCCTACAGACATGAGTGCAATGAAAAAAATACCAGCTTTTGTTCAGCCTTTAGGCAGTTTTGCTGTTTTGAGTGTCAATTTTTTATGCTATCAAAAAGGAATTTTGACTAGTTGTGCAATTGTATTAGAATGGTTTAAATGGGTCTGCAGCCAGAAAGCCTCTGGACACAGTAACCCATCTGCTCCTGCTCCTGTCAAATTCTACCCTGATTTCTATTTGCTTTTATTATCTTTGAATGGAAAATTTATGTTTGAAAGTTTACCAAGATAATCCAGACACTGCTCAGGTTTGCCTGTTGTCAGGAATATTAGTGTTTCAAGTGCAGACTATGACTAGAATCATCTTACCAGAAAAAGGATGATTTTTTTACATAACTTCCGTTTTTACAGCACATTATCTATTAGGAACAACCTTGGAACAAGTTGCAATCTACACTATCAGTCCTAACAAACATAAACCAACAAGCTGTTTTCAGCTTATCAAGGTTTGCTCGACAAACAGACTGTACCAGAGGATAAGCAGGGTTAAAGCAACACACCAAGACTGACAGATGCGTAAAAGTCTACAGTCATAGTCCCTGGTCTTCACTGCATGCTAACCTCAACCCTGTTTCCCCCCCCTTAACATAGTATGTGTTCACACACCCACTATTGGCTTTCAGTGCCACATGGTATAACAGGCACTATATTCTGAGCTATAGGTCAGCTTGTGAAGTAGCTTCTGATGTGTGTTGCTACCACAAGGTTAATGCAGTGAAAACGTGCAGCCAGCGCCACCCATAATCCCATTCCTATGTACTAACTTGTCATCTACCCCCTGGTTAAAAGTGGTCTCCCTTCACAGTTCTCTGCTCAAGATCCACAATCACACACTGTTTGGAATTTCTCTAAGCGGTCTCCCTTCACAGTTCTCTGCTCAAGATCCACAATCACACACTGTTTGGAATTTCTCTAAGCTTGGTCATCTCCTGTGTTTGAAACAACTATGGCCCCAAGATGCCTGTGTTTCAGCGTGCACCTATGTGGTCATATGAACAAACACCTGAGAATTTCAGTGCAGCTTTGAGCCAAAATGAGCAAAACCTATGACTTCAGCAGTGCAAAGAAGCACTCTGAATTGTACAAAGGCCAACCACAGGATTGAACGGGCTTGACATCAATGCAAAATAAAGATATAGTGTCTCAAGGTGAGCTACCAGAAAGTCAGGGATAAGAGTAAGAACTCCGGTGCTGCCCAACAGTCAATTTTACCATGAACTGGACTGCATCCTGAGCATCCACAAGAGCAATGAGCCCCATTTCAGCATGGACTCATCCATGGAATTGAAATGAGTGAAGGTTCGAACTTGGATGTCTGGGAAGACAAGACCCACCCAGCGTCCTGGACAGCCAACAATAAGAGAGAGTAGGACCCATTGAATAGACAGAAGCTGGGTGAGGAGTACTTGATATCTCAGACCAATAAGATGATGGGGAACATCTTTGTTATAATGAAGGATATTACAAAATAATGAGTGGGTTCTTAGTCTATTCTAGCTTTGGCTTCAGCTGAGGGTGCATGCAGGGCCATCAAGTTCATCTATCTCCCTGTCCCTGCATTCATCTTACAGCAGTTGAACGCAGTAGTGTTTTTATTTTTATTTTTTTTAATAAAATGAAAAAAATTATTCATATAAAGATCTAAAAGGTTTGTGGCCATATCCCAGCCAAAATGTAAGTCGAACTTAAGCTATGTTTAAAGCCAATCACTGCCATCCCAAACCAGCTGCACATTAAAATACCCTGCTACTAGTGCAGAAACTGGTTTATTACTGATCTGATTTTGATCCGTCCCGAAGGAGTAATAAAATATAATTTTTCACTCATTAGAAATTCCAGGTGGTCTCCAAGATTCCTTGGTAATGTAAGCCTCCCTCTGCTGCCATTGTAATTTGCAATTCCTATCCAGGAACTTATCAGCTGCTCTCTCACAAGTCACAGAAAGATTTCCTTGGCGACTCAGCCTGGAATAATTAATTGGTCTTCTTCCATTCTGGTATCTGAAGCAGCACATCATCTTGTAAGGTGGCAGCAGCCTGAAAAGTGTGCAATATAATCACCACAGCTGCTATGTCTTCCAGTAAATGGCTCCAGACAGCTCTCCCTTCCCCTCAAAAAACGTTTTGGGTCATTGGAAGGTAAAATTAACGCACCATTTCTTCTCTTGGGATAGCTCCTTTAGAAAAGTTCTCAGAGATGTTTGATGGCAGAATGAAAATACAAAGGGAATAGAATTCTTTTGAGATAAAAATTGTTCCTTTTACTTGCTGCTGCATAGACAGAATAGAATTACATGAATTCAAGGTCACTCACCAACATTTATTCCTTTGCCTGTCAGGAACAAGTGCAAAGGTATAGACTTGTCAAGGGATGCCCTGGCAACTAGGAGACCTGTCAGTGTCAGTAAAAGAATCCTGAATTTGAGGGCAACGTGACAGGAGCAGGGACGGCTTGATAATAGAGATTTATAAGGAATGTTCCAGACTATCAGAAAAGTTAGAGCTGGAGAAGAACCTGCTGTAGAGTATCTCTGCCATGACTGTGAAATAAGGAAGTGAGACTTGGAATTTCACAGGAACGTGTTTCATAGACTACTCAAGGCCATGCATCATGGGGGTGAAACCCCAGGAATCAGGAGCCCCATGGAGTCAAATTCACATTACTATTATCAAAATAGAACATAGAACAATTCCTGGTGGAGCCAGTCAATTAAGCATCGATCACTATAGCATCAGCAGTAACAGCTTCACTCTATACTTAATCCAATGTGCCAGAAAGAGATGGATAAACTAATGATTTGTATTGTTTATGAACTGTGTGTGTCTTATGCTTGCACATACTTTCAACAAGTTACAGCAGCTTATATGCTTACTCTTTTAGCATCAATAAATTTCAATACAGTTGAATTAAAAGGAATTGTTAATGCTTGCCTAAGCTCTACATTTGAATACAAGGCAACAGCCTCAATGCACCATACACAACACTCCAAATGTTCTATGCAATCCCATTAACACACAGTGTACTCACTGTACAGCTCAAATACACAAGTGCAAATGGCATCTCTTATGGCTTTGGCTGTAGCAGACCATGTAGCAGTAAGATTCATATGTTGGTCATCTGTAAGTACACACTGATTCAAAATTGTCAGCAACCCAGTCGAACCCAAAGTACTCTCCCATAAGATAACATATATTGTGAAACATATCACATGGTTCAATCACATGTATGATATTAAAGACACTATAACCAATATGAGTTTGCAAGTAGCACCACCTCACCTTTATTAGGCCAAAGGGACATTCTATCACCATCCTGCAACTTGCTAGCATTTAGTAAAATTGCCTATTGTCATGTTGATGCACATCAAGATAAGGTTTCATCAACCACATTAGCAGAGGGAACACTGGCTCGCCTAAAAATCACAGTTGGTATGAACACTCCATTGATGGCTGTGTATTGCTGCGGGCAATGTACAAGCTTGCCCATGCTTAAAACAGGCCAGACTTATGAAATACCCTGGCATCGTGCACCTTTCCTGTTAATCTGATTTAGGTGTAAATAAATATGCCAAGGTGATCCACAAGGGCCTGCATAACAATGGAGTAGTATCCTTTCCTGTTAATATATTTGGTTGCTGGCATAGGATGGGTATATGCATCCTATCAATCACACCTGCACAGTTCAGGAAGCTCATTAATTAAAACTGCAATTCTGACAAGCCTGGGGGACAGCACAGCATTAATTGCTTTGCAGACCTCAATGACCACTGTGCCAGCTATAGATTTTCCAACCTCAAGCTGATTGCCAACAAGTTTGTAGCAATCTGGGCTTGCCAGTTTCCACAGGGCAAGCATAACACGCTTATGGACTGTTATTGGGTCTGTCATCTGGGTGCTCTGCCACTCAAGTACCTGGTCTAGATTCTCTCACAGCTCCATGAATGTGCCTTTCTTCAAGAGAAAGTTCTGGGCCCACTGCTGGTCCTCCCATGTTTGCAGAACAACATGGTCCCACCAGTGTGTGCCTGTGATCCTGGGCCAGAAGCCGCACACTGTGTAATGGTCACATGCAGCAGCCACTACTCAGTCCAAGCATCCGTGTCTACATGATCCCATTCAGATGCTGCTGTTGTACTACTCTTAACTGCAAGCATCTGCCACCATCTTTCTATGACCCCAAAATTGCCTCTGAAACTCAGGCCATCATCTCATAGCAGCAGCTTGTACAGAAGCAAGAAAAAGAAACACTGCCTCTATAAAAGGCAATAGGTCTTGATCCTGGTAATTAGGGAGAAAGAAGATCCATATTTTCAGCATCTAATAGCACACCACCACACGAGCTTGCTTACTGCCAGGAAATGAAATGGCTTGGAAACTGTGTATAAATAACTGTGTGTAAAAGCATGTGGCATGGGGAGGGAAGCATTGTAGTCAAAGTTAACTGTGGGGACATACTGCAGACCAAAGCTACCTGCCCCTTCTTTTCAAGGATATGCACCAAAATCTGCAATGGCTATTGCCAGAGGTTAACAACAGTTCTCCTCCAGTTATTGAAAATCCAATCTAAAGGCTTTGTTTTCCCCCTTTTTTGGTTCATTGTTTCCTTGTACTCTCCAATCTATTGTGTTAGATTGTAAGCACTTTGGAGCTGGGACCAGGCTTTTGCCCTGTGTACACCTACCACAATGGAGTCCTGGTCCATGATTGGGGCTTCCAGGTGCTACAACAATACAAATAACAACAGAACTCATACACTGATTGCAAAGTTTTTATTCAGACTAGGAGAGACCTTTATGTGAAGAATTAGGGAGTGATGAACCGGACAGCAAGAACAACTCAACTGAACATGAGAGCCTCAACAGATAAATACTGAGAAACACGGATATAGAGTACTCTAGACTTTAGTTATTTTAAACTATTTTTCTCTGACAGGCAGGATCGACGTGTTCGGCTAACAAAGACATATAATCAGTTGGGTGTTCCCGGAGGTGCTTTATAATAAAAATCCTTATCTGCCAACGTTTATTTTATGATATGGCTTATTGCTCTCTGGAACAATACTAGAAACTGGAAGTCTAAGAGGAAATCTGAAGAGCAAAGAGCCAAAGTCACAAACCCACTTGAAATTCTATATCAGAAATAGGAAGCCTGCAAGAAAGTAAGTGGATTCCCCAGACTCCAGGGGAATTAGTATAGTAAGGACATTGCACAGAGGCTATAGCTTCATCACAGAAGAGGGGGAGATACTTAATTCAGAGCTACTTCTTGCAGGCAATGAAGCTGAGGTATTACCAGACACTGATGTGTCAAGAGAGAGAGTGTTGGGAAATGGTTTTAATTAAAATTGCAACAAGTCATGAGAAGCTAGTGGTATTGATCCAAAAGTTCAGTGTGTGTAGTGGTTCAGCCATTCCCAGTCTCTATTCAAGCCTAAATTGATGGAGAAATTTAAGTGTTCTCCTACTGGTTTTTGAATGTTATGATTCCTGATGTCAGATTTGTGTCCATTTATTCTTTTGCGTAGAGACTGTCTGGTTTGGCCAATGTACATGGCAGAGGGGCATTGCTGGCACATGATGGCATATATCACATTGGTAGATGTGCAGGTGAACGAGCCCCTGATGGTGTGGCTGATGTGATTAGGTCTGATGATGATGTCACTTGAATGGATATGTGGACAGTTCACCTCTCTGGTCACTCAGTAACAGACTTAAAGGTGGCAATCTTGCAACAGAAAAGCTTCAAAAACAGACTCCAACGAGAAGCTGCCAAACTTGAATTAATATGCAAACTAGATACCATCAATTTAGGCTTGAATAGAGACTGGGAATGGCTGAGCCACTACACACATTGAATCTATTTCCCCATGGTAAGTATCCTCACACCTTCTTGTCAAACTGTCTGAAATGGGTCATCTTTATTATCACTACAAAAGTTTTTTTTCTCCTGCTGATAATTGCTCATCTTAATTAATTAGCCTCTTGGCGTTGGTATGGCAACTCCCACCTTTTCATGTTCTCTGTATATATATATATATATATATATATATATACACACACACATACACATACAGAGAACATGAAAAGGTGGGAGTTGCCATACCAACGCCAAGAGGCTAATTAATTAAGATGAGCAATTATCAGCAGGAGAAAAAAAACTTTTATATATATATATATAATCTCCTTACTATATGTTCCATTCTATGCATCCGATGAAGTGGGCTGTAGCCCACGAAACCTTATGCTCAAATAAATTTGCTAGTCTCTAAGGTGCCACAAGCACTCCTGTTCTTTTTGCGGATACAGACTCTCAGGCTGCTACTCTGAAACACAACATTTAAGTGTCTTTGGCCATTCAGAATCACCTGGGGAACTCTGAGGTGCAATCAGAGAAACTTCCAATTGCCAGGAAAAGTTAAGGTTCACAGGAGCAGAAGTGACTGAATCAATCAGTCACTGAACTGCTGAATATGTAGATAGGGGTAGGAAACAAAAGTTAGAAATGCTACACAGCCTCTGCTCTCACTAATGATGATTTGTGGGGAGTGGGTGAGCAGGAAAGAATATTTAAGTTGCATGCAAATATGTGCACATGCAACTTTGCATTTTATAGCATTTTTCATCTATGGGTTTCAAAATACTTTACAGATGTTTAGACTCAACTCCTACAAAACAAGTACTTATTCTCATCTTGGAAAAAGGAGAAACTGATAGAGATTAATGACTTGCATGCAAAAGTTTGGGAGCAGACTTGGCAACAGAACTCATTTCCCTGCACTTTGAGTCCTGTGTTTAAAGCATACTGTGCAACCCCACCCCCTTCCTGTGCCTGCCGAAACTCTGGGTAAAATGGAACAGAAGATATGAGGGGTGACACATTTTCACTTCTGACTTCTATCTGTGACTAATATAGGTGCTGTAGCTATATTAGTTTTATACAGTACCACTAGGTGGCAACAGTTACATGATAATGGCTGGGAAATATCTGAGCATAAAAATCCATCGTTTTTTTTTTCCCTTTGGAAATTTATTTTATACCAGTTCTTTGTTTAAAGAAACTTAACTGAAGTTCAACAGGGCACGTAAAGCCAAAATGGGGATAAAAAAGTCAATCTGTTGCAGTTTAACTTCAAAAAACTTTTCATGTTAAATTAAATTTTTATATAGCCATACAAAGAGATTACTGAAAACTCTTTGGGCTATAGATAAATCTTTAACACAACAGTCTTTGCTCTAAAACGGATAGGACATTCACAGCACTGGACTATATTTGAAAAAATTTCAATTTCTACTCCGTGTCATACAAGATTTAGGACCTAGCATATATTCCATACCAAAAAATCCTATATAAGGAAATGTTAAGGTTGCAAAGGTAGCATATGCCACAGTTAAAGGCTGCACATACAGCCTTAACTATTTTGGCTCCCACATATTCATAATGCATAGTCCCTTTTTACATTTTTCCAATATTTATATATACATAATTACATACACCCATCCCTATTTCCATTCCTTTATACTACATTAGTTTCATCATCATAAGGTCCAGTATCTCTAACAGAAAACTTTTCAGAAGACAAGTTCTCTTCTGTCACAGGTATGTATTAATTTTTGCTCAAACCTAGGTTCTCTTTTCAATCAGCATCACAGCTCTCCTTCAAGGCATTTCAGGGGCACATCAAATAGATTACAAAGCTAACCTACTCTGCATACACATGAATAGCAAAACCTTATTATTTGCAGTTCAAGAGCTAAGAAAGCTAGCTACAAAGCTAATTTAACTGCCAACCTAGGTGGCCCACACATGTTGGAATGTAATTTATTACTACTCTACGTTGAACATATTAAAGTATAATCTATTATGTACGCAGGCGCACCATGTAGTTTCCATAAAAATAATCCATGTCTTGCATGTACAGTTTACTACACGCGTATCTAAAGTTCTAGAAAGAATTGTACATATTTATAATCAAAGCAAGCGGGTACATGACTAAACTCCCAAATTCAGGACAAGATTTAAGATTATGATACATATCATTCACTCTCATGCTTTATGAGTAGGGTGCACGTGACAGGAAACGAGTTCATGCTGGAGTACAGAAAATGCACATTTAAGGTATTTCAGTGTTTCTTTAAATGTTAAGCCTTAATATTTTCTGGCTTTCCAGTTTATGGGGTTCTTTTGTTTTTGTTTATTAAAGTTAACTTTAATGATTTTCTTCCTTGATTTGCTGGTCTTCCCCACTGACAAAGCTTCTGAATTTCATCAGAGACCTCCTTGTTCATGACATAAATTGCACTCTAATGAAAAATGTATGACAGGTGTGGAAGGTTACAAAGGTAGGTTAGCAATGTGCATGTGGCAGCACACAAACATTTTAGCATACAATTGTCAAAGGTCATAACTAAGACTAAGATTGTGTCATGGATATTTTTAGTAAAAGTCACAGACAGGTCACGGGCAAAAAGAAAAATTAATGAAAGCCCTGACTTATCCCTGACTTTTACTAAAAATATCCATGACAAAATGGGGAGCCCCTGTGAGCCCCACCACCCATGTGGGCTCTAAACAGCAGGGTCCCCCTCTCGTCCCCCTACAGCTCAGAGCTGCAGGGTCCCCTGCCGGCAGGCATACCAGAAGTCCAGGGAGGCCAACAGTAGATTTGGTGGTGAGCTGCAGACCTGCCGCTTTTACAACAAGCTGCATGCCATACTTGGTGGAGACCCCATCAGTGCCCCACAGAGTGCTGTGTATACCTTTGAGGAGCCCAAAACACAGAGTCCTGCCATGAACAGCAAGGAGGAGGATGGAGAACATGTGACCAGGAGTTCTGGCTATGCTGCAAACTCAGGATCCGTTTGAGACTTTGCAGTCAAGTCATTCTAAAACAGCCAAACGTGGAAGAGCCCAACGCAGGGGAAGGAACCTCGGCTAAGCATGTGAATGCATTTCCCATTACAATGTTTCAATGTACAGACAGCGCCCAAACCCAGCATAGAAGAACACAGGTATTGATTTTCTTTAATTTACTTGTACTAGAAGAGGTAGCGTTGGTATCTGCTTTTCATTTCCCTGTAGAGTTAGCCAGGTAGAGCCATGCAGAGCAGTTAGTTTATGTACACAGGGATGCCCACTGATTCCTCCAGAGAGATCTAGCTGAAGCTTTCATGGAGGACCTCTGAAATCCTCTCCCAAAGGTTTCTAGGGATGGCAGCCTTACTTCTTCCCCCATGGTAAGACACTTTCCCACACCACTTGAGCAGGTACCATTGCAGCAAACAGACTAGCAGCATACAAGCCTGTCCTGCCCACCTTGGGACGCCAGTAGCAACTGTGTTCTCTGTGCCTTTGTTACTCTCAGGAGCAAGATATCAGCTAAAATCACCACTGTCTGTGGAAAATAGTGCCAATGCCCTGCACTCATACCCACGAAAACAGGTCAAAATTGTATTGTTTCATGCAGCTGAACAATTCCCTCCTTTAATTCAAACCTTGAACTTCTTTTTGCTATGTCCCATAGCAACCTGTGCTCCACAAAATCATCACGTCCCCCAGTGTTGTGGGTCTTCCCGCAGCTCTCCAAATACCAGAGGATTGTTCGTCCAGTGTTTACAACAGTCATGACAACAGTCCAGAGCTGTGCAGGCTCCATGATTCTGTCAGAGATGGTGGACAGCAAGAGGTGCCGAGTGGGTTTGTGGGATTTTAAAAAAAAGGAGTGAAAGTTATTGGATCTGGATGGAGAAAGTTGTGTGATTGGAACTTAACCTCTTGCTCCTAGTCACTCCCTGCATGACTTGTTTCTGCCCCACTGTGCCTTGCCTAAATTTTGCACAAGACAGGGCACCAGAGGATGGCAAGTTACGCACTGGGATACCGTGTCATGGTGCATCACGCTGTGCTTTGTCACAAGCATTCCTGGTGCGTACGTGCAGTGCCAACACAAGGAGCCAAGTATGCACGCACACAAGCAATAAACTAACTGCAGCGGCTTTATGCTGGCATAGCTTGCATTGACCAAAGTTTGTAGAGTAGACATGACCTAAGTTACTTCCAGACAGAGTAAAAGCCTGAAAATTTCCACCCAAAATGTGAACATTTTCAGAAAATTATGAGCAACTGAAAAGAAGAGGTTAGAAAGGAAGCCATTATGCAAACCTGACTGACAGTAGTCACCATTGCACTTATTATAATAGTGATAGATACTATATTTAAATAATAAACCTAATATCCTTTAACATATAATCCTTTTCTTGAGTGTGATAGTTGCATAGGTTTAAAATGCAATGCCAATTAACAATTATTTGAAAAACACATTTATTTTGTAGACGCATAAGGCTCCACGTAATACTAACAACAAAGATGTTAAAGGGAAAATTTGTATGATTTTAGTTTTAATTTATCTGGGGCTCCATTAGAGATGTCCATCATACTCTGAAAAAATGTTTAAATGTCTACCCACAGTTTTAAAGTATAACACCTGAACTGCAGAACAAAATCTCCTCTTCCTGCCCCCTAGAAAAAAAAATCAAGCAGAAATTATTTTATCAGTCATCACACATATGATACATTAAAAGAAGTCATTAAGTGTATGAGATCCTCTTTAAAAGTTCTGTTTTGTTCTTAGAGCTAAGGAACAAAAAATTTTATTTTTCTCCCCTCCAATAACACTAAAATCACAAAGATGATGTCCAAAGTCAAGTAATAATGGCCAATTACATCCTTTACCTCTATCCTGCTCTGTAACAGTAGTTCCAAAAGAGCAACATTTAAGAAACACATATTAGCTGAAAGCAGTAGAATACCATCTCTTTTCAGTACAAGAAAAAACCTAATCCTCATAATCACAAATCCACTACGTTCAATTTGTATTTTTTTAAAAATAAATTTACCTAATCTCAGCATCAGTCTTGGATAAAAAACTTTTGTCTTAAATAATCGCAAGTGTAGTGTATGAGCTGAAAAGCAGAGGTAAGATCCAGCAGCTCTCTGTCAAGCTACTTTGCTGACATTTATGTTTGACTCGAGGGTTCCGCTATGTTTTCTTAAACCAGGTAACAAAGCTTATTCACACCACAAAAAAAATCAACAGAACTTTACCTAAACTGCAAACAGTGAACATGTTTGGTCAACAAAAGAATAAAGCTCTCATTCTTGTTGTTCTGGGAATTTGGTTTTATAATCCACTAGGGTATTTACAACATAGTACTCATTGTAAATGTGGTCCAACCTTCAGCATTGTAATGGAATCAAGATGGTTGCTCAACATTCATTACACAAATAACTTAACCCTTATTCAAATACCCTGCAGAATTATAGCCAGCACTCCACATGGGCTAGGATATTTGAAAGCTAGCAGAAGCAGGAAACCTGGAGTTTTAATGTGTCAGATAAAACAAAATAGGATCTATAACAGGGAAAGGCTCCGTCATAAGATCACACATGTAAGAAGCACATTCAAGGATACTTGTCTGACCAGTAATGACAGGATTCTCTGTTTACAGTCAGCGCTGGAAAAAAGTTAGAAGTTTTTATTGGTCAAAGGTGATTTCAGTATATTAGGCCACAATAAATACAGTAATAAAACAATTTTACTACCATCTTTTGTATTCATCCCTATAACTACACACTGGAAAAAGGTGAAATACATACACTTCATAATGAAGTCAAATGCAAAAGGCAAAAAATGGTTACAGCATCATTAAAGCTGTATGTATATCAAAAACTCAAGGGACAAAATATTGTTCTATGCAGTGTTGTTGTAGCCACATTGGTCCCAGGATATTAGAGACACAAGGTGGGTGAGGTAATATCTTTTATTGGACCAACTTCTGTTGGTGAGAGAGCGCGAAATCTTGTCTCTCTCACCAACAGAAGTCGGTCCAACAAAAGATGTTACCTCACCCACCTTGTCTCTTTAAAACATTGTTGACATGAAAAAAAAAATCTGTTGGAAAAAGCTAAGAAATTGTAGTGTAAAACTTTAAATGAAACATTGAGAAATATGGAAATACACAGTTAAGGTGCCCAAACAACATTAATTTTCATCCTCCCCACGAGTGTTTCTGCCACCAAATACAGACTCTGCGTTATACAGAAGTAGTATTTAACTTGCACCTAGTCCAACAATCTGTTTATTGAAAAAAGAGTGTCTGTTTTTAGCACTTTGGGGGCCTATAGTGTAAGTGTATGAAAGGTAAAATTAAATTAGAAACTGATAAGTGGATACAGGTGAATTGCGCATTTCCATACTCAAAACAACCCATTTTAAAAATTTTACCTTCATATTTTTTAGCTTTCCAACTTTTGTTTTCAAAAATTACAATCATTTAAGTTTTCCCACTTTAAAATATGTCTTCAGATCTTCTTTGCTTTTGAAACAGAACAGGGAAGGAGGAGTCTTTTGGAAGGCCATTTTATGACTGTGGTTAGCTGCCTATAATATATGCTTCATAAAGTGCTCAGCAGGGTTCCTGGTTCCAAGGCCCCCTTCTACTTTAATTGTCCTGTGCAATTTACAAGCTATCATGCCTCACTGGTCCATCCTGATATGTTTATGCACATTAGAGAGGGTTCCTGGCCTTCCAAAGCAAATCTACTGTACTTCCTCTCCTACAGCGAGCCTGCTGAGTTTAGGAGCTCCACTGTGTCCTTGCTTCCCTAGCTTCAACTGAACTGTAGAACTGTGGTGACAAGGCATGGATCCTCTGGGGATCCATGGGCCCATCTGAAGGTGAGGAGGAGCTAGGAGAGAAGAAACCCTCAATCTAAAGCTCCAGAGAGTATTTTAAGTCTGGTTAGCCAACCAAATGTGCATTCATACAGTGTGCATGTCTGCTAGTCTCAAAAATGTCCTCCAGCACTTTAACACTTCACAGGATCAGTGATTTGTTGCCATCTCCTTAGTTTCCTCTGTGTACAGCTTTAAATTTATTGCAAGGCTTAGGAGCTACGTAGACCAATGCACATAACAAAATAGCCCATAACCTGTTACGGCTCTTAAATCTAAAGAGAGCAAAGATTAACAGATTAAGGCCAGAAGGGACCATTATGACCATCTAGTCTCACCTCTTGAACAGCAAATGCTATAGAATATCAGCAAATTATTCTTGCATCAAGCCCATAATTTTTGGTTGAGCTAGAACATATTTTTTAGAAAAAGATTCAATCTTGATTTAAATATTGTAGTGATAGAGAACCCACCACATCTCTAAGTACATTGTCCCAATGGTTTATAACCCTCAATGTTAAAAACCGCATCTGATTTCTAGTCTGAATTTGTCTAGTTTCAGCTTCCAGCAATTAGATCTTGATATGCCTTTGGCCCTATACTATCAAAAATCATCTTCCCAGGTAGGTACTTGTACCCGTGACTCAGACTCAGTAGTGGTATGGCACAGCAGCATTCCTAAGCACTGCAGATAACTGATTGGAGCTGGGAAAAGAGCACCCCTACATAGCCTCAGAGGGTATGTCTACACTGCAATTCAAAAAGCGCGGCTGGCCCAGGTCATCTTACTTGGGCTCAAGCTAAGGGGCTGTTTAACTGCAGGATAGACACTCAGGCTCCAGCTGGAGCCCAAACTCTGGGATCTTCCCTCCTGGCAGGATCGTGTGGAGCCTGGGCTCCAGCTTGAGCCCGAACATCTACACTGCAATTAAACAGCCTCTTAGCTTGAGCCCCATAATCCTGAGTCAGCTGACTCGGACCAGCTGTGGGTTTTTAATTGCAGCATAGACATACCCTGAAATCTCAAGGGAATATTAAGCCTGGACAATCCCTAGCATCTCATTTCATAAATCACCTTAGTATTAAGGTTTATTTAAGTTCTTAGTCGCTCTGCAGAGTCCCTGCCCTGGGGTCATAAGCACTTCCAAAAAAAAAAAAAAAAAAAAAAAAAAGGGGGGGGGGGGTGGGGGGGCAAAAAACCACAATGATCACTTCACATGGACTTCAGAAAATTAAGGGACTTCTATCAGAGGGCCAGGTAGCAGAACCCCTAGGCTCTATATTGGAAGTTTATATTGGGAGCGGCTCAGATGCCTTTTCATGCTCAAAGTACTCTGCAGAGATTAGAAAATAAGCAGGCTCCCTGCCTCCCTCATATCCTCCATCCAGTTTGAGCTGTCAGACTGAACTCCGGCTCATACACATTTTTCTTTTAAATGCATGCCTCAACCACATGGACTTTTCAAAAGAAAGGATGCACAATTCTAATATGTTCTTTAAAAAAAAGATTTTGGCATCAACTATCCATGTCTAAGCATGTGAAAACACACCTGTGATGCATGAAGGGGGTGGGGGGAGTAGCTCCCTTTGATGGACACCCAGCCAGCCAGTTAGATGTAAAATCCCTCTCGGTCTGATCTTTGTTTGCTTTACCTGTAAAGGGTTAACAAGCCCACAGGTAAAAGAAAAGGAGTTGGCACCTGACCAAAGGAGCCAATGGGAAGGTAGAACTTTTTAAAATTGGGAAAGAAACTTTCCCTTTGTCTGTTGTTCTCTGGGCTGCAGGGAGAGAGCAGCAATGCTGTAAGCAGCTTAAGCCAGGTATGATTATAGATTATCAGTTCATACCTCGAACCTACTTATCTGAAGGCTCAGATATGTAAGTAAAATTAGGGCATGTCTAAAAAAAGACACGATTAGGGTTATTTCTTTTATTTCTTATTGGCTTGTGGACTCTTCTGTGCTAACCCCATAAGCTTTTGTTTGCTTGTAACCTTTAAGCTGAACCCCCCCCCAAGAAAGCTATTTTGGGTGCTTGATTTTTGGAATTGCTCTTTTAACATCTAGCAAAAGCCTAAATTCCAGATGTATTTTCTTTCTGTTTTTAATAAAATTTACCTTTTTTAAGAACAGGATTGGATTTTTGGTGTCCTCAGAGATGTGTGCATATGCCACTGACTAGCTGGTGGCAACAGCTAATTTCCTTTGTTTTCTTTCTCAGCTCTTCCCCGGGGTGGGGGTGAAAGGGCTTGAGGGTACCCCACAGGGAGGAATTCCCAAGTGCGTCTTCCTGGGTCCAAGGGGTTTTTTTGCATTTGGGTGGTGGCAGTGTTTACCAAGCCAAAGTCAGAGAGAAGCTGTAACCTTGGGAGTTTAATACAAGCCCGGAGTGGCCAGTATTAATTTTTAGAATCCTTGTGGGGCCCCCACTTCCTACACTCGAAGTGACAGAGTGGGGATTCAGCCTTGACACCACGCCACAAAAAAGAATTGTTCATGCACTTCTCTTCACCCCCGTTAGCATATATTTATCTTTAAAATATTTTGATAGATCCCTGAGAGCCTATTTTGAAAGCACAACATAAGCCTATTTGACCAACGAAATAAGCATGCTGTCATCTGAAAGTAACTATGCATTACCCATGTAACCTAGAGTGTTGTAATACTTTTTTCAAGTGAAAAAAATCCCATTTTACATTAAAACTATTAGAACTTGTTTCTTTTTGATAACAAGTACACTGTGTGACAGAATTGTATTGCCTATTTATATAGTAAAATTCTGATTATTAATATAAATACATATTTAAATTAGCTATATAGTACTGAAAATGCAGTGTTGTGTGGTGCATATTTACTTCACAAAACAAATGAGACAACCCTATCCCCAAATTACTTACAGACTAACTAAGACAAACCAAACAAAACCATGTCTCCTCTATGTTCCGTATGGAGCTGAGCACACGGTCAGCACTGAATAAATAAAGAATAACCTGCCTGCTCTGAAGTTATCTGTGATCAAAGTAGCCAAGAACCCCTCAAAACCAGGCTGGTGACTGTACAAAAGGTACAGACTAATGCCTCTGAAAAATCAACCACTAGTATTCATGGTGGGCCATCAGTGCTTACAAGGCTCATCAACAAATGTGAGTGTTTTTCCAACACCTGGCATGTCCCAAACCTCCTGGGTTTCTGGTGGGAAGATGTCATGGACAGTGGGCATCTGCTTGGCCCTGACCATACTAATATGAAAAGTTCAAACCCCACAGAGCACCTTCTATGGAATTGGGGAAAGGCTGTTGTTGCCACAGAGCTAACACCCTCTGTTTACACTTCCCTGAGCACACACTGTCAGCAAGGAAACAACTGGGGCTCTGGTTATTCTGTATTTGGGTTAGAATTTCTAGTCTATCTTTCTTCTTAAACAGCCATCTTAATGTGTAGCAAATCTTTGTTTCTACCCTCTAGTTAGTCTTTTTAACAATAAAAGGATACATTCCCTCCCTCCCTCCTCTCCCCCCCCCCCCCCCCCATCATCAATTGCTGAGCTTGGGAACAATCCAAGTATAATGTGAACTGGTTTTAAAGAATTAGCACATCTGAACATCTACTATACCCTTTAAATTATTCCAATGATATTAACTTGGGGAAACATAGAAGCTATTCATAAATATCTGGTCATCTCCCCAGCAATTTGTTGATAATGAGGTGTGCTTCTCCCACGAAAGTTTTGCTCAGACTAAATGGGATGGTAAATATTTCTGAAACATGAAGCTCTATGGTTCAGTTGTTACCTCGATGTCAGAATAGCCACGATACTGGGTGGTAATCTGGTCTGAAGTGCATTGCTATTACTTTCCTGGAAGCTGGCACTGCACCAGTCCTTAAAGCAGCAATTCACTGTCTCACTCTGAAGTGCTACTTGTCACTAGATTCTGTGTGTTCCTCCAAAATAAGTTGCAAAAATATATATTTTTTAGGCCTTACTTTAAAGATTGGGAATGGTTGGGAAGTAGAGCAGTTATATTGTACATGGTCACAATATACACATAGCAGAAGTACGGATCATGCAAGAAGTGACACCCGTAGCTACATACAGAATAAGAAAACTCACACGTTATGCAGACATATCAACAGATCAGAGGTTCAGAAACTGAGAAAAGCCAGGAAATACTGAGTCAAGGCTGAAACATTCTTAATGAACAAGATGAACATGGTATTTGAAGGTCACTCACAATTCAGAGAATCCTGTTAAAGACCATATCAGGTGCAATACCTGGGTACAGAATTAGTTAGGATTGAGTTTCATCCTCAAAGCTAAAGTTTTTGTCAGTTTAAGCCATCCCATAATATAATTTCATTTGACTGTGTGAATTTTTTCTATATATTAAAAGGGAAGGTGAAGGGGCCAGGAAAGAGTACAATCTCAAAGGTTAATAGAATCAAGAAGGTTCAAGCATAAATACAAAAATTCATAAATCCAGAATTTTTGAAAAATCTTTTATAAAGATCACAGACTGTAAAGTAAATCTGCCTATATCTGATTATAGCTTGCATAGCCAGTATGTAAATGGCAGATAAATCAAAGTCATGCTGATTCCACTAAAGTTATGACAGCCTTTACATAAAGGATTATGTATTTCTGAGCAGTTCTTCCAGTGTATTCTGCAGACAGCATTTTCTTAAACACCAGGCATGCATGTTTTTTCATTTCACTCTCAAAGATATTTATTGTCAACAACACAAAGAATCTCATTATCTATTGATATTTCACTAACCTTTTTCCCCATAGTCCAAGGGTGTCACAGTTCAGGGCAACTGCACCTGTATTCCCCCTTCCATGGTCCAGCAAGGGCACTCACACTCAGGGCTTCAAGCTCTCCAGCCATTGCCTTTCTTGGATGGAGAGACCCATGTCTCTCTCTCCCTCTCCTGACTGGGCTATTTCCAGGCTGAACAGTTCACTGCTTTCACTGTGTTATTCCCAGCAAAAGAGAGTCTGCCTAAGCAGACCTGCGTCGTTTCTCTCCTCAGAGAGGGTTAACAGTGTAATTGCTATAAGTTATCACACAGCACTTTCTAAGCAAGCCTATTTTATTCTTAAGGTAAAAGCAATAAACAGAAAACATCAAAAAACAATAAAGAAACCTTAACATGTATGCTAATAAGCTTACCAGAAATCACCGCCCTCCAACATGGGCTCTGGCAGGAGCAGTCCTTCGAAACCCTACCCAGGGTGTTTCATGTGGATTTAAGTTAATCACACTCTTTTCTCAGAATAAAAACATTCATCAAATGTTTAGTCCATCCCTAATACAGTTTGGAGGTTTTTGAACTGGCCTCATGTAACAGGTTATCAGCAGACAAAAGTCCGTTCCACCGCCCAGGCAATGCTTCAAAGGCTAAGTCCATAAGGTGGGGGTTTGCAGTATCCTTCTCCCCAGTACTTGCTAGGAATTTCACTTTAGATGCATTGTCCCAAGAGATCAGTCATATCTGCTACATTGTTCAACAGTCTTTTGAAGTACACAATATTTTCCACCAATTGCATTAATCCTGTCTTTCTCCTAAATAAATTCCACACAATTCCACGTACATAAACATTTGAATTTTTACAGTGGGCTCCTAAAATATTTAAACTTAATCCAATAAGGTTCATCTGAGATATTGCAGAAAATTGCCACCTATTACAGAAAGATCTTGTTTCAATCTTATGTTCATTTTAGGAAAGCTTCCACCATGGGGGGAAAAAAACAAAACACACATACACAAGCCTCTTCACATTTTAAGTATATTTTATAGGACACTGATTTATGCAACACAATCAGTGAGCTCTCAGCCTGGCAAACCCCTTGAACACAAGTATAATTTTGAGCACACAAGTAGTCCCCTTTAAATTAGTGGGACAATTCACATATTTAAAATTACACATGCTTTACATGTGCTTAAGTGCTTTGCTGGATCTGGGCCTAACATCTGCCTACCCAAACATCCTCATTTCCTAAATATCTTCTTCTCATTAACCATGCCTTAAGTTACACAGATGTATGTATTATAATAGAGAGAAACAGTGGGTGAAAATCTCTTTTGTTGGACCAACTTCTCTCGGTGAAAGCCACAAGCTGAGAAGCTGGCCCAATAAAAGATATTACCTCACCATCTTGTGTCTCTAATATCCTGGGACCAACATGGCTACATCAGCTAATGAGTTTGTTCTGATGAGATAACACTTCAAAATTGGTTGAGAGTCCAGCGCATCCCTGGGGAGGCTTTAAAGGAAGGTATTAAACTGCCTTGAACTAGTTAGTTCCATTTTTAATGACACTACTAAAGCAGTATTTTTCTAATTTACCTCAGCCCTTCAAATATTTGTACTCCAAACAGTAGTCACCTCTGAGCTCTTAAATAACTGTACTCCTAACAACAACTTGGCAGAAAGGATGAGGTGGTGGTATTTTATAAGAAAAAAAGCCACAAGTTACTGAAAGCAGCAAACGAAAATGGCCTGTTTCAGCAATCAGTTTGAATGTGCTTGGATTATGCTGCAGAGGTTTGGCATATCCGCAGAATGGCTAAGGACCGACAGAAAAACAATACAAAGTTTAAGGGTGATATTGCTATCAGTGGTTCGTACCAAAAATACTCTGCTGAAGAACTTTAGGCATGACAGAAACAATCTGGAAAAACAGAAATGATCCTGAAATTAAGAGGTTTTTTTCTCATTAAGAAACAAAGTTTAGCTGAAAGGTATGACTTCTGACAGCACAGACCAAACTTGGATAAAAAAGTGGTAATTTTTTGGCAAGTTTGAAGACTTGCTTCCACATGCATATTTGACAACTGGTATATTTAATCAGCATCAGAGAAAAGTCCATCAGTTGAGTGAAGTTTATGCCCAAGACAAGAACTCTGGTCATTGTCACTAATTTGTAAAGCACTGCAGCAGACTGAAGTTATAGACTCATCCTCAGCTTCAACAGATAAACCAGATGGGCACATCCTATTCCAGTCACAAAGAACAGTCATATACAAAACCTTGAAAGAGCCAGTTCCCAGTGCTAGCTAGAAAAAACTTAGTGCTCCTCTGCCAATTATAACCCACTGGGAAAAAATACTTCCTGATCACAAAACAAGCACTTGGTCAGACCCGCAGCATCCTAAAAACTCAGCTCCAATCCTATGACTTACGGGGGGGAGGTGGCAGTTAGCAAAGGAAACCAAACTGCCCCAGATAACCGGGAAAAGGTTTAATTGGGGGGAGGGGAGGGGAGGGGGCATGGTGGCGGGAGAAGTGCAGGTCCAATCAGCATGCAACTCTCCCCCACTCCGGTTGTCCATTGAAAGGTGGAGAGCACATGGAGGAGGAAGAGCCCAGCCTTGGTATGTGCTCTGCCTTCACCCCCTTTCTTTCTGGGCTGTTTATCCCATTGCCAGTTCAATCAATACTCACATCCAGAGAAACCGGGCCGGTGGGAGGCAGAACTCTTAAAAGCCAGGATTTGCTTTTAAATTAGCAAGAGGAAAGAAGACCTTACAGATTGATTTGCACATCCTAGAAGGATGTCATGGCTTCCAACTTTGTCAGCATCAGCCTTCATATAGAGCAGGCCACAACACTGGCAGGATACCATACTCTCTGGAAATGGGTGATCCGAAGTGAGCACTCTACGCTCCAAGGGCAGGAGAATTAATGAATGAATGAAGAAGAAAGCTTGAGAGCTGATCATAAATATTTAATACAGTCAAATAAAAAAAGGCCAAAAAATGTCTCTTTCAACTGCCACCAATAATATCTCAGTCATTTAAAACTGAAGTCAATTTTCAAATCATATTGGGCTTTGCAGCTTGTTTCCTTTCTTATGCTAACTTCTATGTCAATGACTATTTGTTTACACTTACTAAGCAATTGCTCATGCACTTCAAATGTTCAACAGGAAACACAGGAGGGCTATAGTACTGGGAGGCCTTTCCAATGGGAAAGCAGGGTTCTTTTCTAGAGTAAAGGTCACCAGAGCATGGCAGAAGCTGGTCCTGGGTTATGGTGTTCCAATTGCTATAGGGCTGTACGGGTAAGAATTCATGTTAATCAGAGGCTAGGCATTTAACAGACTGAGAAGTCTGTTGAGTGACAATATCTAATTGAAAGTTTCAATCTTTTCCCATGCTACAAATGAAAATGTGTTATTGGAGAAAAAAGGTACCATGATATTGGTACCCTGGACTACAGATATGAGAGCAAAAGTGTTAACCAGATTTTTGCATACAAGGAAACATCATGACAGGCTAAATCTGTGAGGGTTTATTATTGGTTGTTTAATGAAACAGGGTTTCCGAGAAATGGGGAGGAGCAAGTTCTATATAACAAACAAAATGAGTCAACCATCTCTGAGAAGTTGATAATTGCCTCAGGGTCACTGAGATGCCCATTAGCGTTCTCTAAAATAATATGCTTAATCTGTGTGTAACCCCCAAGGAGCTTACTTGGTTCCTGGGGCTCTGTGTGCTTGTAACTCAGAGAGAGGCGCACTTTGTCTAGGAAGAAGAGGGGGGTCAAGGGCAGACTCAGTCTGCTAGGCAACCAAGAGGGAGACAGGAGAGACACTTTTGAGCAATAGGGGCCCCTGTCAGTCAGAGGAGGATAGTAGGGTGCCTGGCTGGCCAGCTGACACCTGCTCAGAGAAGAAGCAGTGTCTGAGAGAAAGGAGGAGGGTAGAGTCAAATAATTGACAAGTAAAAGCCTGGGAAGAAAAGGTAGCCTGTCCAGTAGGAAGGTCCTCAATGAGATGCCCATGCCTAGGAGCACAGTGAGAGAGAAGAAGCCATTTTGGAGTAGTCCAGAGCCAGCCACTGTAAAGGGAAGGACTTGATGGGTGGTAAGCTGATGAATCCCAGGCCTGCATGCAGGGTTTTCCCTGAGAATGGCCTCTGCGGACCTGGGAGCAAGATCCCTCAGGTTGGTCCTTTCCCTGTTAGGGTATGTCTACACTACGAGAGTAGTTCGATTTTACTTAAATCGAATATGTGGAATCGATATTACAAAGTCGAACGTGTGTGTCCACACTAAGGACAGTAATTCGACTTTGTGAGTCCACACTAACGGGGCAAGTGTCGACATTGGAAGCGGTGCACTGTGGGCAGCAATCCCACAGTTCCCGCAGTCCCCGCTGCCCATTGGAATTCTGGGTTGAGCCCCCAATGCCTGCTGGGGGAAAAAATGTGTCTAGGGTGGTTTTGGGTAACTGTCGTCATCCAACCGTCACCACCGCCCTCCCTCCCTGAAAGCGCTGGCGGGAAATCAGTTCGTGCACTTTTCTGGTCAGTGACAGCCCGAACGCCACAGCACTGCGAGCATGGAGCCCGCTGCGACCATCGCTGCAGTTATGGCCGTTGTCAACACCTCGCAGCTTATCATCCACCTTTCCCAGAGGCAGATGCTGAGAAATCGGGTGAGGAGGCTACGGCAGCGCGGTGAGGACCTGAAGTCTGAGAGTGGCACAGACCTGTCACAAAGCACGGGACCCCGCACCGAGGACATCACGGTGGCAATGGGTCATGTTGATGTTGTGGAACGGCGATTCTGGGCCCGGGAAACAAGCACGGACTGGTGGGACCGCATAGTGCTGCAGGTCTGGGATGAATCACAGTGGCTGCGAAACTTTCGCATGCGTAAGGGAACTTTCTTTGAACTTTGTGAGTTGCTGTCCCCTGCCCTGAAGCGCAAGGACACCCGGATGCGAGCAGCCCTGACTGTCCAGAAGCGAGTGGCCATAGCCCTCTGGAAGCTTGCAACGCCGGACAGCTACCGGTCAGTCGCGAACCACTTTGGCGTGGGCAAATCTACCGTGGGGGTTGTTGTGATGCAAGTAGCCAACGCAATCGTTGAGCTACTGCTCTCAAAGGTAGTGACCCTGGGAAACGTGGAGGTCATCATAGATGGCTTCGCCGCGATGGGATTCCCAAACTGCGGTGGGGCTATAGATGGAACTCACATCCCTATCCTGGGACCGGACCACCAGGCCAGCCAGTACATTAACCGAAAGGGCTACTTTTCAATGGTGCTGCAAGCACTGGTGGACCATAGGGGACGTTTTACAAACATCAACGTCGGATGGCCGGGCAAGGTTCATGACGCTCGTGTTTTCAGGAACTCAGGTCTGTTTAGACGGCTGCAAGAAGGTATTTACTTCCCGGACCACAAAATAACTCTTGGGGATGTGGAGATGCCTATAGTCATCCTCGGGGACCCAGCCTACCCGCTAATGCCCTGGCTCATGAAGCCCTATACAGGCGCCCTGGACACTGAAAAAGAACTCTTCAACTACCTGCTGAGCAAGTGCAGAATGGTGGTGGAGTGTGCTTTTGGACGTCTCAAGGGGAGATGGAGAACCTTACTGACTCGCTCTGATCTCAGCGAAACCAATATCCCCATTGTTATTGCAGCTTGCTGTGTGCTCCACAATCTCTGTGAGAGCAAGGGGGAGACCTTTATGGCGGGGTGGGAGGTTGAGGCAAATAGCCTGGCTGCTGATTACGCCCAGCCAGACAGCCGGGCGATTAGAAGAGCCCAGCGGGACGCGCTGTGCATCCGGGAGGCTTTGAAAGCTAGGTTCCTGAGTGAGCAGGGTAACCTGTGACTATTACGTTTGTTTACAGAGAAGCTGAACCTGCCCCCGTTTCTTTACCCAGTAAATGTTCACTATCCTCTCCAGTTACATACCCCGTTCACCCCCTTCCAACACACGTTTAAAAATAAAATCACTTGAAATTTGTTAATGAACACCGTTTTCTTTATTACTGTTTTCGCGGGAAAGTGTTGAACCTGGGATGCAGACTGTGGTGGGGAGCGGGTGTAGTGTAGTGATGCAAAGGACGCTTCTAAACTCCAGGAATGGTGGACTGGTTGTTTCAACGGAGCCTGCCACCCCTCCTATTCGGGACTCTGTGTGTGGGGGCTATGTGACTTTGTGGCAGGGGGAGGACGGTTACAGATCCCCTGCTGCGTGGCTCTGTGATCCAGGATAAGGACCGCTGCGTAAGATCTCTAACCGCCCTCCCCCGCCAAAAAGTCACATAGCCCCCACCCCCCCAGAACATGAAAACCACCTCCCAGACTGACCAGGGTAACTAGTGAATGCAATGTGTGTGTACCCTGCTGCTGAACCTGCCCCCGCGTCTGTACCCTGGTAAAGGTGACTGTCCTGTCCAATTACCAACCCCCTTCCCCCCCTTCAAACAGACTCTCCTCTAAAAGAACATGATGGAAACAGTAATTAACAGAAACTTATTTTTTATTAGCAACTACACATGAAACTGGGGAATGAAACTGGGATGGGGGCTTGGGTGAGGCGGGAAGGAAAGGACTTATCAAATTTTGGGGAATGAAAGCCTTCTGGTACTTGAGCAGTCTGCAGGGGTGGAGTGAGAGTTTTCACGGACTCTGCCGCCCCTCCTTCTTGGGACTTTGGGTGAGGGGGGTATGGGACTTTGTGGCGGGGGAGGGCGGTTAGAGAGGGGCTCTGTCCTCCTGCCTCCGGTCCTGCAGAACATCCACAAGGCGCCGGAGCATGTCCGTTTGCTCCCTCATTAGTCCAAGCAGCGTTTGAGTCGCCTGCTGGTCTTCCTGCCGCCACCTCTCCTCCCGTTCCATGTATGATCGGTGGATTTGGGACAAGTTCTCCCTCCACTGGGTCTGCTGAGCTGCCTGGGCTCGGGAGCAGCCCATAAGTTCCGAGAACATGTCCTCCCGTGTCCTCTTCTTCCTATGCCTAATCTGCGCTAGCTTCTGGGACTGTGATGCCAGGGTATTTCGGGAGACAGTCGCAGCTGTGGGATGGGAAAAAGGGAGTGAATTCCTCAGAAAGATAAATTTTTGGGTGAACAAAGAACATAGTCTTTCTCTGTGAACAAGACCATGCACAGCACCTATCACATGCGCACTCACAGCACCTATCACTTCGCATTCAGTGTCTGGGGTCTTGCAGTGCAGATCAGACAAGCGGGACAGGACAGCGGAATTTGGGTAACAGGCTGACATGGTAAGCCGTAGACTTGTGGCTGCTTAAAACTTTAATAATAGCACTGGCCTCCTTTCACGTTCAAAGCAATGCCAGTCCCTGCTGCCAGCAATCCAGCAAGCATGAACTCTGCCCCTGTCCCACCCCCACGCGGCTGTCCCAGGGAAAGATCCCTGTATGCTGCTCCTCTCCCGCCTCCACCGCGTGGCTGTAAACCGCCGGTTACAGTTCTGTAAAGGAACAGGCAAGCAGTCCCAATACTAACATTCCCCTACCTAATTCAAAGCAGGTCACCATGAGCGACATCACTCTGATGAGGATTTCAGAGACGGAGAAAGAACGGATGCTTCGGGAAAGCCTGCAAAGACCAGGGCCGTATGCCGCCATGCTCTGCAAGGCAATGATCCCCGAGTACTTGATTGTCTCCTGGCGCGGAAACGTTTCCTACCACGGAGGACCCAATAAGGCCGCTCTCCCCAGGAACCTGATGCAAAGGCTTTCCAATTACCTCCAGGAGAGCTTCGTGGAGATGTCCCAGGAGGATTTCTGCTCTATCCCCGGACACATAGACCGGATTTTACTGTAGCTGCACTGGCAGGGACTAAACAGTAGAGCGCCTAGGGCAAAACAATCATGCTAAACCAGACATTGTTAGATTTTTTTTCAGTAGTTGCACTGCCAAGGACTGAAACGTTAAGCGCCTAGGGCAAACTAATCATGAAAAACCCATTGTTAATATTGTTAATATTCCTGTTCTGTTAAAAATAAATGTTTACATGTTTAAAACACTTACTGACTGATCCTTCCCCTGATTCTGTGTCCGGGTTAACACCTGGGGACGGTTGGTAGGGGATCTCTGTAAGGGTGATGAAGAGATCCTGGCTGTCGGGGAAATCAGCGTTGTAAGCGCTGTTGACTGCCTCGTCCTCCTCATCTCCTTCCTCATCTTCCCCGTCCGCTAACATGTCCGAGGAACCGGCCGTCGACAATATCCCATCCTCAGAGTCCACGGTCAGTGGTGGGGTAGTGGTGGTGGCCACACCTAGGATGGAATGCAGTGCCTCGTAGAAACGGGATGTCTGGGGCTGGGATCCGGAGCGTCCATTTGCCTCTTTGGTCTTCTGGTAGCCTTGTCTCAGCTCCTTGATTTTCACGCGGCACTGCGTTGCATCCCGGCTGTATCCTCTCTGCGCCATGGCTTTAGAGATCTTCTCGTAGATCTTTGCATTCCGTCTTTTCGATCGCAGCTCGGAAAGCACGGACTCATCGCCCCACACAGCGATCAGATCCAAGACTTCCCGATCAGTCCATGCTGGGGCCCTCTTTCTATTCTGAGATTGCATGGCCATCTCTGCTGGAGAGCTCTGCATCGTTGCCAGTGCTGCTGAGCTCGCCACGATGTCCAAACAGGAAATGAGATTCAAACTGCCCAGACAGGAAAAGGAATTCAAATTTTCCCGGGGCTTTTCCTGTGTGGCTGGTGGCTGGTCAGAGCATCCGAGCTCGGACTGCTGTCCAGAGCGTCAACAGAGTGGTGCACTGTGGGATAGCTCCCGGAGCTATTAGCGTCGATTTCCATCCACACCTAGCCTAATTCGACATGGCCATGTCGAATTTAGCGCTACTCCCCTCGTTGGGGAGGAGTACAGAAGTCGAATTTAAGAGAGCTCTATGTCGAACTAAATAGCCTCGTGGTGTGGACGGGTGCAGAGTTAATTCGATATAACGGTGCTAAATTCGACATAAACTCCTAGTGTAGACCAGGCCTTAGAAGCAACTCCCAGTGTATAGAAATGTTTGGGGAAAATTCCCTACCCACTCAGGCTGGTAGTGCTCCAGCTCGCCAGATAAACTCTCTACAACCTGGCAAATACTGCTCTTGCTGCTAGTTCTGGGCTGCCTGCCTGCTGAAAGTATATCTGAGTACTAGGCTAGGAGATCAGAGTTAAGATTTTAGTAGAGTTATTATAATTTGCACCTGCACCCCTTTGTGGTAAGACAAAATCTCAGGAACTGAGCCTGATTCCTGCATGAAGAGCATCCCCGCCAACTGTGATTGTCAGCCCCTCTGCAGTTGCTGAGGAGTCCAGATTAATCTCTTAACCTGAGGATCATCTGTGGAGTTGTGAAAGCACCATCCTTTAGTTAGATAGTCAGGGAAATTATTTGGGAGACCCCCTATTCCCTGAACTGTGTCTCAAGCTAGGAGGTAAGGGTAGGGGATTTTATTACCTGCTGCCTATCAAATTTATAGTGGGATTTACCATCTTATCCCAAATGAGTGTCTTTTGGGCTGTACTGAACTCAGGCAGCCAAGTTGCTTTGCTGCTACAGAAGATATTGTTGCCACAGGTCATTGAGGATCCCTACTAAGTCCACATACCAATGTGGCACTAAATTTTACTCTTGCTTCATCAGGTTACACAACTAGGGAAATTCATGGGTTGTATCAGTGTGGCCACCACTGACCTTGAGAATAGTGTTTTACCCTGTTCTATTTACTTTCAGTTTATTACACTCTATTGACTATATTGAGTTTATGTTCTTTCTTGGGAGTATCCAAGTATTGGCAAGGAAGTGGGGGTTACCCTGCAGTTACAACTTTCCTTCTGAGCTGCCCTGGTTGTCGTGACAGGATGTGGGATCCAGAAAAACCTAGGCCTGTTCATAAAAACCCATAAGGAGATTGGCACTAAAGGAGGTAACTGGGTGAATAGGGCCACTACATACGTTTCAATGGCCAAGTGTTGTTACTTATTACCAGGAGCGGCGCCAGGGTTTTTGGCGCCCTAGGCAGGGGTCCTTCCGCGCTCCCGGTCGTCATCGTCAATTCTGCGGCGGGGGAGTCCTTCCGTGCTCCCGGTCTTCGGGGCACTTCGGCGGCGGGTCCCGGAGCGAGTGAAGGACCCACTGCAGAATTGCTGCCAAAGACCCGGAGCGCGGAAGGACCCCCCGCAGCCGAATTGCCGCCAAGGGCGGCAAAATGCCGCCCCCCCCCCCCCAAATCCTGGCCCCCTAGGCAACTGCCTAGGTTGCCTAAATGGAAGCGCTGGCCCTGCTTATTACCCTGCTGAGTGGAGCTTTGGTAAGGGGTATTTGCCAAGCCAGTCTGAACTAGCTGGATACAATTTACTAAATAAGCCAGCTCTTATCCTTATGCAGTTGTGTTAAACTTTTAATAAAGCAGTAATTTTTCTGGGAAATGTACTCAGTGTCACCGCTAAATACAAGGTGGACATACGTCTCTTTTCCTCAAAGAGACATTTGCCCTTATATGGGCAAGCAAAATAGTGTAGTTTAGAAGGAAGGTCAGCAGTCCAAGATCTTAGCTAGACAGCTATTCTAGAAACAGTTTACGTCATGCAATTAGCAAAGATTTAACAGAATCTTGAGATGCATCAATAGCTTTTAGAAAAATCTCAACTAGTGAAAGATGTAATTTCTTGGTTGTTTAGAAAGTGTTGGCATTGAATTACATTTCTGAAGTCTCCTCTATAATACTGTAGTACAAACTAATGAGCAAAACGACAGAAAAGCCAAATAGCCTCATTGATAGGAAGCCAATTCAAAATCTTCATGCATAGCAGCTTCCATTGTTTTAATCTAATGAGTCCTCAGAAGGAAGAGTTGAGTGCATGGGAATTAAAGAATAATTAACTATAAAACAACTGACGGGTCCAGTTTTGGAGGAGAAAACTTGCATTCATTTTTTTTAATCGTTCTTTGCCTGCTCCTAGAATTTGGAGATTTTTTCCCACCAGAATGCTATCAACTGAATGATTTCTTAGAGAATGTATTAAGAAATATCATTCTTGTTTTTTCCTGGGAAATAGGGTGGGGTGAAGGGAGGAGGAGAAGGGAGGTGCCCTGCATTCCTCCCTATTAAGTATTTATTTTATCACAATTAGCAATGTCTGTTTCAGTAGATAAAAATCTCAGTCTAGAGAGCAACTTCTAGAGGTTTCTTATGCCAAACTGGAATGATATGCAGATGATGAAACACCAACTGAATCAAACAGATGACATGTTTCTGCAGTTTCTCATTTTTGGAACATTTGTTTTGGCATAATATTTAGTAAATGGATGGGGAATCAGATTTCATGTAAACAAAGTATCATAACTTACACATTCAATGAATATCCATGACCTTATGAACATACACAAGTTGATGTCCTGAATTACTAGAACGTAAAAAAACTGCAAAGGGTGCAGCATGGAACAAGTTTTAGGAATACAGGAATTGTTATGCTCTTAGGTATCTCTGGCATTTCCCCGCATTTATGTCCAAGTAAATCTGGCAGCTCCTTGAGACACTGACCCTGGTTGCTCCTTGTCCTAAACTGGTACTGGCTGCTGCTTGCCCCAGACTGGGAGGGGGATCTCACTGCTTCTTGTGATCAGTAAAGAGGTATGCGCTGTTTGAGCTGCTGGCCCTGGTTGGTTGCCTTGCTCCCTGGCTGAGGGGACCCTGACTCTGTTCTGATTGCAGGTCACAATGTGGTGAGGGGGAAATGGCTAAAGTACCACACTATGGTGCTTTAGTCATAGCTCCAAAGGCCACGGATAAGTTGTTGGACTTTGTTCTATAATAGGATGAAATTTAAGTGAAAAGTGCAAGGACATGTATTTAGGGATTAATAACAAGAATTTTTGTTATAAGCTGGGGACGCATCAGTTGGAAGTAACAGAGGAGGAGAAGGACCTCGGAGTATTGGTTGATCACAGGATGACTATGAGCCGCCAATGTGATATGGCCGCGAAAAAAGCTAATGCGGTCTTGGGATGCATCAGGCGAGGTATTTCCAGTAGAGATAAGGAGGTGTTAATACCGTTATACAAGGCACTGGTGAGACCTCATCTGGAATACTGTGTTCTGGTCTCCCATGTTTTAAGACGGATGAATTCAAACTGGAACAGGTACAGAGAAGGATGATCCGAGAAATGGAAAACCTGTCTTATGAAAGGAGACTCAAAGAGCTCGGCTTGTTTAGCCTAACCAAAAGAAGGCTGAGGGGAGATATGACTGCTCTCTATAAATATATCAGAGGGATAAATACCAGGGAGGGAGAGGAATTATTTAAGATAAGGGCCAGTGTTGGCACAAGAAGAAATTGATATAAACTGGCCATCAGGAAGTTTAGACTTGAAATTAGATGAAGGTTTCTAACCATCAGAGGAGTGAAGTTCTGGAACAGCCTTCCAAGGGGAGCAGTGGGGGCAAAAGACATATCTGGCTTCAAGACTAAGCTTGATAATTTTATGGAGGGGATGGTATGATGAGATGAATTAATTGCCAAAATTAGGCTATCTTTGACTATTAACGGTAAATATGCCCAATGGCCGGTGATGGGATGTTAGATGGGGTGGGATCTGAGTTACTACAGAGAATTCTTTCCTGGGTGTCTGGCTGGTGAGTCTTGCCCACATGCTCAGGGTTTAGCTGATCGCCATATTTGGGGTCGGGAAGGAATTTTCCTCCAGGGCAGATTGGCAGAGGCCCTGGGGGTTTTTCGCCTTCCTCTGCAGTGTGGGGCACGGATCACTTGCTGGAGGATTCTCTGCACCCTGAAGTCTTTAAAACATGATTTGAGGACTTCAATAGCTCAGACATAGGTTAGGGGTTTGATACAGGAGTGGGTGGGTGAGATTCTGTGGCCTGCATTGTGCAGAAGCTCAGACTAGACGATCATAATGGTCCCTTCTGACCTTAAAGTCTATGATTCTATGAATACATCACTAGCATTAGCCCTTCAGGATAGCTCTTTGATTAGAGGCCTGGAGGACTTTTAACCATTGAGATACCATCTAGTGTGACACAGATGACAGCAATGCAGCCTAGAGTATCTCCTCCACTCTCTCTGACCCTGATTCAACAAAGTATTTCATGTGCTTAAATCCCATTGAAAGTTGGACACATACTTAAGTGCTTTCTTGAACTGTGGTCCAAAATCAGGAGGTTCCTAGGAAGGAGCAGCTCAGAAAGCAGCTAACACGAGCTTCCTCGCCAAATTAGAAGACTTTACCATACAAATGAAAACTAGTAATCAACCTCCCTCTCGAGCTGCCAGTGAACAGGCAGATATTACAGATTTTAAAAATATTGAAAACATGTGCAGCCAAGATTATTGATTTGCTGAATAAAAGTTTCCTAACTCTTGTGCTCCTTAACAAGCCTTGAGTCTTGAGCTTTATGTTCTACAAGGCCTTGAAAAAAAAAATATTTCAACTCTGTGCTTGTGCACACACACAGAGTCACTAGCATAAAATCCCGATCGTTTCTTATGATTTTACTTGCCAAGATCAGGCAGCAATAAGTCATCACGCTTTTGCTACCAAGGGACTCTGTTATATTAGTATTCACTAAACACAGAAATGATAAGCATGTTCTATAATAAATAAGTTTGCATTTAAACAGAGTTACATACGTGCATGTTTGCTTATATAAAAAGTCCTTCTGTTGGTAATCCAACAGATATCCATTTGCAAATATTGAAGTGTTTCTACCATTTTTACTATAAAATCTGTGCATTTCTATTGAGATAGAACAAAATCAGTTCTATACCTGCATACAGTACCCCATTCATAGTGTCTAAAGTTACAGATTGCAACTTTTCATATTTGAAGTCAGGTCTACACTAAAATGTTAGGTCAACCAAGCTACTTTGCTCAGCAGTGTGAAAAATCTACACACCTGAGTAATGCAATTAAGCTGAGCCAACCTCCAGTGTAGACAGTGCTAGACTGACGGAGAAATTCTTCTGTTGACCTATGTCATAACTATAAAGGGAAGGGTAACAGCTCTCCTGTGTACAGTACTAAAATCCCTCCTAGCCAGAGACTCCAAATCCTTTTACCTGTAAAGGGTTAAGAAGCTCGGGTAACCTGGCTGACACCTGACCCCAAGGACCAATAAGGGGACAAGATACTTTCAAATCTTGGGGGGGGGGGGGGGAAAGGCTTTTGTGTGTGTCCTTTGTTTAAGGGGTTGTTCGCTCTTGGGACTGAGAGGGACCAGACATCAATCCAGGTTCTCCCCATCTTTCTAAACAAGTCTCTCTTATTTCAAAATTGTAAGTAAAAGCCAGGCAAGGCGTCTTAGATTTACTTTGTTTTTCTCAACTTGTAAATGTACCTTTTACTAGAGTGCTTATCTTTGTTTGCTATACTTTGAACCTAAGACAGAGGGGGTTCCTCTAAGCTCTTTAAGTTTGATTACCCTGTAAAGTTATTTTCCATACTAATTTTACAAAGATGATTTTTACCTTTTTCTTTAATTAAAAGCCTTCTTTTTAAGAACCTGATTGATTTCTCCTTGTTTTAAGACCCAAAAGGGGTTTGGATCTGTATTCACCAGGAGTTGGTGAAAGGAAGGAGGGAGGAAGGGTCAATTTCTCCTTATTTAAGATCCAAGGAGTTTGGATCTGTATTCACCAGGGAATTGGTGAAGGTCTCTCAAGGCTACCCAGGAAAGGGAATTAGCTTTGGGATGGTGGCAGCGGACCAGAACTAAGCTGGTAGTTAAGCTTAGAAGTCTTCATGCAGGCCCCTACATTTGTACCCTAAAGTTCAAAGTAGGGATACAGCCTTGACAACCTAGCTACCGCCTCTCGGCAATGCAGATTAACTACAGGGATGGGAGACCCCCTCCCATCACTGTTCTGATTGTCTATGCTGAAGCATTACAGCAATGTAGTTGCAGTGTTTCTAGTGAAGACAGACAGTTTCTAACCCTTTAACCATGGAGGTTAGGACCTTTAACCATGGAGGTTATTTACCCCATTGCCACACCCACAACTCCAAATTTCTTTTGCTCTGTAGCAGTTTCTGCTGTGCCCATCCCAGCCTGTACTGGAGCCAGGAAGAACAGGACTGTTCTCTCTCCTCCACCCTGTCACTCACACACCTACTCACCCTGTTCCTTGGAAAACCAATTATTGTGTATTACCCCCGTTATATGCCTAGCATCCAGGAGCACAAGGAGCTGAAATACAAGTCACTCACAAACTTTATTTCCTCCATGATGAGGTAACATTGCATTGATCTATCTACAGGAAAAACAAAACATTGCCCCCTCTCACAAGACAGTAGCAAGTGGACTTCATGGAGTCTCTGGCTTTTCTCCCTTTTCAAGGTTTTTGAAAAGGTGGAGTTAATTTTTTGTTTGGCTCAAGTCTTTTGTTGTTGTTGTGATTTTTGTTGTTTTAAAGCTTGCCTGTTTTTTGGGTGGATGTTTTTGTGTTTTATTTATTTGCGGGTAGAGGCAAGGAGGATGTCAGTGTTGTGACAGTTTCCTCTTTTTTGGAAAGCTCTTAGTTATTACGAGGAAAAAGCCTACTATGAAGAATAAGAGAGGAATCAGATGTTAATGCCTAGACAGTTGCCAATACTAGATTAAGACAAATTAGGCATTTCAATAATTAAATTTTAGAAGCAAATTTTCACACACCTTCTCCCACCCTTGAACATAAATAAAACCACATTTGGTCAGATAAAACAGGCTCATCTTTCACTTTTCCACACCAACACTGCAACACTAGTTTTATTGCTCAAGAAACAAACAATTAGGAAGAATGCAAGATAAATAAAAACAATTATAATTCAGAGTTTAAAAAAGAAACAGATTTTATCCAATTTGTTTTTAAGATAGCACCTTTCATGAAAATTATCACAAAAGGCTTTCCAGGGAGAAGTAGAATAGATGCATATAAATTCTGGTCTATTTTTCTTATTTTTAACATGCATCCTAATGTTCTTTTTAGATACCTCTAGCCTTGGGGCAACTAAAATAATCCCAACAATGTTAATATTTCTCCTAGAAATGCAATTGCAGATAACCCTTATTTTTTATATTCTACACATGCTTTTTTTGCAAGGAAACCAAGTTCCACCAATTACATAAATTAACATTTGATGCAGCCCTGCCAAAATAGCACAGAACTGTAATTAAGCAATAAACCTTGGAAACTTAAGTGAAAGGTTAACTATTTTCAATCATTCAATTAAATAGCACTCTTCATCTTCTATGCAGGGAGAAATAGAGAGTTTGCATGGGTGCTCAGACAAAACAGTGGACACAACCTACATGTACTAACTTGCTGCAAATGAAGTAGCCACTTGAAAAAAGTAAAATAGCCTCTTAGCTGTACAGATGTCAGTTTAAACTGGTGTGATACTGTCAGAACCCAGAGACCAAGAAAGCTTGTATCATTTACAAACAAACAAACTTTGAAAAATATTTTATGACCCTTTTACTCATAATTTCAAAACCTAAGGAAAAAAGTGAGCTTGGAGACTAGGTACATCCTCTCTGAATTGAGTTTGTATCAATTTTTACTTTAAAAAAATATTTATTAAAAAACCTTTTCTCATTCATCTATTTTTTGGGGGGGAATGAAGATATCTACTGTTTTCTCTTGCTACCATTTGCTTTTTATCCTGCGATTTTTCAAGTATCTGTTTACTGGATTCATCTATTAAGTAACTGTTAAAGAAGCACATATTTTTTGTACGCCTCTGTGTGGTCACAAGTTTAAATAAAAAAAAGGACATTTACTTTTTTTTTTTTTTTTTTAAACCACAAATGCCAGTGACAGATTTATCTTTTTCACCAGACTCTGCTGTACAGAATTGTTTTGTTTTTTGGGGGAGGGGAGGGAGGAGGAGAGAACCTAGTTCATATGTGGGCTGAAAGTGGTATTCTGGCCTCTCACATACATTTAATTACTGTATTCTGGTGAGGATGGTGGCCATCCTAGAGACACTCAATGCACGGATTCCTAGTCAGACTACTAAGTGCTATATTTATTTGAGTCACAGTTTGGAGATATCCTTTTCCTCTACCATACATATCAAATACCATTTACTCCACAGTAGATCTGAAAATTTCACTTTCAAAGGCAAGGGGGCAAACTGTACTAATAAATAGTTATTTTTGTCAAATTGTATATTGTGCTACATTAGTGTCCATGAATTATGAACATTACCAAGAAGTAGCTTTTTTATATATGCAAGTTATATATCCAAGGGTCCCCCCACCCCGCCGCTGAGCCTGAGTGTCTTTATAGCATGTGGAGGGGGGCCTCAGCAAGAAAAAGGTTGAGACCCCCCCTGCTGCACTAGGCTATGATGCCTCCTTTAGATAGTAAAATTTATTTGGGTTCTTAACAGTTTTCTCTTCTTGAAAAGAGTTCTTAAAATGATTAAGGCAAAGATTTTCAAAAGTGACTACTGATTTCAAATAATTTCATGTGCCAAAGTGTTTTCAAAATCAGGAATTAAATATGTAATGTACAGCTTGGTTAATTGGTAAATTTAGGCTAATTATTAGGAATGGCTTCCCTTCAGTAAGAGCTATAAAATTACTCAACATTAATCTAAGCTAATCAGTGACAACCCATCTCTGGACACACAAAAGACTACAAGAACAATCCTGCACTGTCAGAGAATCTGACTGGATGACCTAGCAGGACTTTTCCATCTTTTCTGATTCTGTGATTCACATTAATCTGATACTTTGACGTATGACTAGGTGTGTACGTGGAGGTAAAGGGGAGGGGAAGAAGGAAACTGGTGTGTGCATGTGTAGTGGCGGGCGCCAGACCTGGGTTCCCTCCCCTCCTCACCCCCCATCGCTCTGGCCCCCACTACCTCCCTATTCACCTCTCCATCCAGGGCTTAATTTTTCCCCCGGCTTGCTGGGGCTGAGTAAGTCTACTGTGAAAAGTGGTATTTGTAAATATCACTTTTCACAGCAGCAGACTTACTAGCTAGCAAGTCTTTAAAAAGCAACCAAAATGCAAAACAAGCAAAAAAAGACAAGAACATGCAAAGCACCTTATTTGTGTTTCTATTCTGTTTAGATCCAGAAAAGAATAGAAAACTGTACATTATTTTTATTATTGAGTCTGCAAAACACCCCAACATAAAATAAATTACAACGATTTGAACATGTATGTGTTCATATTTTATTTGTTCTTCCTAAAGTTAATTAAGTATTTTAGGAAAAATTGCCAGAGCAGCTATCAGCAAGAGTTGATGGCTGCACTCTGAGGCCACGAAAAATCTGTTGTCAGAACTCCTGCTGGAGGGGTTGCAAGCAGCAGGGAGAATCTGAAGGGCAAGATGTAGAAGGGAAATTGGGGGGATATAATCTAACTGCTTTGCATTTTTTTCACAATGTAAAGTAGCTATAAAAGCAGCTTAACTGACCAGTTTGTTCTGGCTGCTTTATGCTGCTGGTGCATAAAGCATACAGCGTACAGCACCGAACGTCGGCCATAAAAAGCTGGAAAAAAAGTAAGATTGATATTTCAGACCTTCAAATTATTAGAAATATCATAATATTCTCTTTGCGTCTCTCATTTACTGTTCATATATTAAAGCTGTAATAAAAAAAAAGAACTCCCAGCCAAAACTGTATTAAGGTGAAGTGAGGTGGACAGTAAACATCAATAATATAAGGTAAAACACAATTACAGAGATGTTGCAATTATTCCAAAACCAAGCATTTTCCTTGGGAAATTCAGAGTAAAGATTTTAAATTTAAAAGAAATCCAAACACATTAAAGGTATGGAAATGCACAGTTTGGGCACCAAAACAGTTTTACCGCGGCCCATAGTGACACAGTGGAGGGGAGGGGGAGAATCTCATGTGTCTCTAAAAATCAGTTTAATCTAACCTAGAGCCATAAAACACTAAAAATAATAATATGGCTATTGCATAGTGTTATTGCAGGGCAGAGTCAAGGTTGTTTGGGTTCCCTGTGTATTCTATTCAGTGTAGCTAGACTGATGTTTTTAACACTGCTATCTGATCGTAGTTAATCCTTGTCAGTGGAAAAGAACAACACTTTAGACTGACACCAGTTAAACAGATCTAGATCTGATGCTTAGTTAGTAAAAATTACTACATCACAAGAGGTTGGGGCTGAGGAAAGAAAACACAAACTTAGAACAGTTCCCATTAAACCTCTGTTTATAAGCTTCTAAAGCAAATATTGAAACAGAAAAACTACTACAAGGAAGGGTTTCTGTGTGTCCAAATATTTAGCTTAATATGCAGTAGATTTGGAGCACTCAAAGAAAAAAAGTGTGGATGTTATGCACCAAGACTATATTAAATAAATTTTATCCTCAACCAATAATTTATCTACTTCTCTAACACTGCATTTTAAGAGACTGTGATAATTTCTGCTATGTATTGCAAGTTTATTTTGATACAATGGAAGAAAGTTTGATTTAAGAATTAAGACACTGAAGAGCTCTTGAACTCTGTTACACGAAACGAACATAACCACATACTACAATGTTAAGAGCCTTAGTGTAGACTGCCCTCTGGTTCCAGCAGCCATTTTCAGCTTGCTTTAGACTTGCTCAAAGTACACTTTTGCCACCACTCTTTCTAAAATAGATCTAAACACATTTGTCCTGGTTAAATCATTTTCAGCACCAGCTCTGCTGCACCCATTGCTGACACCTGTTACTGTCAAAGAGCAGATACTCGACTAGACAGTGGTCCTGTGATTTGTTGTGAAAATTTCTGTTTTCATTACATTAGAAAAGTCTGCTTTTTAAGACACTGTTCTCAAACACAAAAGGGTCACCAAACTCAGTAGGAGTCAGAGGGGCTATTTAATGCACTGTTAGGAACACACGAGACTGGTTAAGCAGCCTCAAAGACAAGCACTAAAAAGCCAATTCTGCAAGTCTTATAGGATCTCCTTTTTAATTTTTTTTTAAACTGAAATTGCCATGACCTGCTGCTAATTATTCAATACCATCTCAGATTCTAGGTAATTATTTGGGATGTTCTAAACCTATTGTTTATGTCTGTGCATACTTAAATCTAATAAATAGCAGTTCAGATAAGAGCAGGCTTACTTGTATCAATTTTTCATCAGCCAGAAGTGCTGTGTTCCCTTGATTTCTTTGTGACACTGCCTGGAAGGAAACAGTTAAGTTACCACTGCCTTGGGTTCTCAAAACCCCAGGTAACATATGCCAATACAGCAACTTGAAGTGATTCCTCTTTGAAAATGCAAAAGGATTTGTTTGTTTTTAAAACAGTTGACCATGCTATTTATAAATTTCTTAAAGACTAGCATATACTTCAAGTCTCATTTTGAGATTTGATAAGAGGACAGTAATAATGAGAAAATTAATATGAGCCAAGTTAACTTGAGAAGTTCTTGTCTCTCTATATATGATGTTTGCAAAAAGTGGATATTTTGCTATACTCCACCACCAAATTTATGTCCTCTTATGGGAAAGGCCCTACCAAAAGCACACACGGTCCATTTTGGTCAATTTCACGGTCCTTGGATTTTAAAAATCGTAAATTTCATGATTTCAGCTATTTAAATCTGAAATTTCACGATGTTGTAAGTGTAGGGATCCTGACCCAAAAAGGAGTTGTGGGGTGGTCAAGGTTATTGTACGGCGGGTTGCAGTACTGCTATCTTACTTCTGCGCTGCTGCTGGCAATGGCGCTGCCTTCAGAGCTGGGCAGATGGAGAGCACTGGCTGTTGGCCAGGAGCCCAGCTTTGAAGGCAGAGCCATTGCCAGCAGCAACGCAGAAGTAAGGACAGCATGGTATGATACTGTCACCCATAGGTGCTGATTCCATGGGTGCTCCGGGGCTGGAGCACCCATGGGGAAAAATTGGTGGGTGCTCTGCACCCACCGGCAACTCCCCGCCCCACCCCCCTACCCCAGCTCACCTCCGCCTCCTCCCCGAGTGCACCGCGTCCCCGCTTCTCCCCCTTCCTCCCAGTGCTTGCTGCCGCGAAACAGTTGGGAGGAAGGGAGGAGGCGGGGGAACGCAGTGCGCTCGGGGAAGAGGCGGGGCGGGGATTTGGGGAAGGAGTCCAATAGGGGCAGGGATGGGGCGGAGTTGGGGCAGGGACTTTGGGGAAGGGGTTGGAATGGGGGCAGGGCAGGGATGGAGTCGGGGCGGGGCCGGAGGGGGTCGAGCACCCATCGGCGCCGGGAAAAGTTGGCGCCTATGCTGTCACCCTTACCTCTCTGCACTGCTGCCTTCAGAGCTGGGTGCCAGCCAACAGCTGCCACTCTCCGGCCACCCAGCTCTGAAAGCAGCGCAGAAGTAAGGGTGGCAATACTGTGACACCCCTAAAATAACCTTGCAGCCCCCCTGCAACTCCCTTTTGGATCAAGACCCCCAATTTGAGAAATGCTGGTCTCCTCCATGAAATCTGTATATTATAAGTTAAAAGCACACAAAAATCCAGATTTCACAGGCAGAGACCAGATTTCATAGTCCACGACGCATTTTTCATGGCTGTGAACTTGGTAGGGCCCTACTTATGGGACAGAACCCTGACTTACAGTTCTGTGATCTAACCTGGGAAAGCTCCTAAAAAGATTTTTAATAATGCAACTGGGAAACACTTCTAATGCAAACAAAGCTAAAATGAAGGTGGTACACTGTTGCAAATATATTTTGAGCTTTGGACTTCTATAATACTTTTGGACAAGTAAGCAGAAGGAAATAAGTAATTGTTGAATTGCTCATGCAGTGTTTAAATTTCTCTAAAATGTATTTCCCTCTCCTTTATTATCCATCTTAAAATTAACATTCAAAGTCTGTTGTAATGACAACCTTCATTCACTGGGAACACAGGCTCAGTTTTAATCATGTAGGTGTAACCGTATGTGCTTGAGTGAATGAGTCAAGGCTGGAGATTTTGACACTCCATTTCCCTCATATATGTAGCCACAGGAAATATTATAGTTATTGACCCTTCTGTTGCAGTTTTATAGGTCTCATAAGTTGACTCTCCGCCAATGCTGGTCAAATACTCAAAAAAGGCCTTTAAATACATTGTTCTACATTAGCTGATACAAGTGAGCTGTGTCTCTGTCTTAAATGAGTAAGCATGGATAACTTTATCTGACTAGTTAAACACAGATTTTAAACAAGTAAATGCTAAGTGGGATCTATTTAAAAAAGTCTTGTTAAACTGTAGCATAACTGTTAATCTATGAATGTGATGGTATGATGCAGAATAATACTTAATAATTGTAGATACTAATGGCACATGAGATCCTGTAAAAATGAAGCGCATGCTGACTGGTTGCTGCTCTCAGAACTTCCTGTCTGAACACAAACGTGGTCTCCAAAACGTCTCATCTTCCTTTCCTACTTAACACCAGAGTACTCAAATTCCTCCATGTGCCTTCTTGCCCATTTAGGAAAGCTTAGTTGTTTCCTTCCCACCCACTCATCCACATAAAGATTAATTACTTTCTTAACTAAAATTTATTTAATACAACCGAGTGGATTGACAAGGTGGGGAGGGAGAAGTTTTGAAGTTGAGGTGGCCATGTTTCTTATGGGGACATAGATGGAATACTTGAGAGTGGTAGCCAATCAGAATTCAAGGACTTCCAGACTAAGGTAATTTCTCAGTAACTGTAATCCTTATGGAAATCAGACACCTTGGCTAATGAACAGAAATTTGACTCAAAAAGTGTACGGTTATGAGTCAGTAACAGTATATTAACTCTGCTATGGCTGACCAAAACAATTTTATTTCAATATAATTAATTATAATTTTCATGCTTATCTAAAGCATCTCTAGATGGAGGAAAATCTGATATTCCAAAGATGTGGAAAAAGTGAACTAAATTTTCTCCCTTTGTTTCGAAAATGTTATTTTCATGCAAAAAAAGAAAACAAGAGAGCACACAGATACACCTCACACATATACATATCACAGCTAAATGTTACTCCATGAGAAACATGGTTGGTTACTGAAAAATTCTGGAAGTAAATTAAAGACATGCAGCCATTTCTCAATATTCCAAACTGACACAGATATAAGGATTCTATTCAGTAAAAATTAGTCAAGCCCTTACATGTTGCTTGTAAGTTTGGAGATATCCCCTACATAGCCAGCCAGCGTATTCAGCAGTAGAGTCAGAGCTTGTCACAGGTAACCTCTTTTACATCAATTTTTGTTTCTCTGAAACCAGCTGAAGTGATTAGAGATGCATATTCTGAGATCTACAGATGTTTCACCAAGGATGTGGGTAGTGAGGCAAAGTATATCCAAGACTGGTATACACCACATCAACTGACCCCAACTTACTGGACAGAGCCCTTAATAAAGGTATGTTTACATCAAACGGTGATGCTTTTTACAGGAGCCATGACGCAGATCTAAAAATTCATTTTAGTTGACAATGTGAAAAACTATGTATGTATAAATAAGCTTGGACAGTTTTCTATAAATCAAGTGGCAGCTACTCATTTTAAGCACTGTAATAAAAGTTGACTCATATTTTAGGAACATTTTACAATTGATTATGGCTGACAGGAATAAGGCCCCAATTGTGTGTTACGTAGGAGACATTTACAGATAAAACTAGCTGCTGACTGATTTGCACAGCACATTTTGAAATCTGAACAGCAACAGTAACTGAGTGAAGAAGTTACAAACCCAACATTGTAGTGTTTACTCTCCAATAATGTTATTTTCTAAACACATTTCCAAGGTAGAATGTTCTGTTTTTGATCCCAAACAGCCAACTACTAAAATACTGTAGTAGTGTAAAAATTCAGTTTTATCTCGAAGTCACTAGAGTTCAACTTGGTCCTAACTTGGAATTGTCTGGACTTAACAGGAACAAAACCTGGCTCCCTGCAAGGGCCTGCCTAATCTTTGAAGTACTGCAGCTGTGCTGCTGCAGTGTAGTAGACACTACCTATGCTGATGGGTAAGGCTGAGAATCATTCACGGAGGTCATGGCTTCCGTGACTTTCTGTGACCTCTGTGAATTTTGCAGCAGCAGGTACAGCTGACCCCAGGGCCATCCCAGCAGCTGGGGAAACCCCGGGGCCAGCCACACCATTCGCTGCTCTGGCAGTCCCAGACAGCTGGTCCCTGGGGCTGCTTCCCCTCCCCACCCACCAGCAGCAGCGGCAGTGGGGCCCCGCACTCCTCTCCCCCCCAAAAAAACAGCAGTCCTCAGGAGCGTCCCCCTCCCAGCAGGTAAGATTTAGTCACCGGTATTTTTAGTAAAAGTCATGGACAGGTCAAAGTGCCATGACTTTTTGTTGATTGCCCATCACCTGTCCATGACTTTTACTAAAAATACCTGTGACTAAAACGTAGCCTTATTGATGGGTGAGGGTCTCCCATCAGCGTAGATAATCCACCTCCCCAAGAGGTGTAGGGGGTGAGGGGTTGGTCAATTTAACTACTTAGCTCAAAAGGTGTGGATTTTTCACACTCCTGAATGACAGCTTTTTTAAAGTGCACACCAGGTCTTAGATTTAATGAAAGACAGAAGTAATGTTTTATCAGTAAGACGTTTAATGACACAAGCACTTCAATACTAACTCAATACAAACTTACTGGACAGAACAATACAAACTTTCACTCATGCTGTTTACCATGTACCTTATTCAGGCTACCATCTCCCAGGTTTCGCTTTCAGCCCATCATTAAATTTTACTTTCATATGAAAGCATTCCTGGTGATAAATATAATGGTTAAGCAATTTTTCCAATATATTTTAGGTTATTTAATATTATCCATCAAATTGGAAGTGGTTGACACACTGCATTTTGCAACAAGAACTTGCGATCCAATGTGATTTACTTCAAACAAACACTAACTAAGGGAAATTTCATTCCCACTGAGAATCAGGATGACTATATACGCCTTATCTTTATCACTGAATTATGGCAATATTTTGTTTGTCGAAGCCACACCAGCACATTTTAGAGCAAGGTTGTTATTTCCATGTTTTGAACAATTTTTTTTCTAGCAAAACTATTTTCTTTCTGAATCATTTATACATTCCACTACTCAAACACCACTTTAATACAACTCTAACTATATGTTTTTGGGGGGTTTCTATCTGAAAGTTACTCATCTGTAATTAAAGCTCTTTGAGAAGATTGCTCTCCTAGATTCACATCCATAGCTTTAAATTTCAGTGAGACTTAAACACATTTAAAATTAAGCATGTTTAAATACCATTCCTGAATATGAGTCTTTTCCTATGTATTAGCACCTTTTACTCGAACATACTCCTCCCCTTTCTGTAGGAAGCATTCACAGCGGTGGCTGAGCGAGGATAATCTGGCCCACTGTTAAGACTTTTTTTCTGTTCAGCAAGTGAAGAAAAAGCCCACACAAGGTATGTTTGACCTAAAACTATTTCTTAATATGGCTATTGTTTGGAGTACAAATGCCACCTAGGAAGTGTCCTATACAAATATTTAAACAAAATCACAATGTGAATCTCCAACGAAGATGCTAAATGATGATATCTAAGTAGGGTACTAAAAATTTTCAACGACAGTTTTTAAAAACCCAATACCTTAACAAAAGCCACTTAAATTTTAGCATGCAAAGTTTATCAGCAGTTCAGTTTGCTCTTCCGTTTCCTGAACCTCTCATTCAAGACCACTTCCTTAGAATGAGCACAGCATTTAGTTGTGCTTCTCATGCAGCTGTCACACTTGAGCAAAAACTAAGTGAGTTACTGCTGGATTCGTTTCCCTTAAGAGCAAGTTAAAGTGATAATGGAAGCAATAAGATTGGTGTTGAAAGTCATGCCATGACCATCATGTCAAACACAGGAGCAGATACTATTTCAGTGTCTAGTCATCTCTTTTCAATTTTTTTTCAGTTGAAGTAAGGGTTTTTGGGGGTATCTTTTATGCTGTTCAGCTATTAGTAAGTCTTTGTTCTTTTTTCTACCATAGTGTATCATGAAGCATCAAGATCTCTATTAGTCTTGACCTTTTTAGCAGAAAATATTTAAAATGAGGTATGAGAGTTTTTTGACTGATCAGAATGCAGGATTTTCTGGACTAATATTGAACCTAACATTTCACAGGGATCTTGCTATATAAACAGTAATGTTGAACTACTATAAAAACAAAATTAGAGCAACTGCGAGTGACAGAGTGAACATTCCAATACTCTGCAGAAATGTACTGACTACTCTTTCCCTAAATTGAAATGCACCAAGGATTGATATAGTCTATTTCCTACTCCTTCAATGTATTGTGCCAAGCTGCTAGTCAATCTGTATTAAAAAAATATAATAGTCATAGTTGAGTGCTTGTGAAAGGTGCTGGTTTGACAGTCATGCAAAATGAAGTAATCAGCACACACAATACTGAACTTTAGGACTGCTAGACCTGTGAGGGTGGCTATTAGTACTAAACATAAGGATGGTTTTGCACAAGATCTGGACTGAGCCCAGCTCATCTCACATATGCAATCAAACCACCGCCAGACTTAACAACCGTCACTCTCAATCAAGGCTGGATTTTAAAAGTCATTAGAGGCTACCATGCCTGTGTACTTTTTGTACAACATCACAAATGTATTTTTATCTTTTTCTGAATACTTGTCTAATGAATACCTTACCAAAAGGGGAAAAAATTTTGAACTTTTTTTGAATTTTGAACAAATCAACATGAACATGACCAGATGTCATCCATGTTCAGTACATTCAGGCATTCATGAGTTATCTGAATTTTGAAGCTTTGTTGACTTTACAATGTAAGTTGAACTTCTTAACTAACATTCAGAAGATGTCAACCTTTTTTTAAAACAAAACTAACAATTTTAGGTACAGGATTGAGATTTTAAACTGGGTACGTAGGACAGTCACATAGCCAAAGAGTAGAGTTTATACATTAAGGGATAGTCTCTCAGTTAATGAGAATTTAGTGCTCATTAAAGACTACTGGGAGTGATGCATATGTACTGGGAAGGGAATACACATACCCTCTATGCTTTCTAGGCTGAAATTACCCACTCAAAACCAAATTTTCAATTAATATTTAATGTATTACCAATATCTCATCTAGCAACCAGGTAACAAAAATTCTTAACTGAGATTTACTGTAGGATTCATTTGCATCTGACACTTCTTTTTAGCACCACAACAATAAGGAGAACAATTTAGTTTCTTAAGTTTATAGACAGAAAAAACCCAAACCATCTTCACACTGAACTGTGAAGTGTTATCCTTAGAACACACCATTTACTTTTTAATAATTATATATAACGTATATACAATTTAGTTTTATATACTCATCAGCTTGCATGCCCCCCTTGAATCTAGGGCCTGTTTTACTTAGTTGAAGAAATACTGGCCATGATGCTGTGGTCATCGCCTAAATTTAAGCACCTGGATAGCCACCAAAGAACAGCAGAAGGGACCTTGGTTTAATGCCTCATTCAAGAGATAGCACCTCAGGTGCTAACTGAATCAGATGTTGAGTGTTATCCTTACCTTTGTTTACCTGCCATTGGATGTTTTTTCTCATCACCTTGGAGTTTAAATGTATACTTGCTTCTTTTCTTTTTTTAAGCTTTTAGAAAACGTTACAAATGCATAAATTATGTAAGTATGTTCTGCGTAGTGTGTAAATGCATAGTCCAATCTTATAGTAATACAGCTAACATTAATGAAGTTTGCGAGTGACATTAGTGCTTAGTAAAGCTAGAGACAAATGAAATACTGTCTCAGCTAAACATAGGGAGTATAGCTTCCCTACATAATTGAAGAACTCTGTGTAAGCTCATAAGCTTGTCTCGCTCACCAAGAGAAGTTGGTCCAATAAAAGATATTACCTCACCCACCTTGTCTCTCTAATATCCTGGGACCAACACTGCATAGTACATTTAAATGACTTGCAGTGGCCTGTCTAAACTTCTCCTTGACCAGACAACATTTTTTTCTATGGTTTTGTGATTTGAACAAACTGGAGGCAGCAAACCAGACTGACGCCAAACTCATTTTTCACTTGTAACTAAACTAGAATTTTAACCCAGAGGAAGAAGGCAAGGGGAATAATCCATTGTACCACCACATTTGTAAAATGTCAAAACTTCTATAGTTTACCACAAAGGCAATATGGCTGCTTATCAGCAATGATCTATTTTGTATAAATAATATAAAAAACAATATGTAACAAGCTGAAAACTTTAAAAGTGATTAAAGTTGATTTGGCTTTTGAATCATTGATCGCTGCAGCAAAACTTTCTATTCATGAATTTCACATCAAACCACATCTTATAACTTTGTTTTGGGTTGCCTAATTTGTGATATATGTATCTGAGGGCAGGTCTACACTAACCCCCCAATTCGAACTAAGGTACGCAACTTCAGCTACGTGAATAACGTAGCTGAAGTTCGAAGTACCTTAGTTCGAACTTACCTCGGTCCACACGCGGCAGGCAGGCTCCTCCGTCGACTCCGCGGTACTCCTCTCGCCAAGCAGGAGTACCGCAGTCGACGGCGAGCACTTCCGGGTTCGACTTATCGCGTCCAGACAAGACGCGATAAGTCGAACCCAGAAGTTTGATCGCTCGCCGCCGAACTACTGGGTAAGTATAGACCTACCCTTATTCTAGGAGTTTCTCCAAGCTTGTTCATATCTCTTACCTTGTGTGGCCCCCTATTTGTCAGAGTAGTAATGTGGTTTCCCCATAAACACACTCCTGTCAAGCAGTTAAATTCTAAAGAAATCAAACTATTGATGGCTCTTTCTATATCAGCATGTCTTTTTAAATACATTGTGTACAGATAATTCTAATCTGTAGCTATCACAGGATGTTCATTGCGTAACATCCTGCAGAAGGACAGTTATACAGTTATTTGCATCCAGACCCATTGGTTTATATAAACGCACTTAGGCAAGGACTAGCTGGTAAAGTTTACACAAGTTCTGCAGTACCATCAAAAACAATACTGAGTTTTGAGAACTGTCACTAATTATGCAAGGGCTTGCTTAGAGTTCCATAGTTAAGGTTCAGCTCAGCTTTAAATTTATGAAAAATACCGAATGTCCTCTCTGAAATTAATGAAGTTGCAATTATCCCAAAACTAGATATTTCCTTCAGGAAATTCAGAGATAAGGTGACTCAGTAAAGGAAAAGAAAAATGAAAAAAAATTGGTGTCCTTAAAAATCAATTTAATCTTATCAGGCACCACAAACATTATGAGGAAGGCACATACACTTACAGTATGGTGTCACTATAGGATAGACTGAAGGTTGGTTGGGTGCCTTAATTGTGCATTTTCCATACCTTAACATGTTGGCATTTCTTTTAAATTTAATCTTAACCGAATATCCTGAAGAAAACAAGTGGTCTGGGGATAATGGCAACATCCCTGTAATGTATTTTGCCTAAATTACTGATCCATAATCATAAATCTAAACTCCAATTTAACATATAAAGTGGGTGCCTAACTGGTTGGAAAATCGTTCCCAGAGAGTCATTATCAGTGGTTCACAGTCATGCTGGAAGGGCATAACAAGTGGGGTCCCACAGGGATCAGTTTTGGGTTCAATATCTTCATCAATGATTTAGATAAAGGCATAGAGAGTGCACTTATAAAGTTTGCAGACAATACCAAGCTGGGAGGAGTTGCAAGTGCTTTGGAGGACAGGATTAAAATTCAAAATGGTCTGGACAAACTGGAGAAATGGTCTGAAGTAAATAGGATGAAATTCAATAAGGACAAATGCAAAGTACTCCACTTAGGAAGGAACAAATCAGTTGCACACATACAAAATGGGAAATGACTGCCTAGGTAGGAGCACTGCGGAAAGGGATCTGGGAGTCATAATGGATCACAAGCTAAATATGAGTCAACAGTGTAACGCTGTTGCAAAAAAAACCAAACATCATTCTGGGATGTATTAGGAGGAGTATGGTAAGCAAGACACGAGAAGTAATTCTTCTGCTCTACTCCGCACTGATTAGACCTCAACTGAAAATATTTTGTCCAGTTCTGGGTGCCACATTTCAGGAAAGATGTGGACAAATTGGAGAAAGTCCAGAGAAGAGCAAAAAAAAAAAAAAATGATTAAAGGTCTAGAAAACATGACCTATGAGAGAAGATGGAAAAAATTGGGTTTGTTTAGTCTGGAGAAGAGAAGACTGAGAGGGGACAACAGTTTTCAAGTACATAAAAAGTTGTTACAAGGAGGAGGGAGAAAAATTGTTCTTCTTAACCTCCCAGGGCAGGACAAGAATCAATGGGCTTAAATTGCAGGAAGGGCGGTTTAGCTTGGAGATTAGGAAAAACTTCCTAACTGTCAGAGTGATTAAGCACTGGAATAAATTGCTTAGGGAGGTTGTGGAATCTCCATCATTGGGGATTTTTAAGAGTAGGTTGGACAAACACCTGTCAGGGATGGTCTAGATAATACTTAGCCCTGCCTTGAGTGCAAGGGAGTGGACTAGATTACCTCTCGAGGTCCCTTCCAGCTTTATGCTTCTATAGTTTTTGTCTGGGAAATTAATATTGGAACTTAAAATGACAAAATTAACATCAATTTCACTAACAACTGAAGTTTATATAAAAAAGTTTCTTTTTTAAAGCTCTTTTGTTGGTTACCATTCTAAATCCAACGCAGATTATGGTGTGAACTCTTTTCATTCTTTATTAGTCATCGAACCCACGGCACTTAATTTTGTTTATCCTGAATGCAATATATACCAGTTTAACAACTTCTTTAGGCATGTTGACAATTGGCCTTTTTGACAATTGACAAAAAAAGTCTGTCTACACTTGCAAAAAAAAAAAAAAAAAAAAATCACACTGATTATTTAGGTGTCCAAATATGAACAAAAAGCCAAACTTTAGAAAGCTTTTTAATTTTTTTGGCCAAGTATGTATCTAGAAATTCCCCTTTAGTTCTAACTAATATATGAAGCTCTAAAAAAATTTGTAAACAAATGGACCATGGGGGATGGTTTAAGACAGTGTTTTTCAAACCGTGGGTCGCGACCCAGTACTGGGTCGCAGCATGTCAGGCACTGGGTCGCTTTTCTCTGGTCAGCACTGCTGACTGGGACGTTAAAAGTCCTGTCGGCAGTGCTGCCCAGCTAAGGCAGGCTAATGCCTACCTTTTTCGACACTGCGCTGTGCCCCGGAAGTGGCCAGCAGCAGGTCCAGCTTCTAAGTTTGAAAACCACTGGTTTAAGATACCACCTGATACAACTCTACCCCGATATAACGCAACCCAATATAACACAAATTCAGATATAATGCGGTAAAGCAGCGCTCCGGGGGGGAGGGAGGGGGCTGTGCACGCTCAGCAGATCAAAGCAAGTTCGATATAATGCAGTTTCACCTATAACACAGTAAGATTTTTTGGCTCCCGAGGACAGAGTTATATCGGCGTAGAGGTGTATGTTACTCAGTATTTTTGGTATGTACGGTGTATTGTTTTGCTGGCCCAGAATATTTTCACTACAGATTCTCAAGCATTTTATTGCACTCAGATTGGCACATAATTTAATAGATTGAGATAACACATTGGACAAAGTTAACATTTCTAACCATTGGTCATTTGAAACAAGAACTATTTCCCACTGTGTAGCAGTACAAACTTAAGAAGAACTTTCCCCTAACTGACACATTTACTTACTATGTTCACTATGGCTCAAGTTTAGTCAGTTGATGTCAACTACAGAAGGGGAGTGTGTAGCCTTCTGTCATCTGTGCAAACCATAGGTGGCTTCTGTTTGAAATCTGAGCAGTATGTGCTTCTGCTTAGATCTCTGTGATAAGTTTTACTAGAACAGAGTTTCACATGAAATTTGACTTCAGAGTTGAAAAAAAAAAAAAAAAAGAGAAAAGAAATGTTCCAGCATGGACAATTTATTCACCCTCACAAACCTCGGAGCTTACCTCCTCCAAATACAAATTCTGATCCCCCCCCCCCATTACAGCCAATACCTTTTCTGGCTTCTTTGGATCTTATCTCCAACTCCCGTTTAGGCCCTCTTACTTTGACAGAGGAGGGAGGCTCCACAGGAGAGTTACAACTAAACATGCATGAACAATTTTCCAGCAACACATTTGACCTGTTAACAATATCAAGAATGTTTTTCTCATCTTCAGTACAACTTTTAAACTTTGTTTTAAACACAAACAAGTACTCAGTACGCGTAACATGCATGATGTTGTGTTAGCTTGTGTGTTTAAAAGATAAACAGTTAAATTTTGAAATCTGCAACATTTGGTAGTGTCTTTTTTCATAACACATGGCAACAAGATACTTCCAGGCCATGCTCTGAGGACTAGACTGTGTCCCACCTGACTTGAAACCATAGTGACTCAAAACTATATTGTCTCTCTAGCATCATATGATTTAATGAGCCCTTCCTTAATTACTGGAAGAGTTAAATATATCAACATGAAACTTAAACCACAAATAGTTAAAGTTCTTCACAAGAATGCATAATATAAAAAAGTTAAAACTACGAACAATGGTAAATATCAAAAATGTTTTATTTTCTAAAACATTGGTGGATTTAATGCTTGTGAGAGTAAGGGAAGAGCAGCAGGGGATAGACCCAGGCATAAAACAAGCAGGCTTAGTGAAAGTTTTCTAACATGGGATTTAATGCACTTCAACCTGACCTGCAACACCCTTGCTACTAGTGCCTTGGGCCTCATGAACAGATACTGTCAGTCGTGCTGTTTTGGTGATGTCCACAAGGGACTAGGCTGAGACCACAAAAATTCTTTTCACATAAAACCTAAACAGGATTTCAGTCTAGATCTCTAGAGGCTAAAAAGCTAGTCCCCCATTCAAACAGTTGTAAGCACTCCACTATGCTTTTGACTGTCTTTCAAATGGAATTTCCTATTTAAAGCTGACAACAGATAAATGATTCTTTAATAGTTAATCCAACCAATGAACACAACAGCCAGCTAATGGACATTTTTCTTTCTATATACCAGACGAGTCAGTTTTTTTTCACTGAGCAAACGATTTGTATGCAGTTTCTGTAGGCTGTTAAGTATAGTATTTCAGAATGTCATGCAACATTAGGTAAAGCAAAATTTTTATACAGACTGAAATACCACATAGGGTTTTTGGGGTTTTTTTTTGACTATTTGTATGCTTGTATATAATTTCCATCATATACACATAGGCTGTTGGAATTTATGTAAACTTTCACAGTGAAAAATCTGATCATGCAAATGCCTTTAACAACTGTCTAGATAAAGGTCTAAGTTTCCAACTAGAAAAAGCTCCTTGCACTGAATTCCGAAGTGCTCTCCTTAACTCACAGTAAGTCAATTATACACTATATATTTTACAAATAGCTGTTTCTACTTCATCTCCCAGGTAGTGTTACTTTCAAAGACATGATAACTCAAGGAAAAGTTATGGGCTGGATATAGGTTTGTTTGGTTTTTCGGGGTGTGGAAAAGCAGAAGGTCAACCTAGTCAGAGTGGTCCCTTCTGGCCTTAAAATCTACGAAAAAAGCAAGTTACATATGTTAATCGGTGTATTTGTTTTGTCTGGCAAAAGAACACCTATTTTTTTTCTTTAGAGGGGAGGAAGGGGAGAAAAAAGGTAGGCAATTTAATTATAAATAAATTTGCAATGAAAAGTAACATTTAAAGTTTTATCCCGAGACAATAATAATAAATAATTAAAAAATAAATAAATAAAAAATCCTCCCAAGCTAAAACCATTAAATTTAAAGTAAGCTTTAAACAGTTTTTATAAACTTCAATAAGCAAGATTTTATAGCTTTTAAACAATTAAAATACCCACAACTTGTATATGTGGAATACCACAACTGGTAATTGTATTTTGCTCTAGATTTTTCTAATTCCACCAAAGCTGCTACATTGTTCAGAGCCTAAACAATACCACCACTTATTTACTTCATGTTGGCACCTCAGCAAGGAAATATTTTTATAGTTAAGAAAACAGCCAAGTGTTTCCAGGTATAAACATGTCAAACTAGAAATCAGCTAAAAAAATAATAGCAACAATTTATTTTGAACCATCATTGCTCCCCAGGGACACATGGATAACTCCAATGTTAGTCCAGCTCAGACTGGGCATGAAATTAGCTCTCTTTTCAAGTATCAGGGGGTAGCCGTGTTAGTCTGTATCTACAAAAACAACAAGGAGTCTGGTGGCACCTTAAAGACTAAGATTTATTTGGGCATAAGCTTTCGTGGGTAAAAACCTCACTTCTTCAGATGCATCCCACGAAAGCTTATGCCCAAATAAATCTGTTAGTCTTTAAGGTGCCACCAGACTCCTTGTCTCTTTTCAGGGTTCTTCTCTGTTAGTAACTTTAAATCATTCTACATACATATTCTGCCACCTGTTGCTAGCAATTAGTGGGGCAACTTGTTTGAAAAACTGTTTCCCCTCAAAGCACATTTATGTTCAAATATGGGAAACATACATGCATGTTTAGCTCTTACATCCTGTGCATAATTTTTATGCCAAGTTGGCTGGTTACTACAATATTTGGTCTTTAAGGGGGTTTCTCCCTCAGACCCTAACTTCTCCCTTCACATGATTCTAAAGTCAGAGCTAATTCCAGTGACAGTCAATTCGGTGTACAGTAACCAGCATGATGAAGGAGCCAACAAATAGAGGGGTTTCAGAGTAGCAGCCGTGTAAGTCTGTATCCGCAAAAAGAACAGGAGTACTTGTGGCACCTTAGAGACTAACAAATTTATTAGAGCATAAGCTTTCGTGGGCTACAACCCACTTCTTCGGATGCATATAGAGTGAAACATATATTGAGGAGACATATATACACACATACAGAGAGCATGAACAGGTGGGAGTTGTCTTACCAACTCTGAGAGGCCAATTAAGTAAACTTTTGAAGTGATAATCAATCTGACATCAGGAATCATAATACTCAAAAACCAGTGGGAGAACACTTTAACCTGTCTGGCCATTCTATGACAGACCTGCGGGTGGCTATCTTAAAACAGAAAAACTTCAAAAACAGACTCCAACGAGAGACTGCTGAGCTGGAATTGATATGCAAACTAGACACAATCAACTCAGGATTAAATAAGGACTGGGAATGGCTGAGCCATTACAAACATTGAATCTATCTCCCCTTGTAAGTATTTTCACACTTGCTTCTTATCGAACTGTCTGTACTGAGCTATCTTGATTATCACTTCAAAAGTTTTTTTTCTCTTACTTAATTGGCCTCTCAGAGTTGGTAAGACAACTCCCACCTGTTCATGCTCTCTGTATGTGTGTATATATGTCTCCTCAATATATGTTTCACTCTATATGCATCCGAAGAAGTGGGTTGTAGCCCACGAAAGCTTATGCTCTAATAAATTTGTTAGTCTCTAAGGTGCCACAAGTACTCCTGTTCTTTTAACAAATAGAGGGGGACAGAGTCCCAAGGGATCCCCGCAGAGGAAGGAAAAGAAGCCACAGGTTGTAGGGCCCCACTGACTTTAACAGGCTGACTCGCACGATTATCTAGGTTACTGAAGCAAGATCTAGAAGAGCAAGACTTGACTGCTGCATTTGCTTATCTGTAAACAATCAGATGCCTACTAAGTTAAAACAGTTCAATTTCCTGGGGAGGGAACTGTGCACAGCGTGTGCAATAAACTGCCCCCAGCCTCTTCACTAGATTTTAGACAAACGAGCAAAGGAGCCAACCCAGGCAGGACAGAAAAGGCGAAATCACCCGGAGAGCGGCTGTATGCCGGGTCGGGCTGCTCTGATTACACACACGGATCTATGCGGGCAGAGCCAGCGCCACCGGGGCAGCTCGCCGCGTGTCCCGCACACGCCCGGCCGCGGGGCAAGGCTGCGAGCCCCTCGGCACTGCAGAGGAAGGGGCAAGAGGGACGCGGTGGCTCGCCCAGGCCAGACAGGGAGGCTGGAGCAGCCAGTGCCCTGTCCCCGCAGCCCCCTCCCAGCACTGGCGGCGTTAATGGAGCAGCCGGTCCCCCCCGCCCGGCCCCGCTCCCTTCCCCAGGCCGGCCGGGAGCACCACTTACTGTGTGCGGGGGCAGGGCGCAGCAGCACCGAACCCTGCGGAGGCGGCAGGTCGCTGTGCAGCGCGTGCGGCGACTCGACTCCCGGCTGGGATCTGGAGCTGCCAAGACCTGGGGGAAACTCCCTGAAACGCCCCGGTCCCCACGCAAGGGGCATGGGCGGGGCCAGAGCCCCGGGGGCGGGCTTAGCAGCGAGGGGGCGGGGCCGTGTCAGTGTCCGGCCGGACCAGGTGAGGGCGGGCGCTTCTGTGCGGGGGCGGGGCCTTCTCGTCCCAGGCTTTGCGGCGCTAGCGGCAGCCCGGGCCGGCTGGGACTGGCGGAGATCGGACCGGGCAGAGCGGTCTCAGGACCCGCCGTGTTTCAGTGGCGGGTGCGGGGTCGCACCCATCAGGCGGCCTGGGAGGGTACCGGGGCCCGCGCCCCACCGCAGGAGCCAGCGGGGACGTTCACAAGCGAGGTGAAGCAGCCGGGGCAGTCGGGCACTGAGGCTCCGGGTGCGGACCGGGGCCAGCTCTGGGCAGCCCGGACCCGAGTCCGGGTGTTCTCGCCCGCGCTGGCTGTCACAGCGCCAGGGCAGGTGCAAGGATGTTTCGCACCCTAGGCGAAACTTCCACCTTGCGCCCCCCCTCCCTGAGCCCTGTGGTAGCTCCCCGGCCCCCCCCCCCCGCCCTAAGGACCCCCCCCCCGGCAGCTCCCCACCTCCCATCCGCCTGAGGTGCACCCCCTGCAGCAGCTCCCCCCCCTCTGCCGTGAGGCACCCCCCCCCCCCGCAGCAGCTCCCCGCCAGAGCTCACCTCTGCTCCGCCTCCTCCCGAAGCACGCTGTCGCTGCTCCACTTCTCCCGCCTCCTAGGCTTGCGGCGCCAATCAGCTGTTTGGCGCTGCAAGCCTGGGAGGGAGAGAAGCAGAGCGTGGTGGCGTGCTCAGGGGAGGAGGCAGAGGAGAGGTGAGCTGGGGCGGGGAGTTCCCCTGCGTGCCGCCCCCCCCCCCCCCTTACTTGCTGCAGGCAGCCCTGCCCCAGCTCCCTCTGCCTAAATGCCGACGACGACTGGGGCGGCCGAAGATCCGGCAGCCGCGGTCACCGCCGAAGGACCCGAAATTCCGCCCCCCAAATGCTCGCGCCCTAGGCGACCACTTAGGTCGCCTAATGGGTTGCATCGGCCCTGCACAGCGCTCCGCGATCGCTGCCGGGAAGGCCTGGGAGCGTGTGGGAGACACCACCACACACCTCTGAACACGGGGCGGGAAATGAAACAGAGGGGCCCGTGAGGTCGCACAAGGGTGGGAGGCATTAACTTTGTCCAAGAATCTCTATGATTTTCCCTTGTTTTTGAGTAAAGGGCAGGAGCATGCGTGCTGGACTGTAGCGAGGTGGAAAGGAAGGGCTTCAATTACCTTTGGTAAATGAAATAACCAATCATTCTTTTTCTGATATAGCTGTGTAAGTAATCTGAAAAGTTTTCAAAATAAATCACTTTAAAAATGTATAGTATGTACCTTCTAAAAATGAAACTTACATCTATCTCTGAGTTGTGAAGAATATGTATTAAGGTTATAACAACCAACAAGAATGTACTTTTATGTAGAAATCCATGATTAAATTGAGTCTTCCTGACTAGTGATTTAAATCAAATCCTCCCTGCAAGCTGTTCTTTTATTTTGTCTTGAAGCTGAACTGAACTGTGCTCGCAGGTACCAGTGACCTCAAGGTGGCAATGCCTGGCGCTTTCTGACAGAACCTTCTTAGTTCCATGCTCAGAGAAGGCAAGGTGAGTCTTTCGCCCTTTCTCCTTCGGGTTTCCCATCCCCTGTGGTTGCTGGAGTGCAGACTTTCCCCTACTGCGTTTTGCCTCACGTATGAGCAGTTGCCCAAGCAAAGCCCATGGTTCTTCCCTGATGGTCAAGTGGTGAGCATTTGGTGCTCTCACCACCACGGCCATGGGCTCAGTTCATGGTCAAGGGCCCTGCTTTGGTGCCTTTGCCAAGACTGATCTTTGGAGGCTGTTTTCATCCTCAGAAAGGTGTTTTGAATGCAGCAAGTTCTAGTGTCTTATCATAGAATCATAGAACCATGGGGTTAGATGGGATCACATCTAGTCTAGGGCAGTGTCCCCTAGATGGGATCACATCTAGTCTAACCCCCTGCCAAGATGTAGAATTTGTTGGGCCTAAACTATCCAAGACAGAAAATTTCCAGTGAAGGAGCTTCCACAACCTCTTGTTTTTCCCTTTCAGGTCTCTCTTTTTTCTTCTTTTGTTCCATATTCCTTGCACCCTCTTTCAAACTCCAACCTCCAGGGCCTGGTCTTGATGGGCTTCTGACCTGTCCTATGGCCAGTCCCTGTCTTGTCATCTCACTTATATGGTACTCCAGCTTGTGTCAGCATTGTGCAGACAGGGCGTTTCTTGCCCCTTATCCCTGGTCAGAATTTGGTGCTCTCACTGCCATGGACTGGATTCGATTCTCAGTCATGGAAGGCTTTCACATTGTCCCTCCTCCTCAGGGATGGTAGGATTGGTTATGTGCAGCAAGCATAGTGGGGAGTGGCCAGCTGCAGGGTAGCCAGGAGGAATGTGTCTGCATACAGGACAGTAATGACACAAGCTGTCCTTGTGTTTTGCCCTGTAGCTGAATTTTGCTGTGCTGTCAGGTGCCAGTGACCCTCAAGATGGCAGGCAGTACCTAGTGACTTCCAGCAGAGCCTCCTTAGCGCAGTCGGCAGTCAGTTTCATAATTTGAAGATCCTGAGTTTGATCCTCAGAGATGGCATAGTGAGTCTTTTGCTATGTCCCTTGCACATTTTGTCACCCCTCCCCTATAGTTGCTGGAGTGCAGGCTTTCCCCTACTGCATTTCGCTTAATGAGGGCCCAGGTGTATGAGCAGCTGCCGTAGTGAAGCACGTGGTTTCTCCCTGGTAGTCTAGGCCAGCGGTTCTCAAATTTTATTGCACAGCATCCCCATTCTGACAAGAAAAATTACTACATTACCCCAGTGCGCTGTGTTACTCAGAATAGTTAGTATTTTAAATAAAATATGCATTACAAGGCTGTATCTACAAAAAGTAGCCATGAAATATTTTAATTCACAATATAATAGCAAGGCAATCTTTCTATCCAACAGTAAAAAATAAAAATAAATATGCACCTAATGGGAGGGGTGAGCTTGTATTGATGAACACAAATCCTTGAAGTAGGGCTGTGTGGCTGAGGTAAAGATGGAGGTCATCTTCAACAGTGAGATGGAACCTGTATTTGTTTTTCAGTCAAGTCAGCTTCACACAGGTAGGTGGATGAAAATGGCATGAGTGCTTTCAAAGCCGCAGATGACAGGTCTGGATAGTCTCCTCGCACAGAAATCCAGAAGTTAGCAATAGATTGCTTAGAAAATCTCAGCATCAATGTCTCATCTCAGGAAAGGTCCATTAATGTTTCTTTCACTGTAAGTGACATAACAGCACTTGCAATCATTTCTGCATTAAAGGGATTTCTAATCCATGCCTCTGTTTCCCCATCCTTTTCATGGTAGTACTCCTGAAACTGCAGTTTAAGGCTTTCCAGGAGGCTAATAATAATGGGTTGGTTGTGCAAGTCATGCCTTGGCAAGACCATTTTCATCCCATGTTCTGCTGCAACATGGCTGGCTTAATAGTTGGCACCTGAAGGTAGAGGAGAGCCTTAATAGTCCACCTCTGGAGGGTAAGTGGTAGACCATGAGGCTAGAGCAAATTTTCCCATCCACAGGTCAGAAGCCAAGAATGGAGCACCTAGATCAGCCAGAAAGCAACAGCAGGAATGCTCTTCCACAGAACTAGCTGCACTTATTTAAAAAAAAAAAAAAAAAAAAAAGTCCCCGTTGGGGCACAGGGAGGAAGCAGATGTGTCCAATTTTACTTCCATTGGCCTACAAGCCCAGATCAGGGCACTCTGCCTCCTGACTGGCTCAGAACTGGGTGTGTGGCTCTGCTTCCACCAATCAGAAGCCAGGCAAGCTTGTCAGCGCACAGTGCCAGGAGCCCTGTTTGAATTGCAGATTTGTACTGGTGGAACTCTGGCTTTCTCCCAAGCACCAGGAAGCCCAGGAAACCTACCAAGGGCTCACTAGGATTGCCCCATGGAAGCCTGACTCTATCAGGAGGCCTTACCTGCACTTGACCCCACAATCAGCCAACTAGCTGCACAGATGAGTTCATAAGCAATCATAGCATTTTATTAACCCCAATCAGCCATAGTGATGTGGTTAGTGATAAGGATTTGTTGCTTTCCCCAACACAACTTAGGTTTGATTCCTGGTCATGGAAACCTCTTACCTTGTTGCCTCTGGAGGTGCTGCTCCTTGGAGGCTGCTTTGAACTTAGCATACTCTAGTTTCTTGTTTTTTTCCCTTTATTTTTCTTTGTTCCCGTGCTCCCTTTCAACCTTCGAACTTCCAGGGGCTGGTCTCGATGGGTCTTTGATTTATCCTCTGGCCTACCCCACCCCCCAATCCCACACACATGTTCCTCCACCTCATGTCAGCATTGTGCAGAGATGGTGCCTCATGCCTTTTCTCCCGGCTGGTCCAGTGAGCCAGAGGTAACATTGGTATGACATGTTAGATTTCACAACAGAATGAAGTGGAAGTTTTTTTTTATTCAGAATGCATATGCTAGCAGATAATCAGCGGGGAGTGGAAGAAAGGGTAACAAAGTTGAGAATTAATTTGGGGAATCCATGCTTGCCCCCACACATGTGGAATAGGAGGAACAATTTATTCTGTGCTTCTATATGGTCTGTCAGTCATGGTTCTCAAACTGTTCTACAAATAAAACCTTTATAGAAGTGGAATCTATTGCTGAGAGGTTGAGCATACCTCAAGTGTACTTAATTTTGGAGGGAAGGAAGTTGCTGTAAAGCAGGGGTTCTCAAACGGGGGGTCAGGACCCCTCAGGGGGTCAACAAGGTTATTACAGGGGGGCATCATGAGCTGTCAGCCTCCACCCCAAACCCCGCTTTGCCTCCAGCATTTAAAATGGTGTTAAATATATATAGTGTTTTTAATTTATAAGGGGGTCAACACTTAGGCTTGCTATGTGAAAAGGGTCACCAGTACAAAAGTTTGAGAATCACTGCTGTAAAGTTACCTACACTGCCTACAAACTTGGTGTCTCCATTTATTGGGTAATTACTTCAGAATTAAATTATATAAAGTTATTTACACTACAGGAATGAATCTCAGATCAGTTGAAGTCTCCTGCATCAATGTTATGTCATTTTGGGAATCTTCTGATGTTCGACATTTGGACTGCTGGAGGTTGAAAGGCATGATTGTGGAGGAGGAGGAGAATGGATAGTAGAAAGAAATCAGTGCAGTAATAGACCAAGTGTGTGAAAAGGTGGGAGAGAAAAAAGGCAGATATACAGAATACGGTCAGATGGTGAGACGTATTGTGACAATGTACAAGGAGAACAAAAATTATTTTAAAAACCCAACTATTTTTATAAAGTTAATATGAGCAAAAGAGAAAATCAGTATCAAGTTACAAACAAAAATAGATTTTAGAGCAAGAAGAAAGGGAGGAAGAAAATTACATGGTGTTTTTTATTTTTTAGAAAGTTATTTGCTCAATGTGCTGAACCTGTGATTTAGCAATGGCCTGGCTATTTCTAGTAAAAATAAAATACTTAGTCTCCTACCCTTTGACCATGCTGCAGGTTTGACCCTGTGCCTTTTGAACACTGTCACCCTCTTTTTATAAGGATTGCCAGGTACAGTATAATTTGCAGTTTCCTTTATACTTAGAATAAGATGAAGGTGGTACATAACATTTAAAATTCAAGAGCACCGCACCCCAATATTTGCTGAATATTGTTCTAAGTATTCATTTCCTATAATTAGCAACTGAGCTTCCTAAAATGCAGAACAAGAAAATCTCTTGCATGCCACGTTAATGTATAATATACAAATGTCCTTCAGACAGCATCTTTTGCTTTATAGGTATGCAGCTTCAGCTAGCTGCTAATGGTTTTCTATTTTACATGTGACCCCCATCTCCGGCTGTGGGTAGATAATCAAGTGGGTTTTGGCTTCCAAATCAATTAGAAAGGCAATAGTGCAAAACTACTTTGGATCATGAAACTGAGAACTGGCTTGGCTAGCAACACAAGGATGTGATCCCGTTAAGTACTGCAATTCACACCCTAAGTTTAAAAAATTGATCCCACATTTCTGACTTAAAATTGACTAACTTTAAAACACCTATATTAATTAAATACAGAAACATGACTTTTTTGCTTCATTTGTGCATGTGGTGCTGTGTGTACAATTAGACTAACTGTAGTCAGTTTCCTGTTGATTAGGTTCCTTACAAAGCCAGAAGAGAAAAATTGAAAAAAAGTGATTGTAAAAGCACAAAAATTAGCGTGTGTGTGTCTGTCTCTCTCTCAAGGCCAAGAGTAGTAGCCAAAACTGCTTTAAAATCTAGTCAACATGAAAAATTGAGTTAAAGTTGACAGTGTCCCTTTTAAAAGGCACAAATACAACAGAAGACAACTCACTTTGATTGTTACTAACACACACACACAAAAATTACTTATTGAAATTGTCAGTTATCAAGAAACATACATGAGTAGAAATATATGATTTATAAAAAGTAGCAGCAACAATGGCATTCTAAAAGGTTGAGTCTCTGCATGGTCATTTATTTTAAAGATTATGCATCTGTGGTAAATACATCATGTTTTTACATAATTTAATTTTATTAGCTTATGATAATTATAAACTTCACTGAAAAGACTCATTTGTTCCCAGACATTGCTTTTCCGGTATAAGCACATAGGTTTGCCAAGTAAACTGAAGGGAAAAAAGTGCAGTTCTGCTCAGAAAGATGACTAAAGTGACAGTGAAGTTCAACATCTGAATGACTTCCATATCAAATCTGCTTAGTTTACAAGTGAAAGGATGGCTTTCCCAAATTGCCAATGCACTAAACTGAGCTGGGAATCTGAAAAGTTAAATTACATTTTCCTGGTTTGCAATTAACTAAAGTTCTGCAAATGAAATTTAGGCCCGAATGGTGCAAATACTTAATTATGCACAGTTGAGTAACCTCAGTTAATTCAATGAGGATGTAAAATTATTCACATGACTAAGCATTTACAAGATCGGGTTTTAATTGTGTTAATGCATGAGCCACTGATAGCTATGTGGGCTTTGTGATTCTAACAGGAATAAGTATTACCAATATATTGGTCACTAAGCAGATACAATAATTCACACAGATCTACAGCGTAAGATGGTGCCATTTTAAGTCAGCCACTTCTCTATTCTGTCACTGTACTGTAAACTCAGTGTCAATCCATGAACAAAATGTTAGTGAAACTTTAATTATTCTTCCTCATATTAAACAGCTGTAGCAATTCTTTGAAATGCTGCCACAGGTTTCTCCATAGCGCAAAAAAAAAAAAAAAAAAATTATCACTGTATTGCACAATTTGTAAGTGCAGGTTATGTGCACAAAAACCATCTTAGTGTTCACATGGCAATTTGCTAAACATACATTTAAAACTATAATACAATTTACAAAATCTTTTTAAACAATTCTATTCTTAAAAGTATCCTGAGAATATTACAACGTTTATTTTACAAGCCCTTCATTTCTATGCTTTGTTTATCCCCTCAGTTGGACAAGTTTATTTTACATTAAATATTGTTGCTGTATTTTACTATTTATCTTAACAAAACAGTATACCATTTTCATTTGAGTAACTAATCAGCCTCGTATCTAGCCTAATTATAAATCAAGCTTTCTACATTTCTGAAATAGGTCAGGAAAAGTAACGTAAAATAATTTCAGAAACAGTTTTAGCTTGTTAAAAAAGATTCAAAGGCTTTGTGCATTTTTAATATTTTGGTCAGGTATTTAGGTTATGCTGTTTACATTTTGGCAAAAAAGAAAAAGCTCCAAACACCTTCAATACAAATTATATAAAAAAATCAAAGAAAAATGTAACTCTACAATATATTTTATACAACTAAGGTCATAAAGTACTTCACTCCTATATTTTTATTTGCTTTTTTTCTTTTTAAAGGTGCTTAGAAAGATAGACACAAGTATTGGAAACAAATTCAGCATCTTTTGGCTAAATACAAAAGTCTCGCTGGAAAAAATGTAAAATATTTCAGTTGCTTCCTCTCTTTACAGTTACTTAAATAAATACCCTTTATCTAAAGATAAATTCTAATTCCTTATCCTATACAACACCTGTCTGTAGTTTGTCTTGTCAAGATTAAAGCTTCACACATTATCTTTACACAGTTTTATTAGGAAGATATCCATGTATTTGCATATTTTGAAAAGGGGGAGTTCAGGGTTAAAAATATAGGCTTTTTTAAAGGTAAGACTGCCATTCTGCTGACAATGTTTCAAGCTATAGCATAGAAAACCCAAGTTATGGAATATCCTTCAGTTTCTTATACCCTAGGTGAGAGAGAAAGGGCTCAGGTGAGTTGCGGAGGTAACCAGCTTGGATTCCACAAATGGGAGGGTGGTGGTGGTTCATCATATCAGTGTCCCATGGGCCAGTTCCTTCTGTGGCATAAGCACCTGCTTCAGAGGCAGAGATTTGCTTATTTTCTAGACAGAAGGGCAAACTCTTATTCATGGCTGCCAAAGAGTAAAAGTTTGTAGGGAGACAGTTGTGGTTGTCAGAGTAAAGGGTTATCGTGATATAAGGTTTCCATCTGGACCTGGCTTGGGAGAAGGCCAGGTGTTCAGTGTGAGAAAAGCCCATGCTCTGAACAGAGGAGAGTTTACCACAAAAAGGGGGGAGGAGGGGACGGGACATTTCAGCAACATATTTTGTGTGTATACATTATAAATATATATTTTACAGCGTCAGCTATGATTCCTACATTAGGCAATATAATCCAAATCTGAAGGACCTTGTTAATCTTTAAGGCATCACGGATTTAAGCTCCAGGAAATAAATATGAACACAGAAAAGCAAAAATCTTTGTGGCACCAATTGTAAAACTATCATTGGTACATGACATTTGTTGGCATTTCCATGAAAAATATTATCAGAAAACTTACACACAGTATTGACAAAAATATCAGAGCATAAATTTCACTTCATTTTTCAATACTTCATTTACTGGGCTAAATTGATCAGGCAAGATTCTCATTTTTACTGTTCCATCAGCTCCACAGGAGAATATGTGATTTGCTGGTCCTGTCTCAATCTGCATGACCCCTGTCCCAATGTTTCTGAAGATTGACTGTCGAGCATGCTCATTGATGAAAGTGTGAAGAAGATTAAAGGTAGATAAACTCCATACCTGAAAATTATTAAAACAAATAATCAGTAATGTTTATGCTTTCTCAACTCACTGAAAATCATTAATGAAAACTCAGACCACCTAGCTTGATCAGATGTTTCATACTTGGTCTTCATTTTCAATCACTAATATTCTCATAAAAATATTTAACTATAAAAATGCCATTAAGGTAACATCAAGGTTGCACAGATAAACATTGAAGTCTGGAAGTACAAAAGTTAAGGCTCATCACAGTATTTTAGAAGTTAAGACCTACTGAATGATCCATTTCCCTGGCAATGCAAAATTCTAGTTTAGTATTTTTAAGTGCGATTAGAATTTTGCAAATACTTAGTATGAACACATTATACAATGCCTTGTCCCACCAAATTAAAGTTACCTTTATATTGCCTTCTGCCGATCCTGTAACAAAGTATTCTTCTGCAGGATCCACAGCAATTGCTTTAACGGGAGAATCATGACTCTGGAATAGCTGTCGTTGTTGCTTTTGGCGAAGATCAAGTATACAAGTAAAGCCTTTTCTGCCTCCTGATATTAAAAGCTGATGTTTTGGAGCATATGCTAGCACAGTTGCCCCAGTATCATGACAGATAAAAGCTAAAATACAAAATAAAGAACATAATACGTTAGAGAACATAATACATCAGCTTTAGCCTCCTCTTCAGCGCTAATGGTTTAACACAGTAGCAACAGGAACACGGGCTACTGAATTAGATGGAGCAATGATCTGATCCAGTGTAACAATTCCTATCTATGATAGTGGCCAATTCCAGATACTTCTGAGAAAGGCACAAGAAAACCTGCAGTACACAGTTAAGAAATAACCTGCCCACAGGGAAAGTTTCTCTTACCCCTTCTAGTTATAGGTTTTCTTATGTCCTGAAGCATGAGGGTTTCCCTCTTTCCCCAAAAAACTTTTTAATCCTTGTTAGTGTAACGCTAGATGTTATCCATATAAACGTCTAATCTTTCTTTCAATTCTGTTAAACTTAGTGTCAGTGATATCTTGTGACAATGAGTTCTAGACTACTTGTGCATTGTGTTAAAAGTATTTCCTTTAATTATTTTAAATCTGCTGCCTTTCAGTTTCCTTGAATGTTGTTCCTGTTGTTCTTTAGTAACCGGAATAGGCAAACAGAGGTGCTTGAACCTTATCAGGACTGCAGTAGGAGAAGGAAGATGACAGTAATCAGTAGAGCTGGCCAAAACTCTGAATGTCTGTTTCATGGACCAAAACCAAGTTTTCTGAAATTTCCACCAGACCAGAGATTCTGAACAATTTCATTTCAGAAACACAAACATGCTGTTTCTGAAATAAAATATGCTCCCCAGGTTCCCTGGCAGCTGCTGAAAGAAACTGAGGTGATTCTTGTCAGATCTGCTGCAGCCCACCACTGAATAGCATTCATGAAACTGACCAATGAAAATGTTACCCCAAAAAAAAAAAAGTTCCTTATCTGGTACAGCAACTAACTGGAATTCTTCAAGATTGTGTAGTTCCTTTATGTAGTCCACTATGGATGTGCTGTGTTCTGTGCACTGGATACTGGAACATTTTTGCTAGCAGTGTTGATTGGCCCATACCTGCGCCCTCCTCCTCATGCTCCAAACTAAAGGCTTAAAAGGGAGGCATGGACCCGACCACCTTCAACAGTTCCTTTTCTATTACTAAAGGATCCGAAGCTGAGGGGAAGAAGAGCATCACAGTGGAATACAGATGGGGAACATGCACCTCGAACAACTCCAGTTACTGTACAAAGTAACTAACTTCTCTTTCTTCAAATGATGGTCTCTATGTGTATTGCACTGTAGGTGACTGACAAACAGTATTTGTTGAGGAGGAGGAGGGTGTGAGGACCTCTGTGGTACCGATGACCGGAGAATTGCTATGCTGAAAGATGAGTCAGCTGCCAAAGCTTGCACCAGGACATAGCATCTTGTAAAGGTATGGACAGAACCCCATGTTGCTGCTTTACAGATTTCAGTGAGAGGAACATCACAGTGAGACTACTGAAGCAGCCTTGGCACTAGTTGAGTAGGCTCTCACACCTTATGGAAGGGGGTGTCTGTTAATTTGTAACACAACAGAATGCAGTGCAGCCTGAAATCCACTTTGAAAGTCTTTGAGAACAGAATATTTTGCCTCTTATCAGGTCAGCAAAGAATATAAAAAGTCTATTTCCTGAAATATTTTGTTCTTTTTGTAGGTAGAACACCAGAGTCTGATGGACATCCAGAGAATTAAATCTCCAGTCCTCCCTGGTAACATGCAGTTTTGGAAAGACGAGAGGTAACTGAATTGTTTGATTCAGACAAAAATCTGAGATTACTCTTGGAAAATATTGAGGGTGAAGTCAAAGAAACGTTGTCCTTATGGAATACTGTATGGTGGATCAGCCATATGGGCTCCCAGCTCTCATACTTTTCTAGCTGAGGTGATGGCCAGAAGAAAAACAATCTTCACAGATTTGTGGGTCAAAGAGCACAAGGCCAGGAGTTCAAACAGAGACCTTATTAATGCTGACAGAATCAGGTTGAGCTCCTGTGATGGAATAAGCCTTTCAGAAAATAGTCATCCCAGAATGGGTGAAAAAAAGATTGGTTGTCATTTGGAGGATGACAGGCACTGACAGCTGCTAAGTGTACCCATAGGACACTAAGGGAAAGACCTAAAGTTTTTAAGGAAAGAAGATATTCTAATACAGTATGGATCTCAGAATCCTTGGGGTTACCTGGCAATGCTGACACAAGACAGAGAACCTTTTCTACTTAGCTAAGTAGCACTTTCTAGTGGACTCCTTTGTTCTGTTGTTAAGGATGACCTGAACTGCTTTCAAACCTGTCCTTTTTAGGTTCAACACCTACCCAAATGGCCAGGCTGTCAGGTGGAAGAAAGCCTGACTGGGGTACCTGACCTTGCCCCCTATCCTGGGTCAATAGGTAAAGGGAGGATTGGATACTGATGAATGGCATGCAGACATTTTGAAGGATGTTGGGGAACCAGAATAGTCTGGGCAGTCAGGAGGACCACTGATCCATCTTGCTTGATCTTCCTAAGAACTGAAGTAAAATGGTTGGTTTGAAAGGTATGTGTTAGTTGTCCTGACCAACAAATACAAAGTACATCTCTCTGGAGCCCTGACTTTTAAGACACAATCTAATGTGCCAGGGGGCTTAGAGAACAGAAAATGCACAAACGTATCCCAAGAGCTAGTCCCCCCTTACCTCCTCCACATCGTTGAAATATGCTCTGCACTATGGAATCATGTTGCTTCCATATGCAGTCCTTGGGAAGTGTCTGGTGCAGCTGTCTGCCAACGTCCCTGAAAGATGCACTGCCTACAGAGTGATTTGGTGCCCAACATTGACCAATTCCAAAGACTGACATCTTCTATACGTAGAGAGATGGCGATCACTCATCCTTGTTTGTTGATGTATGCTTGTCATGTTGTCTGACATCACCTGAATATGTAGAGTTTGTATGAGTGGTAGGAATCGTTTGCAGGCCTAGCAGACTGCACACATTATTAGGAGGTTTATGTGATCCGAGACTTTTGGGAGTCCACGTCTCTTGTGCTGTATACTTGACTAGATAGGCGCTGCACCTTAACAAGGAGGCACCGGTGATTAATGACTTCTACCGTGGGGGGAGAATAAAGGGGATCCCCCGGTGCACACTTGTTCTCTGTTCTCCTGCAAGGCTAGAGAAGTTTGCACTCTGGGGAAGCTAATGATTCCTTTTCGAAGCACAACAATACTATTGGTGTAGGAAATGCTTGGGCCTTCTTTTTTGTCACTATTATGGTAGATCCCACTCCTGCAGATGGTGCCTATCGCAGAGCACTCTTGCTCTTTGGAGCCAGGAGATCGATACTTTGCCCCTGAGCTTCTGATCCTCCTGTGGCAGGGCGTGGAGTCTCATCCAGCCTTGATGCTGTCAAGGAAGAGACCATCGTGCTCGGAAGAGTGCTTCTCGGTGCCTCTGCCTGCAGTACAGCCTGGGGCCTCATTGTGCAATCCATAAATAATCTTTGAAGGCATACTCATGGCCTTGGCAAGTTCTAGTGCAGAAGAATCTGCAAATGCTGCCCTTCAAGGGGACAGGAGTTTGCACAAGGCAGTTGAGGCACTTTAAGTGGTTATCATTGACTGGGAAAGTCTGGCGGCAGGAGACATCTTTCTTGAATCTCAGGCTCTTGGGCACAGTAGTCACCCCATATAGGGGTGATAGAGGGAGACCTCCGTCCATCCCTAAAACTATCCTAACTAAAACTTCCTAAAAATAAGTAAAAAAAGAAGACTATTTACCATTATTTACAGGTAACATGTTAAGGACCACAGCAAATGGTACGGACATTGAAAGGTTCCCTCTCAGACCATGAGAAGGTAGAAAGGAACTGGAGAGGGCCTGCACTGTCCCTTATGCCCTCAGTTCAGTGCACAAGAAGGAGAAGATCACAGGCACAGACAAATGGACACTGCTAGCAACACTCTTCTGGTCTCAGACATATGGAGGGCATGTGCACGCACAGTGGAATGCACATAGGGACCATCACTTGAAGTGGAACTCATGCTATGTTAAGTACCACTTCAGCTGAAGTCTAGTTAAAATGGTATAGGACTGGACAGTGTATGAAAATAAAGATGCAGAACATATTTCAAAAAGAATATGGCAAGTGTGATCTTTAGAGTTCCATTCTGAGAAGTAGCTATGATAAACGCCATCACCTTACTCAGCACATTTGCTCACTGTTCATGTTGGGGCTGTATAGTTTTGATAGCCTCTGTCTCAATAGAAGGAGGGCTCAATCTCCCCAGGGAGAAGCTGACTAGCATAGTGAAGAAATTGTTAAACTAACAGAAAAACGGGAGGGTAAAAAGAAGGAAGATACAAGCACTCAGCACAAAACTGATGTTGAGAACAAAGCTAATCAAGGAAGCAAAGGACATGAGGAGGAATTCCTGAATTGCCTATACACCAATGCTAGGAACCTGGGTAAGACAAACAAAAGGAATGGGAATTGCTCATTTATGAGACAAATTTCATCTAGTTATTACTGAAACCTGGTGGGCCGATTTGCACTATTGGAGTGTTAAAGAGAACAGTTATAACCTATTTAAGAGGAATTGAGTGGGCAAAAGGAGAGTGGGAATGGCACTCTGTCAAAAATGTCATTACCTGTTTAAGTCACTGATAACTCAGAAGAAAATTATCTTGAATGCTAATAGATCAATGTCCTAACAGAAAACATACAAGGTGGGGTATTAGTTAGTGTCTGCTACAGATCACCAAATCACACTAGGGAACAGGATGACCGCTTCCTTACACACCTATCTATATAAGAGATAAATAAATTAGATATGGGGGAAAATGCATGATCACAGAAGACTTCAATTTGAGTGACATATGCTGGAGGTCTCATGCTGCCAGTACTAAAACATCCTTGGAATGTCTAAACATCATAGTTGACACCTTCTTACTTAAAAGTATTACAACCAACACAGGGGGAATTCTTTATTAGATCTTGTCGTAATGGATTAAGAGGAATGATCACAGAATTAAAATTAGCGGTAGCTAAGGTACAAGTGATCATGGCATGTGTGATCATATTTATAATGTGCAAACAGAATAAAGTTCAGACCAATAATATAATATTATATATACACACATATATATATATATACACACATATATATATATATATATATACATACTTGCTGCTTTAATAATCCAGGCCAGTAATATATACATACACTTGATGCCGAATTTCACAAAGCTGAAACAATTATGAGCCAAATCAGCTGGGAGGAAGAATTTAAATCAGAAAAGTGTGAACGATAATTGGGATTAATTTAAAAACATCTTACTAGATGTCCCAAAAGCAACAATCTCATAATTAAGGAAAAAGGTTGTGCTGGTTAAAAAGCCAGCCTGGTATAGAGGGGAAGTGAAGGCAGCTATTTAAATACATGTATAACAAATGGCAAAAAGTTGATAGTAATGAATATAAATCAGAAGCTCAGAATTGTAGAAAATTGACAAGGGAAGTGAAGGGATACAAGGAGGAATCTATGCCCCACAGAGTTAAGAGCAATAAGGAGGAGTTTTTAAAATATTTTAGAAACAAAAAGAAATTGGGACAGTGGTATTGGTCCATTACTAGATGGAAATGGTAGAATTATCAATAATAATGCAGAAAAGGCAGAAGTATTCAATAAATATTTCTGTTCTGTGTTTTGGGGGGGAAAAAACAGATGATATAGTCTCATCATATGTTAACAACAGTCTTTCCTTTCCACTAGTATCTCTGGAGGAAGTTAAACAGAAGCTACTTAGAGCAAGACATTTTTAAATCAGCAGGTCCAAATAACTTGCATCCAAGAGTTTTAAAATAGCTTGGTGAGGAGTTTGTTGGACTGTTAATATTGTTTATCAATAAGTCTTGGAACATTGGGAAGTTTCAGAAGACTGGAAGAAAGCTAATGTGCCCATTTTTAAAAAGAGCAAGTGGCATGACCCAGCTAAATATAGGTCTGTCACCCTAAAATCGATGCTGGGTAAGATAATGCGGCAGCTGATACACGGGACTTGATTAATAAAGAATTAAAGGAGGGTCATGTTCTTAATGCAAATCAAGATGAGTTTATGGAAAATAGATCCTGTTAAACTAATTCAGTATTTTTTTTTAAATGAGATTACAATTTTTGTTGATAAAGTTAAAAGTGTTGATGTAATACACTTTGACTTGGTGCCGCATGGCATTTAGATTAAAAAATTAGAACGGCATACATGAAATGGATTAAAAGCTGACTAACTGGTAGGTTTCAAAATGAAATTGTGAGCAGGGAATCATCATCAAATGGGTTTGTTTTGAGTGGGGTTTCAAAGGGATTGGTTCTCAGCTCTATGCTGTTTATCAATGAAATACATAAAATCATCACTATAGTAGTTTGTAGATGAGACAAAAATTGGGGGGAAGTGATAAATAATGAAGAGGACAGGTCACTGATTCAGAGTAATCTGGATTCAAGCAAACCATGTGCATTTTAATACAGCTAAAGGTAAATGTATACGTCTAGGAACAAAGAATGTAGACATACTTATAGGATGGGGGACTCCAGCCTCGGAAGCAGTGACTGAAAAGAGTTGGGGGTAATGGTGGATAATCAGCTAAACATGAGCTTCCAATATGATGGTGTGGCCAAAAGAGGTAATGCAATCCAGGAATGCATAAAGAGAATTTTCAAGCAGTAGAGAGGTTATTTTACCTCTATATTTGGCATTAGTGTGACCACTGCTGGAATACTGTGTCCAGTTCTAGTGCCCACAATTGAAGAAGGATGTTGATAAATTGGAGAACTCAGAGAAGAGCAATGAAAATGATAGGAATAAAAAAACATGCCTTAGCTAAACAGATTGATCTCCTTGAGTCTAACAGAAGGTCAAGAAATGACAATTACAGTCTATAAGTACCTGCATGGGGAACAAATATTTAATAATAGGCTCTTCAATCTAGCAAAGAAAGATATAACATGATCCAATGGCTGGAAGATGAAGCTAAACAAACTCAGACTGGAAATAAGGCATACGTTTTTAACAGTGAGTAATTAACAATTGGAACAATTTACGCAGGGGCTGTGGTGGATTCACCATCACTGACAATTTATAAATCAAGATTGCACGATTTTCTAAAAGATCAGCTCTAGGAATTATTTTGGGGAAGTTCTATGGCCTGTGCTATACAGGAGGTTAGACTAGATGGATCACAATGGTCCCGTCTGGCTTTGGAATCTATGCTGACAAAAAAGTTAATGGTTGCTAGATATTAAATAAAACCAGCCCTACTTATTTAGGACCCTAACATTAGATGCCAAGGTTATGAAAAATGGGTCTCATTCTAAGGTTGAGTTTGCAGAACTGGCAGTTAGACAAATCATAGAAACGTAGTGCTGGAAGGGACCTTGAGAGGTCATCAAGTCCAGCCTCCTGTGCTGAGAAAGGGCTAAGTAAACCTAGACCATCCCTGACAGGTGTTTGTCCAAACTGTTCTTAAAACTCCCCAATGACTGGGATTCTACAACCTCCCCCAAGCCTATTCCAGAGATTAACTATCCTGATAGTTAGAAAGTTTTTCCTAATATCTAACCTAAATCTCCCTGGCTGCAGATTACGCCCATTACTTCTTGTCCTACTTTCAGAGGACATGGAGAACAATTAATCACAGTCCTCTTTATAACAGCCCTTAACATATCTGGAGACTTATCTCCCCTAAGTCTTCTTTCTTTAAAACTAAAAATGCCCACTTTTATTAACCTTTCCTTATCTGTAACGTTTCCTAAACCCTTTATCAATTTTATTGCTCTCTTCTGGACTCTTTCCAATTTGTCCATCTTTTCTAAAGTGTGGTGCCAAGCACTGGACTCAGTACTCCAGCTGAGGCCTCACCAATGCCAACTGAAGTGGGAGAATTACCTCCTGTGTCTTACATACGACACTCCTGTTAATACAACCCAGCATATTAGCCTTTTTTGAAACTGCAACACATTGCTGACTCCTATTCATGTTGTGATCCACTATGACAACTTATTTTCCGAAGTACTACAGTCTAGCCAGTTGTTCCCCATTTTGTAGTTGTCCATTTGATTTTGCTTTCCTAAGTGAAGTACTTGCACTTATATTTATTGAATTTCATCATGTTGATTTTAGATCAAATTCTCCAATTTGTCAAGGTTGTTTTGAATTGTAATTTTGCCCTCCAAACCCTCCCAGTTTTGTGTCATCCACAAGTTTCATAAGCACACTCACCACTCCATTATCCAAGTCATTAATGAAAATATTGACTAGTACCAGAGCCAGGACTGACCCATGTGAGACCCCACTAAATACACCCTCCCAGTTTTGCAGCAAATCATTGGTAACTACTGTCTTTCAATCAGTTGTGCACCCACTTTATAGTAATTTCATCTAGACCACATTACCCTAGTCTGCTTACAAGAGTGCCACGTGGGCCGGTGTCAAAAGCCTTTCTAAAATCAACACATCACATCTTTTCTCCCCCTATCCACTAGGCCCTGTCAAAGAAGGAAATTAGGTTGGTTTGGCATGATTTATTCCTGACATATCCATGCTGATAAGTATCATTTTGTAGTTGTGTACAGTTGAATAGTTTGTTCCAGTATATTTCCAAGGATCAAAGTTGGGCTGACTGGTCTATAAGCCCTTGGGTCCTCTTTGTTCCCCCTTTTAACAACAGGTACTAAGCTTTGTCCTTTTCCAGTCCTCTGGAACCTCACTTGTCCTCTGTGAGTTCTCGAAGATAAATACTAACAGTTTCAAGATTGCTTCAGCTAGTTCCTAGGATGAATGCAAGTCAGGAGGGCCTGATGACATTCATCTAAGTTATCTACGTATTCTTTAACCTGTACTTTCCCTATTTTGACTTGCGTTCCTTCCTCTTTGTTGTCAATATTAATTGTGCTCACCATTAACCTTCTTAGTGAAGACTGAAGCAAACAGGCATTAAATACTTCAGTCTTCTTGATGTCATCAGTTATTAGTTCTCTTTCCTAGTTAAGTAGAGAACCTACACTTTCGTCGTCTTTCTCTTACTCTCAATGCAGTTAAAGAACCTCTTCTTATTGCCTTTTATCTTCCTTGATAGGCTAAGGCAGAAACTGAATTGCACCTTAGCTTTTCTGATTTTGTTTCTATATGCTTGTGTTATTCTTTGGTACTCCTCCACAATTTGTACTAGTAAGCTCAGCAAATTGGATATACAAAAAACTGACAAATATCCACAATGCAACTTTTATAGAATCACTATTCAGAGTAGCAATGCACTTCAAAAATTTACCAAAATACATAGTTGGAGACCACTGTGCTGGCTTTCTGGGCTTCTCTATATTGGGAAGTTACATAATATTAATTAACAGATTATAAAATAATAAAACACTCTGCACAGATTGTCATGTTTAGTATGTAGTTGGCGACAATTTATCATCACTGAATGCTAAGTTAAGTTGGACAGAGTGTTAGTTAGAACATATTAAGATGTAGTTTTCCTGTGTAGAGTAGGCCTAAGGAATTGATCAGATCTCAAGGTCCATGTACTCAGGTGTTTGTACTGACATCCACAGTAGCAGGTTTTTCAACTCTTACAATCTCTTAAGGAAACTCATAGTGATTTACATTGAAACATTCAAACTTGTCTTAAGCTACTACTTCAGGGACCAACAAGAAACTGGTTACTCAAAGAAGGTAGTTTTCTAACAGATGTGGAGATAATTGTAGTCCATACGATGATCTCAAAAGCCATGTGGTTCCTACTAAGTGTGGCAATAATGCACACTGTTCACTGTGCACTGACTAGTAGTAGCTATCATCTTGATATTCCATGCACAATAAGTAAGGCTGCAAGTCTGTCACGGATTCTGTGACTTTCCGGGACCTTTGTGACTTCTGCAGCAGCTGATGCAGCTGACCCAGGGGCCGCCTGAGCAGCTCGGGCAGCCCCTGGGCCAGCCGCACCCACCGCTGCAGGGGCAGTTTCGGGCTACTGCGACCCCCTCCCCTCCCGTAGCAGCAGGAGTTTGGGTGCAGGACGGGGCTCACGGCAGGGGGAGGGGGCTCAGGGATCTGGGCAGCACTTACCTCGGGGGTGGGGGGGGGAGGGAAGGGCTCCCTGGAAGCAGCAACATGTCCCTCATCTCCTAGGCGGAGGCGTGGCCAGGCAGCTCTGTGCACTGCCTCTGCCTGCAGGTGCCACCCCCACAGCTCCCATTGGCTGCGGTTCCCAGCCAATGGGAGCTGCGGAGCCAGTGCTTGGGGTGGGGGCAGTGCACGGAGGCCCATGGCCGCGCCTCCGCCTCAGAGACGAGGGACCTGTAGCTGCTTCTGGGAAGCCTGCCAGCCCTCCTCCCCAGCAGCAGCGGGGCTCCCGGGCTGCGTGCTGTTCCGTGCCCCAGAGCACCCAAGTTTAAGTTAGGGGTATATAGTACAAGTCATGGACAGGTCACGGGCCATGAATTTTTGTTTACTGCCCATGACCAGTCCATAACTTTTACTAAAAATACCCATGACTAAAACGTAGCCTTAACAATAAGTAGGGAGTTGCCAAATCCATCTTGAAGAAAAAACAAAGCAAGGGAATTGTGTACTGATACCTTCTACTGTCAAGTCACTAAGAGACCTTGCCACACAGAGAGGCAAATCCTTAGGTGGTGTAAACTGAAATAGGTCCTATGACTTCAATGATAATTGAAGCTATGATAATTTGTAACAGCTGAGGACCTGCCCCAGTACATAAATATTTTTTTAAAGCACCATTCATAATTTATTTAGACACTATGGAGAAAGACACTATGATGAAAGACTGTTTATAAACATATTTTGCAACTAATGAAGATATAGATAATAGTTATGACTATGGACTATCAAAATTAAGTAAAAACAGTAATTTAAAAATCTTAAAAGAAAATTCCAGAATTATTTATAATTTAAAAGTATTAACTTGAAGTACAACATTTGTTGTTGTGTTTTTACTTACCATGCACTAAACTATTTGCAGGTGCAACTAAGGTATCCCACAAACATATATTTCTGTAAAAGAAAAAGATATGTTGAACTTTTTAATTTAACTGACTTAACTACTAATGCAGTTTGAAGAGAAAAGGTAGGTACTTTATATATTTGAAATAGTGCAGCCAATATCTGAACATTTCACACAACACTGTTTTATGCTCAAATACATTAGTAGAATTAAAATGAACGTTCAGATTGACAAACCCAAAATTACTCACTCATTCAACATTACTTGCATTTGTTTACTGTGTTCTATTATAAAGAACTCCGCTACCATCCTTCCAAAGCCTTATTCTTATCCTAAAAAAATGTGACTAATTAACCACCAGTTAAGATTTTTATTAAATTATAGCAGTGGTTCTCAACTTATTTATCATTGTGGGCTGCATATGCGGCCCACAATGTGTTACCTGGCTGCAGGGGGCTGGGTGGCAGGGCAGCAGCAGCAGCCCTGACCCCAGATCTGTGTGGAGCCAGCTCCCTGCCTGCCTCTGACCCTGCGGGGGCGGCCGGCAGCCTTGACCTCGGACCCCCACCATGCAGGGTTGGCTGGCAGCCCCGACTCAACCACGCTAAGCAGACCGGACCCCACCACACTGGGCAGCCGAGAACCTGGACCCCACCACACAGGCTGGTCTTTAGCACACAGCTGAGCTGAGCTGGGCTGCAGCTGTGTGCTAATTGGGCCATATGCAGCCCATGGGCCGCTGGTTGAGAACTGCTGAATTATAAATATACATATAACATGAGCACATGAATATTGTACAGTCAACCCACTCATCTTTGTTCTTGCACAGGATTCACATAAATTTAATTTCTCTTGTGGTTGGAGTCGCCTACATGTTGGGTTTGTTTTCTCTATCAGGGTCATGTTTAAAAAAAGTTTTAAGGTCAAGTTTTGAGCTAGTCCAAGCCTGGACAATCTCTCAAATCTATAAAAATGGTAGCACTTACTAAAACATTTGTAAAGAGGAATGAAAGGACTTCTGTTCTATTTGATGCGACCATATCACAAGTTGGTAGGTGATCATCTTAACTGCCCAAATCCCAAACTACATAGTAGCAAGAAACACTAAAAAACAGTATTATTTATGAATACTTAGCCTCCAACTATGATCTTGAATCAAGTTTTTACCTGTTATCAGTAGCCTGTCCAGCTGTGGCTATCAAAGAGGAGGAACTGATGAAAACAAAATCATTGGCTGTTTTGTTATGACACTGCCACGTCTGGAAAATGACAGTACACGGTTAGGAAGTAGTCATGTAACAAAGCTAGCTTCTATACTAGCACGAAAGCTTATTTAAAAGATAAAAAGTACATTAAAGGTTGTTCTTCAATCAACTAAAAGTGAAGGAATTCAGAGTTCAGACTGTAACTCTATACTTAGTCTACCAATAGTCTTACATTCTTAACAAAAGTGTTTGACACCTCCAGTGGTATTTGCTTTGCAACCAAAGATAACCAAATCATTTTAGATCTTATTTTGCATTCTCTCTCTTCAAATTAAGAAATATGGTTATGAATTGAGAACCTGTCTGCTAAATTTCAACCAAATAGAAACAAGACAAGGTTAGCTGAAAAAAATCCTAGTGGATTCTTAACTTTTCTGGTGCTGCCAGGAGACCACCTAGTACAAAGCAAATTTATGCACTGCAAGTTTACATTTTAGCTTACCAGATATGGTTTGGGTGTGCTTCCAGTAAGTGGGCAACACTTCCAGTTTGTTTGATATAAACATATATATCCATCAGCATCAACAATCCCGAACTGAAGAGAGAAAAATGTATATGTATATTTTTAATACACAATATAATACATATGCATGTGTACTTTGCTAGGCATATTTAAGATAGAGAAATTATATTGCCACCACTTCAGTCCAGTAGATATTAAATAGAAACTTTATCTTCCCAGAAACACTTGTATTGTGTGCCTAGTCTAACTCTGGAAAGCAACTGCACCAGAATCAAACCCAAATCCAACACTCCCTTGATGCAACACACCAACTAACTTGGATTACAGCATTTTCAATGCACATGATATTTCTATTGTGTGTGTCATTGTTATGGAAAAGGAGCAGCAGCAGCTAAAGCAGAAAGGATATTTTTTAAATTGAGGACTTCTGTTAATAGACATAAGGGCTTGTCTACACTGCCTTGCAGTTTGGGGCTGTCAATAGCAGTGCACACCAACATGCTGCGCTGTTACTCCCCCATCTGGACTCTACAGGTGCAAAGTAAAAGGTTCCTAGTTTGCATTAACGTAATCTTGTTGAAGAGAATATTTTAATGCAGCTGATTGGTGCCGCAAGCCTGGGAGAAGGGAGAAGTGGAGTGGCCGCTGCGCTTGGAGAGGGAGTCTGAGCCGTACGCGTCAGCGCACCGCCGGCAGCCCAGCCCAGGAACGCTTTAAAAAAAAAAAAAAAAAAAACACTGGGGGCACCGCTTTTTGGCACCCCCAAATCTTGGCGCCCTAGGCAACCGCCTAGTTTGCCTTAATGGTAGCACCGGCCCCGATTATGTTTGAATACAGTGTTATTTATTGACATAGTGAACCAACAAAGAAGAGCTGTTTATACTGTTTTGCAAAAAAACAGTAAGTAGGTAGAGAGGATTTCTGTATAATACCTTATTTCCTTGGTGATTGAATCTCATTCGTGTTATCCTTGAGTTGCCACCAGAGCGGAAACATGTAATTTGTTGTGAATGGCCCCATTCAAACATTCTCACACTACCATCTTGAGCACCCGTCAAGTCTGTAATAGAATAATATATTTTAATAACTCATTCCACATATGTTCTACTATTTGAATAGAAAATCCAAGCTTCATCTAAGGGAAAAAATAATCTGACAAATAAAGTTTAAGTTTCCTATGGTCTTTTAGCAGTCCTATAGTAACGCCTAGAGGTCCTAAACAGACTAGGGCCCCAGTCTGTCTGCTCTTTTGTTGTTTTACTGCATATTGTAGGTGAAACAGGAATTTGGTACAAGTAAAATAGCTTTTGAAGGCCCATCCTTCCCCAACTTTTTTAAAAGAGCGATGGTTTCATTATATAGAAGGTTCACACAATATATGTGTTTTCTAAAATCTTTAATATACTTTTGCTGTTATAAATTAGTAATACATACTGGGAAACAAGGATAGTTATGAAAGTACTGTAAAAACAATAATATCTGTTAATACAATGAACTTACAATAAGGTAGAGTTGGATGGGAAGCCATTCTTCTGACATTATTAATAGCCTTCTTGATCAGCTGTTCAATATAAAAGATAATCAAAGAGTTAAACTACACAACTAATTAAAACCCTATTGGATTAAATTAGTTATGGGAAATGACTGGTTTCCTTTTTTAAATTCCCACTGAAAACAAAGGCAATACCACTTTTAAAAATGTGCGTGAAAGTGAATGGAAGCTGAAGTTTCTCCCAACACTAATGCAGATTTTAATGAACAGAATTTTTATAAACCCAGATATATGTAAGCTTTATGCTGCTTAGATTTAAAGATCTAAATATAAACCCTCCTTTGCCTGCAATCGTACCTCTTTTCTTGCCAATCCCTTTCTGATTCCATTAAATTTATTGGAATATTCCTGAATAATATAAGGTAAGCAAGAGAGGCAGAAGCATGTAAAAAAAGAGGTAAACAAAGATAAAAAAAAATACTAGGAGGGAATATATTGGCTTTCGTTTCTACTTAGTCATTTTATAATTATAGGTTGAAAAAGAATTGGACAGTGTAATTTGTGGCCCTCCGCTGGAGAACAAGTAATATAGTTAGCTCCCGATTTAAAAAAAAAAAGGGAGATTTTCAAAAAAGACACCTGAGGGATTTAGAAGCATAAGCCCATTGACTTGTGCTCCTAAATACACTACCATGCCATTTCAGTCCTTTGCCTCTCTGCCAAGTGATGTGCTGATGGGAGATCTTGCAGACTCCTGGGAGTCCCTTGCTATACATTCTGCCATGAAAATGAAGGAAACGTTCACATTATTTCCCTGCCTCTAATGGAGTACACACCTCTCTGCTGTCTTCTCTGGGGTTCATAAAATACTTCTGGAAGAGCACTTTGGCATTTGGAATGTACCAAATATCGAATTGCCAGGGTTTTGTATTTTAAAAAGGGGTCCTGAAAAAGGATACTCAAGATTGCCTCTCCGAACACACAAACTCCTGGTGCACAGGCTTGTGGAGATGAATGTTTGTTGGAGCTCAGCATTAAACTATTAGTAAGACATAATTGCTACCCTGTGTGATGGTGGATATCTGAATGTTTTAACTGGGTGCACTGGCATCAATGTATTTCAGAAAAGCCAAACAGTCAAATGGAAGTCACATTTGATTGTTACTACCTATGGGACAGATCTCAACCAGTGAGCTTGGAGGTGAAAGACTCCATGTCTTATCATTCTTGTAAGCCTGAAAGAGGTTATTAAACTAAAACTTTCTGTAGAGACTGCATAACATTGCAGCATTTACTAAAAAGTAGATAACTATGACTATTGATACAGAATTAGGCTGCCTGGCAATTTACAAGATAAAACATTGCCAGTTTATACCAATTTGGTACATAGTTGTAAATTCATGTGTTATCTGGTAATTTTTCAGTTGGCCTATGCATTTCCCCCACAAATCCTAGAATCTCTATTCCCTCCTCCCCCAAGTTTAATCCATGCACCCAACCCTCACAGCCTGCCATCCTGCAAAGTGAGATGGGCTAGACAGAACTATTTTTAAAGCTTAGTGATACCACTCCTACATAGACTGAAGGGATCACTGTAGAATCACACACACACACACACACACACCCCATATAATACGTCACTTTAAAGTACTGTATGAGTTAGTAAAGTATCTTGTTTGTTTTAAACTAAGGTCAGCCTGGAATAAAGAGGGCCTAAATCAAAACCCCAAGATCTACTCTGAACTCCAGATCCAGACACTAACAGGCTACCTCAAAACCTTGGATCAAAACACTCCTGAATGCAGGTGTTAAAATTCTTGATCCATATCCAAACTTATCCACATTTTAGAATGTTCAGATTCAGTGTTGAGATTCAGCTCATTAGAGAGAAATTTAAGCTGCAGACTTTTATTTGAACCTGAATGTGGAGTTTTTGTTCAGGTCTCCTATTTCACTCTGAATATATGCTTCTTTCATCTTTTGCATAGTCAAACCATTTAAGTATATGTGAACTAAGACACTTTTTTGCCTAGTTAGTACATCTGAAATCAGTATAGTACATTAACCCATCAGCATTCTGAGGAAGTGGATGAGGGAGATGCAGCAGTATGCACTCTGTGCTGCCCTGAGCTGTAGAGCACTTTCTGCTCCTCCTTCACTCTGTGCAAGCGTAATCCAGTAACTATGAAAGGCACACAAACCTTAAAGCACTAGAGATATTAAAATGTTATTCTCTGATAAGTGACTTACCACAGATGCACCTCTCCCAGTCTGTGTACTACCAAGCCAAGGCATGTTGATAGGGGTGCCAGGATTGCTGTGTGTATAAGGTGTAGTACCCTGAACATTTGCCAGGTCATCACGAGCATGTATAACCAAGAAGTCATCAGACCTATAAATGCAACATTAGTAACCAGAGTGCTGATTAGACAGATTTTTGAAATAAAGCATTGAATTACTATGGATTAGTTGGTAGAACCATAACCAAATTGCAAGAGCTACTCGAATAAAAATGGAATAAATATACCCTTTAGCCTCCACTTCTGTGTCATCATCAACCCAGGTGTAGATTTGTGTAGCTAGAATCCCAGAAACATCTAGTTCTTGAATGTCATGGCTGGAAGCTATTGCAATGCAGTTCCTGTTTGCCTGAAGAACAGTTACAAAAGAATGAATTTAAAAACAACAGTTTCCCAGAATGGATCTTTAATTTTACTGTTGTCCTTTTGCTGGTACAATTATTTGTAGACAAACATCTAGCTAGCCAATTTGCAGGTGCCCACATTTGTGTGTGCGCATATCATACAGGTGTCTACATTCTACTGGGTCTACAACTGTGTACAAAAAGTTGCAGTGATGGAGCCGAAATCTCTTCGAAAGTTTGTCCCCTTATGCTTGCCAGGCAAAATTACACATTCATGTTACTGTATTTATAAGCCCCTTCCTCCCAGGAAGCTTGAGTTCCTTCTTACCTGTCTCCTTGTGGGAAGGTTAAACAGGTTATTGATTTAAGTTCTTATACAGCAACATTTATAGCTGAGTGCCTTGCAGATGTATCGGAGTGAACACAAAAGCGCTCTCACATTCTCTCGTCCTCCCACCCCCTTCTCTCTATACAGTAGAGCTCTATTCTTCAATTGGCAGCCTGTGGCCCAGATCCAGCCCATGAGGACATTCCATTTCACCCATCACCGAGCATTAGCTGTCCCTTCATGCCTATTGGGAAGCAGCAGCCAGAGCTTCTCAGGAAGCAGCAGAGGTCTCCCCATTTCCCCTCAAACTGAGCAGGCTGCAGCCAATTCTTACTGGGAAAGCGGGAGGAGCAGAAAGAGCTCTACAGCTCAGGGCAACTCCATTTTCCTTCCCCCCACCTCTCCTGTGAGCAGAGATGGCTCGTCCGCTCCTCCCACCTCCCTCCCTGTAAAACCCAACCTGGGAAGGGGGAGGAGAGTGAAGAACACTTGGAATTGGCACCCCTGCCTTGACGGGGAAGAGGGACCCCATACAGTCCCCGTGGCCTGGGAAAGGAGAGGTGAAGAACCCCAGCAGAAGCAGAAGTGAGGCTGTAGAAGCCAGAGTTTATCAGCGGTTGGGAGCTTGTTGGGCTGGGCAGATGAGGACTGGGGGCTGAATTGATGGGAGCTGAGACGATGCACTTCAGTTTATTTTTCCGCTGTTTACTGTCATGCCATGTATTTAATTTAGAAACTTTTCATTTATATTTAAACATACTGGAACTAGATTGTTGATACATTTCCACTTGCAGAAGTACACTTTTAATCAGGCACTTAATCAGAAGCTTATGCAACATAAAAGCACATCAATTATTGATTGCTTCATTAGTTTACACACACATCATGTAGTCAAGTTTTGGGGGGGGGGCAGGAGGGGAGGGGAGAAGAGAAGATGGTGCAAGCGAGTGTCAAAATTTCAGGCAATAAGAAAGGAAAATTAGATGTCCATTTATTTCTTTAAATTCTAATATTAATTTAAAAGTTTTAATATTAATAGTATGCTGTTTAACTAGCATTACAGTGTATTAGTATAGTTATTTGCAAGATTTCATTGAATATTGTCTACTGGCATGCTTAAGCTTTTATTTTGTAATTAATAAATACAATCTAGCACACCACTCTTGAAAGGTTGTGATCCCTGGCCAGTGGCAGGCTCACTGGAGAGCAAACACCTTGAGAGCCCTTTGGCCTGCCAAAATTTGGACATTACCTTATTCAATCCCCCAGAAAATGTAGCTGAATACCACTGCAGCAGAGAATTATGTGGTTAGACCCAGAGAAGACCATCATTCCTCCATCTTTTCCCCACTATAACTCCTCCCTTCCTCTTGCCTGAGGGGGGATGCTGATGCTGAGGGTCAGTGGAAAAGTAAAGCACCCATCTCTTCCTCTCTCCAACTGCTGCTCCTCTGTGCTAGCGACCAGGAGCAGCAAAGAGGGGAGTTTAGAAAGGGAGTTCTTTGGGTGAACAAAGAGCAACAGGAGCAACTACGTGACTCTTGGGCTGAGTTTGTTGGGGTGGGCTGTTTACGGAGCCTAGAAGCCTGCCAGGCACAGCTGACAGCTTCCTAACAAGGCTCTAGCCTGCTATCCTTTTATCCTTAATCCCTTTTTGATTCCTTTGTCGGGAGGCAGGACTAATTTAGGGAGAATAGAGGTTTAAAAAATCAGTTTATAAGCGACCAGAAGAGGTAGCAAACAGGAGCAGCAAACAAGGAAATTTTGTGGGGGGAGCTCAGAGGAGGAGCATGAGAGCCAGCTACACCTAACAAACATTCTCTAAACTTAGGCCAATAACACCCCTGTCAACACACACACACAATCCAGTGCAAGAGTAGAAATAATGCAGGCAGAAGTCCAGCAGGAGAGAGGGGGCTATCCAGTTTATTGCACTGAATGAAGCGTGTAAGATTATCTGTCTTGTGGCCCGATGGCATATCTGTGCATTCGATGCAAGCAAGTCATGGCCCTCAGAGACCAAGTATGGGCCCCTGAGATTAGAGTGGCTCAACTGAAGGAGCTATGGGAGACAGAGTTACACAGATGAGATTTTCAGGGACACAGTAGAGCCTAAGGAAAGGGATAGATAATAAAACAGAAAATATCATAATGCCACTATATAAATGCATAGTAGGTCCACACCTTGAATTTTGTGTGCAGTTCTGGTCGCCTCGTCTCAAAAAAAGATATATTAGTATTGGAAAAAGTACAGAGAAGGGCAACAAAAATGACTAAGGCTATGGAAAAGCTTCCATATGAAGAGAAGTTAGAAAGACAGACTGTTCGGCTTGGAAAAGAGATGACTGAGGGGTGAGTCTACAACAAGGGTGGGCAAACTTTTTGCCCTGAGGGCCACATCTAGGTATGGAAATTGTATGGTGGGCCATGAACGCTCACGAAATTGGTGGTTGGAGTGTGGGAGGGGGTGAGGGCTTCGACTGGGGGTGCGGGCTCTGGGATGGGGCCAGAAATTAGGAGTTTACGGTGTGGGAGGGTGAGGGCTCTGGCTGGGGGGGCAGGCTCTGGGGTGCAGGAGGGTGGGACCAAGGAGTTCAGAGGGCAGAAGGATGGTCAGGGCTGGGGCAGAGGGTTGTGGTGCTGGAGGGGATATGGGGCACAGGCTCCAGGCAGCGCTTACCTCAAGCAGCTCCCGGAAGCAGTGGCATGTCCCTGCTTTGCAGAGGCACGGCCAGGCAGCTCTGCACGCTGCCCTGTCCGCAGGTACCGCCCCTGCAGCTCTCACTGGTCTTGTTTGCCGACCAATGGGAGCTGCGGAGGCGGCGCTTGGGGTGTGGGCAGAGCCCCCTGGCTGCCCCTACACATAGAAACTGGAGAGGGAACATGCTGCTGCTTCCGGGAGCTGTGTGGAGCCATGGCACCTGTGGAGCGGGGAAAGCCCTGGACCCCGCTCCCCGGCAGGAGCTCTAGGGCCAGATTAAAACGTCTGAAGGGCCAGATGCGGCCCCCGGGCCATAGTTTGTCCACCCCTGGTCTACAACATCTTGAATAGTGTGGAGAAAGTGAATAACAAAGTGTTATTTACACCTTCACACAACACATGAACCAAGGGTCACTCAATGAAATTAATAGGCAGCAAGTTTAAAACAACCAAAAGTAAGTACTTCTTCACACAGTCACCTGTGGAACTCATTGCTAGAGGGTGTTGTGGAAGCCAAAAGTGTAAGTGGCCAATCCCAGGTGCTTCAGATGGAATGAACAGAACAGGTAATCATGAAGTGATCCATCCCCTGTCGCCCATTCCCAGCTTCTGGCAAACAGAGACTAGCAACACCAAATTGCCCCGTTCTGTGAATTCCCTCAGAAGCATCTGGCACCAGCTATGGTCGGAAGACAGAATACTGGGCTAGATGGACCACTGGTCTGACCCAGTATGGCTGTTATGTTTTGTTCAGTAAGGCACGAAGAACCAGGAGTGGGAGCACTGAGTGCAGCAAGGAAGGGAGCTGCTGCAAGTTTAACCTCTAGCGACAGGGAGGAGGGCAGAGGAAGGAACATGGGGACAGTTCAAGCCATATTCAAACTGCTGGCAAGTGTGATATATTCTTACACAGTAAGAGTACTATCTATAAGAATAGTCTGAAGTATTATGTAATGAAATATGTCCAGTCTATTTTAAAACACAAAGTTACCTTTTCTTTATACTCACTTTATTGACTGCAAAAGCAGTAATGATGTCAGATTCTTTATGAATAATTCTTGCTTTACCTCCTGGATATCCCAGATCTGCTTCTATCTGTATTTAGGAAATAAAACCCATATTTCTGTAAGTACAAGGCTTTGTTCAACTTTTAATTCATATTGCAAGCATAAAGGCCAAATACTAGACCATATATGATTATTACATAAATGTCTCAATAGCAAACATAATATGGTATATGCTAAGTAGGATCCTTAATTGAGTCTACTGGGAAAATTAAATGTTTTAAGTATTAATAGGTTTGGCTTCTTTTTATTGTATCAAGATTGCCATTTTGGGGGATTCTACAAGTTCTCATCTCAATCACACTTTTGTACCCCATTACCTTCCTTGAAATGCTGGAGAAGGATATGGACTGCACACGTACATGAGGATGTTGCTAAAAAAACATCAGGCACTTCATTATGTTTACACTTAATTTTTTACTAAGGATCACAAGAGATCCATAAGGGCCTTGTGAATATTTGATGCAACTTACTTCTTCGTATTTCAGCACTGAAGTAGATGAGATTGGCCAAGGGACTGCACGTGCAAGATCTAGTGCAGAGGAATAATTTGAAATTTCTGTCTTATTTTGCCCACCTGCCATCCATTCAACTATACAAATCTGCTGGGCTGTCTTGCACTTTTTCACATTGCAAAAATACACAAATTGAAGCAGCTGATAGAAAAAACTTCATTCCAAAGCTAAATCTTTGCTATCTAAGGTAGTATTTGACTCTTTTGACTGATCTGCATTCAATTCTAAAGCAGAAATCACTTTACGAAGTATTTTAGCCATTTGTCAGGGTACTGCAAGATTCCAAAGAGGATCCTGTGACGGCACTGATAAAATTGAGAAATTCCCATGGGAACAAAACCATTACCACTATAATGAGGTCATGAAGTGCTACTAAACATCAATGAGGACAGAGAAATTAGGACCTGTATTTCAAACTTGAATTGGGTAAGTGCTCCAAAATATAACAAGTGCAAGGTTCCACAACTGCTGTTTTCTGGCTTCTCTATCTCAGTTATCAAATCTGAAGTCTTTACCAGTCTCGAAGGCATAAAGGCCTCATTCAGCATTGTACTAGTCCCTGTTAAACAAATGCAGAGATGGGGTCGCTAGTACCATGTGGTATCCAACTCCTTGGAACAGTGTATGTAGAAGCTTCCCTTCTCCTTTTACTCTCATAAATCCTAAGCTTTCAAAAGAGTACTGGTATTTTATTGTTTTAATTAGCTAGTTTTTCCAGAGTCTGTGCTTATCTTTGCTTCTCCTCTACCTCCACTGTTACAGTAAATGTGACACAGTTAACCAGATACTAAGTTTAGGATTTTCATATGCGCTGCAGTAAAAACAGTCTGCATTTTCCTTTCCTACTGTATACTGAGAAGATACTTGCACTGCTTATGTTACACCTGTAGTTATATTTTAAATATCTGGTGCAGTATATGTTTGGAAGACAAAAGATGCCACTTGGAGTTTGGTCATTTTGCAGAGGTCACCTTTTAAATAAAGCTAAAACAGCCTTGAAGGTATGAAAAAAAAAACAAGTCTATTCTTCAACTCTTACTGAAATATACAAAACAGAGTTATCTTAAATAGAAAAAATCCACATGAAAGGTTTATTCTTGATGTGCTCCCAATCATGAATTTAAAGGCATGATGAAAGGGTTGGTTCAGTGACCTCGTGGTAATACACGGCACTACTACAGTACAGTGGAGATTAGAATCTAAACCTCATTTGCTGGTCCATGCAGAAGTTACGTAATATTTTGGCAGAAAGTGTACTTCATGGTGTTACCAGGGTGCATTCCACTGATTCATTTGGGTGATAAATAGCACACTTTCCATAGATCCATATATTTTTAAGGTGAGGTGCACTGAGGCACAAAATAGCATATTCTGCTTTTATGGGACAATATACTAATGCAATACTTACTTCTCTCAGATGGCTGTTCAGTCAACTGTTTTTGAAGTGCTTATAAACAATTTTAAGTGTCATGAAAGTGCAAAATATTAGCACAGAATTAGTATTTGGCAAATTATTAATCCATATACTAATTCTGCTATGTATTCTAACTCAAGTTTCAATGCAGCTATAACGACACAGAGAATTTATTTTAGAATCAGTCTTGATTTGCAGAACTACATCCTATACAATATTACTGATGTAACCGCTGGACTTCTTGCAAAGTTAAGCTCGCCACACTGTGCACAGCTGTAAACAGGTTAACAAAGGCGAATATCAGTTTAAAGATTGTAGACAGTAAGTGTTTCCTAGGGAAAGAATACGTCTAATTTCATGTGAAAATTATCATTGTGTACCTTATTGAAGATGGGCTCCTCCATCATAGTATTTTTGATGGTTTCACTGTGGTCCTCTAATGACTTCACCACGAAAGAACAATCACATGATAAAGAGTAAAGATGAGATGTAACATGCAAGGTACTGAGGAAATCCTTACTCCTATGTTAATCTTTCCAACACACAAAATTAAAACACTCCACACTGAATTGCACAGATCCTTACATAAAAATATTTTGTTCAGCATTTATAGTCTAATTCTCAAGTTTTCTTCCTAAACTACACATTTGCTGCAAAAATGACTTTTAAGGTTATATTCTGTAGTGTATCACAGTGTTTCATCTACTTTAGCAGTCAATTTTCTGTATAAAACTTAGAACTTACCAATATGACACATTGATGTTGAATGTACTAGCAATGACAACAGGAAATCCCACAGTAGTCAAAGTAAAGTCATTTTAAAGTAAGGACACAACTAGCAAATCTAAACTAGTGATATTGCTTCACAAGCACTTAAGGCACACAGCAGGTGCAGTATACCACCAGAGATGCATTAATTAAATTAAGAATTTTTGTCAGAAATTAGATGTCTGTCCCTCCTCCATCTCCCTCTGTTCCTGCACTGCCATTATCCTCCTCACAGCTGAGGAGAACAGATTAGGGCTTCCTCAGGAATGTGACAACACTGTACCATGTATTGGTCATAGTGGATAACTCAAAATGTTGCAACAGACTTTCAGCTCATGAGGAAGAAACAAGCTTGTAGTCAAAGTCTGGATCTACCATGTTGCCTCAAAACTATTTTATACCAGTAAGAATACTCAAATACTGCCAACATCCTGTACATAAATGACTACTCTCTTTCACATAAACACACATACGTGTTATTTAAACATTATCTTTTATGGAATACTGAAGAACGCAATCACTCCACATTTAGTGCAAATTCATGTATACTAGAATTCTGTTCACCTGACAACTATCTTGATTGTCCTACAGGTGTTCCATTGCTCTCATCAAATCCTCCTGTCTGATTCTCTGAAACAGCAGTATCTCTCTGACACTAGTCATTTCAATAACTGACATGAAGTATACACTCCAGAGATTCAGCCCAAATGGAGCCATAATCAAGCAGAAGCAGAATATAAAACCTGAGGATTAAGTGGAGGCAACCTAGAAAAACAAAACCACCTTTCAGCAACATGGGATTAGTTTTTAAAACTCTGCTGTTTTTAATTCTCGGAAAGAGAATTAAAAGGAAAATGGAGAAAGGTAATAGAAAGAGTGACAGGAAAAGAAAAAACATGTGGAAGAGGAACAAAAGCAGCACATTAAAAAAAACTGCACTGAATTACTAAGAAGTGTAACAAATGGTAACTTCTAAAAAAGATTAATACCCTGTCCTCTGTGTGGAAGTAGAGATGTACTTAAAGCACTGATGGTTTTAAAATAACATTAATTCAGGGGGCAGCTCTTTCTAAACCAATACAAAGATTTCCTAGAGTACTGTGCTGTTCTGAGTTCTAGTGGCTGGTGCTTGGCACACATAGTAGTTTAAGCTATTGATTACATGTGAGTTCTCTCTATTAGAGTGTTGCCATGTTCAATTACAATCTCAAATGACCCCAGGGCCGCCCAGAGGATTCAGGCGGCAGGTCCCGGGGCGGGAGGACCCCCCGCCGCGGGTCTTCAGGGCACTTCGGCGACGGGTCCCGAAGCGGAAGGACCCCGCCGCCGAATTGCCGCCGAAGACCCGGAGCAGAAGAAGCTCCAGGGGCCCGGGCTCCACGAGAGTTTTCCGGGGCTCCCAAAGCGAGTGAAGGACCCTGCTCCAGGGCCCCCGAAAAACTCTCGTGGGGGCAAATTGCCCCACTTGCCGCCCCCTCCCCCCCCTCTGGGCGGCCCTGAATGACCCTACCATTTACTTTTGGCAGGGCTGCCTTATGGAGTTCCATAGCAGGGGATAAATGGTAAGTTTATGTGGTAGGGGCTAGACAGCAGATAGTGAGTGCTATCACCAATAAAACAGTACAGTAAATAACTATAAGCAAGGAGCAATGATGGAGCACCCAAGGAAAAAAGGAGAAAGAGCTACAACTTTTTAAAAGTGCGATTTAAGAGCATGTGGCCTAGAAAGCCAGGGTGTGGATAGAGAACCTTATTCGAGTACTATCACTGGCACTGTAAATAGGTGCTGAATTTATTTTGATGTTTTTCAGAACTATAAGGCAAGGAGGTAGGATTCAGTGGGATGCACAAGATAAACTGGTACGGAAAGACTCAATTTTGAAGGTTATGACTGACTAGGTTGCAAATTGGAATCTTGTGGGTGTATACTTTTTTATTAATTATTATTATTATTACTATTTACAAACTGTAAGACTTTTGAGGTAACTCTTATTACCATCTTAGGCCAAAATTTCCAGCAATGCAAGGCTTTTCATACAATTCAAAGGTGGCCATTTACTTTTTGTTTTGAGTTGAGCTGTGGGACTTATACCAAGGTAACACCCAAAATGCAGCAAAATTTTTCAACCCATGAGATTTGGTATCTAGGGACAGCCCCCAAACACCAAACCTGTTGTCCACAAATTTGTGCTGTAGAAAGCAAGTAAGCCAGCTTACATATGTTTTACCTTAAATCCAGGCTCTTAATTAACATAATTGTATATACTTTGTGTACTATACAGACCTCATTTAGGCATCTTTTCTTTGTAAATATATTTCTGATGAAGGTTTCCTGGACTTCCTCTTGTTTAACCAAGTACTGCCAAAGCCTCTTCACAGACAGTGCAACATGACTGTTAGATCTATAGATAAAAGTTAAAATAAGTATGTGTTTATTTATGCTGGTAATCATAAGAGATTCAAACTATTATTAGCATACAACTCATACCAAATAAAATGCTGTAAAAAGGAAATGTTCAGGTTGTGACAAATTGAAAATGTGGAAATCCAGAGTTGAGTCAGCCACAGATATCACTTCCTGTGTCAATTAGCGAAGTACATATAATTATATATTTAACAATTAACAGAATGCTCAAGATTTCAGTATAAATGGCACAGTATATTATGATATACAATATACTTTTCTGAGACCTCTGAAAACACCTAGCCACAGTTAGACTCCAACTTCAATTAACAGCTTACATTTTGAAGTTTCCTTAATGCATCCTTTCCCTGATGGGGGAGGAAATTTAAGTTATTGACCAATATGCTAGGAGCAGATAAACACAGATAATACCAACAAATACTGAAAGTGAAAACGTAGCTGTATGGGGATAATGAAGCATAGGAATTACTCCTTATCACAGTGGAGGCTTAGAATAATTGTTTCCCCCTAAAGAAACTAAACTATGTTTAAGGTAAACAGTGAAGAAAAAAAACAATAAAAATACCTGTGACGGGTTGGATCACAGAAACCCCCTTGGGAACTGCCACCCTATGTGCAAAGACTACCCCTGCTCCTGTTTTCCCTGCCAGCTCAGGACTCCAGCACCCTGTCTTGCTGAGCCAGACACTCCTGTCTGCTCCAACACAGACCCAGGGTCTGAATCACTTGTCCCAAAGCTGCAAGTTTACCTGAAAACAGCTCACAGAAGTGTGCTTGTCTTTAGCACTCAGATGCCCAACTCCCAATGGGGTCTAAACCCAAATAAATCCGTTTTACCCTGCATAAAGCTTATGCAGGGCAAACTCATAAATTGTTCGCCCTCTATAACACTGATAGAGAGATCTGCACAGTTGTTTGCTCCCCCAGGTACTAATACATACTCTGAGTAAATTACTAAATAAAAAGTGATTTTATTAAATACAGACAGTAGGATTTAAGTGGTTCCAAGTAGTAACAGACAGAACAAAGTAAGTCACCAAGTAAAATAAAATAAAATGCGCAAATCTATGTCTAATCAAACTAAATACAGATAATCTCACCCTCAGAGATGCTTCAGTAAGTTTTTCTCAGACTGGACACCTTCCAGGCCTGGGCACAATTCTTTCCCCTGGTACAGCTCTTGTTGCAGCTCAGGTGATAGCTAGGGGATTCTTCATGATGGCTCCTCTCTCTCTGTTCTCTTCCACCCATTTATATATCTTTTGCATAAGGCGGGAACCCTTTGTCCCTCTGGGTTTCCACCGCGCCCTCCCCCCCCCCCCACTGGGAAAAGCACCAGGTTAAAGATGGGTTCCAGTTCAGGTGACATGATCACATGTCACTGCAAGACTTCATTGCCCACTTGCCACCACACACATATACAGGAAGACTAACAGGTAAACACAGCCACCTGCAGACAATGGTCCTTGTTAATGGGAGTCATCAAGATTCCAAACCATCATTAATGGCCCACATTTTACATAATTACAATAGGCCCTCAGAGTTATATTTCATATTTCCAGTTTTAGATACAAGAGTGGTACATTTATACAAATGGGATGATCACACTCAGTAGATTATAAGCTTTGTAATGATACCTTACAAGAGACCTTTTGCATGAAGCATATTCCAGTTACATTATATTCACTTATTATGTTTTTATAAAACCATATAGACTGCACAACGTCACAATACCCTCCAAAATTTATCCCCTCCAATTTTTAAAAAAAATTACTATTTAACCTTAAGAACATCAAGGGTATCAGAAATTGGTTTCCCTGTTTGTACTTGAGGATCATCTAGAAGACTGACAAACTAAAGTGCAAAAGTAACATCAAAACAGACAAACCTGAGTCACCCCTCACTTGAAAGGGAGGACTTGTATCTTTCACAAAGCCCTTTTCTCCCAATAATTCGTCAAGATTTTGAGTTAAACAGGTTTTAAAAGAAACAGAATAGTAGTGAACCTCAGATGAATATGCTGTAAGTACCCCAACAACTGTGGAAATCTTTGGAAAGGTGGCTAGGTTCAAAACCATAAAGGAGTCAAGAGCACAGCCATCTACTGGATACTCAATGGTGGGGGACGGGGTGGGGGGGGGGGGGAATAGAGATGTGTGTACAGTATATCATTCAAAATATTTTTTTTAAAAATGAAGTCAACAAGACAACTAAGATTACAGTTGTTAGGAACTACCAGTTTACAATGGAAAAGAAGTGCACTTAACTGCTGGCTGTGGAGCTCATGCAGATGCCATTAGGAGAAAAGGAACATATGGTTACATAAATGTGTGGTGTTGATATCCAATTTTAAAAATTGAGTTACAAATCACTTGCTGATGCAACCGAAAACATTATGGTAAGATGCAATATTATGAGCCCATAGTCAATGCAGAGAAGAAAGTTACTGTTGCTTTTGTTATAACTAGGAGAGAGAGAGGGAACTTCTTTTACGACAATGTTCTTCTAGACCTTGCCCTGGTCTCCTTAACACCACAATGCTTCCTCAGAAGGTAGATCGAAGACCTGTCACACTTCTCCCCCCCTCCCCCCACAAAGGTCAGCTACTGAGATGTATAAGGCTCCTTACTCTGATTTTGGCCAAATATAGGTTTCCTGCTCCCCTTAAACAGTAAATTGACTTTGGGCATTGGGCTTTGAGAACTTAAAAAATGTGATTGCTTTCTCCACATCTGAATATCTTCATTGCTTAGGGCCAAAGTTTCAGAAGTCTACACATGCATGCTAAATTGCACACATTTGAGCATACAGTTATAACAGAGCAAATCAGGTATGGCACATGCATACATGCCAGGCATGCGTCTACCTGGACATCTGCACTAAATCTGTGGTACTTGCATATGCAAGCATGCATTTCTGAAACTATGGCCCTTCACTTGCCTTACCAAGGAAAATTTTAATTAATTGTTCAAAAGATGTACATTAACACATTTTTTAAAAGTCACATGCTCACTTGAAAGGAGTGTTTGTAGGTTCAAGCAAAGCTTTGTGGCGAAGGAGCGCAGGACCTGCCGATAATGCATCCTCAGAAGTATGAGCAGAAATTAAATTCTGAGGTGGGCCACCATGTATCTCAAGTCGCCGCAGAAGAACTTGCTCCCAGCGCTGAAATGTCTTCAGAATGGCATGGCACAGTGGGGAGCTAACTGGAAGCTCTACGAGGACAAACCAAACAAAATAAACTATTTTATGTCTGCTAGAATCTTGATGAGAATCACTTCACTGTCAATGAAGTTGACTGTCAGTGTTTCAAATACTTTAATCTAATGTACATGTTTATTATGAACATGCACACTTTTTAAATAAAAAAATCATTTATGAACAAGTGGTCTGGGTGTAGAGAGCTGTATTGCTTTTTGCTGGCAGAAGAGCTAGATATGGGAAGAGGGCCATAGCATCTAGGCCAGTGTATGTATTTTACCAGAGTTGTACTTTGAGCTACAAAAGGAAAGTACCTGGTTCATTAACTAACTTGGGGAAGGAAAGCACATGGTTCATTAACTAACTTGGGGTAGTGAAAAACATTTATATACAGCCATTGACAACTTTCTTAAATGATTAAGAGGTAAACAAAACTGATAGAAATAGGAACCAAAATATATAGGTACTAATACTTCATGGAAAAAACCTCAGTATTTAAAGCGTACCAATGTTACTATAGTAATAGTGTCAGGATAAATAAATCCAAAACTACTGAACAAGTTATTTAAAACACTTTGCTGAATGCAGAAGAAGCTAAAAGGCTGATTCATTTTTATTCTGCAATTAGGTTCCTGAATTCATTGTCAGATTATTAAATATGGAAAGACATCTCCATTACTACACCATTACCTGACAGATCATGCCCAGCCAAGGGGTAGAAATTCTTCAACCTATGAAGCACCAACTGAACCATAGCCAATCGCATCAGTGACCAACTAACAACAAGAAAATACATGAGTCATTGATTGACCTCTTACAACTTTAAGGAAGTTTCACTTAAAAATAAAACTAACATCTCTACTGTAGGAATATTTTTAGCTTTTATTAACCAAAATATTATAAACAGTTAATAAACCATGAATATATTTAAAACCTTAAGGATACCTTGTATGCCAAAACAACTATTATACATAATAAAAAGACATTAAAATATTATTCTCATGTGTTATTTATAACAAAACAAAGAAGATAATGCATTCCTAGGAAATATATGCATTTCTTGAATGGCTGCCATATTATCGCTCACACTTCTGCAGTAAGTTCTCAGAAATGCACTGTCAACAGTGTCAGAAAAAGTATGGGAATCAAAGTGATTCATACCTGTATGAATTTGAATTAGAGTGCTCCTGAAGGTGTAAATCTGATGTAAAATCGTCATCCTCATCATCGCTTCCCTGACTCTCCTCTGAATCGTATTCCACTCTACTTTGTGAGGTTGGAAGAAAAGGCTAAAAAAGCATAGAAAAAATATTTTAGTTCAGCAAAACTGTATCTGCCAAAACTGTGTTTCCAATACTGTTAACATGTATGGTAATATTTAAAATAAAGTTATTGTTCATGAATTCTAATAATTTCAACCCTGATGGAGAAAACCAGTTGGTTCTTTTTAGAACCTCTTACTTCAGCACAATTGACTTCAAAACTACACAAGTTACTCTATTTACATAAAACTTTACATTTTCAAAAGCTTAATTATTTTTCACTACTTGTGTTTCAGTAACACCTAAAAGCTCCAATCAGGACCAGGACCTCTGTGCTAGTATTGGACAAAGACAAGAAGAGCATTTCTGCCCCAAAGATCTTGCAATCTGATTTAGCACTAGACATGACAAGCGAGGATAACGAACAATAGGAAAGAAGGGGTTGGGAGGAGGTGGCATGATGGAGGGTAGATGAGGTGAGCAATAACAAGATTACATAGTTACTTAAACTAGATGCAGTACACTCACAACTTGATGGTTTTAAATAAATTGAAGCTGTTTTTATAGAAGTATCAACTATTCCCAGCCATCTCTTGACATACACCTCTACCCCGATATAACGTGACCCGATATAACACGAATTTGGAGATAACGCGGTAAAGCAGCGCTCGGGGGGGGGGGGCAGGGCTGTGCGCTCCGGCGGATCAAAGCAAGTTTGATATGACGCGGTTTCATCTAGAACGCGGTAAGATTTTTTGGCTCCCGAGGACAGCGTTATATCGGGGTAGATGTGTAGTTATCATTAGCTGGCTGATTTCCTGCAGGCATAATACAGGTGAGTTCTGAGGAGGGATTTGCAGAAAGGATAGCAGCCTTACAGTTATTCCATGATGGGTATTGCATTCAGAGAGAGCAACATGGAAGAAGATACAGAGAGGTTTCTGGAATAAGGTCATACATCATGGAATGGGTGGATGTAGTAAAAGATGAGGGCAAGTAAGTAAGGACAGTCAGAGTTATGAAGGGTCTTGAAGGTGGTGACAAGAAGATTGAATTCTATGAGATTGAGATGGAAAAGCAGTGGAGACATTCAGAGAATGGTTGAAGTGGTCACGTCAACAAGCTAACAAGTTGATTGAGGCCAGCGATACTCAGACCTCAGTGGTTCAGGAGCCAAATTATCAATCAACATTATCCAAAAGAGCCACAGTAGTGTGAATTCATTGTTTCATTTACTCTCTATGTATATACATATATAGCCAGGTGTGGGTCAGCCCCAAGCAGCACGGGGCTTGGGAGGGAGGGAGTTAGCCCCAGCCCCAGCTCTGGGTGGCACAAGGCTGTGGGAAGAGACCCTGGCACAGGCAGTAGAGCGCTCAGGGGGCAGAGGCTTAGCCCCAGATGCAGGCAGCAGGGGGTGGGGCTTTGGTCAGCCCCAGCCCCGGGAGGCATGGGGAGGGCGGCTGGAGCGAGCCCTGCAAGGGGTGGGGGGGCACGGCTTGGGTGAGCCTCTGGCTGTCCTGGTTTTACTTTTAAAAAAAATACTTCTCCGCTGGAGCCGTCATGGGTAACACATCTTTCTGTAGCCTCTTCTCTTTCCGCCCGCCCCCGGTGGCAGCTTGCATTACTGTGCCTGACCTGATGTAGGTTCTCCGGAGCAGCTGATGCTACACTGCTGCAATTAACGTGTGTTAAAAAAATTAACACATTAATTGTGTTGTGCGTTAATCACATGCTTTAACAGCAGTTAATTGACAGCCTATATATCTATATCTATCTCACACACACACACACACACACACACACACACACCAAAATGAATGAATAAGAATTCTACAACTGATAACAGCATTCTGATTGGTTAATAATTAAACCACACAGTGTTTTCACATCATGCAAAGAGCTGCAGGAGACACATTAAAGAGCCACTTGTGGCTCCAAAGCCTCAGTCGAGTATCACTGATCTATGCAGTTTTTAATGGCCTATAATGGGGTGATGTGTGTGCCAGGAAAGCAGAGGTTACAGTAATCAAAGCTGAAAATGAGGAGGGTCTGTAAGAAAGATTTTGCTGTTTGGAGAGATGAAGGATCTGATTTTAAGAACTATAGTAGATGAAGAAACAGCATCATTAACTCAGCCCACCTTTGAAACAGGTAACTATTACTCCAACCTTTATGATAAGAAAACAGGCAACATGACTGCACAGGAAGTCTGCCAGACCAGGATTAGAACTCAAGACTTCCTAACTCCCTACTCCACCTCCGTTCCCCACGTTATGCTGCCTTTCATATATTTCCTTGATTAGGAGGGTTTGACAGGAATTTTTACAATTTTCCATCTGGAGAGAAAATAAGGGTTCCTACATCTACATTGAATTCAGCCCCCATTGGTTGGTGAGGTATCACAACACATTCTTACTATGAGTCTTCCTGAGTAGACCATGTAAGCGTAATGTATCTATTGAACCGATATCAATTTTGGCAATTATTTTTTTAATTGTGCACTGCAGAGTTCACAGCAGGCAGTTTCTCATTTCTGTTAAGCGTACAGCCTCTGTGCTTAATATCTCATCTCAAAACAGAAGTTAAGCCTCTAACTCCCCCCCCCCCCCAGGAAAAAAACAACAATGTGCATCTGCAATCTCAATGAGCAACATTTTAGAACAATCTCTTCATGCTCCACGAAGTCAAATCAATTCAAGTAACCATTTTGCAAACAAGATTTTTCCAAAAAGCTACAGCCAGCATTGTTTTATGACTATTTGGGATGTTATGAATAAGAAAAAGATAAAACTTGTATAGAAACATAGAATCATAGACTAAGGTCAGAAGGGACCACTATGATCATCTAGTCTGACCTCCTGCACAACGCAGGCCACAGAATCTCACCCACCCACTCCTGTATCAAACCTGTGTCTGAGCCATTGAAGTCCTCAAATCATGGTTTAAAGACTTCAAGATGCAGAGAATCTTCCAGCAAGTGACCCATGTCCCACACTGCAGAAGAAGGCGAAAAACCCCCAGGGCCTCTGCCAATCTGCCCTGGAGGAAAATTCCTTCCCGACCCCAAATATGGCAATCAGCTAAACCCTGAGCATGTGGGAAAGACTCACCAGATAGACACGCAGGAAAGAATTCTCTGTAGTAACTCAGATTCCACCCCATCTCACATCCCAGCACAAGCCATTGGGCATATTTACCGCTAATAGTCAAAGACCAATTAATTGCCAAAATTAGGCTATCCCATTATACCACTCCCTCCATAAACTTATCAAGCTTAATCTTGAAGCCAGATATGTCTTTTGCCCCCACTGCTCCCCTTGGAAGGCTGTTCCAGAACTTCACTCCTCTGATGGCTAGAAACCTTCATCTAATTTCAAGTCTAAACTTCCTGATGGTCAGTTTATATCCATTTGTTCTTGTGTCCGCATTGGTACTGAGCTTAAATAATTCCTCTCCCTCCCTGGTATTTATCCCTCTGATATATTTATAGAGGGCAATCATATCTCCCCTCAGCCTTCTTTTGGTTAGGCTAAACAAGCCAAGCTCTTTGAGTCTCCTTTCATAAGACAGGTTTTCCATTCCTCGGATCATCCTAGTAGCCCTTCTCTGTACCTGTTCCAGTTTGAATTAACCCTTCTTAAACATGGGAGACCAGAACTACATACAGTATTCCAGATGAGGTCTCACCAGTGCCTTGTATAATGGTATTAACATCTCCTTATCTCTACTGGAAATACCTCGCCTGATGCATCCCAAGACCACATTAGCTTTTTTCACGACCATATCACATTGGCGGCTCAAAGTCATCCTGTGATCAACCAATACTCCGAGGTCCTTCTCCTCCTCTGTTACTTCCAACTGATGCGTTCCCAGCTTATAACAAAAATTCTTGTTATTAATCCCTAAACGCATGACCTTTCACTTTTCACTATTAAATTTCATCCTATTACTATTACTCCAGTTTACAAGATCATCCAGATCTTCCTGTGTGATATCCTGGTCCTTATCATGCTATAAACAAATTTTAAATGAGGAAAGGCTAATTTCTGCTTAAAGTATTGCTAATGCAAGAAAGAGCAAAATGAGTTTTGTAATTGTAAATATTACCTTTGCTATGAAATAGTCCCAGATACTAAGTTCAGGAGGGATAAACTTTTCCCTGTAAGATGGAGATTCTTGCTCTACCAAAGATGATGGAGACTGTGAAATTTCTTTCGGAGAGATTTTTGATGAAAGCGTAAAACTTTTTTGTTGCTTCTTACCATTGTCTACAGAAGAAGAAATTAAAAAGACAAAAAAAATATGAAAAGGAGAAATGAATATTCATGGTAAAAGGATATTTTATATATATTTTATATATGTTATATATTTCCAAGATTTTCTTTTACCATCTCTTTAAAAAGTATTTCCTTTTACTGTATTAATACTCAAACAGTATTTGAAACAAACCTCCCAAGTTTTCATATAGTGTTCTGTGTTAAAGGGGAAAACCACTAGTCTTCAAGCTTAAAAAAATCTCAGGTTAATTGCATCCTTCAATAAGTAAGTTACTATTTATTAAGTTAATATCTTTAATTTCATGGTCAGAGATCATCAAAATGTACGCATGCAAGATGACAGTGTTACAGCTTCAGCATTCTTCTGATACAAGTGCTTAACCATGCAACTTTAACGTTGCATTAAAAACTTATTTGGGGGGTGTTCACAGCTGCAGAACTAACAAGCACCAGTCAGCAAAGGCAATATTATTCATTGATGTCATTAATTAACTGCACACATGTAGGCTAAACAGACACTAGCTGACCAAATACAGCTTATTTTTATAGGCTACTGGTTTTAGCCTCAATAGATGTTTGGAAGAGGGAGGGTGCTAACAGAGCAAATGATCTCTCAAAACTCACAATGGTGCTCCAAATAATTAAATAGTTTAAAAATAATGTCCAATAGGAAAGATTCTGGAGCTGAAGCAGGACAAATTTAGTGCTCTAAATACAGCTATGGCAGGAGGTCTGAAAATCACCCATTGCAGCTAAACAGGAGTTTTTCCAGAGATGAGGAGCTATGGCCATACTCTGACACGTCTGACCATGCCTTCTGTGCAACAAAGGAAAGAGGAAACCATCAGAAAAATAGAGAACCCAGATGAAAGAAAATGGTTTCTTGCCTTCTTATAACTGTTTATTGAGATGTGTTGCACGTGCTCATTATACTAGGTGTGTGTGCATGTCTTGTGTACAATGCCAGATAGTTTTCCATAGTGGTACCCTAGCAGCAGCCACGCCTGCTCTCTGGTATTACTTGTGCTTTGAACAGAGGGTATAATGGCGGAGCCACCTCACTCACCTTTCAGTTCCTTTGAACTAGACTCAGGAAATAGACTGATGCACTGGGGCAGGAGGACGGGTTGTGTAATGGACATATGCAACATATCTCCAAGAAAAACAGTTATAAAAAGGTGAATAACCATTTTTTCTTCTTCAACTGGTTGCACATATCCATTATGCTGGTTGACTTCTAAGCAGTTTGCAATGGAGGTGGAGAGCTAGGAGTCTCACCAGAAGAGGGACAGCAGAACTGCTTTCCCCACATTTGCATCGTCTCTCAATGTGGCAGTAATCGCATAATGTCTAGCAAAGGTGTGGACTGAGGACCACATTACCACTCTACAGTGTCCACGACAGGAGTATTTCCCACAAACGCCATAGAGGCTGAGCATGCTCCAGCTGAATGTGAAAACAGTTTTTCTGGTGTCACAATGCCCTGTAGCACATGACAATACAGCTGGTGATGCACAAGGACAGTTCTGTTGCAGGATGTCTTTCATTCATTCCACAAAGGAGACGGACAGCTGAGTAGGGACCCAAAAAGGTTTTGCTCATTCCAGATAAAGAACGAGTGCTCAGTGTATATCCAGGGTGCGTGGCTTTGGAAAGAAGACTGGTAAATATATTTTGATTGGCTGAGGTGGAAATCAGATACGACTTTTGTTTAGGCTATGGCCTATGCTGTATCTTGCATTAGAGCATGTAGCTTCCTTACTCTTCTTGCTGAAGTGATGGCTATTTGAAGAGCCAACTTTGCTGAGAGGTGTGACAACAGGTGGCTAACAGTTCAAAAAGGGGACCCATAAGGGCTGATAATAGTAAATTCAAATCCCACTGTGGAATAGGGTCCCCGATAGGTGAAAACAACCTAAGGAACCTGGTAGTCACCGGGTTAGAGAATACATGAGGGTGAAATGTTGAAATTGTGCCAGGTTCACTTTGATAGAGCTGACTGTCAAACTAAGTGTAACAAGTAGTCAAAAATATTTTGACTTGTAGACTGTATGAGACACCCAGACACACGCTTCCACTTACTAAGTTAAGTAGCCCTCGTGGATGCGTTTTCTACTATTATGTAGGATGTTCTGGACTGCCTCGAAACAGAGTGCCCTCCTGGGTTTACTCACTGAGAAACCGGGCTGTGAGGTGTAGTGACTGACGGTTCAGATGCAATACCTGCCTGTGACTCCGGGATATAAGGTCTTTGACTAAAAGCAGAGGTAAGATTTGATTGATGGACAATGTGAGCAGGTCTGAGAACCAAGACTACCTTGCCCAGCCTACAACAACAAGTGTTATTCTGCCTCATTCTGGCTTCGGCTTGAAAATGACTTGGAAATCAGTGGCACTGGAGGGAAAGCAAAGAGCAAGTCCTTGTCCCAGGGAAGAGAAATGTATCTGATATGAACCCGGAGCTGTGACCTACCCTTGAACAGAGATGGGGCATTCCCTGTTCTGACTGGTTGCAATTAAGTACTCCTATTTGAAATACTGACTTTAGTACAGTCATGTTGAGAGACCATTCGTGATCCAAGAGGAATGACCTGTTCAGGGAGTCTACTAATCCATTCTGAACCCATGGTAGGTGTGATGCTAAGAGTCAGAGAATTTCTGTATGCAGAAGTTCCAGAGCCTGACTGCCTCCTGGCACAGATTGTTCAATTTGGCACCCCCAGATTGTTGAAGTGTAACACCACTATGGTGGTGTTGGTAAGTATTTGGATAGCCCTGCCCTGTATATATGAAGTAGAAAATTGTGGCATACTCTGGAAATGCCCCAAACTCTGAAATGTTTATGTGCAGCCTGGCCTCCTGAGCGGACCACAAACCCTGAGCATACAGGTCTCCCAGATGCACTCCCCACCCAATGGCTAAAGCGTCCGTTACCAAAGTCATACAGGGAAGAGACTGGGAGAACAAGGCAGCCCTACAGACATTGTCTTGGTTCATCCACCAATCCAGGGATGATAGGACCTTGTCTGGAATGCATCCTAGTGTGTCCAGGGAATGTATCTGAGGGCGATACATTGACTTGAGCCTCTGTAATCCTCTGATATGTAGCCAGACATGGTGAGGGAAGGGGTCATATACATGTACTTGCCATATTCCCCAGGCACCTGCAGCAATTCATCGCTGAGGTCAAGAACGGCCCTTGGAGGACACACAAGGGTCTCGTAAAGCTACAAGACTTGGTATTGGCAGAAGAGTCTTCTCTAGAATCGAACCCAGGACTGCCCCAATAAATTTTATTCTCTGCAGGGGTTTGGAGGGTAGATTTCTTTTTGTTCACTTCCAAGGCTAAGAGCAGGGAAATAAATAGAGTGTTCGATGAATACTTCTCTCTACCTGTTGACAGGAGCGATCCCAGACCAGCCAATCGTCCAGGTACAGACATCTGTGGTAGAGGTAGGCTGCCACCACTGCCATGCATCTGGTAAAAACCCTTGGTGTGGAAGACAGGCTGAAGGGTATGAACTGAAAGTGGTCTCCTTCTCCCACGAACCTTCAAAATTTCCTGTGGTCAGGGTGGATTGCCACATGGAAATATGCAGCCATTGATTTGAAGGTAGTATACCAATCTTCTGGGTCTAGCAAAGAGATTACAGTTGCAAAGGAAACCATATAGTACTATAGCTTCTCTATGTACTTGTTTAAATTCCGAAGATCCAAAATGGGCCTCAGACCACCTTCTTGCTCTGGGTATTAGGAGGCAGTGGAAGTAGAATTCTGTACCAGTACTGAGCAGGCACTTCTTCTATGGCTCCCAAGGAATGTAGATTCTGCACTTCCCACCCTATTACAGACTTGGGAGATGGTTCCCTGACAAGGGATAGGGAGTGAAGACAGGAACTATAGGGTACATCCTGATTCCCCCGTGCTTAGCAGCCACTTTTCTGAGGTGATATATTTTCACACATGGAAATAAGATAACCTGTTTCCAAAAAGGGGAAGATTTTCACTAAGATCTGATATACTGACCAAAGGAGGAGTCCAATGGGCTGCTTTGAGGTGTGGGGCTTCTTAGCAGAAGCACTCCAGGTGGATAGCTGGGGCCTTCTCCTTTGCTGTTTGTGCTTTTGCCTATACCCATCAGTCTCTCTAGGGATGTAGCCCTACTGCCATGGTAGAAACAGAAGTTGAAACTTGATTATCTTGGGGGCTAGCATATACAGACCTAGGAATTTCAACACTGCTCTAGAGTCTTAATATATTAGTGCTCTTGTTCAAGGAGATAAAGGTACAGCCTTCGAAGGTGAGGTCTTCAATGGTCTGTTGTACCTGAACAGGAATTCCTGGGGACCGGAGCCTTGACAAACACCACATGGTTACTGCCATTGCCCAAACTGCAGCAGCTGAGTTCATCACATCCAGGGAGGCCTGCAAAGGGGCCAGTGCTACCAGACAACCTTCCCCTAGGAGAGACTGGAAATCACCCTTGGAAATATCTGGTAACTTGTCGAGGATTTTGGTATGGCATTCCAACTGGAATAATCATAATGGTCCAAGAGGACCTGATGATTCTCTATAAGCAGCTGTAACCCCACAGCTGACTCAACATTTTCTAAAAGAGACCCAAGTTTGTGTCCCTTTCTTGGTGTTGCTTTTGCTCTGCTTTTGCAGTGTAGTTCATTAATTGTCACTGCTACCAGGAAGCTTGGTGTGCAGTGTTGATAAAACTATTCATAGTCTTGTGATAGAACTTGGTACTTGTACTGGTGGCAAAATGCATGGAACACAAGAGATGATGGGATTTGCCATAAAGCTTTACTAAGTTGCATGACTGCCTCATTTATAGGGAGAGCAACTTTCCCTGTTGTAGCAGGATATAAAATGTCTTGGGTTTGTGGGAATTCTCCTCCTCAAACTCTATCTGAGTTCCCAGAGACAGAGTCCTCCTTTTCAGAAGCTCCTGATAGGACTAAAAATCATCAATTACTGGAGAAGATGCTGCTGGTGCCAGAGTCTCATCCAGTGATGAGGATGAGGTGTTCAGAGGAAGCAGGTTTAAACCTTCTTGAAGCTCGTCTTGAACTGCCAGTGTAGAAGGTCTTTCCAAAGCAGGCAATAGGTGGTCCCAATCCTCAGTACCCCAGGAGCTCTGTAGGAACAGTGAGTTGCCTGTCAGTACTGCGTGAAGAAACTTTCCCCCTCAGCAATATGTTTCCATAGTGTAGTGGTTGCCTGGTAACAACTCTTTGGTACTTCCCCTCTCAAGGACCAAATTCTGTAGTGCAGTGTAGATGAGGATCTAGACACTGTAGGCATCCCCCCACGGTAAACCAGTAGGGTCAATGATGGGGCTGGTATGGTATCGGAGACCAACTGTGCCTAGACCAGGCACTCAATTTCTTCGATCCACTTATCAGGATGACTTCTATGCCTTGGGATGCAATGAATTTCTGAAGTGGGAACCCACTTCAGATTCCGAGGAAGAGTATAAATACTCTGAAGGCCAGGGAGAAGCAGTACCAGATGTCATCGCAGGAGATCAAGAATGTGATCTATGACAGGCCTGTGGTATGGGACTGCAACATCAGGGGCTTCTGAGCTATGTTACTGTGCATTGAGAGAGAACTGTTACCATTGGTGTCTGAGCCAAGCTCTAGATTGCCTGGAGTGTTAACAGACCTGAAATCCCAGGTGCCAAACCAGATCCCAACATGGAAACCAGCATAGACACCACATGCAACAGGCTTGTACAAGTACTGTCAGTCTGAATAATTGGCGAGGGTGGTACTGAGAGCCTTAGCAGATCTTTTACAGCTACATATGCCTCCAGGGAGGTCACTACTGAAATAGGCCTTTGCTCCGCATAAGTGGACAGCTCCAGCGTCGGCACCAAGGAAGTAGTTGGCCTCAACAGTCCCCGCATGGGAAGCCAAGTCAAAGGTTCTGGCCTAGTCACTAGGATGGAGCCCTGTGGAGTGGCAGGCGTAAGGGTGTGCTCTGTCTTCAGTACCAGAGTGGCTAGCCTCTGCAGTTGAGGAGTCCCACACAGAGGGCTATGACAACAAGGAAGTCATCCCCCTCTTTGGCTTTGGAGGCAGAGAGCGCTCTAAGCACTTTGAGGAATGTCCTGGCAAGGTTATCACCTCTTGTCTCTTTCCCCAGTTAAGGCCAAGGGAGCACTCCCTATAGTCAACTGAAGCTGTAGCAATGCCAGGTGAATAGCGGCCTCTATGAGGATGGACCTGAGGTGTTTCTCTCTCTGCTTTCTAGTTCTAGTTTTGAAGCTCTGGCAAGTTGTAACACTATTCTCTTATATGACCTTTTCACAAGCATTTAAAATAGAAAGAGTGAGGGATGCTCACGGGCATGAACTTTTGACACCTGGAGCAGAACTTGAAGCCAGGGGCCCTGGCACAGGCTCCTCCAGGACCGGGCAGAGCTCAGCATCCACTAACAATCAGATTAAACTATATAGAAGAAAAAACAAGACAGAAAGGAGGCCCAAAGGACCCAAAATGAGTATCACAATCTAACAGCTATAAACGGCAAATTCACAGAGGGAATGATCAAACAGCAAGTTCTGGCCACCGACGGTAAGAAGAAACTGAAGAATGGGCAGGGCCCTCCATCCTTTGTACACTTGGCTTGAGGCACAAGGGATACGAGGGCGCAGGTATGGCCGCCTGTATGGGAACCACTAGGGAAAACTCTGGCACCAGTGCATGAGACACACATACACCTAGTACAAAGGACATATGCAATCACTTGAAGAAAAATGTTTATAAATATGAGCAGAGCTTATTTAAGGACAGGGAATTTTCTACTATGCATTTTCATTTAAATTTTATTCTACATTTTCAAATGTTCGTAACTCTGGTTAATGAAAACTAGATGTTTTCCAAGCCAATCAAAAGGCACTAAGCCCTCAAAGGAGTACTGTCTGTTGCAAGTTTCAAGCTTAAGCTATTTTTTGCTACAGTCCTGTCTTAACAGTGTTTTGTTTTTTTTGGTTTTTGTTTTTTAAATGGGAACAATTTTTAACTCTTACAAAATTCAAAGTGGCTGAAGGGATTTTTTTACTCCCACTTCCAAAAAAGGAAATTTACCTTCAGGCAAAAAACAAAGCATGGAAAGTTCCCACTGAAAACCATCAGACTCCAATGATCATGTGAAAACAAGAAGGGGTTGTTTCTATTGTGAAATGCTTTACAAACTAAACTGTAATGTATGCTTAACTCAGCATCTACTGCAAGCGGACGACTAGACTTCATATTGAACCTAAGATAGCTACTTTTGAACTGTGAATATTCTGTCACCACATTGCTACAATAGAACAGTGTGGCTAAGTAGAAACATATTTCCCCTTACGGATGCTATTAAAAATTCACTTACCTGCATTAATGATGCAAATATATATGCTGTAATACAATGTTTCCTATTTTGTTATTTAAAGATTATCAGCCAACTCAAAGAGCATGCACATGCATCATTAAATATGTAATTTTAGCTTCAGCACAAAAAATGAAACTTACTCCAATGTTTAAATGAAGCAGAAAAAAAAGCTGTTTTATGATACAGCACTAAATATAAATTTGTAAGTTTTTTTTTTAAAAAGTGCATTTCAAAAAGCAATTGCTATATTAGTTGCTATTTCTGATAATCTGTGGTGGTATTTTCCTCAATCATTTTCTAGCCCTTGGTCACTTGTCTGATACTTGAGAGAGTTGACTTTAGAATGATTTTTAACTAAATATAGGTGACTTGAGACATACACCATGTGTGACCTATTTTTGTACATTCTCAAACAATCATTTGATAATCCTTTGAGTTCATAAGTATGTTTTTTTTTTTTAAATCCTTATGTGGTAGGCTATGAAAGCTTGTCTCTCTCACCAATAGAAGTTGGTCCAATAAAAGATATTACATCATCTACCTTCTCTCTCTTGATTACATATCATATAGGATCTTAAATCATTAGCTACTTTTAATAGTGAAGTCAAATTTAGTGTGTATAGCTAGCTACAAAACAAAGTATGTCAATTTAAAAGAAATTTGAGATTGTGGTTTTGAACTTAATTTTAATATACTCAGAATCTGAGAAAATGCATCTTAATTCCCAATAAATTAAAAATTTACAACACTGAGACAAGTTAACAAATGGCACTTTTAAGGAGTAAAAATAAATAAATAAATAAATTACAATTTTTTTTAAAAGCAGGCAATTTTAAAATAGGAAGCAGATTTAAAAAAAAAAAAAAAAAAAAACAGTCTGTGAATCCAGATGTCCTACTTTAGATTACAGTACAGAAGTTACACTAAAATGTAACAACAATGGAGTACCATGAATTGGTACAGGGACGGTTTCCAGTTTGGCAACATGCTGCTCCATGTAAAATCAATGGTGTCTCAGAATACTTTTGTCTGGCTGAACACCAACCGTCGAAAATTACTACTATTTCTGGAAAAAAGGATTTTGCTCTTACCTTGTAAATTTACCACTTAAACAGCTGAAATTTGGACCTCTGTTCCTCTTTTTTCTGACTCAAGAAGTCCCATTCCCTATCTTCCACTAAGCAACTCCCTGTAGTACACCTCTACCCCGATAGAACGCTGTCCTCGGAAGCCAAAAAATCTCATCGCGTTATAGGTGAAACCGCATTATATCGAACTTGCTTTGATCCGCTGGAGTGCGCAGCCCCGCCCCCCCGGAGCACTGCTTTACCATGTTATATCCGAATTCGTGTTATATCAGGTCACATTATATCAGGGTAGAGGTGTACTTCCCTTTCTTGCTAGACTCTGCTTTTTAGCCAAAGACTCCATTCCCTCAAAACAATCAAGACGACTATAAAATTGAACAGCATTACCTGGCTGGGACCCTTAGATTGGTTCTCTCTTTTGCAAAAAGTGAATTTACAAATTAAAACCAAAATTCTCCTTTCCTCAGCAGCTCCCACAGAGTCCCTCTCCACCCCACCCCCATCGGGAATCTGGGCTATGCCTGGCAACACCCAGCACAAACAAGAGTGGGAATAACTTACATGGGAATTTAGAGGACATTGTCTGGTATGTGTTGTCATCAGTCCCATAATACATAGAAAAAATGTTCACTGATTACCAGTTTGCTATCCAGAAGACAACCCATCTGCCCAAGACACGGAGAATGACAGAATAAGGTATGACTTTCAGAAGGCAGTGTCTTGTCCCCACCACTCGCAGACCTTCTGCAAAGTATATTTACATGAAGGAAGTACATAGCCACTTGAGTATGACCGAAGATGTCTTTCCCCACTCTCTCCCCATCCAAAAGCAGAAAGAGGAAGTCAGACTGCCAAAACTCCTGGTTTCTGTGCACATAGTACATAATGGCCGCAATGTCCAAGAAGTGCTTGAGGGACTTAGAAGAGGAAAAATGAATGGACTGATCCTTATGAAATCTCAAGTTCACCTCAAAGAGGAAACTGGGAACCATACCCTATGTTCATCTTATTATGAAGATCAGTTTTACTAACACTGTGTAGACAATCAACGTGGGTTTGCTCTAATGGTCAATCCTTGAGCAGTCTATCTCAAACCCAGCCTTGTGGTACTACAGGTCATTAATGCACTACTCTCCAAGTTCTGGTAACTGACTTCAGTTACTGGCAGACACTCCTCCCCATTTAGTTCCTACTCTTCTCTCTCTATTCTTCCACTCTCCTCCCACCCAACTCCACCAATATGGTTGGTCTCAACAAAATGAAAGTTATTAAAAATCCCAGTATTTGAAGTCGTCTGGGAGCTTTAGATATTAGGATATTAAACACCTTAGATTTGCCTTGCAAGCTACAACACGGGGAGGGGGGGGAAGGGGGAAGAGGGGTGAACCCACAGGGTTCAATTAAAATAATTTATTAGAAATTTGGATAGTGTTTCATGATGGTGGTTTTGGTACTGCTGGTGCACATGGGCACTTGCTTCATACACATGCATTAGGTCTAAAGGGATGGCAAATCTGGCATTACAGTGTGGATTCCTCACAGGGTTGCAACAGCTTGGTGAGGGATTCAGTTCTCTGAAGTCTTGTGGTCGTGGAGGCAAAGACAGTCACAACAAAGGATGACGACTTTTTTCATTTACCTCATAGATGGGCAAAGGAGGTACTCACATTCCTTTCCAACACCGTAACTTTCCAAACAGTTCCTTGAAAAGTTTTCTGAGAACAATGTTTTGTGGTTCAGTGATAAACTAATGGAATCGTTTTAATGTTCAAAATATTTTCTGGTTTTGAAGTGTGTTAAGTTCATTTTCTAGCGTGTCACATAACATTTGAGAACTGATGGCAAAAGTAAACCCTGATGAATAATAGTGAAGTGGCTCCATTTAATCTACAAGACAAGATGGACAGGTATCTGGGATCACGGAACTGTCTTTAAAACGTTTTAAAAATGCTCAATAAAAGAAAGAATTATGAACCAAGCATATTTCAAGCTACTCAGGATTTCACTAGCACTCAATGTTCAATCCAAATTGTATCATGCTGACAGCAAACAGCAAAATTTTCATTATCATTCCTTAGTTTGTGGAGACAAATTAATTGCAACAAGCAATTTAGCAATTTTTAAAACATTTTACTTGTAATCGGAAGTCCAAAATGACTATTTGAATTAATGTTAAAAATTATTCCTACAAAAGGCTTGATTTTTGATTTTCATTTACAGTAGTACTCTATAGCAACTGAGCACATGAAATGAAGTATGGATTTCTAACTGTTATAAAACAATTGCAAGTATCAAAATTGTTCTGCAGAACTTATTATGGAAAAATTATTTCTCTATGTAAGTTGCACAGAATTCAATCAGAAATTATTCAGGAAACTAGACTGAAGCTCTCCAAATGGTCCTGGAAATGTATCATATTTTTTCACCTACCCTTTTATCATGAAGGATAACGGAAAGACTAATGCTTTATATACACAAAACAACAATTCCCAGGGGAGGGAAACATTTTACAAGGCTGCCAAGATATGTAAACTTAAATTAAATGCGGCTCAAAAATAATAATATTTGAAAAATATGTTCTCTCTTTACTTAATGGAATTAAGGAATCTATTTCCTTTGTGAGAGGTGATATTCAAAACACCTAAAGCAGTGCAAGGATGCTGCTTTATGTGCTTGGGGTGTAAACTATTTCAAGGGAATCTGAATTTTGAACTATTATTCTTGACAAATGAACAAAAGAAACTTTAAAATTTGTTTTAAAATGTAACTGACATTTAAAACTACACATTTATTTCTGTCACTAGCTCTGAGATCTTAAGCAACTCTTGAAAAAAAACTTTTCCCACATCAGCTTAAGTATATTCCATAAAGATACATGTTTTGGACATGGAAAATACTGAACTCAACTTATGGGGAGCTCAGTATCCACATTCAGACAAATGCTCAAAGTCAGACAAACAGCTGAACAAATATCAAAGGAAAAATGCATACTACACTTTTCTCAGAGGATCAGAAGTCTTTTTGGAAATCTGATTTCTTTATGAACTCTGGATGGCACAGGGGAACCAAGATGAAGCTTAAAGTCTGATTATGAGTGATGCTCATGTGGACATGATCTAACCTTAAAGAATGAGTTCTCCCATTACTGCAACTCTCCCCATGAGATAAGAAAGTGTCTTTTGACATTCTTAATTTGTGAGAAGGAAAATGTTGACAGGGTTCTCAAAAAGAACACTTTCAGAAAAATAACCCAGGTGTTTATCAGGTATTTCATTTTTTGAACTAGTATGCCATTACGAAGTATTTATATGCATACCTGAAAAGTTTTTTTTTTTTTTTTTTTAATACTAGAAACATTAGTCTTTAATTTCAATCTGTGAGTGAAAGCTTAACATAAAATGTAAAAGGGAAGTGATGAGAAAAAAAGATAGGCATAATTATTGGACAACATACTTGAAAGTTACCGAACAATCCAGAAGGAAAGCTGAATGGGAGTCAGTGGTGACTGAATAAAGTGGTCTGACTAACATGTCACTGGATGCTGGAGAGATTAGATGATGGAGATAGCTAGTATTCACCACTCAGACATTGCTTCCCCCTATATCTCCCTTTTGGCTCCCCCCATTTTAGCAGTACTTTGTGCTTGATTTCTTTGTTTTCTTCTTCCCCTACACACAACTGTTATTTAAGCATGTTGTATTTCAGTCATCTGCAAAGGATTTTTAGAAATTGGACTTGTGCCATTTTTTTTTGTATTATCACTATGTATAAGAAATGCCTGTATGATTTTTTTCAGAACAGTTTCTGGATTTTTTGTTTTTGCAACTTACAAGAGTCAGGAGTATCTACTTTGTTGCAAGACTTTTTCAGGGTTTCAGAGTAACTGACCTCTCACATCTTAGTCGAAGTGACAGTATGTTAGGCTCAACGTGCTTTCTCCAAAATGTTAATTAGTCACTGGAGTTAAACAAGTCTTAATCAAAATGCCTTCCCCTCCAAGTGCTACACTTTTAACCTCATGACTTCTGTAATATCATAACTCTACTAGTTTTCCAAATCACTAGACAAGAGCCTTTGCAGTAGTAAGTCACTAAAATATGTATATTTACATTTATATAAAGCTCTCTCTATCAAGGCATTTACATGAATATCATGTTTAAAATTATCCTAAACTCTGTATCAATAAACTAACAATTTGCGCTAAAGAAAAATGTATTTAAAAAAAAAATCAATCCATCTCAGGACAATTTAGAATTCATGTATTTACAATATTCATTATTTGTTTGCTATTCTAAAGGATTCTCTATAGTTATTAAAAATACTTTAAGTATACCAAAAAGTGAGAAAATATCACATTTGGTGTTTTGGGTGAACACTTAGAAATCCACAGTCATCATAACCCATATATCCATTTGATGCAAAACAAGCAGCCTCCATAAACAAAGATTTGAAACACTTCTGATGATGCCAAACCATGGTCTGAGCAATGTGTTATTTTTGTATTTTAAAATGGTTTAAATTAAAGCATAGCAAAAATGCTACAAATATGTCAATTTTTTTGAAGTGTAATCCAATTGCGGATTAAACCAAAAAAAATTTATCAGTTTTTAAATTCAAGCTCACGGCTTGCGATCAGAAATTTTTCTTTACCGGTTTTATATTTCTATATATGCAAACTGGTTTTAGAGACCTAAATACTAAAGTTAATATCTTGCCTGCATGTTTGGTAGGACTATGAGTACTGATGGCAGCAAGGGATTTGGAAAACCCCACACATTCCATAGAGAACACTACTACCTGGTGTGGGCTAGGCATAGAGAAGTGCCTACCTGCCAAAGAAAGAAAACATACACTGTATTTGCAGTAAAGGAACACAGATATGGCTATTGTGTCAGGAGAAAGTCAGAAGTTGAGCTCTGCAAGAACCATTTTTAATATTCTATTTTCTACACTCTGGCATAACTGAAAAAGCAGTATAGAAGATTAACCCTAAATCTGTTTGTATAGGATTAAAAATCCACAGAAGTGCATTTCATTACCATTCACTTTCCTCTTGTGTTCTATTCTACAAAACAACTGCTCCACTAAGTGTTAGAGCAATTTACTGTATTGTCTTTTGTATACATTGCTTTGAATATGAACTAGAGTAAGGCACAACATGAATTTCTACTCAACCCAAGCTATTTTGTATGGTAATCAAGAAGTTTTTTTCAGAAATATTTAAAAAAAAAAAAACCTAAAAGAGAGGTAAATAAAAAAAAAAGTGTAAGCTAACCAGCTTTTGTTGTCTGTTGCATCTGTCCTCTGCTAGGAATATGAGCTCCTCCACCAAAGACAGCAGACCACATTTTGTCATTAAAAGGATGGGCCATAATTCTATACAATTCACTGCTGGAATGAGTTGCTAGACCATGAATGAAGAGACTAAGATAGACTGCTGTTAGAATTTCACAAAGTAAAACTGTGAGTCCTGGCTGGGCTTCCTCGCCAGCAGAATTCAAAAGACGTATCAGAGCTGTTATTCCTAAAATATAAAAATAACAGAGGTAAATACTTTCTGGTTTATAATCAAAGATGCATGATATAATCAAATGTATGAATCCTTTTATTTATTTGGAGGACAAAATTTAGACATTAAAGAATAACGAAAGTTACCTATATTAAAAGACTCCAGAAAGAAATAAAATTTACTTAGCTTTTGCATTTTAGTACCCTTTTACAGGTTTGTGTATTAACATGTCATTAATCAGTAGTCCAATAATCTACTCAAACTTAAGCAAAAAGCTACATTAAAAGAACTTTACAACTTTCAAGTCAAGCACTCAAAAGTTATGAAGTGACAGAATTCAGGTTGCCCGTGCAACCTTTATTCAGCCCTCTTGTGCAGTATGTTAAAATCTTTAGTTACATAATTGCATGCTTCCCCCCGCCTTCCCCCCAAAAGACACCTACCTCATTCAGTGAAGGGTTAGCTATGGAATATTTGTAGGAAATACCTAAATTATAACTAAAGATTTCTCTCTCTCTTCCCCCCACACCCCTGCCCCTTCCAAAAAAATCAGCATGAGGACGACATCCAGCATGGCAAGTTTCAGCCTGAATGGTTGAAGTTTGGCTAAGTTATAAGCAACTGAAAACAGGGTCTTATAATGGCAACTGTTGAGCATTCTCATCTTCAAGTGAGGCTATCAACTCCACCTATAATGTAAATACATATCCCTATAGACATGCACAATTTTTACTGCAAGAAAGCAATATATAATTCAGTTTATATCTTAATTTCAATGTTGAAGACTGTTTAATCTGTTTAAAAAAAAAAACAAGTGACTAGTATGCAGTATGTTATCTGATATGCAAAAATATTTAACAATTTCCTAGTATTTGTTTAAAAGCTCAAACTGTAGTTAAATACCTGCAAGTAAAAGAGGATGAAGGGGGGGGGGGAGGGGGGGAGAGAGAAATCCACTACTAGATACCTGGCCATTGAGCTGGAGATGTATTGGGAGTTACAGTTTCATCTAAGCTTGTTGTTCTTAGAGTATGTCGCTGGGTAAGCAGCAGTGTCTGATATACTGTTCCAGTGAACTGGTTTGCTTGTAATGAACTGTGGAAAAGAAACAGCAAGCTATGTTTATATAAACACTGCAATTCTGTTTACAATTGGCTAATGCACAGTACTCACAATATGACAGAGCTACACAGACAGTTTTTAGGTGCACTGTCAATATATTAAACTGTTAGTATAGTGAGCTAGTGCCCTGGCTGTGTTCCATAGTTCTTTACCTGTAGCTGTGGCCACCACAAAGGCACTGGTAGATGCAGGCAGAGAGTGATGCTGCTAAGGTATGCATTACATGTATCTGGAAGACAAAGTATTTACAGTACAGATTACACTACAAATTGAACATTTGTATAGATTACTGTAGAACTCTCAAAACAACAAGGAGTCCGAACCCATGCATCTGAAGAAATGGGTTTTTTACTCAAGAAAGCTTATGCCCAAATAAATCTGTTAGTCTTTAAGGTGCCACCGGGCTCCTTGTTGTTTTTGTGGATACAGACTAACATGGCTACTCCCTGATATGTAGAACTCTCATTCATTAAAATACTTCAGCAGGTCAAAACCACCAAGAATGTGACAAAAATTGTATGCCTAGTCCTGAATGGAAATCTCTGATACTGTGTTTATGTCACCTTCTATGCCAAGAAAGTGACCAATAATTAAGTTATATCTGGCAGCAACTTTTAATATAATACATTTCAACAGAAACAGGTGATATATTTCTAACAGTTCAGAAAGCAATTTAGCTATGCCATTACACCTGAATTTTGCTAATTCACAATACTGAGTAGGGGGACCCACAGTGAATTAGAGAATAAGTCCAATCCTGAAAACACAAGTTTTGACGGCAACAGGGCTACACAGATGAGCAAGTTATACATACATTGAAGTGTTTGTGGAACTGAGTTCTAAATAAAAAAAAGCAAGAATATTGCATTGCCAAATACATATTAGCCAAGAGTAGTTTTAGTTTCTAATATTTATGGTACTTCACAATGTAGATTCTTCTAAAATCATGTATATAAACACATAATCAAGTTTTAAGAAAGAACCAGCTTGGAAAGCATATTACAATTAAGCATATTGTACAATCAAGTAGAAAGAATTACAATCAAGCTTATTAGTATGCTGCTTCTTAACAGTTGCCTCAGACTGGAGCTCTTGAATAAAGAACTGTAGTGAATTTAGGTTTTTTGGACTGATCTTTGCTGCAGTTCTAAGCCACATACACACAGTTTATTATGAATTGCATTAAACAGGCTCATTGTTGTCCTAGCACACACACATTTTATATTCTGTCTCAAAGTAAATTAATAATAGGGATAGGAGAAGAAAAAAAGGGTTTCCTTTTAATTTGTTTGATAAAAGCATCCGTTAATTAAGTTACACAAATACTATCCTTCATATAAACATCTTGTACATTTATCCCATAGGATAAGAATTTTAAGATATGAGGCTGGGATTTTCCAAAGGTGCCCAGGAGATTTAAGTGCCTAGCTCCCATTTAAAGTAAATGGGAGTTGGTGCCTAACACTTGTAAGCTTCTTAGATAATCACTGGAAAGTATTAAATTTAGTTTTTACTCAAAAGCAACTAAGGAGGGAATCTTGCAAAGAAAAAGAAAATGTTTTATGGGAAATATTTTATCGTTGCATAAAGATACACTGCTTCATGTCATAGATGTTTTGTAATTTTTACGCAGTAATTACAGGGCTTTTTGTTATTTTTTGCCTTCAAATTATCAGCTTTATTTATAAATGGAAGCAGGGAAGTAAGTTAATATAAAGTAAGATTTTATGCTGAAGTATCAGGAATTCTTGATTCATTCAAAACAGTACAAAAATGAAAGAAAAAAAACATGTACCTATCTTTTGTAACTGTTGTTCTTCGAGATGTGTTGCTCATGTCCAGTCCATTCTAGGTGTGCGCGCCCACGGGCACAGTCGGAGATTTTTGCCTTTCGGTATTGGTAGGGTCGGCTATAGCCCCCCTTGAGTGCCATGCCTATGCACTTGTATATAGACACTGCCGGCCCTATGCCCCCTCAGTCCCTTCTTGCTGGCAACTCCGACAGAGGGGTAGGAGGGTGGGTAATGAAATGGATATAAGCAACACATCTCGAAAAACAGTTACGAAAGGTAGGTAACCGATTTTTCTTCGAGTACTTGCTCATGTCGATTCCATTCTAGGTGACTCACAAGCAGTTTCAATGGAGGTGCGCTTGGAATTCACCATCTATTGGCTTGTAGTACTGCTCTACCGAAGCCAGTATCATCCTGGGCCTGTTGGGTAAGTGCATAATGGGACGTGAATGTGTGGACAGACTATCAGGTGGCCACCCTACAGATGTCCTGGATAGGCACTTGGGCTAGGAAAGCTGCCGAAGAGGCTTGCGCCCTGGTTGAGTGGGCGGTGACAAATCGCCTGAGGTGGCACCTGTGCCCGATCGTAGCAGCAGCGAATGCAGGCAGTGATCCAAGAAAAAATTATTTGAGCAGACGTAGCATGACCTTTCACCCTGTCGGCCAACGCAACAAACAATTGTGTCTACTTGCGGAATGGCTTGGTCCTTTCAACATAGAAGGCTAGCGCCTTCCTGATGTCTTGGGAATGCAACCTATGCTCCTCCTCCGACTTATGCAGTTTTGGAAAAAAGACAGGTAAGTAAATGTCCTGGCCCGTATGAAACTGAGACCACTTTGGGCAGGAAAGCCGGTGAAGCTGCAGCTGGACCGTCTTTGTAAAAGACTGTATAGAGGTAAGCACCCTAAATCTCAGAGACCCAGCGGGCAGACGTTATTGCAACCAAGAACATAACCATCCAGGAAAGGAGAAGGAGAGAGCAGAAAGCCATAGGCTCAAAGGGGGACCCCCATGAGTCGCAACAGAACAAGATTCAAGACCCACAGAGGGACGGGTTCCCTGACTTACAGGTAGAGGTGCTAGAGGAACCTGGCAGTCACATCCTTGGTGAAAACCGATCTACCCTGGAGCAGCGGATGGAAGGCCGAGATAGTGGCCAAGTGGGCCTTGACAGATGAAAGGGACAGACCTTGGAGCTTGAGTTGCAGAAGATAGTCCAGGATTAACTGCAGCGAGGCCCACTCGGGCCGAATGCCTTTATCCAAGATCCAACAAGTGAACCACTTCCATTTGACCAGGTAGGTCGCTCTAGTGGAGGGCTTTCTGCTGCCCAACAGGACCCGCTGGACACCGGCCGAGCATTCCTGTACCTCTGCATTTAATCATGCAGCAGCCAAGCTGCCAGGTGCAGCGCCGCCAGGGTCGGATGCAGAAGATTGCCATGGTTTTGTGACAGCAGGTCCAGACTGAGCGGTAGCTGTAACGGAGCAGACACCGAGAGGTCCAGCAATGTGCTGAACCAGTGCTGGCATGGTTAAGCCAGCGCTATGAGGATCACCTTCGCCCTGTCCTGCTTGATCTTCATGAGGACCCTGTGAATTAACAGCACTGGGGGGAAGGTGTACAATAGAGCAGATTGTAACTTGAGGATATTACTTCGAGCATCCAACAGTCCGAGGTCAGCCAAGACCAGGCTGACCAGAAGGGGCGGAGACGGTTGAGGAAAGAGTGGGAGGGTGGATCCTGTGAGGTGACTGGGATGTCGTCCTCAAGTGCACCCTCAAAATGATGGCTTCTGGCCTCCTTGGTTTCTGGAAGGGCCAGGCTGAGCAGATTAACGGGAAGACCCCTTGTCTCTATCCTTTTTCCAGTAGGTGCCCAGCCGGGGAGTCCCCCAGGACCTAGACTGTGGAGGTGGAGGAAGCAGAGGGCGGAATGGCTTCCTGGCCTGCTAAGGAGTATGGAGGCCAAAGGAGCAGAGGATGGCATGGGAATCTTTAAGGCCACGGAGTCTTGAGTCCGTGAGCTCAGAGAAGAGCCCCGTCCCCTCAAACGGGAGGTCCTGTATAGTGCCTGCATCTCCTGGGATAACTCAAAGGACTGCAACCAGGAGCTGTGCCTCATGGCCACTGCAGAGGCGACCACCCTGACTGCTGAGTCAGTTGCATCACAGGCCATCTGAAAGGCCCCCCTTGCCACCGCTGTGCCTTCGTCCACCAAAGCGGCGAACTCCTGGGCTCAGTCCTGTGGGAGGGCCTCCTTGAATTTGCTAAGGAAGTCCCACAGGTTAAAATTGTACCAGCCTAACAGGGCGCCTTGGTTAGACACCCAAAATTGCAGTCTGGCTATCGAATAAATCTTACTGCCAAATAAGTTCAGTCTCTTGGCGTCTTTGTTTTTCGGCGTGCCACTGATTGGCTGTGCCTCTCCCTTTCATTAACAGCAGATGTGACCAGTGACACTGCTGGAGGGTGTGCGTACAAATATTTGAATCCTTTTGCAGGGACGTAGTACCATTTTCCGCCTTCTTAGAAGTAGGCGGAATTGAAGAGGGGGTTTGCCACAGCGATTTGGCAATCTTAAGGACCCCTGGGTGGACGAGCAGCATGACCCGGGCCGGGGTAGAGGAGGATATAAATGAAAGAGGTCATCAGACTCCTCCACGTCCTCCTCAACTTGTAAGTTCAAGTTAGTAGCCACCCTCTTAAGGAGGACCTGGTGCTCCTGGAAGTTGTCGGGGAAGAGGGGGCAAGGGAGGCTGCCCGTTTGGGAGGGACCCGCCACTGCTTTGTCCGGAGACGACGACGACAAGTGCACTGCCGGAGGAGGGGCGGGTTCTCCTTCCTTCTCCAGGGATGGCTTCTTAGGAGCTGGAATCCGATGCGCTGTCCGTGTCGGATTTGGTACCATGTTCTGACCCCGGTGCTGACAGCGCCAGGGACACTTTGTCCAAGGCTGCCAGGGAGGACTGGTGGGAATACAGGACCGGCATTACAGGAACGCCCCACAGGTTCTAGTACGGCCATTGAGCAGGCCACCGTCTCTGCTGCCATGCCGTCGCTGCAGGCACCGGGCCCAGCTTCGTGGGTTGGCGGCGAATCACCCCTCTTTGGTGAAGGGCTGAACTCCTGGTCTGAGTTCAACCACTGCCCTTCCGGCGACCAGGGCGGAGCCTTCGAGGTCTGAGTCTGCCAACTGACCCTGGTCAGCAACTGGCTAGATGAGGGTGAGGATCAGTGCCTGCCCGATGAGCAGTACCGGGGGGGGCGGGGGGAGACCAGTCCCGTGACTGGAAGCGATCCCGTCCTAGTGGGGACCGACATCTGGGAGACCATCTGGGCGAGGGTGACTTGCGCCGTGGCGATCTTTGACGGGAAGCTCATCGGTACCGGTAGTACGGGGACCGGGGCCCTGACTCCGGTGTCCCATGTGTCGAAGGGGGAGAGTCCAGCATTGGGGACCTGGGTCTTCTGGCCGGAGATGGGAATACAGTGCCAGGGTTCTAGGCCACGGAGACGGGGATCTACGCCTGTGGTCTGGGGACCAAGGGTGCTCCACTGCCCTATGGGGCCGTCCCATGACCAGCTTGCCCTTAGGCGTTAGGGCCTTAGCTGAATCAGGCACCTGGCCGGCCTGTTTGTTCTTTAGCCGCAGGGGCCGCATCAGGCAACGAGGGCCCTGGGAGAAGCTGGGGCCCCCTACTGCTCACGGGACTAGGAGATGGATCCTTGGCTTGGCTGGGCGGGTCCGATCTCAGTGGTACCCCCGTGAAACCCCAGGGCGGGCACATGGCATGACATGGGTCCTTTGCCCAAGGCCCCTTTCCCTTCCAATGTCGGGGGGCTTTTCTTTTTTTGCTGCTTCTTCGGCACAAGTGAAGGGGAATAGTGCCGGGCAAAGCCCGGTGCTGGCGGTGCGCTCCGCACCAATGCTGAGGTGCTCAGTGTAGGATCTGAGTGGAAGGGCTCCGACGCAGGACAAAGCACAGCCTCCATGAGGAGGGCCCTCAGGCTGCTCCTTTTGGGTTCTAGGGCGAAAGTTCTTACAGATTCTGCACTTGTCCTTTCTATGGGACTCCCCCAAGCACTTCAGAGACCTGTCATGGGGCTCACTAATAGGCATCGGCCTGGTGCCTGACGAGCATGGTTTGAAGCCGGGGGAATGGAGCATGCCCTGCTCCGGGGCAAAGTCCCATTGGGGACTCTAACTACCAAACAACCCAACACTTAACTTAAAGGTTAACTAAGTACAAAGAAGACAGATAATGGGCTGTTCAAGAACTGCTAATGCTCTTGCGATTGCAAGACAAGGTGCTCTGACCAAACTTCACAGGCCTTAAGAAGGAACTGAGAGAGCATAGGATCGGCAGTGCCTATACACCAGTGCATAGGTGCAGTACTCAACGGGGCACCACAGCCTACCCTATGGATTCCACTAAGGCACAGTCTTCAGAAATTTTTGCATGTGGGTGTGCGCACACTTAGAATGGAATCTACACGAGCAAGTACTCGAAGAAGAACTGTGTATTGTACAACTCTTTCAAAAATTCATACTCCTCTGCAGACATCACATGAGGGCCCAATCCTGAGAGGTGCTGATCTACCTCAACTCCCATTTAAGTGAGGAGCTCAGTACGTCACAGTAGCTGCCCACTATCAATAAAATGAAATATTTTATTTCCAGTGATTTAGCAATTTTTAATCCAAAAGGTGCAGAGCATAGATAACATATCTATGCACTGCATTAATTTATTTATTTATAATTTTAGTTATAGACATGAAATGTTTCCAAGCTGTCAAAGAATCTGTTAGTTAGCTTTAAGCAAACTGTATAAATATGCAAAATGTACAAGCTTACCTTATTATAATAAAATTCTTACCTTATTGTTCTGGATATCTGGGTGAGGCGGTGAATCAAGGTTTATTACTGCATGTAATATATCATGAGTCAGGTTGCTGAGATGCAGTAATGGACTGGCCACCACTGTTTTGGCACTGGCTGTGCAGGCAAATAGGAGAGGTATAGAGTTCTGTTCTGGCAGAGGACTAGGAAGTGTTTGTATTGACTGTTCCTTTAAAAAAAACAAATTATAGTTGAGCAGCTGTAACTTCTTACTTCTAGATTAACATTGTCTAGTTAAGAACTTTAAATCCAGTTGATAGGATAAATTATTTAGAAAGAGTAAATTATATTTACATGAATTCCTACATAATTTATGTTACAAAATTACTGCAATATAAGAGGTAATAGCACAGTTATTCATTTTTAATTTTAAAGCATGGAAAAGAAAAAAGTTTAACATTGTGCACGTTTTTAGACAATTAATATCTGAACATGGTATTTAACATATCCTGTGGAACAGGATGAAAGCACATACCTGCTGAGATTCTTGTAAAAGCAAAATCAGTTCCATCCTCACGGATGCCAACCCCCCACCATGAGATCCATGAAGTATACAGTAACTAAGAAACATCCTCAGGAGTGACTGGTATTTTAGAAGCCATTGTCGCCTTTTCTGAAAATTCTCTCTCTGCAGCATGGCTTTTGATTGGTCAGATAATTCTTCAGTGTTTTCACTTAATGCAATTTCATCAACAGTCACGCTAATCCCAGGTTGAACCTCCTCTATTTCAGCACTGTAGTCACAGGTTTTTTGAAGAGCTACAACTTCTCTTTCAAGCCAGTGGTAAAGCTGGTACCGCAGCTTCCCACCATCTACCTCATAACCAGTGGATAGTGTACGAAGCTCTACTGTGAGAATCTTCAAGCATGCTCTAAACTTCAACTGTGCTGAGATCACATCTTCTGATGGACTTAAAAGATAATTTTCATCAACTGCACTGAAAGACTCGGAGTAGTTAGAACTAGTTTCATCTAGCTTTTCACTCGTCATCTTCTGCAAAGGTTTCAGCTCTTTCATTACAAGAGAAGAATCTTCACTTTCTTCATCTTTGTCACTTTCCCACTTTAGCTCCAACGGTTCATCTTGGAATACTAGACTTGGTTGACTCCAATCAAAAGAAAGAGCAGAGCTTGACTGTTTGTCTGATGAACAATCTGAAGACAATCCCAAACCATTTAGTACTGGTTGTGCCCAATCAACAATGGAAGCTTTATCTTCCTTGGTCTCTAACCTTATTGGTGAAGAAGGTGAAAAATCTTTACTCATGTCCATTAAACTAGAATTTGTACAAAAAGGCTTTGACTTCTTGACCACTTTTGGCATTTTTGATAACACTTCTAGAGCCAACATGGGACAGCCAGCTTTTAAATGTGCATGTGCTGTAGTGAAAAACAATCTTCTTTCACTTAAATTTATTTTGTCTGCCAGTCCATTTTCTACAGTTAGGCAAATGCGTGTTGAAGACGTTTCAGAAGAGCCAAAATGACGTCTCAGCAGGAGAGGATGCGTCCTTAGATAATTATAAAAGTTGAACACTGAAGGGTCACAACTTGGGGAGGCACCATTTTCATCTGTAAAGAAATGAGAAAAATCACAACACAGAAGAATAATTCATATTGAATGTTAATCTTTACCTTCTACCAGCTCATAAGCTAATTAGAAATCTATATGACCAATATAATTAATATAGGACAGCTATGTATTTTCAAGTTTGCTGTTTCTCCCTTTTCACCATCACTTCAATTTTTAGCAGTAAAGAGCAATAACTGGTTTTAGACAAAGTACAGCAACACATATTCATTGCAAGATCTGACTGCTGTTGAAGTGAATGGTAGAGCTGTGCTAGTTTGAATGAGAGCAGAATTTGGCCCATAGTTTGGAGGGAATGTTACTCAATTTTTCATAGTGAGATCAGTTCAGCTGCAGTAATTAGAACTCTGAATCCTACACTTTTGTACCATCTATAAGAACATACAGCATTCTCCACTGCCCACTGTCAGTCTGAGCTGTGTAATCTTTGTACTGTGAGAACAACAAACAATTTAAACTGTAACCTTTAGTTTCCAGTACGTCTTACCAAAGATCATGTTAACATCTAAAATGAAAAAATAAAGTAGATGTGGTTTTTCATCCATCCTGTCCCTCACAGGAAAGACAACTCCAAAAAGCACATCTTAAAACAAGTTGTTAAACAGTTTTATGACCACTATAGTACACAAAGAAGCAATTACATTGATAATGTTTACATTATTTTTATATTTATATCTATATATAAATATATGTATACAATTTAAAAGTACAAATATATAAAAATTATACAAAATTATATATATTAATAGCAGTATTAGACTGGAAGAAATTAAACTTGCACTGGTATATCAGTTCTGTGTTTAGTCCAATGCTAAAGTAATTTCAGAGACCAGTGACCATTTTACTCTGTTATTTTATGAGCCATAAGGTCTAAACATGAATGCAATATCACTGGAATATTGGGAACATAGCATGTGCAAGGCATCCCATAGCTTAGAACAGATGCTGGCCAGCGAAGCCTTACTGTCTTGGATAGCAGAAGCCATGACATGACCTAACCACAGATCTGTCAGACTACAACATTACGAAATACATTCAACTAGACAGTTAGACCTGCCCTCTTAGAGGCAGCTGAATGTATTGAGAGTCAAACAAAATGTCAAAAGAACTTCCGAAGTCCACACCAAGTAGAAACACATGCTCTTTTAACACTACAGAGAAGGACCTAAGAAGAAGGATATTGGCAAACGATAGAATAACTTCCTCATTAGGTGGAATTACATCAGCAATTTAGGAAGGAACTAGGAAACCACTTTGTAAAACTTGGTATGCAGTTTTATCAGCCATTACAACCTGAAATACAGTACTTTATTACATGAAATCATCATTAGATCAAAAGGTGCTTTCAACAGCATTGTTGGGATCAAGACATTGTCCTGTGACCATTAGGGTGTTGGTGCATTTGAAATTCCTTAGACTAAAGCCTTGTGACTTGGGCTGTAATCTAACCTTGAGCTGGTTCACAGTGGACTTAAAAGGCCACAAATTTAACAGGTATGAAGTTAGTTTCAACATCTTTTAAACCAATGAATGCTAGCACACAGTGTACGTGGGACACTCAGGAGTCCATATGAGTCCACCACACCAAACAATTTCCCAATTTTCGTGTCCCTGTGGTAGACATTTCCTGAGAAGACAAGACTATCCACACAATCTAAGAATCATCATCTTGTCTCTGGAGCTCTACTCTGCAGCAATCAGGAAAATGGTTCCTGGGTCACAAAGAAGTGGCCAATTAAGTTTGATTATATTTTCATTTTACAATTGCTGTTACAAAAAATAGCTGAAGAACAAGACTTGGTGCTTCTTTAAAACTTAGGAGTGGTTTGTCACAGAACTAATTCCAGTTACACTAATTTGAGCTGACATGTTCACAATGTTAAATGGTAATGTAAAAAAATTCATTCCTTTTCCATTCATGCACATCATTATGGTTACAGTATATAGTTCTCAACAATACATAAATATATTTTTACAAACATTTAAACTGCCACAGCCTTTTTTCCACACCACTTATTAAGGTAAGCAATAAAATAGGCATCAAGTGGTCTTTTTGGCTTTACAGGAGTTGACTAAAGTCAAAACAGACTTTAAACTGTGGATTAAATTTAAGTGCAGAAATACTAGCAACTAATGTCATCGCTAACATATTTAGACTCTTACCTTCTTCATTTCCAGCAGGTTGTTTAATTAGAGTATCAAGAGCCCTGCTATAATCTTCCAAAATCCAAAAAGCCATACTTCGTAGAAAAGGGTCACAATGCATGTTTGATGAGCTCTCCTTACCAGGAAAGGCACTTCCCAAAATTCTCTTCTGCAGTATGGATTTATACATACTAGATACTTCAAATTCTGACTCATAAAGCCTTGATATTACAAGAGCCAGCTGAATGTCACCCAATTTTTCAAGGCAGACCTAATTAAAAAAAAACAAAAAACACCACATTTTTTAAGAGACTAAATATTCATTTCTCCTTAGGTTAAAAGGCCTATACCAAGAATACACGATTTTATGACAGGACAAAAATGTGAAATGAGCCTGCTGAAATATGGTTTCACTGAAAGTGTCAATTTTTGCTCAATTCTGCAAACTCTCTGACAGCAATTGCAAATATGTGATAATAGCAAAGTGTCACCCAGTAATGTATGCAGGGTTTAGAGTTCCTGCATATAATTTACCCTCCATACATTCACTCCATACAATCTTCCAGCATGATGCATCTGGATGGACAAACTGTTTTTTGACACGATGTTGTCAGAACAGCATTTGCAGAATTTTGACATGACATTGTACCTTTGATTCACAGGAGACTGAGTTCAGCTAGCCAGTGAGATGTGCACACAACACTTCATCAAGTTGTCCATGCTGTCCAATAAACTATACTAGACAAACTAGATATACCCTCACTTTCCACCAACCTTCCTCCTAACTATTCAGCCAGATGGCTTTTTTCCTGGTAAAGGGATCTCTATGCTCTGACTCCAGCAGCACCCAAGGACCCTCCCAGATCTATCACCTCCTGGGTTTCCTTATGATAGATTACTGGAAGCTTAAAAGCAACAGTTATTGGGCAGACTGTCTACCACCACTATTACTGAGAAATCAATTGTAGCTTGAACTTAGTATTAGGTGAGAAATGATAAAAACAAAAACATTTTTAAATCCAAGTGCAAAGATCAGGAATAGTTGTGCATCAAAGCTTCATTAATGACATGAAAAAACAAAAAAAAACAAAAACAATTTTACACTGTGTAAAAAGCTTTTCAGTAATGATCCAAAGGTGCAGTAATCACAAGGTACAGATATAGAAAATTTCCAACAGTTGTGTCACACTAGATGACAAAAATTCAGATGCACTGTAAACCTATTTAAGAAGATACCTGTAAATTTAGGAGACAAAAAATATTAGAAATGACTAAAAACCATCATAAAATCAGCACTATTTAAACAAATAGAAGAATCTACTATTTTATTACCTCAACTGCATCCTTCAAGTGACCAGCCAACAAGAAAAATGCTGCAGAATGTTCAAAGCGCTGTTTGCCTAATAAAGAAAAAGCATTCTTTAATGCTGCTTTACGCCATCTATCTTCAGTAAAATTGTTCCCAAAAAACTGTGTCATCTTAGTTTCTTTTTGGGACCTGCAGATTTAACAAGATAGATGAGGGAAAAAACTTGTTTAATATTAAAATTTTATTAGATTAATTCTAGATATCTGACTCAAGATCTGATTTAGATAGCTGTCCAAATGTGCATGCATAAAGCCATTAACCAAATACTTCAAAAATGTATCTAAAAAGTACCAACACAATTATATCTTTTTAAAATTGAAGTGGTGAGTGTTTAAGATAAATAAATGTTCAGTCTTTAAATTTTCAAATATCAACAGAACTGATAAGCACCTTCCCATGTACCCTGGAACTGTCTCATACTAGTTATTTGATAGTTATATTTTCAAGTTAATGGTGGGTTTTATAGACTAGTCCAGGGGTCGGCAACGTTTGGCACGCGGCTCGCCAGGCTAAGCACCCTGGCGGGCCGGGCCAGTTTATTTACCTGCTGACGCTGCAGGTTCGGCCGATCGCGGCCCCCACTCGCCACGGTTCGCCGTCCCGGGCCAATGGGGGCGGCGGGAAGCGGCGCGGGATGTGCTGGCCGCGGCTTCCCGCTGTCCCCATTGGCCCTGGACGGCGAACCGTGGCGAGTGGGGGCCGCGATCGGCCGAACCTGCCGCGTCAGCAGGGAAATAAACTGGCCCGGCCCGCCAGGGTGCTTACCCTGGCGAGCCGTGAGCCAAACGTTGCCGACCCCTGGACTAGTACAAACTTACTCTTAAGACATTATCTGAACTGAGAGGATGTGCCTCATTTTCCAGTTCCACAGAGAATATATCCACTTCTGATGAAAATTGGGAAATCAGCAACAATAGCTTTCAAAGGAAAATACTAGTGCTGTATGAGGACATGCTTTTAAGAAATAGTGAAATAGAATTTCTTGAAGATAATGTTATATTTCAGTTGTTAAGGCAACCACTGAATAAAACAGTTACCTACCTTTCGTAACTGTTGTTCTTTGAGATGTGTTGCTCACGTGCATTCCATTCTAGGTGTGTGCATGCCCATGTGTGCGGCCGTCAGAGATGTTTGCCTTAGTGGTACCCATAGGGCCAGCTGTAGCACCCTCATGCCACGGTATATCAGGCGCTGTTGGCCCACACCCTCTCATTTCCTTCTTGCCGACAACTCCGACAAAGGGGCAGGAGGGCAGGTAATGGAATGGACACGAGCAACAAATCTCGAAGAACAGTTACAAAAGGTAGATAACCGTTTTTTCTTCTTCAAGTGCTTGCTCATGGCGATTCCATTCTAGGTGACTCAAGCAGTATCAATGGAGGTGGGCTTGGAGTTCACCATCAAGCCCTGGAGCTTTAGATGCAGCTAATAGTCCAGGATGTCCTGCAACGAGACCTTCACCTGGTCGTTCATCCATATGTTCGCGTCACACTACGCACTGACTCAACAGGCGCTAGATGACGCTGGCTTTGGCAGAGCTGTACTACAAGCTGCACGATGGTGAACTCCGTGACCGAGGCTATAAGCCCCTTCAGGGTTTGGAACCTGTCCATGGGAAGCGAGGCTGTTGCCTTGGAGTCATCCAGTAGAGCGCCTATGAATTCTATGCGCTGTACTGGGATCAATGTCGACTTGGCCTCATTCACTAGGAGGCCCACTTTGGCGCATGTGGCCAACAGCAGGTCCACGTGGCTCTGAACCTGGGACCGGGATGTGCCCTTGGGGAGCCAGTCATCGAGGTAGGGAAATATTTGCACCCCTTGGCGTCTGAGGTAGGCCGCCACTACCGCCATGCACTTTGTGAACACCCAGTGGGTAGTAGACAGGCCAAAGAGCAGGACTGTAAATTACTAGTGGTCCTGTCCCACTAGAAAATGGAGAAGCGTCTGTGCCCCTCGAATATGTGTGTATGGAAGTACGCGTTCTGGAGATCCAGGGCCGCATACCAATCGCCAGGGTCCAGGGAGGGTATGATACATGCCAGAGAGACCATGCGGAATCGGCAATTTGCCATGAACCGGTTGAGGTCCCCTTTGGCCTTGGAGATCAGGAAGTAGTGGGAGTAGAACCCTTTCCCTCGGAATTCCCACAGAACCGCCTCCACAGCTCCCAGGCTGAGGAGCCGACCCATCTCCTGCTGCAGAAGGGATAGGTGCGATGGGTCCCCCCTGCCGACCGAGGGAGGGGGGTGGGAGGGTGGGGGTGAGACAAACCGTAGCGTATAGCCCTGGGAAATGGTGTTGAGGACCCACTGGTCCGATGTTATGCGGGACCATTCTGGAAGGAATGCAGACAGGCGGTTGCTGAAACCAAACTTTATTGGTGGGAGGGTGCGCTCGGGGGTCACCCGGGTACCCTCCCGCAACCAGTCAAAACCGTCTCTTGCCCTGATGCTTGCCCTTGGAGGGGCCAGGCTGAGGAACCGAGCGAGACTGCCTCTGAGGTCGCCTTTTCTGCACCTTGGACCTCTGGTAGGTGGGTTCATACCTCAGCTGAGGCGCAGGGACAGGGGCTTGTGCCTTGGGCTTTTCTTTGGGTGGAACGTACAGCCCGAGGGTTTGTAGGGTGGTACGCAAGTCCTTCATATCATGGAGTCTCATGTCCATTTGTTCCGCGAACAGGTCCTTGCCGTCAAAGGGAAGATCCTACATAGCGGACTGCGCCTCCGCGGAGAGCCCGGAGAGCAGAAGCCATGAAGCCCTGCGCATGGACACGGCCGAGGCCATGGACCGAGCTGCTGTGTCGGCTGCATCCGACACCGCCTGCAGAGCAGTTTTTGCTGCGGCAGCGCCCTCATCCACCAGCGCCTTAAAATCCTTCCTGTCCCATTCCAGAAGGGAGGGTTCAAATTTTTGCAATGACCCCCACAAGTTCAACTCATAACAACTGAGGAGGGCCTGGTGGTTGGCTACTCTGAGCTGGAAGCTGGCAGATGAATAAAGCTTCCTGCCAAATGAGTCCAGACTTTTGCAGTCTTTATTCTTGGGAGCGGGTCCTGGTTGGCCTTATCTTTCCCTGTGGTTTACGGACTCTACCAGTAGGGCAGTGGTTCCCAAACTTTAACAACCTGTGAACCCCTTTCACTAAAATGTCAAGTCTCGCGAACCCCCTCCTAAAAATGAATATTTCCAGGGATTTTCTCATTTACCTGAGTATAAATTATAAAAGCAGTGATCTTGGAAATATAAAATTTGTTTTTATGACATGCTTTTTACACACTATTATTAATTATTATTTATAATTACATTATTTTTATTACATTATGAAAACGGCAACACTCTTCCAAGATCTCACTTCCGTAGCTTGTATCACTTTGAATAAGCCTGTTATAAGACAAGGCTCCTATGTTTCATCAAGGACTATCAGAACTGAAACAGCATGAAGGTATTTAAGAAGCCAACTGAAAGAGTTCCTCCTACATATGCATTCAGGTCTTGTTTAATCCAGGCAAACAACGCACGTTACAACAAAGCTTAAACTTGTTCTTCATAATAATTTTAAAAACAATACTACCTGCCTATTTAATTTTAAAAACAGCAGAAAATATCCACCTCCCTTTCCATTTCTTATAAGGAGTCTTGAAGTTTAAATCTCCTCAGTATGATAGATATGCTTGCTTTGATCTGCTTAGCTCTTGGAAGTCCAGGGGCTCCAGGTTGCTGGCCCCGTGCTGTCCGGGGTCCCTAGGGACAGCTCTGTCCACCATTAGGGAATTTTTTCCTGAGAACCCCCTGTAACATTTCGTGAAGCCCCAGGGGTTCACGAACCCCAGTTTGGGAACCACTGTACTAGGGAGTTGGGCGCCAGGTGGGTATAGAGGTATTCGTGCCCCTTCGTGGGCACAAAGTATTTGCGCTCTGCCCTTTTCGATATTGGGGCAAGCGAGGCCGGTGTCTGCCAGAGGGCATTGGAGATGTTGGCCACCCCCTCGTAGAGCGGGAGGGCCACTCTGCTCGGTGCCGAGGACGAGAGTACATTCCGAGTCCGAGGGTCCCTCCATCTCCTCAGCTTGGAGGTGGAGACTGGACGCCACTTGCTTTAGCAGCTCCTGATGGGCCCTGAAGTCCTCCTGTGGTACGGAGGGGGGCGGGGCTGCGATCTTGTCCTCTGGTGCAGGGGACGGGGACAGTACCAGGGTCTGCACATCAGCCGGTGCCACGGGATCCACCCCTAGATCAGACTCCTCCTGCGGTGCCGAGGAGCCTTGACCCGGCGAGGCATCCCTCGGGGGCCTGCATAGCTTGGCCAAGGGTTCTTCCGATGCCCCTGCCACCGACCGAGGGCCTTGCTGGGCGTGCGCGGGGGGCCAGGGAGTCCACTGGCACCACTGGCTCTGCCATGGGGGTCCCTGCCATTGTCCCTGGTGTAGCACCAGCGGCACCAGCTGTTCGGGTTGACCCGATTGAAGCCTAGGGCGCTGCGTGCAGGACGAGGTCAGGGTTGCCAACGACCTGCCGTTGCCGTGCGAGTGGTAGTACCTAGCACAGCTTCTGCCGCGGTACCTAGACTCCGGCATCAAGGAACGGTGCCGTCTCGAGCTGCTGCTAGTCGAGACGCTTCGATGCCTGGACCCATGACAGCGAGGAACTGGCGAACCCCGCCGGGAGTCGTGAGCTCAGTGCCTCGATGCGTGAAAGTCGGAGCGCGACCAGCACCGGCGTCCGTGCCAGGAGCAGCTTCTGTAGCTCCCTCTAGAGCGGGAGCGTCTGCAGCGTCGGTGCCTGTCCTGCTGATACCTTGTACTCGGCGTGGAGCAGTGGCTGGAGCTCCGTTCCGACGGCACTTTACCAGACAGCCTGGAGAGCGATGAGAGCAGAGGCTGAGGGCTGTGTCCTGACCGGACACTGGGCAACGAACGAGCCCGAGAGCAGTCCCCTGACTGAGATCTGCGGCGAGTCGGCATCGGCTGGTGGGGGCCCAGCGGCGGCTTGCCTCTAGACCGAGGTCCGGGTGCCAGCGGTGCCCCAGGCACCTGCAGGGACATAAGGTCTTTGGCTGCCTGCAGGGCCTCCGGTGACGAAGGCATGCGGACTTCAGCCGGAGAGGCCTGAGTCGACGCAACTGGGCTACTGCTCCACTCGACTTGAGTCGGAGCTCTAGAGCCCGGGGGGGGAGGGGAAAGAGCTTCTGCGACGATGACGCCTTTCTCTGCTTTCTCGTCGGGGAGCGGTGCCGGCCACTGGAGGGTGCTGGGGGGTCGCTGCACACTCAAGATAAGGTGCCCGGTGCTGACTCCGCTCGGCGCACCGGGGTCGGAGCCAGTGCCGACTCCATGAGAAGGGCCCGAAGTCGGATGTCTCTTTCTTTCTTAGTTCTGGGCTTGAAGGACCTGCAGATTTTACAGCAGTTGCTAATGTGGGTTTCGCCCAGGCAGCGGAGGCAGTCGGAGTGCGGGTTACTCCTGGGCATCGAGCGCCTACAAGACTCCCACGATTTAAACCCTGGGGCCCGGGGCATGCCCCAGCCCAACTCTAACTAAACTAGAACTTTTAACAAACTAACTGATATAGGTACTACTGAACAACGAACGAGGTTGGGAAGAGCTGAAGCTAAGCTGGAGCGAGTAGTTCCGATGCACCTTCACTGGCGGCAAGAAGGAACTGAGGGTGGGGGGAGCGCGTGGATCCCCTTATAGCGCGCTACAGGGGTCACAGCGGTATTCCCCCCCTACGGGTACTGCTGAGGGGAAAACTTCTGGCACTGGTGCATGGGGCGAGCATGCACACTTACTGTGGAAGCACTCGAAGAAGAATTAGCGTTTCCAGCTCTGGAGCGCCCTCTGCAGGCTGGTGTCCCGCTTCCCGCTGGGCCCGAGTCCCTCCTGGACCCTGGTGCCCCTTTCAGGCCGGGGTGCTGCCCCCTGGCAGTACCCCCACAGATCTGGGTCTCCCCTCCCCAGGGAACCCCCACCCTCTATCCCCACCTCACCTCAGACTATGGCTACTGCCATTCTCGATCTAGCCCCCGTTCACTGGGGCAGACTGCAGTGTAAATGCCACTCATCACCGGCAAGGGGGGGGGGGGGGGGGGGTTGGACCTGCTGCCTACCCTTGGGCTGCCCCTCTGCAACCCCAGTACCCTTTCTGGCCTGTAACAAGGCCTGCAGCCTGGAGGGTTTCCAGGCTGAGCTCCTCCAGCTCCTCTAGCCTTCCCCCAGCCCTGCTCCACTTTAGGTACTCTTTCTCAGCTCCCAGGCAGCCAGGCCCTTCTCCCTCAAGAGCTAGGAGAGTCCTCTCAGCTCCTGGCTTCACTGGGCTTTTATAGGGCCAGTTGCAGTCTGACTAGGGCGTGGCCCAGCTGCGGCTGCTTCCCCAATCAGCGAGCCTTTAGCTCGCAGCCCCGGCCCTCTCCCAGGGCTGGCTTCAAGCCCTTTCAGGCCAGGAGCGGGTGACCACCCCGCTATAGTGGGATAGAGGAAGGAGTCTGCCACAGAGCCTTAGCAATCTTGAGAACCCCATCATATACAGGTAGGGCAATCTGGACGAGCATGGAGGCTGAAAGGACATTGAAAAGGGTGTCCTCCTGCTCTGCCATCTCCTGCATTTCCAGCCCAAGTTCTCGGCAATCTACCTGAGAAGGGCTTGGTGTTGTTTAAAGTCATCCGGGAGGCTGGCTCTGGAAGGTCCTGCGACCACCTCGTCCAGGGAAGAGGAGGCGGCCCTGAGGGCTCGACAGCCACTGGAGAGGGAGGTTTGGGGATAGCCACTGGATCCTCCATCCCAACCTCGGAGTGAGCTTCCGGTACCTGGCCCGGTGCCGGTGGGGTCATCGATTTTCGCTCCGACGCAGCCACTGAAGCGCGCTGCAAAGGGGGCATGGTCATCAACGGAACGCCCCATGCTCCCAAATACAGCCACTGTGTTGGCCACTGGCCTTGCTGCCACTGCAGTGCCGTGAATGGTAGAGCAGTTTCCGGTGCCCAATCCCATCGCGGAGACTGGGACGATGGGCTGAACTGGGCCTCCGCAGCAGAGGAACCACTCTCCGGCGACCAGGGAGGAGCTGTCAATGCCTGGGTCTGCCTGCTGGTTGTGGCTACCGGTAAGCGCTGAGCAGGGAGAACGGTTCTGGTGCCGGGGAGATTGGCATCAGGGGAACAGTGCTGCAGAGACCGGTAACGTCAGAGGGAGCAACGTCTAGACCCGGATCGGCAAGAGGGCAAACGGCGTTGGTCTTAATATGGGGAGCGTCATTCCCACACTGGGAAATAATGTCTCAGCATCCAGGGGGAGAGTTTGGGCAACCGGCGGCACGGTTACGACTTGCCATGGGATTGCTTGTCCGGCAACAGACGGCCCTCCCCTGCCCCCGGAGAGGTCTTAACATCTGCCTTGCCCTCTCGGGGAGCCTTAAGCGTGGGGGGGAGGGATAGCTCAGTGGTTTGATCATTGGCCTGCTAAACCCAGGGTTGTGAGTTCAATCCTTGAGGGGGCCATTTAGGGAACTGGGGTATGTGTCTGGAGATTGGCCCTGCTTTGAGCAGGGGGTTGGACTAGATGACCTCCTGAGGTCCCTTCCATCCCTGATATTCTATGATTCTATGGTCCTGTGGCACCGGAGATGTCATAGGAGCAGGTGGAGACCTGCGCTCTCTCTGCACCTGGGCTTGCAATGATGATGGTGCAGGCAGGGAGGTGGGTCCCATACCGCTCACCAGAGTCAGTGACGGAGCTTTAAGAGGGCTAAGAGCCCCAGCCACGGAGGCATGCTCGCGCTGCTCCGGAGAAGGCTGGCTGACAGGCCCAGTCCCTCTATCGGATGACCCCGGGGCCTTCTTGCTCGGCGCCGGCGAGCACTTCTTCGCCTTCTTCTTCGGCACTGGCGAACGATGCTGAGAGGAGTGGGCACCGGCAGTGCATTGCACATGGTAGTCGAAGTTCTCGGTGTCCTGCGTAGAGGGCTCGAAAGCCGGATAGAGAACGGACTCCATCAGGAGGGCCCTGAGGCCAATGTCCATCTCCTTCTGGGGGTGAGGTGGAAAGTTCTTACAGATCCGGTAACGCTCCTTGTTGTGTGATTCCCCCAAGGACTTAAGGCAGCTGTTGTGGCCTGCCACAGATCGAGCAGGTCTTAAACCCGGGAGCTCGAGGCATGCCCCGCTTGGGGCAAAGTCCTTGCTGGGACCTTAACTATCAGCTAACTATGCACTTAATTAATTAACACTAACTACAGTCGAACAAAGGCCCAAAGGCATGAAGTCCAATGGAAGAAACCGCTAGCTCTTAACAAGCAAGAGAGGTGCACCAAGTGATCACCATGGGCGGTAAGAAGGAACTGAGAGGGCATGGGCTTGCAGCACCTGATATACTGTGGCACTAGCGTGGCACTCTAGAAGGCGCTACAGCCGGCTCTATGGGTACCGCTAAGGCAAAAATCTCCAACAGCTGTGCACATGGGCGCATGCACACCTAAAATGGAATCGACATGAGCAAGCACTTGAAGAAGAATACAACATGCTTTGGAAGCTTTACTGCTCTGTTGCAATACTACTTACCAAAAATATCCTCACATAGTACCAGTCATTTGCTTGAAAGCCTCTATTGTTGGTTTCCTCATGTGACAACAAGTGCAATAATCTTTCCAGTAGTAAACAGAGGCTCTTGTCTCATGGTTTTGATAACATCCTAAGAGATTTGCTATTTTTAAAAAAGTGACAGGCAATACTGGAAGCTACTGACAATTTAAATCAGTCTGATCAATTTGAATAATGAACATGGAAAAGTTCATTTGTCCCAAGACAGTTCTTAAAAATAAAGTATATTACATCAAAAACCTACATTAAAAGAACATCAAGATGGCAAAGTTGAGCACTCAAACGTTAGAAAGTGACCGAATTAAGGATGCCATGTGACTTCAATCCAGCCCCCTTGTGCATAAGCATTATGGTACAGTCTTTATTTATATGATCACATGCTATTTTTTCCTCAGGACCCCTGGTCTCAATTCAGTACACTCTCAGAATACTGCTCTGGAATGACTCAGAGTTGTGTAGTAGTGGATGAGACTGCTACAGGTTTAAGAGACTAAACTTTAGACATTCACTTTTGGAAATCTTGACTAATATGTAATCTAACATGTAAATTAGTCACTGCACATGTGGAATACAGTTTTAGAATTTGCATCACACTTCTTAAGGCCCCGAATGTACAATTTTACAAATATATTCTGGATTAAATTTATATCCTGTACGTATTTTAAGATCAAAATAATCTCAAACACACATTTTTAAATACCACAATGTGTGAATTATGAATACATCTTGCTGAAATTGAAGTTTTAAAAGAAAGAATGAATTCTGAATTATAGGAATTAAAGAACATGAACCAGGCAGTCTTTTTAAACATACAGAGATTTAAAGACTGAAGAGCATCAAAACATTTTTGGCTAAAATACTTGTGTGGCAAAAAAACAAAAACAAAAATGAATACAGACTTCAGAACACATTATGATTACCATAGTATATGTATCAGTAAAAGGAATTTTTGGAACTTTTTTACTGCTTTAGAGTAGGAGAGACAACAAATTATTTTTATCAAATGGACTGGACAATATGGAATTGTACTTAAGAGCAAATATTTACAAATCTTAGAATTTATAAATAACTGTTTTCTTGTATGTTTCCTACCTGTATAATCCCCAAATCACAGCCTTCTTTTTCATTGCAAGGTAAAAAATAGCTGCATCAAGTGGATCGTTGTTTCGTTGAAAAGCTGCTTTGGCTACCTGTGAATATATGGGGGTTTGTTAAATTTGTGACAAATTTAAAAGTAATCTGAAAGCACTATCCCTAAACTGGATTTAGTCATTGTTAAATAAATTCATTTTAAGTAGTTCTGATATACATGGCAAAGATCAATTAGGTATATTTTTTGCTTACAATTAACAAAAAACAGTTCCTCATCAAACCAAAGTTACATTGATTTCAGGTTTTTATGATAAAAGTCAGTTATGTAAATAAATAAAAATATTTGTTTACTTAGTCTACATTAACTCTTTTGCACTGAACATTTGGGCAGAAACTCTGATAGATATGAGAAATAGTTCTAAGTCATCAGGAAAGGAAAAGCAGAATGGACTGATTTAAATCATAATGATTTAACTAATTTTAACCGACATACACCAGCAAACAGGAAACCTTGATTTAGCAACTAAATAGAGTCTTTACGCTAAATGTGGTGCTTCCTTTTGCTAATCAGAAGAATACATCTCTCTCTCTTTCACACACACACACACACACACACACACACACACTCTTAAGCAATTACATGATTTAATATACATTTAGTCAGATTCTTAATTTTTGGATTTTGTATTTCAGAAAAATGGTGAATGATCCATTACTTCTTTATCAGATGGCGATTATTTTTATCCAAAGTTTATTCGCATGAAAACGCAAATTCAATTAAAATGCACAAAACCAGCATTGTAACAGTTTTTTATTAAATAAATAAGTGTACTGCATATGTTAAAAAAAAAGTTTACTAAAACATGTTTTGCACGTTTCACTAACTGATTTATTAAGCAAAGGAAATATTATCTGTAGTTAGTGAATTGAACTGATTTCTGATACTATATCCTTCAAGATTTTAAAACCAATAGATCTCATCCTCTCATACTTGGTTTTTATGTGCAGATCAGAAGAGGAAGGCAAGCTTCAAGTATTTAGCCAGTGACTTCCACCAGTTAAGTGGTCTGACTTTTTTTAAAACTTGGTAGCAAAATATGTACTAAACATTATTTCTTGTCTTTAATTTACCTTTTTTTTTAATAAAAGGTAAGTTCAGGTCTTAACAGCTTGTCAATTTCGAACTTAAATGTAAATTGGTTTATTTTTTTAAAAGTAAATCTGCATTTAGTTTAAATTTAAAAAATCCAATTTAAATAAAAAACACCTTTTTAAAAATCATCAATTTTGTCCACCCTGAGGACAAGTAAATCATAGAGGGCCAAATTTCCAATACACCTGTCATAGTCGTCCCACAAAATATGCTTGTACAAATGCAGATTTGTGAAGGTCCATTTTAGAACTCTCAAAGTTTGGCTCATGTTGTATAGTAGAGGTTTGCATCTCCAAAACTTCCCTTGTTACTATAATGTTTGGTCTCCATAGATTTTAACAGAATCCCCTCAATATTGGTTACCAGATTGTCCTATATCAAGCAGGCTAAACTGAGTCACTAGATAGCGTCATTCAAAAGATGGGAGGGGACATGCGTGCAAAGTTGTAGTTACCAGTTTTTCTATTAAATGCAAGTAATTTCAATTGGCTTCTGAGGGAAATGGTTTCACTTACTAAAATTTGAGGGTAGTAGAAAGGGTTCAAGTGTGTGCTGAAGCAAATCAGTCAGGTCAAGTTGAGCTGGATTACAGTGCAACAAAAGCCAGTCATTTTCCTAGATGACTACATCTCGTGTGACAGAATTTAAGCTTTCATAAAGCAATAATCAAGGACCAGACCCTCATGTGGTGCAAATCACCATAGCTCCATTAGCTCCAATGAAGCTATGCCATTCTATACAAACTGAGGATCTTGCATTATATCTAGCCATATGGTAAACCAAATATAAACTGATACACTGCTGTCTGCCTCAATTTCCAGACAGCCTGAAACAGGTGTGAAACACTACTGTTAATGTAAACAATGTTAAATAAGCACAGTAGGCTTAGACCTAAGTGTCAATATTTACCATTTCACAGATATATAAAGCTTGCAAGGTATAGGAGCCATTATGAAAATTATGGGCACAGAATGTTAGGAAATGTGATACCAGGGTCTAAACCAGGGGTCTCAAACACGCGGCCCGCGGGGCTATTTCCTGAGGCCCGCCAAGCGGCCTGCACCCGCCCCCCCGGCCTTCCTCCAGGCCAGGGGTGGGCAAACGACAGCCGCAGGATTGCCCCCCTCAAGCCTTGCGCCGCTCCCTGAAGCGGGGGGGGTGGGGGAGAAGAAGCAGAGGGCTCCGTCCTTCCAGGCACCGCCCCCCCACAGCTCCCATTGGCCGGGAACGGGGAACCGCGGCCAATGGGAGCTTCGGGGGAGGTACCTGGAGGCAAGGCAAGCAGCATGCGGAGCCCTGCGTCGCCCTCCCCCAGAGGCCGCAGGGACATGGTTCCAGCTACTTCCCGGAGCAGGGCGGGGCCGGCAGCCTGCCCTGGCCCCGGTGTGCGCCGCTGCCACCCCGGAGCCCGAAGCCCTCCTGCACCCTGCCCCCCAACTCCCTGCCCTGAGCCCCCTGCCTGCACCTCAACCCCCTGCCCTGAGCCCCCTGCTGCATCCCACACCCCCTCTGCACCCCAATCCCCTGCCCTGAGCCCCCTGCTGCACCCCACACCCCTCCTGCACCCCAACTCCCTGCCCTGAGCCCCCTGCCTGAACCTCAACCCCCTGCTGCACCCCAAACCCCTGCCCTGAGCCCCCTGCTGCATTCCACACCCCTCCTGCACCCCAACTCCCTGCCCTGAGCCCCCTGCCGCATCCCACACCCCTCCTGTACCCCAACTCCCTGCCCTGAGCCCCCAGCTGCACCCCACACCCCAACCCCCTGCCCTGAGCCCCCTGCTGCATCCCACACCCCTTCTGCCCCCTGAGCCCCCTGTCTGCACCCCAACCCCCTGCTGCACCTCAACTCCCTGCCCTGAGCCCCCGCCACACCCCTCATGGACCCTCTGGGGGCAGGGAGGGGGCGGAGTTGGGGTGGGGACTTCAGAGAAGGGGTTGGAATGGGGGCAGGGAAGGGGTGGAGTGGGGGCAGGGCCGGGGGCAGCGAGGGAGGGGGTGTCAGTGATGGGGCCCTCGGGCCAATGAACTAGCCCTCATATGGCCCTCGTGATCATTTGAGTTTGAGACCCCTGGTCTAAATCAATTTTCCTTTTAGACAGTTCCATAAGATCCATGCTGCCCCTAGCTTCCAGTGTCCTGCAGAGCTTCCGACTTCTCACTGATAGCAGACTTACCTTCTGACTTCATTAGTATTTTTCACCTGCAGTCCTCAGGAAGCAAAGACTGTAGAAAAATATCTGCACCACTTTGGTGCCCTGAACATACTATCTATAGATGTTAAACTCACAAAAAAACAAGAATATAATATGCACAGGCATGCAAGTGAAAGAAAAAACATGTTTCCTAAATAACTGAACATACAAGTAGATTTATTTACACTCCATTTGTTAAAATAATAAATAATGTGTAAGTTGAGCCTTCGTACCTCATTAATACATGTTCTCATGGCAGATATAAAGTAACTTAACAGTGCCTTTTTTGTGTGCTGGATTTGCCACAATGAGAAATCACTTCCATACTGGGCTCCATCTCCTAACAGTCATTGTGTGTGCCAAAGTCAAGCAAGGCTCTTGTGCTAAAAATTACTTGACTGGTTAACTCCAAATACTGAATGTTCAATAATGAGACTTTGCAGAGTTTAAAAGGACATTAACAGGTGTTTGTCCAACCCTGTTCTTAAAAACCTCAAAAGACTACTTCCCTTGAAAGCCTATTGCAGAGTTTAACTGCCCTTATAGCTAGAAAGCTTTTCTAATATCTAACCTAAATCTCCCTTGCTTCAGATTAAGCCCATACTTCTTGTCCTCGTTTATAACTTCTTGTCAAGTTTATAACTTGAACTACCTCTTTCACAAAATGCAGTGAAATTCAACACTTAAAATCAGTAAAGTGACAAGAAATGAAGCCAACCGCCCCATGCCCTCCCTATGGTAAAAAAAATTCACATCCTTCAGGAAGCACTGACAATTCTTCTCCATCCCACTGCTGTTAAATTCTTGACCCTTAAGGCCCTCTAATCATAGCATCCCTGTAACTGAACAGGATTTAACAGGACGCTAGTGTACTTCAACCATTTTCATATAAGGAAACTGGGTAGCATAATTATTCTAGGATATATGAATAAGTGGTAACATGCTGTAAACTAATTTGTTTTCAGTAAACTATATTTACCTTTTCTATGCATCTGCGCAAACTATGGATATTCCGAACCCACCATCCTACACCCATAGCTCTGAGTTCTGACCAGGTCGGATCCCCTTTCTGCACAACAGGAAGCATGTTCAGTAGTTCTTCTTCTGCTACTGAATGAAATGCCCAGGCAAAGTGACGAGTAGACAAGCCTATACAATAATCCACAAAAGAAAAAAGTACTCGTTCAGTGACAACAAAACCTGAAAAACAAACTGCAAATTCAGAAGGTTTTTTCTTTGATTTTTAACTGTGAAAGTACAAGACCAGAAACTTGGTAGGCATTAAAACAACTGCAGGCCTTGCATTCCTAGGTTACACATATGTGAAAGTTAAGTACTGTCTTACAAATGGACAACCTGTTTATTATTCACTTATAAACTGGCTATTTCTAGTTCACGGACAATAGATGTAATGCCCAAAATATAAATAACTACTAGACACAAATATCTGCAGAGAAATGCCCTTAAAGATAGCTAGTGGCAATGTCATACCTATGTGAAATTTTGCATATTTAATTAAGTGAAATTTACCAAAAAGTTCAGAAAGTTTAGCTTAATTTTGATTAAATGCTAAATTCCAAGGAAAAAACTAACAATACTGACATGTTCAGTGAAAAGTTTCTCTTCCCCCCGCCCCCTTTCCTCTTTTTTTTTTTTTTAATCATGCCAAGTTTTAATGTCTAAATTGTAAACATTCTGGGAGTTTATTTCTCCTGAAAAAATCATCTTCTCAGCACTTCATCAACTTCCAAAATAAGAAGTCAAATTTGGAAACGGCTTTCAGGAAACAAGCTTTTGTAATCTTTTGGCACCGAGTATTATTTACCCAAAGCAAAAAGGAAACATGGAAAATTCTGTCCTAATTGAGCATTTTACAGATAAAAAGGACTGTAGCTACAATATGTTCATAGTTGGGTTTTTTTAAAGTTTTATGCAGCATCAAGCAAATATTTCCATCATTAAAGCATTTGGCTTGATGAAATGGCTAAATACCCTTTAACTTTCATGAAATACACTGTCATTTTTATTTTAAGACAGAACCATACCAAACAGACCCATCAGCGAAATTTAGTATGGAATAGTACGGGGCTCTCAACCTTTTTCTTTCTGAGGCCCCCCAAACATGCTATAAAAACTCCACGGCCCTCCTGTACCACAATAACTGGTTTTCTGCATATAAAAGCCAGGGCCTGCATTAAGGGGCAGCAAGCAGGGCAATTGCCAGGACCCCATGCCACAGGGCTTCACTGAAAGCTAAGTTGCTCAGGGCCCCAGACTTCAGCCCCATGCAGTGGGACTTTGGTTTCTGCCCTGGGCCTCAGCAAGTCTAACACCGGTCCTGCTTGGCGGATGCCCTGAAACCTGCTCGTGGCCCCCTAGGGGGCCCTGGACTCCTGGTTGAGAACCACTGACATAGTACTCCTTTAAGTCTTCTGTTCTGGTGTGGTTTGAACAAAGTGAGTGAGTTATGATCATATTTTGTGCCTGTACAGTCAATTCAGCATACACTTTCTAAAACTACCTTGCTGCATTTCAACATTCATGATAATCTACTGTGCAAGTTTACTTCTGAATTTGCTTATTTTCTTTTAAGTATCATCAGGACCTACAAACTTACATCACATTTAGAAAAAATCAGTATTGTTGTTTTTAAGTTACAGGTAATCTTCAGCATGTTAAGCTACTGGATCAGCCATATCTGTATTCAGCTTTGAGCTGTGCTCAATTAGGAAGTTTACACATGAATAACTCACTAACCCAAACATTACTGAAAAACAGAAATTACATCCAATCTTGGTTTGCTTTACAGAGCTCATCAAGAAGTAGAACCTAAACCAAGGCTGTTGAAGACATTTAAAAAAAAAAAAAAAAAAAAAAAAAGAGAGAGCCTTTGCATTTGGCCAGTCCTTAGCAAATATGTCTTGCCTCTAACGCTGACAGGAATATTTTACTTTAAAGTACAAAGCCAAACGTTTTTGGTTTTGGTTTTTTTAAAGAAGTTCAGCACCGAACGGCCTTGCGAAGTAGCAATTTTCAAGTAGGTAGCACCAATGACAGTCCTGAGTTAGATAAATACTATAAATATCTGATTACGTCAATTCTGTAAAAAACTCTGTTTGAAACGCATTTTATACTGTACGTTACTGTTCAGACCGTAATAGTGTCAGATGCTACAATGCATATGAAAGTACTAGTTTGTCCTTTTGTTTTAACTTGATAACAAATTAAACACACCAAAAAAAATACTGAAATTGTGAAAGCTATATATTATTTTATCCAAGAGAAATTGCAATTAAACATATGTAAAGACTATCATAGAACTGAAAGTAGTTGCTGAAAAGGATTGCTATAATCACCAATTAAAAATAAAATCAGTTCAAGTTTGGTGATTTATTCTAGAGCACTGCTCCTCAGCAGAAGTTTGCTGGAAGCATGGAAATAATCTAACTTGATTATGGGTAAAACTTTCCAGAAGCACCAAGTGACTTAGGCACTTCAGCTCCTAAGTCACTAATGTTTTCTGAAAATTCTTATCCTATGCTGTGAGTCTCTCATGCTAAAATAAAATAAGCACTAAAATGAACTGTTCTATACAATGTTCAAATAAGGTCTTGTCATATTACTCATTTCTAAACAAAGCTCTTTTATGAATTTCTGTTATAAAATACTGGAAAGGATATCTTTACCCCAAAGAGATTAATCAAGAAGCATGCACACAACAAATTAACAAACAGCTATGTTACTCTTCAGCATGAGCATGCGCAGGGCTTGCAAGGCAAATGGGCTGTTAGGACTTACTGCAATTCTCTCATACTACAATTCTGCATGTATTTCAAGTCTGCATGCATACATCTAATAGATAGAAATCATTTAAATTGTTAAATCACATGAACACTGTCCAAAAAAAACCCCCAATCTGTAGAGTTACCTTGGTGAAGTAGCTGGGCTCGATGGACAGGAGGAAGTGAGGTTGTCAGAAATGTGTGCAGCTGAACAGCCAGAAGGAATTTTAAGCCACATTCATCAAGCGTTTCTCCACCTATAAATAAAAATTGAGTCATATTTTCACGGAAAGAAAATACATATGAAAGGAACTTGAAAAAATGGAAAATGACTATAAATAGGTCTCTGATTTCTCTTTGCTAGACCACTATCTATGACATCACATTTAAAAAAGAGCTCATGAATTCACTGATTTAGTCAACTCTTAAACCCCAAACTAAGACACTAGTGACATAAAGAAACAAAGGCAATCTCAGGGTGGACAAGTGGCAAAAAAGGATGCATGCCCTGAGCAAGTTATGCTTTGCAGAGTAATCTAGAACTCTAAGAAAAATCATACTTTCCCTATTCTTTCAATCAGTAACTAAAAACAATATGCTGCTTATTGTATCAAAGTATTATACAACTATTATGTTGGATAAAGGGAAAAAGCTTGGTTGATAAAGGAAAGTGCATTCATAGGACGGTGAGAGTTAAATTCTCAAGAAGAAACACTTCTGATTGTTTCTTTAGATTTAAACAATAGCAACCACACAAAAAGCTCTTTGGATCCTAACAACTGGATTTATAATCTAACTATAGCCATCCAACAGTAAACCAACCCCCATCTCATCCCCACCTAACCCACAAAAAACACCCATACAAATAATGAATTAATTCAGCTAGTCATTACATCAAAGCTGCAAAATAACCTCAGTGTCCCAGGAACATACCCTCAAACCTTCCCAAAAAGCCTGTTAATTTCCCCCCCTTCTCCCAGCATGCTTGGAAGGTCACGTTTGGGTTATTTCTGACCAAGGGCAAAGCAAGTCTCAGTCTTGGGCCCCTCACAGTGAACACACATGGTTCATGATTATATCAGTCAACAATAACAAATGAAAATACTTCTGAAGTTCATAACTTAATTTCTGTAATAAAAGTGTTATGAAGAAGTTTGCAATTTTAAAAAAAGGACTGTTTACCTAAACAGCAGATGGTAAAATCTTGTTCAATAGTACATCATAGTAGTACAACTGAATATTTAATACACTTATCTGGAAAGACATTTGCAAGACAATAAAAATCCTTACAAAAAGGCTTGTGAATTATAAGAGTATTGCCTATCACTTAAAATATATAGCTTACCCTGGTTTCTGTCTCTGCTTTCTCCAATATCAGTACTGGTAGTAGCAATTGTATCTGCCAAGGCCATCAATGACATTTGCTCCATCCTGGTGAGACCTGGTAAGCTAGAATGCATCAAGTGACGAGACAGAACTTGGGCATGCTCTGGTCCAAAGTAAGTTGGGCTGTACTGAGAAAGATCAATGACCTTTGGCTTTGTATTATCTTCATCTGCTTCAAACACGGTAAGATCATCTGTATTTAGGCTGGAGTTTTGAAAAAGATCTTCATAATTTTCATCAGGTAAACCATTTTGTTTATTTAAGTTATTTTGATTGTTGGATTTCTCTAAACAAAAATGTGAGCAGTCATCATCTGCAGCAAGCAATGCATACAAAGGAAGTGGTGGAACAGAGTCTATTTCTGTATAGTCTGTATTCTCAGTTTTGTTGAATGTCTTGGGGTCTCTTGCAGTGCTTCCACTAGCACTAATTGTGAGAGATCTAAGTCGCCGATCATGATTAGGTTCAGATTCATTTATAGCAACAACTTCCCCAGCAATACATTTCACCAAATGAGACAGGATGGCTTTTGCTCTACGTACTTTACCAAGGTCCATAAGCTCAAGAAGCTGGAAAGGGTGGTACTGAGGTAAAGTTGGACATAATGCATGAGCTGCTTCAAAAAGACCAGAATCTTCCATTTCCACAGACAGATCAAATGCAGTTCTCTTTCCACTAAGTTTCTGTGCAAGACTTGTCATGGATCTGGTTAAGGTTCGCTTTGGTGGGTGCAGGCCAGAACCAGCCGACTGGCTTTGTTTCATTAAGCTAGTGATAGATGGTGTGCTTCCACTGTAAGAATCACTCGTAACTGACTCTTGTTTTGAAGGGGATTGCCACTGAGAATAAACATGCATTTCACAATCCATCCCAACTACAAGGATGCCATCACGTACCCAAGATAAAGAAACTGGCAAAGGAGGTGATCCTTCTACTGAAGAAACTAAGTCCACGCACCGTAGCAGTACAAACCTACAAAGGGATGTAACTTTTGCATTTTCCCACAGTGGCAATGCAGACATCTCCTTACTACTTTGGTCATGCATGTTCCCAACCAGTTGGCCAAACATATAAAGCTTTGATCCAATTCCTACTGTTAGGATATGTGATCCATCTTCCTTAGACATCCAGTCTAAGTGAACCAAGTGCTTTGTGCTGGGCAAAATCCTCTCATTATTAGATAAATAAACTTCTTGTTTATTGTATGCCATTAAATTACTGTCAATACTAATGGCAGAGTCCAACATTATGCTTATTTCATCTAAATGAAGAGTCTGTTCCAGAATCCAACATGATCCTCCTGTAGATTCACATTCAAAAATACTAACATGCATCATGAAATCTTGAGAACATCGACTATTTTTAGATGTCATCTGCTTGTATGCTACAGCTAATCTATTTGTATGTGCACAACTAACTTCTACTGGCCTGCCTGGAACATTCACAGTACTACTACTAAGAAGTCCATCCTCAACAAGTAGTGGCCATTCTTCCCATATATACGTAACATTACTATTTATAGTATATTCTGGCGTAGAAGAAACCACTGCCTCAGGAGTCACTCTGCATCTCCAGAACCTAACTTTTCCATCTGAGCAAGAAGTTGCCAGTAGATAAGGGGCATGACAAACTGGATATACGGAGGAGGAACTCAGGTGTCCTAAAATTGAAACACAACAAAAATAAACAAACCAAGTTTCACATCAGGGTCAAATAATAAGTAACCATATGTAAGATTTTTTATATATATATATATATATATATATTTTTTTTTTTTTAAATACAAGGGCCAAACTAAATTCACTCAATTTTCTTAAAGCTAATACAGTTTGGTTTTGGTTCATCCTACAAAGTATCTAGTGCCTATTTTACTGACACAGAATAATGATTACAAGGATTCAGAGAGAGAAGAGGTGAAAGGAACAAGTTGAACACAGTTCTACAGTGACACTTGGGGGGGGAGGGGGGGGAGAGGGTGTCAACCTATGGATACAGGCCCAGTTAAATTTTTAAAATTATTTCACTTCTCTGAAATTTTAAAAACTCTATGCCCAATATGAATGGAAAGAAGCATTATATAAACAATAACTTGTGGCTCCAAATATGTTAAGCAATAAAAGCAAATTTTAATATCGACAACACGGATAATCAGTGTTGGAACCTGATGACACACAAAATATGGATCATTTGAATTATAAGCTCCAAAATAAATTGTGCACTAGTGACAAGTCATGACATGGATTTATAGACCTTTAATTAAAAATGGATTTCTCTGTCCATGTATATACATGGATCCATACCCCCCTTCCCCAATGGCCACCAGAGAAGCTCAGACACGCTGCAGTTGCTGAATCTTTGAACATAGCTGGAGCTTTCATGCTGGTGTATTTTCATAATCCACGTATGTGAAGTCACACAATTATGAAGTGTGTGCACTTCACACTGCAATCCAGGTACTATATGCTAGCTAGTGTGACAAAGTTCTGTCCTTGACTCCGTGGGTCCTGCGTTTCCTGATGGATTTTGCTAACCTCAGAGGCTCACTGTGACCCTCCACATAGCCCTTCTCTCTCTAGAGGCAAGGGTCACATCTACTGAGCCATTTTCATCATAAGCCAGCAAGGGAGGTGAGGAGAAACAACCCTTCCTCGCACAGTCTCTGTTGTCTCCCAGTATCAGTGATTAATCAGGGAGGGGAGGGGGGAGCCCAGGCCCGCCCTCTACTCCGGGCTCCAGTCCAGGGACCCTAAAATTAGCAGCTATGGAAGCTGACTTTTTGGAAATAGGACATGTACAATTCCCTGGGCTACTTCCCCACAGCAGCCCCCACTCAATATCTTCTTCACAATTACCTCAGGGTCTCCTTCCTTGCACCGGATATGGATTCGTACTACTTTGTTCCTCCAACAGCACAGCTCCCTCCTATAGCTCCTGACACCCACACCGCACTGACTAACTTTTAACTAGTTCCAGCCAGTCCTTGATTGGCTTCAGGTGTCCCAATCAATCTAGCTATCTCCACTGTCTTCTAGAAGGATCTTAATTGGCCCCAGGTGTCTTTTTTAGCCTGGGGCTAACATACCTGTTCCTCACTACTTTACTGCAGGCATCTGGCCTTGCCCCATCACACTAGCTCAAAACAAATGCTCCCAATAAAGGGTCTGAATACCCTAAGTAGTCTTCATAGGAGATGTATGTTGATGGACTTAACATTATTTTTTAATATAAAGTCAATTTTTCCGACAAACCACATTTCACTACTCAGGACTGCATATTGCCTTTTACTTACAGAAATCCTTGGTCTAGAGCAACATTTTTCACTGACTAGCTTTGGCAGGAGCTCTGCTGCAGCATTTGGGCCCCAGGAGTAAAAACCAAAATTTTAAAGGACGATGTATTTTAGTATTCCTTTCAAATCTGGTTTCCACGTATTCTTGAGTTCACTAGGTATTTGTTAATTTGTTGTTGTTTTAATTCTAATAACCCAGGAAACTCATAGAATACAGTATACCAAGATATTTACTAGTTATTTCTTTTAAAATTACAGACCTGCTGATGGTTTAACACTTATTATTTCCACTCCTTCTGGTAAATTCAACTCTTGACTATAAACCATTTCCGAAGAGAGAGTCAGACGACTGGTACTTTGAAGGTTTGCTCTACAGGCCTGATATTTCTGCGTGAAGGGAGATTGGATCTTCTCTGGATCCGGAGAGGAAGAATATAGCTCTTCATGATGTGACACTGCTTCAGCTATATTTGAGTCTATTTTTTCATCTAAAAAAAAGTTTGCAATGTTAAGTGAAAGTTATCGTAACATATGACAATTGTTTTATGAAAAACACAGCGGTCACTGAACCAACAAGAGGGAATACAATTTTAAACTTGGTTTTGGTAAGAAGTGAGGACATCATAAAAGAGCTGGTTGTAGGACATAATCTTCAATTGAGTGATCATGAGTTGATTCAGTTTAAATGTAATGGCAGGTAACCAAAAACAGGTCACCAACTCTGGTATTTTACTTCAAAAGGGAAGTCTTTGGAAAATTAAGGGAATTAGTTGAAGTCAACTGGACTTAACAGCTCAAGGACTTAAATGTGGAGCAGGCTTGGAATTTCTTCAAATCAACCATACAAAAACTATTTGCAATTTGCATCCCAAGCAAGGGGGGGAAATTGTAGGAAGAGACATGGCTGGATGAATAACCACTTCAGAAAGATTATTAGGAATAAGCAGAGAACATATAGGGAAAGGAAAAAGGGATTGATTTGCAAAGAAAGCTATATCTTGGAGGATAGAAAATACAGGAATAAAGAGAATTGCTAAAAGTCAAGCTGAATAAGCTCTTGCCAAGAAAATTAAAAAAATAAGAGGAAAGAATTTGGTAGCTATATAAATAAAAAGAATAAGCAAGGATGAGATTAAGCCGCTATGCAGTGCCAACGGGAGGGATATTAAAAATAATCTAGGTATGGCCCAAAAACTGAGTGAATACTTTCCCCCCATCTTTCAAAAATGATAATATTGAACATGTGCATAAAGGCAGAATGACTGGTGGAAACAAGTGTACAGAAATGGAAATTGCCACATCAGAGGTGCAAGAAAAACAAAAGTTTAATGCACTCAAACTGTGAGGACTAGATAATTTCCACCCAAGAATACTGAAAGAACTGGCATATGAGATTGCTAGTCCAATAGGTAGACTTCTTAAAAATCCTTGCATTCGAAGGCAATAGCATATGACTGGACAATAGCTAATGTCTTACCTATATTTAAGAAAAAGAGAAAAAAGTGATACAGTTCTGTGAGCCTGATCTCAGTATTATGCAGGGCTTAGAACAAATTATGAAGGAAAGAATAATTAAATTCATGGAGGTACAGGGGATGTAATGCAACACGGGTTTACCAAAGGTAGATCATGCCAGACTAACCTGATTTCCTTCTTTGAGAAAATAACTGACTTTTTAAATTTTAGATAAGGGAAATGCAGTAAATCTTATATACTTGGATGTCAGCAAAGCAAAGCCAAAGTACCACATGGAAAATGATTATTAAATTAGAAAAAATGGGGATTAGTATAAGATTTGTAAGGTGGACAAGGAACTAGATAAAGGGGAAAAGGCAATGGATTGTTCTGAAAGGCGAACTATCTGGCTGCAGGGAGGTTACTAGTGCAGTTCCTCAAAGATCAGCCTTGGGACCAATCTTATTCAACACTTTTATTAATGACCTTAGCACAAAGAGCATGAGTGCTAATGAAATATGCTCACGATACAAAGTTGGGAGGCATCATCAATACTGAGGAAGATCAGAATATTGTATAGGAAGATCCGGATGATCTTGAAGACTGGAGTGATGGAAATGGGATGAAATTCAATAGTACAAAGTGCAAGCCCCTGCACTGAGGGTCTAAGAGTAAGAATTTCTGCTGCAACCTGGGGGCTTATCAGTTGGAAACAACTGAGGAGAGAGATATGGGTGCATTGGTAGATCACAGGATGACTATGCGTCACCAACATAATGCAGACATGAAAAAGGCAAATGTGATCCTAGCCTGTACCAGGCAAGGCATTTCCAGTAGAGAGAGAAGTACTAATGCCTCTGAAAAAGGCAATGGGGTAAGACCTCATTTGGAATACTGTGTTAAATTCTGGTCACCCATGTTCAAGGAAGATAAATTCAAACTGGAACAGAAGCAGAGGAGAGTTACTGAGGATGATCAGGGGAATTGAGAGCCTATCTTATGAGGGGAAACTGGAAGCGTGTGGCTGGTTTAGCCTAGCAAGGATAATATGACTGTTCTTGATAAATACCTTGGGGGAGGGGAAAGGGTGAAGAGCTATTTACTGTCTTGCTATACTGAAAGGAGGACAGGACGGACACGATACGGTTTTAATCAGGCTGCAATTTTTATTATTAGATGTCTGGGACTACCCCGTCAAATTAAAATATATAGTGCAGGTAACTCCGTGTTCAATATCTACCCGGGGGGACTTTTGCCACCCCCCCTTTTTTTAATCCAGGTCCCTCAGCCAACCCATTGCTGGGACCTTACCATTCCCTCCATCCCCAAACGAGGATTAACGCAGGCAATAAGAAAGGGCGGTTGGCTCCCTGCTGTACCACTCATAGGAACCCAAACCCCCTCATTCCACTCCATTAACAAACACCTCCTTTTTAAGCCCTTTACCAAACCATTTATCTGGTCACTGCATACCTCCCCTGTGGAGTACTTGCACTGGACATCTGCCTCACACTTACATGAGTTGCAACATCATAGCTTAACTCCCTTCTCTACTCACAATAACAAAGCCCTCCCTGAACCCGCTGTGGGGAAGGCAAATAACGCCCCCACTCCACCTTAGCCAATCTGGTGGTGAGGAAAAATTCCTTCCCAGTCCCCTTAGAAAGGAGTGTGACTAGCATGATGCCCACAGCAGGTCCTGACCAAACCTGGTATTTTGCTACCTCCACGAGGAGGGAGGTGAGGAGGGAGGGTGCTGCTCTGCCTGGCATGGGAAAAGGGGTCTTCTCCCACCGGCCTTGCTCCTTTTCAATTCCACAGCCATTCTGGTCCCTGGGGGGGATGAGTCAGTATCACCATGCTGACCTACTACCCTTTTGCAGCAGCCTCTGAGCCTCTCTCCCCCGCTCACCCCTAAAGCGCAATTTCCTTTCCTCCGGCAAGTTGGACAACGCACGTCTCTCCTCCTCCCCCACTTAAAGGTGCACTGCAGTCAACCTTAAGGACAATGTTGTCACAAGAACAAATGTGTATCAAAGTGGCCATGAAGAAATTCAGGCTGGAAATCATAAGAAAGTTTCTAATAATTTCCTTGCCATTGCGGAGGCCTCAAACACCTCAGTCCCTCCTATTCTCTGCCTCCGGAACATAACAGTCTAGTCTCCTGTGGGCTGTAATATTTTGATCTAAATTTCAGTTGTTGGGTTTAGTGTGAAGGTGCTGCGTGATTTTGGTGGCCTATGATATACAGGAGATCATACTAGAGCTGGTGGCCCTTTCTGGACCTAAACTCTATGATTACATTTGATTAAAAAATTCTATGTGTCCTGCGAGTAAAAATCTTAACGATCCCTTAAAAGCAGAATTTAACGCAACAAATTAACTTAACAAAATGGATTTGCAGAGTAGGGATGGATCAACCCTTACTGGACAAGCAACAAGTTCTACATGTCAAGTCCCTCTCTAATTTCTGAAGTGGTTGGAACTGCAAGCTTCAAACCCTGTATAATATAAAGCAATGAAACTATACTGATCCAAAAAAAAATTAAATCTGTCAAAGAGGACATGTGAACATTAGTTCTCACAATAAGTTAACTCTACATGTATTTTCAGATAGAGTGTTAAATGCATATCGTAACATGTAATATATATATGCAAAATGGCGCTAGTTTACTATGAACATTTTAGAATTTGTAACTTTAAAGTTGCATGAATGATACTTCCTTAAAAAGAAGAAAAAAAATAAAGAACAAGTGCATGAATCAATAGAAAGTAGAAACTAGGACAGAATTTACCTGGAAAAGCAGGAAGGAGTCACAGCCAAGGTATGAGTTTGGAAAGTGAAGGAGGATTAGAAATGAGACACTTACCAACCCTGCTGGAAGGGAGTGCATCCAGCTTCCCCTTTACCAGGCAGGGCTGTTGTGGTTTGAAGATTGGTTTCCCTCTCCTACATACACAGGCTGTGACAGTATCAAAACTACATTGTCAGAACACAGCTTGAAGAAATCTTGCCTTTGCTGCACCACCACCTTTGTTATTGCCCAAGTCTGACTGTGGGGTCAGGAACATTCAGTTATCCTCAGTTTAATAACAGCAGTCACAGAGGGCAGAGAACCTGGTTTTAGGCTTTGCTAATTTTTAAGTGTTAACAGACACTCAGCCAGACATGCCAAACCCATGGGGGGGAGGGGAGGAGGTGAAGGGGAGGGGAGAACAAAACAGAAATTGGACTTGTTTTTGGCTTAACTGGCTTGTGAGTTGCTTGTTGCCTAGTTTTTTGGCTTGTAGCTTGTTGGGCTTGTAGCAGCTTGTCGCTTTTTTTTTTTGGATCGGCTCCCGGCAAGCAGGGGCGAGAAAGAGAGTCGGGGTGCACAGCAGGCCCATCAAAGTCCCAGACTGCACGCCGGGGGGCTCTAGTCACAGAGTGTTGGAGTTCTTAGGGACTGGCTTATTTTGGCCTTGTTTTGAAATGGGATTAGCTTGATTTTTGGCTTATTGTAAAAGTTGGGGTGCTTATTTACCACATGAAAGTTGGCAACTGTGCAACTCAGCAGTGCATTCTAATTCACTTAAAACTTACTTTTAAACCCTCAGCATTAATGCAGTCTACCATTCATGATTTAGAACTAAAGACATAGAAAATCTGAAGAAATTTTGTGCTACCATTTCTGAACTGAGGAGCAAAAGTAGTCTGAATCCCTACCACTAACAACTTAAAACAGCTGGATAGATTTTTCTCAACTACTAACAAAAAATAAACACAGTTTGGGCTAAGACTAAGCATAAAAAGCTCCAGAGCAAAAAGGAAATGAGAGACTATTGAGCAAGAAAGAACAAGTTGTGATGGGAACCCAAAAGTAGCCTTCAGTGTAGCAATTGCTGATTGCTTTTTAGACAGTAGCTTCTTAAATATCTAAACAGTAAATACAGTTAAAAATAGGAGGAGTATCAGACAGTTACAAATAACTGATGTTTAACAATATTTTTACATCATAACAAAAGGACTTACCCACTGAAACTGGAACAGACTTCAAGTGTAAGTTCCACATGTGTAATAATGAGCGGTTTTGAGTATATTCAATTACTATTAAGTAAAATTTTTCAGAGAATCCATTTTGCAGGTTTCCTGTTGAAATTTAAAGTAACAAAGTTTTTAGTGCAACATCTAGTGTAGCAATAGTTAGCTACTAACTTTTTTCCCTCTCCCACTATATAACTATAGGCACTAGTGCCTTTACAATTAAAAGAGTATATAGATTCCAAGTAGTCATCATCTTATACAGAAAATGTTTCTTTTATTTGGTTGGGGTTTTGTTTTTGTTCCCCCTCTGAACCTGTTATTGAAAAGTTAAATGAAAATACTATCACTGATACAATAAAACAAATTCAAGGGAAGACCACCACCAGCTATGTTTAAAATCTTAAATCTATGCAACAGCTTTTATTTTATACTGTAGCATACGAACTGCTAAGGAGCAGCATTATATTTTCATTTTTCAGGTTGAAAGCATTGTGAACTATATAACTGTAGGCTCAGTTTTTAATCAAATATTATGGATGAAGAAGTGTTAAATGTAGGAACAGTCACTGATTTCTGAGGCACCAGAAAAGAATGGCAGATTAAAATTTATACAAATTATTTACATCTAGTTTACAATTCACTTATGCTGTTACTAAAGCCAACAGTCTGCAGACATACCACATTTTACACCTTAGCCCTTTTGGTCTTGTTTCTGTGGGCATGCAGTGGAGCGGTATTTAATTACTTAATATATATATATATATATATATTTATATATATTTTTAGATACAAGTTTAAAAAGGAAGCGGTCAGACTTTTTTTAGAACCCTGTGTCCAAAGGAAGGGTTAGCTAGTTGTAAGAATGATTGCTCATCAGAAAGGAGTGTTGGAAAGACTTACAGCCACTCCACTTCCTAGTGTCATCTGGCACCATTCCCCTATCTTAACATTAAACATGGGACTCAGCTATCTATTTGCCTTTCATAATACCACAAAATAGTATGGGAAGCTACACATCCTGCATCTCCCAGATCCTGAAAGAGGGCCTACTGTACAAAAGACTACTGTTTTCAACAAGTGCCTCTCTCTGTACTAAAAGCCATCAGTCTTATACAACATTTCCTACAGTATACAAAGGGTACCTCTTGGTAAAATGCTTCCTTGCCTAAGACCAGGGGTTGGCAACCTTTCAGAAGTGGTGTGCCGAGTCTTCATTTATTCACTCTAATTTAAGGTTTCGCATGCCAGTAATACATTTTAACGTTTTTAGAAGGTCTCTTTCTAGAAGTCTATAATTTATAACTAAACTATTGCTGAATGTAAAGTAAATAAGGTTTTTAAAATGTTTAAGAAGCTTCATTTAAAATTAAATTACAACGCAGAGCCCCCCCGGACCGATGGCCAGGACCCGGGCAGTGTGAGTGCCACTGAAAATCAGCTCACGTGCCACCTTTGGCACGCATGTCATAGGTTGCCTACCCCTGACTTAGACCCTCAGTCTGTTTCCTCAAGGAAGAGGAAAGTAGTTTGTGTTCTATTTGTAATTTTGTTCCATTCATTTGAACTTATATTCCAATAAAATCAAGCAGATCTTTGGCCTCAAAATATAACTGAAGTGCAAAAAGTCATTATATCCAAACAAATCAATATCTCTGATACATTCTTCATCATCTTGCTGAATTAAACAGTTAATACTGCTTTACCAGAGTCTGCTAAACAGTTGTTCTTTTCAGGTATTTTCTCATCATCGTTATTCAAAATGAAGTCTTCTTGAAAAACATGAAGTAACTGTGTTTTTCTGCCATGCTAAATTAAAAGACAAACAGTAAATAAAATGAAGAGAGACATGGAATCTCTTATTTCTACGCTGATATCATTAAAAAATGGACAGGACCAAGCAAAATAATGAATTTTGAATAAAATTTATCTGCGATACCTATAATTCTCTCTGCATATGGGCAAAGGGGTAGTCTGTACATCTCAAACAGTACTGGTTTCATCATCAGTGAACATGGAAAGTTACAGATGTAATGCTCAATTTTAATGCCTTTTTAAATCAAGTAAATGAATGTTCTCCAATACCATAAAATGTGTACAGAAAAAGTATCTTACTTACAAGCTCTGTAATAGCATCCAACTCTACAATGCACCCTGGCCTTGCAGTAGACTGTTGACTTATGATGTTAAAAACTTCACCAACATATTTCTGAAAAAATACAGTAATACAGTAATTTTTAGTTCAACTCCTAAAGTTGATTAAAATATTACCTGATGTTTGGCATTTTCATTTTGGCATAGTGTTTTTATTTATTCGTGGTTCACTTACTCAAAGTCAGGGTTGAAAGAAGTTCAGTTTAATAAAGTGAGATTTATTAAAGCCAAAGAGATTTGTTTACATTCTATGGAAGTCTCCCGAGTCTCAGAACTTTTACAGAACTCTCTCTTACTGCTAGGCACTTGGTTTTGTTAATTCTGTAGCACTAGTACACACACAATTAAGATTATCTAATTTACAATGTTATGGGAATTTAAGTAAAGCAGTTCTGTGAGGACACAATAGGAGTAAGAATGTTAACACTAAAGTGCCACAGAATCTTTAAAGGCCTCACATGAAAGATGCCTCCTTGCACTAAGCTGACACAGCAGTTCAGTACTGACTCAGAGGAAAGTGCCACTTATTGAATCATCAAAACTACTTCTTACAGCATTAGGTGTTTCTTGGAGATTTTCCAGCCAAGTAGTAGCGACTTGGCTCAACAATGCTGAGCTTTGGAGATCTGACATAACAATGGAGTATGGCTGCAATGTTGTAAGATTCTATTATACTTGCAGATTGACTTTACAACAGAGATATATTTTGCAGAGTTCTTAGGGTTCTTCAGTTACCAAGTCTGACAAACCAATTTATGAGTTATGATGATGATGTAATTTACATGTTTAAGTAAAGTTAAGTTTTTACTTACAGAAATTTCAGGATTGGATAGCTCACACAAAAGCTTTTTAGCATCTATTATAGCCTGATATAATCTCAGATACTGTCCATCACTTGCCACAAAGCAAGCACTTGGAGAATTGCAGTATGCACCTGAAAAGTATTTATGAACAATCAGTTCAAATATTTAAGTGAATACATACTAGCTCCTTCCCTATTTTGGCAAGAAGCAAATCACAAGAATTTATTATTAAAGACTTAAACAAAACAAAAGAAAGCAGAACTTATTTCTCATTTATCTAATTTGTATTTAGATATTTAATAAACGTGTCCATATGCCAGAAATATGAAGATTTAATACTGAACTTCACCAAAAGGAAACTAGACTCCAATCTGCCTATAGAAGGCGACACTACCCTCAAGAATAGTACTCTCCTTGTCTGTATTAATATTTTTCAACCCCAACCCACTAACATTAACATTTTAATGCATTTTTTAAAAAAATGTTATTTAGATCTAAGATTTTAAAACGAAGGGCAGTGACCTTCTCCTTAACTTGTAAAACATATCTATAGTGCCTTATAAATAAGAGGGCAGAAAATATCCAATGGCTTTTTTTAAGCTTACCAAAATTAAGGGGACATTTTTCTTAAATTTTAGTCTAGGTTACCTTACAGAAAATCCACACTTTGGAAACCAACCAGAGATAATTTAAAAGTTCCATCATTCAACATATTTAGATTCTCCACACTACTAGCATCATTTTTTTCCCTATTCTAGTTGTTTTAACAATTGAAGATTTTAAATATTCTAATTAACTCAGAAAACTTACCGAGACAGTAACTGGGTATAAGTGTAGGCAGCCATGCCACATTAGAAAAAGCTGAAACATGGAGAGAATTAATTCGTGCAAGTTCAGAAACTCCTCCAGAAAAGGATAATGGACCAACTGGATCAACTCGCCAAAGAATAAGCTCACTATAAACTGCATTGGGATCCTGGGACGTTACACTTGTAGTGCCTCTATTCTGAGATCTTAAAGGCGACTCTCCAGAATTTGAAGTATCATTTGTCTGTTTTGTGCTGTCAACATCTGGTGATCTTAAAGCATTATGATGAGAAGTTGTCAGCAGCAAAGGTAACACTGAATGACAAGCCAAGTCATTAAGATGAAAACGATGACCACAATATCGAGATTTATGTGAAATACTGAGCACAGTAGAAAAAGCAGATTCCTCTGCAAAACTAACTAGCCACTGGTTTAAAGACCCATCTGCATGTTTTGAAATCATCATAACGTTGGGAGTGAAGATACTTAATTTTAAACTGTTAGTTGATTTATTGTGGGCAGAAGAGATAAGCATAGATGAGGAACGTGTAAGGCCAAGGGGCTTCTGTTTGCCTTGTTGAATAGCGAGGTCAACATTCTTGGTGCAGGCATACATCACTATACTTCTGCAAAGAGAATTTGCATCACCTGTTGGAAATGCTACTGGAATTCTTGAAACGAAAGACACCTAGAGTTAAAGGGGGAAAATAATATGTATTAGAACAAATAAAGAGGATATTAATGTACTCATTGAATAATAAATATATATTTGAATCCAGAAAAACCATAATACCTGCACCTGGCGAAACATACCAGGCTGATATTCATCTAGCCAGTCCACATGCCATACCAACAACGAACCATCCATGGAATGAATACTGAAAAGCATGTCCGCATTTTTGCTCCACTCAGACAATAGTATTTCAATCTCATGATCAATAATAGCAGAAGATAAAGGAACAAAGCCAGAATTTGGAACAGTTTTCTCACTACCCAGTTCTTTCTTCTCTTGATTTCCTTTTTGCTCTTCTCCACTATCATCAGCTTCTGGCAGAAGAGCATATAAAGTAAAGAAACCCATGAATGAAAGCTACATTTGGAAATTAAAATCTTATAGGCAACATTGCTTGGTTATTCAAAACTTCCTTTTAAGCCTCTTCTAAACCATTCATACAAACATGGATTTAAACAAATTGAAAGGGTAATGATTTAATCTCTAAACCAAGTTAATGCTACATAATTGAATATATTTCTATATCTGACTGAAAAAAGTGTAGTAAGTTATATTATGTACGTCAAGCTATTTTACAACACCTTCTTACACGCCTACCAAAAAAGGTACGATTAAACATGGATTGGTAATTATACCAAATGGAATTAAACTGACCATAACTCACTGATAGCATTTTAAAAAACAAGTTGTATTAGCTTATTCATGAAAGTACAGAAAATGAAATATTTTTTTAAACCCAGAATCTGGAAGTTCAGAGGAGTTCAGGAATAAATGCATCAAATTCCTTCCAACTGGCTTCATGTATCCCCAAAACTTGCCATTTAAATAAAAGTCACCAAGTTATGAACACAGATAATCCAAGTAGCAATTTTAGAAGCATAAAAACTGTACAGTTCTTAATATTTTTTTTAAGACCAGGCTTCAGGCTTTGTGAATACTACAAAAATTAAGGTCAACACGTTTTCCCGAGTTTTTAAAATGGCAATGAAAAGAGTTTTGGTTGTTTTTAAACATTCTATTGCAGAGGTTACTAAAACACTGGCTGCATTTTGCTAGTACAAGAGCCAGAAAATAAAAGACCCATTTTTTAATTGTTTAAGGCAAATAATGAAAACAATCATGAAAGTACATTTTTAAATGTTCAGTTAAAAAAAAAAATTATGTTGATGGAAGTCTCTCTTGAAAAGCTTCATTTTTAAGTTCTGCCCGCAGCAATCTGCTGAGTAAAGAGGAATATAGATGGAATAATGCACAGCTTTTATGTAACCTCGACTCCAAATATTTGGTGCCAGAACAACATGTTCATGTGATCCCTAATGGACACTACTTTAAAGAAGAAAGTTGCAACATTCTGCAGTGTCCAGGCTAGCATCCCGTAAGTGGAAGTGTGCAGAAGCCTCCTGAAGGTGTCTGAAATTTCAAACAGCCTCTTGGGTTTTTTTAAACTAACAACCTCAAAACAAAAGACCTACACTTCTAGAAACAGTCAGATGAATTCCCCATATTCCCAGATGGATTCAGTCACAACAGTGAGTGCTGGCCAATTTACACATTAAACCACACTTCACTTATCACACTACTCTATTTCTAGCTGGCAGGTGTCTACAGCACAAAACCACCATACACAGTTGCCATTAGATGACTATAATTGGCAGTATCAGCAAAAAGGCAAAGAATGAAAAAGCACAAAGCTTGAACTACCCTCTCCCCACAACAGGTGATCCGTTCAAAACAGCATAAGTATAGTAAAGTACAGAAGCCTGTATTAGCACTAGATCACATCTGTTCTGTGGTTAGAGAGATAGGTTCAGTTGCCAGGCCTGCCAATCAGCTTCTTATTCAGGCTGAGAGAGAAACAGGCCCATGTGAATAAAGCTTGGGGCACAAACTTCTATTTTCTTTAGTAGGTATAAGATTTAATCCTTCTTAGCTTAAGTAGAATTTTATATTAATGCAATCTAAACTGGCTCTGTGTCTAGGCCCTGTCGCTAAGAGCAAGGTGACTCTTCACCCAGTTAAGCCTAAAAACTCCTGGCTCCCCAATTCCTTGATGGTAAAACAAAAACCCACAAGGGCAGATACAGAGGTGCTCTAAAGTGTATTTTAAGAAAGGTGTGGTCCTCATCAGGCCATAAATCACAGCTTTTAATGTGTAATTGCCTTAATGAACCCAAAGCAGTGCACCACCAACTATTACCCCAAAAGGGATTGGGGGGGAGCAGGGGGAAGAGGCGGTCAGGACACTGAGATACTTCCACTAAGTTATGTCCCATTTATCCCCGTGCTTTTATGATTTTGGAGTACACATGCTTGTGGTCTAATGATAGATATTTCCACTATTTCCAAACTGACCAACGACTGGATCACGCTAATCGGGATGCAGGACCTGCGATGCACTGATCTGCTTGGAAGTCTTCTGGAGAATTGTCATGAGGTACAGCAAGCTAGAATTAAGAACATAAGGACAGCCATACTGGGTCAGACCAATGGTTCATCTAGCCCAGTCGTCTATCTTCGGACAGTAGTTGGTGCCAGATGCTTCAGATGGAACGAACAGAACAAGTGATCCATCTCGTTGTCATGTCCCAGCTTTTAATAGTCAGAGGTTTAGGGACACCCAGAGCTTGGGGTTGCATCCCTGACCATCTTGGCTAATAGCCATTGATGGACCTATCCTCCATGAACTTATCTAATGCTTTTTTGAACCCATTTATACTTTTGGGCTTCTCAACACCCCCTGAAAAGGAGTCCCACAATTGGACTGTGCACTGTGTGAAGAAGTACTTCCTTTTATTGGCGTTAAACCTGCTGCCTATCAATTTCATAGGATAACCCCCGATTCTCGTGTTACGTGAAGGGGCAAGTAACACTTCCTTATTCACTTTCTCCACACCATTCATGATTTTTAGCATTCTTATCATATCCCCCCCCCCCGAAGTCGTCTCTTTTCTATGCTGAACAGTCTGAAGTCTTTTTAATCTCTCCTCACATGGAGGTTGTTCCATACTCCTCATCATTTCTATTGCCCTTCTCTTATTCTACTGTATCTTTTATAAGATGTAGCCACCAAAACTGCATGCAATATTCAAGGTGTGGACATCTCATAGATTTATGTAATGGCATTATGAGGTTTTCAGTCTTATTATTTATCCCTTTCCTAATGGTTCCTAACAGTGTTAGCTTTTTTGATGGCCACTGCAAATTGAGCAGATGTTTTCAGAGAAGTATTCACAATGACTCCAAGATCTCTTTCTTGAGTGGTAATAGGTCATTTAGACACCATCATTTTGGATGTATAGTTGAGGTAATATTTTCCCATGTGCATTATTGCGTAGTTATGAATATAGAATTTCATCTGCCATTTTCTTGCCCAGTCACACAGTTTTGTGAAATCCCTTTAACTTTTCACAATCAACTTTGAACTTAACTATTTTGAGTAATTTTGTATTATCTGCAAACATTGCCACCTTGCTGTTTACCCCCTTTTCCAGATCGTTTATGAAGATGTTGAGCATCACTGGTCCCAGTACAAATCCTTAGCGGACCCCACTATTTATCTCTCTCCTCTGTAAAAACTGAGCATTTATTCCTACCCCTTGTTTCCTGTCTTTTAACCAGTTACTGATCCATGCCAGGATCTTCCCTCTTATCCCATGACTGCTTAGTTTCCTTAACAGCCTTTGGTGTGGGGGTCCTTTGCTTTCTGAAAGTCCAAGAACACTATATACACTGATCACCCTTGTCCAGATCTTTGACATGCACCAAAGCTGGTCTTACCAGCCTATAATTGCCAGGATGGCCTCTGGAGCCTTTAAAAACTGGTGTTATATTAGCTATCCTCCAGTCATCTGGTACAGAGATTGATTTAAGTGATAGGTTACACTGCAACCTTAAAGCTCAAGGTAAATGTGGAAGAAGGTCTTATTCTTGAGCCACCAGAACACCAAGTAAGTATGCTGCCCTTGCTTTCCCTAGGTTGGTTCTAAGGAAAGAGGAACCCAAGATTACGCCAGGCTATGTCAGCCTGACCAGCCAAGTGGCCAGAAGAAGCCTGCAGGCCAGTGTAACGTACTAACCAGAGACATCACATGGTCCCCTGAACTGTACACCTGACTCCGAAGACCACTCAAGCTGAAGAGTCATTCCTTTTATTTTTGTTAACCAACATTTTTTTCTAATTTGTTACTGGATTAATGATTTCATTCAAATCATGCCTGGAAAGCAACTAAGTGATAGCAAGAGTGCAGGACCAGTTCGTAAGCAAAAGAAGATTGATTTAGAGCAGAAAATGTTGTAATTGTTTGTTTTTTATGCTTGCACAATATAAGTTTCCAACTTATGTAAAATTCGGGTTACGCAAGGCTTTCTGGAACGGAACGATTGCGTAAGTCGGGGAGCGTCTATATTAACTAATTTAAACATTTGGTTTGCCCAACAAAATTACAGCACATTATAAAAAATAGAAACATATCTATGATATGCATTTTACCTTCATCTGATTTGCCATCCAACTGATTTGACTCTTCAGTGCTGGTCTCTGAAGAATGCTGCTCAAAGCTCTTTTTAAGATGCTGCAAAAATACTTCCATGGAGAGGGTAAAATGCAGTTCTTTATTGTTCAGCCAGTGCACTACAAATGGCCCACTTTTCTCTTCATTCTCACTGAGACTCAGAGACGTGATAGAAGGGAGTAGAGGAATGTCTGCAACGCCAAGAAGTTAATGTGATTTCCAAAAGAGGAAGAGGTAGTGGTAATGTGTTTTTTCCCGTACCAGTGAAAAAGGCTAACGTTATACAACCACGTGCAAGCCTAACCCTGCTTCACCCTGAGGGATTCTACCACCATCCCCTCTGGGCAGATATTCTGCTCCCAAAGGCCCTATATGTTATGGTTTACACCAACAGAAGCCACCACAGATCTCAGGTGATTTTAGCCCACTGTACATTGTGTTTTGTAGAGTAGAGATTTCACAAATATACCCATCCCCAATACTTTACACTATTTGTTAGGGCACCACTATTACACATGCAACAAACACAAGTAAATGATACAAACAAGTTTCAGATGGGTATATAATTTTGTACCATCTGAAATTTAGGATGCAAGAGTGCAGCCACTTGTGACGTGCTGAGAATTCTCACATGGCGCACCTGGCAGCAGCAGGCTCTTCTTATATGTAACCCCCACCTACAAGTTCTCCCATACTCCCATTTTATGCAGCAGTACAATGTGCTGAGGCAGCTATAAATTCAACATCCTGTCAGACAAAGCACTTTTCAGTGCAAATATGCTCTTTTCTCCACGGAAATTGGTACTGCCTTTAAACTGCTCAAGCAGGTAGTTATGCCAGGACCACAACAAGGAAATGGAGAACAAAGAAATATAGGAAGACTGAGGGAAATGGAGGAGAGTGCACAGGGAATAAAATTATGAAAAGAGAAATGCGGAAGCAGACACAAGAAATTTCAGTTCTTCCAGAATAAGCTCCTCTTGTTAGTTAGCCACAGAGGGCCAGCTCTCAAGATGATGAATCTGGCATTAAGATGAGTTACAAGGAAGAATTAAAATTAGTTTAAGAAAGGAACATACCAAACAAGAACATGATGTGCAGGCTGACTTTTGACATTCGTATACATTTATTGAACTTTCAATATTTTTTTACAATATTTTTGAAAGGAACCCTCTTCTTCCCCCACCTTCCCAGGCTAAAATGTATTATTAAAAAGTCTGTCAAATGGAGTATTGTCTCTTCTTTCACTCTAGCTTTTATTCTGAATCAGCTGTAAACCTGGTTCTTGTGAGTTCTAACAGTTCGCACTAGGACTTTATTAATGAGCCTAAGGAGCCTTCAAATAACTCCCTTCCTCCAATTAAATACTATCATTTCTAACCACCTTAACTTGTAATCACAGCATGCTCCACGATGACACTTACCCTCCTTTGTAAAGGATTTTAAGATCTATGAGTGAAGAGGGCTATGTAACAGCTACATATCATTACTAAGTTTTATGTGGTTGCATGATAAAAATGCTTATATAAGTGTACACACCCTATATTACACACATGAAAAAATATTAAAAGAATATTAAAATTGTAATGCTAAGCACTCAAAAATGAAGTACAGTAACTCCTCACTTAACATTGTAGTTATATTCCTGAAAAATGCAACTTCAAGTGAAACGATGCTAAGCGAATCCAATTTCCCCATAAGAATGAATGTAAATGGGGGGGTTAAGTTCCAGGGAATATTTTTTTTGCCATACAGTACAGTACTATAGTGGGGAGGTGCCCCACACAGGCACAGCCCACTGGCACTGGAGACAATGAGGCAAGCAAGGAGGCTGAAGGTGCTATAGGCTAGGAGAAGCATGTTACGCAGCAGCAGCTTCCCCTACTCTGCAAGCACCAGGGGCGGGGGGCTCAACCCTCAGCCTGCCCACGCCCCCCTACCAAACCCCCACCCTTAACCCACCTCTCCCCTCCCTCCTCCCCCTTTACTCTGCACGCCCCTCCTGCCCACAGCAATCAGCTGGTTTGTGGCGTTCGGGAGGCAGGGGGAGCCTGCACGCTGAGTCCTCGCTCCTCCCCCCTCCCTCATGAATGCCGTAGGCCAGCTGATTGCCGTGGGCAGGAGGCGGGGGAAGGCGCTGATCCGCGGGGTCTGCCAGCGGGCGGGAGATGCTGTGTGTGTGGGGGGGGGGGGGGGGGTAGGAGAGCTGCCAGCTGTGGACAAAGCAGGCAGCCAAACAATGTTATGGCGAAGCAGTGCACAACTTTAAATGGAGCATGTTCTGTAATTGAGCAGGGACATAAGATCGAAACAACGTTAAGTGAGAGGAAGTTAAGTGGGGAGTTACTGTACCAGAATTAAGGTTTCCTCTGCAACCTTAATTTGGACCTACTGTACACATGCATTGTAATACTGTAACATGATCACATACCACTGTTTTTTCCCTGCACAGACACCTGCATTATTCAGGACGCAAGATGGAACTGCTCTGGGATAGCCATTAATTGTAGGTTGCTCATTTTCTGGGTGACTGACTTGAGACATAAGGGTCTGATTTGCAGAAGTGCTGAGAACTCACAGCTGATATCAAAGCTGTGCTTTGAACATATAAAAGGCCACATAATGCTAAGCACTATGAAAAAAATCAAGTCCTAGGAGTCTCAAATTGGGCACCCAAAATGAGTGGATACTTTTGACCTTAATCTGTCAGTTCCCCACCTGTAAAATGGAGATAATACACCCTCACCTCACAGCGTTGTTGTGAAGCACTCCAATAGTATGGCAATGAGCACCAAAGAAAGCCATGAGGAATTGGTAATTCTGTCTTCAGAGCAGGATTTAAATAGTGTGCAATGAATACACATAGGGTCACATATTAAACCATGAGCAGAAAACAGAATATTGAATAGTTGCTCTAAGTCAGCACCATTCATCCTGTGCACTGAATGAGGCAGAGGTCCTGTGCTCAGATAAATAAAGTCCATCAGAATGTATAAATACAAGGAGGCAAATTAAGGTTACACAGAGAAAAGTCTGTATTGCGTTCTTGTATCATAAATCTTAACTGCTCATGATTACCTGTGGCTGGGTTGATGCTGGCAGCAATATGAAAGTGACAGAGTGCATTTGCATGCAAAGGAGTGTTCCTGTGAACTTCATGAGGATCTTGCTGATGGGGGGAATATCCAGTATGTGCTATAAGGGCAAGTGACCTTCTCCTTCCTCGTCGAAAGGGCCTTAGATTTAACTGTGTGGAGAATAAGTCATTTTAATTTTGTTTCCAAAGGAAAAAAGAAGGATTTAATCTATAAATTATTTTCTAGAAAAGAAAGCATATGAAATTTTAACCTAAAGGAAGTAGCTTTTACAGTTAAAAAGTGCGCTGGTGAATTTAGCAACTGTATTGTTCATAATGTATCTTCCATAGAAAAGGGACTACATATTAAAGGATGTTAATGTCTTTAGAATCCTGTAGAAAGCTTGTATGTACACAGTGTTGCCTTGAATGGGAGTAGTAAAATTCAGAGAGCTTTGTATTCCAATGCACTGGGCTGTATCTGTACAGCCTTCATGCTCAGACCAAATCAAATGCTATGTCCTATAGCATTTTTCAAGTGGAACACAAACCATGCACATTCAAGTTATTAAAAAAAATCTTGAATTGGCTACTATCACCAAGTCTCCATGGCTGGATCAATACTTCATTTTCGACCCCATAAGCACAATCTCAGACTTTAAAGCCAAGAAAGGACTGCCATGATCAACTAGTCTGACCTCCTGCACACTGCAGACCATAGAACCTCGCCCACCCACTCCTGTAATAAGCCCATAACCACTAGCTGAGTTACAGAGGTCCTCAAATCTTAATTTAAAAGACTTCAAGTTACAGAGAATCCACCATTTATTGTAACAAATCAGCAAACGACCCATGTCCCATGCAGCAGAGAAAAGCAAAACAAAAAATGAAAAACAGGGTCTCTGCCAATCTGACCTGGGGAAAAATTCCTTCCTGACCCCAAATATGACCATCAGTTAGCATGCAAGATCAACCAGCTAGACACCTGGGAAAGAATTTTCTGTAATAAAACTCAGAGCTCTGCCCATCTAGTGTCCCATCTCCAGCTGTTGGAGATACTTGCTAATAGCAGTCAAGGATGGGCCATGTGCCGTTGTAGGCAACCTCATCATAGGACTCCTCCATAGCTTATCAAGATCAGTCTTGAAACAAGTTAGGTTTTTTGCCCCTACTACTGCCCTTGGAAGGCTGCTCCAGAATTTCACTCCTCTGATGGTTAGAAACGAGCGTCTAATTTCAAGTCTAAAAACATTGTTGATGGCCAGTTTATATCCATTTCTTCTTGTGCCAACACTGGCCCTTATCTTAAATAATTCCTCTCCCTCCCTGGTATTTATCCCTCTGATGTATTTATAGAGAGCAATCATATCTCCCGTCAGCCTTCTTTTGGTTAAGATAAACAAACCAAGCTCTTTGAGTCTCCTCTCATAAGGTAGGTTCCTTATTCCTTAGATCATCCTAGTAGCCCTTCTCTGAACCTATTCCAGTTTGAATTGATCTTCCTTAAACATGCAAGACCAGAACTGCACACAGTATTCCAGATGAGGTCTCACCAATGCATTGTATAATGGTAACAACTCTTCCCTAACTCTACAGGAAATACCTCACCTGATGCATTCTACAATTGCATCAGTTTTTTTTTTTTTTTTTTTTTTAAAACAGCTGCATCATATTGGTGGCTCAGTCATCCTGTGATTGACCAATATACCCAGGTCTTTCTCTTGCTCTGTGGCTTCCAACTGGTAACTCTCCAGCTTATAGCAAAAATTCCTGTTGATAGTCCCTAAGTACCTGGCCTTGCACTTTGCACTATTTCATTCCATTTCTATTAAACGAGTTTTCAAGGTCATCCAGATGTTCTTGTATAATATTTCAGTCCTCTTTTATATTGGCGATACCTCCCAACTTTGTGTCATCTGCAAATGTTATTAGCACACTCCAATTTTTTGTGCCAAGGTCATTAATGAAAATGTTAAATAAGATTGGTCCCAAAACCCATCCCTGAGGAACTTCACTAGTAGCCTCACTCCAGCCTGGCAGTTCACTTTCAGCATGACTCAGTCTCCATTTTAACCAGTTCCTTATCCCACCTTTCAATTCTCATATTAATCTCCATCTCTCCAATTTAACTAATAAATTCCCATGTGGAACTGTATAGAATGCCTTTCTGAAATACAGATAGATTGCATTTACTGGATTTCCTTTGTATGGAAAATCTGTTATCGCAAAGGAAGATCAAGTTGGTCTGGCACAATCTACCTTTTGTAAAACCATGTTCTATTTTATCCCAATTACCATTTACCACTATGCCCATAATTACACTCTTCCAAAATTTATTTTAAGTCCTTGTGTACAAATTAGGTCAAACTAACAGACCTGTAGTTTCCTGGATCACTTTTTTCCTCCCCTTTATTAAACATAGGTGCTATATTTGCAATTCTCCAGTCACAGGATATGATCCCAAGTTTGCTGATTACTTAAAAATCCTTGCTATTGGACTATTTCATGTGTCAGTTCCTTTACTATTCTTGAATGGAGATCATCCAGCACCCCCCCACACACACATACACAGGGTGCCACTGAGCTTGGCTTCCACCTTGGAGGTGGTCATTTCTTCTTCTATATCTTTGTTTCCATTAGCCATACTGCCACTGTCACCAAGTTCCTCATTAAAAATGGAGGCAAAATATTTGCTTAAAGTGTTGTAATCATTTCCTTACTTTTTTTTCCCCCCTGAAAAACTCTAGTCAAGTAAGATTCAAATTTTCATGAGGGGACATGGTCACCTAATATGATATTGCTGAAGTCAAACTTTCCTATGTACTACTCACCTTAGTGTTGTCACAGTTTAATACCCCATTGGCATGAAAAACTGTACAAGCATTAATAATGTAAAAGTGTAAAGAAACAAACCTCAGATATCTGTCAGTTCAGTTCAATCTACCCAGATTCTGACTACCTTGTATGTTGGGGTTTTATCCTTTCTCAATTTGTCATTCTTGCTCATTCCTAACTTTGTGATAGATAGGCTGTTACGTAACAGCCTCCCAGTTTTTTCCTCACTTTTTTTAAATGAGAAAAAAGTTTTGCCTCTTGCACTCCCTTTGACTTAGAACATATGAGTAGATAGTTTCTCCCCATTTCAATGTCTTCTTTGGTTACATGGTTACCAACACTGGTTGAATAGCTTTTCTTCTCTGGGCTTTCACTGTGCTGTCTTCTAGTTTCCAATTCTACGTTATTGTCACCAATTCCAGATTTGGTAAAACTGCTGCTTTAGCATGTGGTAATACCTTGTTTTAGTAAGTTTCTTCTCTGTTGGAGTTATACAGATCCTGCAAAGCTCGTCTGCAGGCACTGGACCAACCCCCTAGAGTTTCATTATAAGATTCTATTCTACAGAACTTGAAACTTCAAACTTTCCCATTCAGACTGTCACCCACACCATATCCTCTGCTTTATGCTCTTCATCTGGGAGACATAAAGACCAGCCATCTAATCCTACCACTAAGTTTGTGTAGGAGCTGGCTGTCCTTAACTTCTCTCCACAAGTATTCAAAGGTACCTCAGGACATCATTTTTACTTAGCACTTTTTCATCTGAGGGAGGGAGGCAGGCAGGCAAGGACCACTCTCCACAAACACGTAAGGCCTTACAGAAAGCAGTCTGCTCTAAACCTCAAGCAAGGTAGAAAGAGAGGGGAAAATATAACCTTCCACAGTATCACCATTGCTTTATCAAAGAGGCAAGAGAACATCCCACAACTGCTGTGGTAACCAGAGAACCCCTATCACAGGTACTTCTCAAAGCACCATCCTAACTGGGGTTCCATAGCATCTACACCCTAAACGTAAAGCTGTTCTCTATCATACACCATATTTCCCACATTAAACTAAAAATTATGGAGTACTCTACCTCAGTCCTCAGAACATGAGCACTGGTAGATGAGAGAATGAGGGGAATATTTCAAACCTTTTCCTGCTGCCCTATATAGGTGTATGGAGAGGTACTATTTTACTTTGTATCTCTCCGCTCCAATGACTTATGGATTTAGTGCAACAATAGCCTTTATCTTCCCAATCATTCATCCTGGTGTCATCTCATGACCTCAAGGAGAGGGTTCTGGCCATAAAAGACAAGAGGTAGTGAAACTATAAAGCCACTGTCATCCTCTTTTCCCGAAGATGTCCAAGGTGGGCTGTTGTGCAAGGAATTGTGACCGGGACTGACATGTTCTAGCACAACTGACACAAATTAAAAGAAAACTCAAACTTCTTCTGTATTTTAAATGTCTTTACTCAATATATTGTCTCTACATTTATGTGACTAATACCCTCAGAGATGCCAAACTTTATCTGCAACTATTGTATTTTTCTTTAAATAGCTCATTTTCAAAGCTAACATGCATACTGGAAGGCATGTTAGCTGAAACAATTAACTTTAAGAGAATACTGCAGATTGTTCAAGAAAACAAGTTTTACTTCATTTTAAACATTCACATCATAAACGTAACTCTAAAAGTTACTCTCAAACCTATCTGTTTTTTAAACACTCTTTCCAAAGAAATTATAAAACATGAATTATTCTCAGAACATATTCAGCAAATAATTTTTTTAATAAATACAAAAAAGATGTGGTTTGTAAGCAAAGTACTATCCAACAGTTCTCACCTCTAAAGCATTTTGCATTCGTTCCTTACTAGAAGCATTTCTTTTGAAGTTATTGGTTAAGTTCACTGGTTCAGTCCAATGGTTGTATCCACCAGCGCATGATAAACTATCATTGGGTAACAAAGTCTCTGCCCAGAGACGGCATACATTATCCTTGCAGCAAGTCAGCAGTACATTGCATACAGCACCACTGAAAGAAAGTTTTAGCCAGATTGAAAAAATAGTTATATTCTGAGCATACAAATACCCACATAAAACAATAAAAGGTAAGAATTTAAGTATAAATTTCCAGAATTATGCATGACACTATGCCTTAGGTAGCATATAAAAAAATTACAAAACTAAGTTCTTTAATTAACCTGATAAATACCCCCAGAAAAATAGGTGAAACTTTGGAACCTGAAATGGACTCAATGGAGCAACTATTTTAAATATTAGAAGTTTAGTGAACGGTCATGAATACAGCACTGGTATGTGCTTTCCGCCACCTCAAACTTGCAGTTATGTAACTATGCAATATTGGATCTTTGGTTCCAGCATACAAAACTAGCCATTTGCATGGAAAAAGTGAACTGTATATTGATAGCCAATATTTTATCATTTTTTGTTCTTTGAAGCATTCTACAAATATTAATAATCCTCAGCATTCCCTTGTAAGCTAGGTAGGTAGGTATCCTCATTTTACAGAAGTGGAAATTTGGACATAAATAAGTTTGTTCAAAAGTATGGCCAAAACCATACAGCATGATTATACAATAGACAGGACTATATAATAAGTTCTTCGTGACCACTTCTATGCTTATTTCTCTAAACATTATTTGCATTATAACAGCCTCAAGAAATCCCAATCAAGATCAGAACTCCATTGTGCTAGGCACTATAAAAACTACATAGACATTCAAGTTCCCTTCCCAGACAAGCTTACAATTTAGTTTAAGATAAGACACTACAAGGGGATGTAACAAATGACCCAGGAACATGTTCTGGTTATGTATCTAGTCTGTGGGCATAATTTTGTGATTCCATGTAAGAGTTGCTAGGGAAATGGTAATGGGTATTGTTTTGCGTACACGTACATGCGCACACACACACACACACACTCTCTCTCTCTCTCTCTCTTTAAAAATTATCAGATGGCAAATTCCTGTTGGCATGATAGTAAAGATGAATTTGACAACTGCCAAGGCAGTAGCTTTATGGAGGACATTCAGTATATGAGAGGTGGAATTCAAGTGGGCAGTCAAGGCTGACATTCTTAGAGCACAGGAAGTGGGGGGCAACATAACATACAGAATAAGTAAGGAGCGCACAGTTGTGAAGGGCCTTAGGCTGCTGCAGTTGCACTCACTGATAACTGACTTAGAGAGGATTCAAAGAAAGCCAATTAGCAGATGACAGCAAAGATTGTTAATTTAATAAATGCTTTGTATGACAAGTCTGTGTGCTGTATCAGGACAGACACTGGAGAGACAGAATGGTTTAAGATTGTTCCTGGCATAAGGCAGGGCCGCTTACTATCCCCACATCTTTTCTGCATTGTCACAGATTTTATGATGAGAAGGACAGTAGCTTCTGCTGAAGACACTAGTATTGTTTGGGCAGGAGAAGCTGTAAGACTTATATTTTGCAGATAATATAGTCATATTGGAGACCAGCTTGGATTGAATGAAAAGACTATTTGTGAACATAAAAGCAGAAGGTGCTAAAGTGGGACTTTATATCAGTATGCAGAATACCAAGCCCATAGTGATAGAAGAAAATGATGTCAACACCAGTGGACGTGTGATTGATGAGCAAGAGAGTCCATGACTTTGTTTACCTTGGAAGTACACTATCTGTTAATAACCAGCTCACTGAAGTAGTAAAGGCAAGAACTGGCAAAGCCCGTAGATCATTTTCCCATTTGCCAAACATCAAGAAGAGTAAGAAGATAAATCTACATGCTAAAGTGAGATTATACAACTTGGAAACATGTTAGATGGTAGAAATACACAACAGGAGGCTGAAAGCCTCCCACCAGTGTTGTTTAAAAAGCATCCCAGGAATGCTTTGGAGAGATCATGTAACCAAGATAGAAGTGCTGCTCCATACAGGTCAGTAATCTGCTCACTCAGTAATTAGACAGACATATCGTACAACACAGGCCACAGGATCTATCCCAAATAATTCCTAAAGCATATGTTTTAGAAAAACAACCGCTCTTGATTTAAAAATTGACAGTGATGGAGAATCCATCATAAACCTTGGTAAATTGTTCCAATAGTTAATTACTCTCACCATTAAAAATGTACACCTTATTTCCAGTCTCAATTTATTTACTTTCAGCTTCCAGCCATTGGATTGTGTTTTACCTTTCTTTACTAAAAAGAAGAGCTTATTAACTACTTGTTCCCCCATGTGGAAACTTAAACTGTAATCAACTCATCCCTTTACTGTCCCTTCATTGAGCTCATCGAGTCTAAGGCATGTTTTCTAACACTTTAATAATTTGTGTGGCTCTTCTCTGCACCCTCTCCAATTTATCAACATCCTTCTTCAATTGTGGACACCAGAACTGGACAAAATATTCTAGCAACGATCACACATGTGACCAACATAGATGTAAAATAACCTCTACTCCTATGTGATATTCCCCCCTTTATGCATCCCAGGATCGCATTAGCTCTTTCAGTCATATTATCACACTGGGAGCTCATGTTCATCTGATTATCTAGGGCTCTATGAAATCTGTGTTAATGAGAGCATGGACAGAATCAAAACATTAATGCGGAATCCTGCTCTCCCCAGCACTAAGAGAGCAGCAGCAGCAGGCAGGGCAGGCTGCATGGCTGTGCTACATGGAGCCGCACATAAGAGAGTCAAGCTGCTCTGGATCAGGAGCCTCCTGATCTGCTGTCCAGAGCCGAAGGGAGGTGGACTGATGTCAGGGTGTCCCTCCTTCCCCTGCCGGTGTACCCGGTCTCTGCTGAGCTGGGGTGGAGGACAGGGGAGTGCCTGTCTGTGCACCAGCCTCTGGTTCAGGAGTGGTTGCTGCCAGCTGCTAGCTGAACAAGTATTCAGGCTGGTGAGTGCTTTGCTTAGAGACACAGCATGCTGACACACACACTCCCTGCCCCCTTCCCCCCCCATCTCTGTGGACTTCTTGTGTTACTGTTCATCCATGTCAGTTTTGTCATATTACAGAGTGCTACTTTAAAAAGTGATTTAAAATGTGTTACTTTAACCGTATACTGAATATCTGCAGGGTGTTCTGGGTTTTTTTGTAAAATCAGTTTTTTCCATTGCAATCCAATTCTGAACATTTTAATGCATTTATAGTAAGGCTACTTAATTGTTGTTAATGAATCAAACAATTTTTATTAAAAAACCATAAAGATGGAATTCATTTTTTTTTAAATGGAAACAAATGAAATCAGAAAATAAATCAGAAAATGCAAAATTAAACATTTCATAGGGCCCTAATTATCCACCACAACCCTCAAATCTTTGCCAGAGTCACTCCTAAACAGGATAGTCTCCCATCCTGTAATTCTACATTCTTTGTTCCTAAATGTATCCATTTACATTTAGGTATATTAAAATGCATACTGTATGATACAGACAGAAGGAAACTGGGATTCAGTGTGAATGACCATTTTATTTAGGTCCTATCATGCCTGTCACCATGATATGTTGGGTCTTCGGGACAGGATTTTGATTTTGTACTGGATCCTCAAGTAAACGGAGAACCAGTGGAGATCTTTCACACCACAATGAGGTAACAGCATTTGCATATATGAGCAAGAAGCCATGCACAAATGTGAGTTTTGTTATAATCAGATTCTGGAAGACCATAAAGAGAGGAGGTGCAATAATAAAATGCACAAATGGCTATTTAGATAGAGTGCTTAATTACTGTTGGATACACACTGTACTGCAGAAGTCAGAACATTCGCCAGGTCTGCTTGTTAAGACCTAAGTAGGAATATAATTTTGTTAGCATCTGGACCAAAAGATGAGATTCCTGTCCTGAGCTAAATGCAAAACCTCTCTCTCTTCACCCAGGGGTTTCCCACCCTCACATCTTAAAAAAAAAATTAAAAAATACAAGTCTGCCTTTTGCCGGCAGGGTGGTAGGAAATAACTTTTTACTCATAGGAAGTGCTCAAACTGTGGTAAACAGGGCATAAAAGAACCTTGACAGAATGTACAGTATAAACGTGAGGTGCGTGAGGCAGCTCATGGTAAATACAGAAGTAGCAGAGCAGCCACAATTTAGTATTGTTGAATTAGCACAGTAGGAAACTGGATTTAAACCAAGGTCTCCAGAGAAGAGCAGCTCGGGTAGTTTTAAAAAAGAAGCCTATTACAAACGTTGGAAGGAAAGTTTATCAGGTAATGAACAACAATTTACAGATATCAAGCAGTTAAGCTACTGACCGTGGCATGTATTTGCTTGTCTTCCTCCATGAAAATCCATTTACAGATCGAGGATGGGCCAAGTAAACAAATGAAAAATCAACATCTTGTGCTTGTTTTTGTGGACTTGAACTTTGAGGTGTTACTGCTGATCGCCAACTATCGGTATTATACCACACTTTTACAAGACAGTCGTCCTGAGCAGAAAGTAGGAAAACAAAAGAAAGTTTATCCTAGTAGAAATTCCAGGGTGAATAAAACTGGGTTTTTTAAATTTAAATTAAATCCTGTTAAACCTATTTAAATTAAATTTTAAATGACAACTTATTAAAATAATTTGAATTAAATAAAAAATATAATATTCAATCAGTATATCTGCTGCTGAAGTTTCAAAGAAAGTCCAACCACTGAACTGGTAGAAGTCACTGGCTAAGCACCTGAACCAGAGTCTGTTGAAGTGCTAAACAAGCTTTTGACAGCAGTAAAGTCTTATGCAGGTGTAGAGAGTATTTTCTTCCTTTCAGTTTATTCCACTAGTTTAGTTCAATTACATGTTCATAAAAAGTTGAAAAACCAATTGGGAGTTGAAAAAGCAGAAAAAATTGTTTCTCTCTTTCAATGTACAAATAAAAATGAAGGGGGAGGATCAGATCTACTAGTTCTAAAATCTGGAGGAAATGGTAACCAGTTCAATTCACTAACTACAAATAGTGCTTCTTCTGTTTATTAAATCAGTTTCAAACATAACATTTTGATAATTTTTTTCTTATATATCCAGCACATTTAAGGTTTATTTAGCTAATAAACAAAGGTTTTTTAATATTTTGTGCATTTTTAATAGAATTGCAAATCTCCAAATGCAGCCTGACATTAATTACAAATAAAAAGTTGATCTAGTAAATAAGTGCATCAATCACCATTTTCTAACACAATAATATAAAAATACAGAATATAAATAAATGTAAATTTTACATAATTGTTTAAATAAATATGTATAGACATAGTGTATTCTCCTAGCTGTCAAGTACTCAGTTATACCAACCACTAAAAGTCAACCTTGTTGGTAAATAAAAAGTTCAAATGTAAAACCAGATTTAAATTGATGTAAAAATCAATAGTTCTCGCTCACAAATTCAAATAGGTGATTTACATCACCACACACTTTGGGAAATTTCAGCTGAAAATTTTCAACTAGTTCCCACAGATTCTAGATGATATTAAGTTGATGCATTTGAAAGCCCCGAATATCGCCTGACAAGGCTTTTTACATAGAGTATCATTTGTCTGGTGGCAGTGAATTCAAGTAACTCAGTAAGCTTCAGGCCTTCCTTGTCTGCCCAATATAAAAAACTTTTCAAAGACCAAATGGTGCTATAGAAATCCTAGATTCTGTCCTAGATGGTGAGAGAATTCCCTTTTAGGGGTACTCTACACTAGACGCGCTACATCAGTGAAGCTGCACCGCTATAGTACATCTAGTGAAGATACTCTATGCTGACAGGAGAGAGCTCTCCCATAGGCATAATAAATCCACCTCCGCAAGAGGTGGTAGCTATGTCAGCAGAAGAAGTTCTCCCACCAACGTAGCGCTGTTCACACTGGCGCTTAGGGTGGTATAACTTACATCACTCAAGAGGGTGGCTTAGTCACACCCCATAGTGACCTAAGTCATAGAGTAGACTTGGCCTTAGTCTGTCTTGCTCGTGTCAAATCCCCACCTCCTCTTGGTTGTCTGAACATCCTAACAGCATGGAATTCCTGGAGGAGCTGCTGAGATATTCTGTCATGATTTCAACTTGTGCAATTCCATCAACTTCAGCGGAGTTAATTCTGACTTACAGCTGTGTAAACAGGAGAATCCAGGCCACTGACTTGAGAAAACTACACAAACACCTAAGACATTCAGGATAATGAAGAAATTTAGGCACATCTACTGTCCAGTTCTCCAGATTGTCTCTAACTATGCCTATAGAGTAGAGTATTACCCTAGACAGGATCTTCGGCCTAGTCACAAACAAAGGGCTCAAGAACTGTACCATATCTTGGTCAGACAACACCTTCCATACAGTGAAGACTCAAGGGCCCAGTTAATCTTGGGAACATCCCAATGAAAAAAAAAACAACCCAGCCAAAATGTCAATGTTCTAGGTTTCTAACAAGCAAGTCCATTATGATCACACTGACATGGTGGCAGTAAAGAACCCTCTCCTCATCCCTATAGATCACTTATTCTCAGATGATCTATGAAAGAAAAGCCAAAGCAAGAGAAAGGAAATGCTGGTGATGGAAAAACCTCAAGAGACTCAAACAAAGCTACAGTACATGGACCACTATGTCCATGAAAGACAAGATCCTTCTCCGCTCTAACAGTCAGAGAGTCTCACTCACCGGAACTATCCCAGATTTGGAGCCACATTATTGCAGTGACTGAGTGGTTGCATTTTTATCAGCTTATTTCACAGAAAAAATGACCAAAAGGACCTCTATTTTGAACACCAGGAATATAAGGCAAAGGTAAATTAATGACATGATAAGATACTCATAATTAAGCCCACAGTGTGGGGGAAAATACCTGCCTCCAGAACCTGTGCCACCAAAAGGACATTTCATTTTATGCATGAGAACACACACACATTTAACATTATGGGCTGATCTAAAATAAACTAAGATAATCCAAAAACTGAATATGAAAGTCATCAGTAAGCAGTTCCTTAAGGATTCAGCTGCCACTGAAACATTTTGTGCACACTAGGCATTTCTAGCATCAAATAACCTCCCTGATCAGCATCTTGTATGAGAAAGAAGGAATCAAACAATCTGCAATGACCCAGTTCTCCTGTTTGAGATCTTCTCCAGTGTAACTAAGCCAGAGATAAAAGAAAATAAAAAAAGATTAAGATTTAGAAGATTCTGCACTTACATATAGAACTAGGTTAGTTACGGTCTAGTTTCCAATATTATTCTCCTCATATTGCTTTAACAACATGACAAACTGGCTTTTTCCCTTTTGTTTTTTGAATTTGCAATGTGACATTATAAATTGATTTCTTTTGGTCACAATTTGTACATCAAAAGCTTTTATCCCAGTAAATCAACTAGTACGTCTTAAGGATTGCAACATGCTTTAGGGAACTATTTTTAGCTGTAAAAATGTCTGCCTATTATGCAAGAATATACTACAAATGTTACACTTTGGTATTGGCAATCATTTATGGGAACAGCTGTATTACTGAAGTCAAGCAAACTGAGTCAATTTACTACCAACCATACACATAATATGGGAGCCTTGTTTCATTTCCTGACTTCAGAAACTTTTTATCCATAACCTTAATGTTGTATGATCTTCATTATAAGATATTTTGAGCAACTGATTTCCAATATTATCAATTCTCAGAATATGGCTCTGGACATGGTTCAAGAACATTCTGACAGGACCTTCTTGTGATGTCATGTCAGTATTTAAGTCCCCTTCGAACAAGAATGATAGCATTAATAGCATCAATAGATAGCCTATGTACACACTCTCCACAGACACTGCAGGCTCCAACATGGACAAACAATACTGTTTTCCAGGGCACCCATCATACCACCTTGAGTTCCCTTCTCCCTGATTCCACAGCACTAAGTTTTGTATTCTCTTTTGAGGACTGAGTAAGGAAAATTAAATAGCTTTTCTAGAAGTAGAAGTTGGCAGATCATCTGGTTAGCACTGTTAGAGATGGGACAACATGGTGGTGGTTTCGCCTTGAATACCATTCCCAAGCTGCTGCAACGAATCAGTGCTTTAGTAGCTGGAACTTGTTCACTACCAAGTTTTCAAAGCTAAATTTGTAAGCTGCCACAGACATTTGACACTAACATGGGTACCTATTAGAAGACACTGATCATGGAGGCATAAGTTTCCATGCAGGCTTATTTAAAAACCTTAAGATTTAATGCTTACATGTCAAACACTCAAAAGTTTCAGCCAGTCTGATTGCTCAGCCAACTTCCAGAGAGTCTATATTTTAATGGGATAAAGAGATACTTTTTGTGCAACAGATTGCTTAACAGGTGGCGTCACTCATGTTAGCATATCAGCTTCTCTTCGAAAATGTATTTTTAAACATTAAGAAAAACCTCCAATATTTCCCTTTACTTTTTAGTAAGGAAGCACATCCAATTTTCATTTCATGGGCCTACTCCTCTGGTACAGACTGTTCACTTCCTAATGTCTTATGTTTTGGCACTGAACTACTGTCTACTCAAAACAGAAAGAAACAAAGGTAGTACTCTGCTAGACCTAAATCTGTAGGGTTTCCTGTCTGAATTTTAGCCCTCCCAATTACTCAAAGCGGTCACTAAACAGCATTAGGAGATGCATAAAAGAATTTTTGGAAGCTACAGACATTCTGAATTATAAAAAAAGAAAAAAACAAGTATTCTCCTGTTTTTCAAAAAACGGATGCAGTCAAGTTCTGCATTATTTCATAACCTTTCTAAAGAAACATAATTCTGTCATACCAAAGTTATTTACCTTTCCTGCAGTAGCAAAGAATTCCCCATCCGGTGAAAATTTCATTAGATAAACTTGGGAAGCAGTTCTGTAAAATAAAGAATTAAAAAAACATTAATTTGATAATTCAAAAATGTAGCAACATAAATAAGGTAAAAAAAATTCAGAAGCACAGAATACAGAGTTATTTCTTTGATATTTTATGAAAAATTCTTTGTATTTTAGGTTTAGTTTCATATTCTGCAGTTGTATCATCAGACTCAAGCACTATTAGCGTAAGCTATGGGGCGCTGTGAGGAGACTCTTCTACAGCTGAAGTGTCAAAGGAAGGCTGTGGTTAGCAGAGACATCGGGTTCAGATGACCTGCTGTCTCCTGCCAGAGACAATGTGATTGTGATGAGGTGGATCCTGATGGTTTGGCCTTAAACTGCTTCTCCCAGATGCGCTCAACCCCCACCTCACGCATAAGAGCACTTCTTCTCTTCCTGCACCATACATCCCAGAGAACTACATTAAAGCAGTACTCTGATTTTTTTCTGTTTTTAAATCTAACACACTACTTGAAGTACTCCTCATTACTGTTTCTGTTAGCCTGATAATTAAAACAAAGTTTTTTTTTTAATCTAGTTAATTAGGTTGTACTCTCACTGCACTTCACTTCACTTCCATTGAAAAATATGTAGGCTTTCACTGTTTGTGCACTCAGCTACTGCATGGATGTTGGAATTGTAAATATTGAGGTGATTAAAATTTCCATTAACCTTGGATTTTTATAAAAATGAAAAATCTAAAATGTAAGGCTTAACCCATGACAAATCTATAAGTGACAAGCTGGTCATCAATTCATCTATATTGTGATGAATACCTACCAGAGCATAATCATAAGACAAAACTCAGTGATGCAAGTCAGAAAGCTTTAACACAACAAAGCCACTATTTCAGTAGTTCAGCGTCCAACAGTACTCAGTTTAGGGTGGGCTCCAATAGGGGTGGACATCATTAGAATTTATGTGATGTCTCCATCAGATTGGAGTTGATTTAGACAAAGGTACATATCCATGTTCTAGATATATTAAATCCCACAAATCCTCTTGCACACTCTTAATTACGGAAAGTTTATAATTTTAATAGACAGTTACCCAACAGAAGAGTATACACATTATTGAAGACTGATTCCTGACTGTGAAATCTGAAAAGTTTTCTGAGGGGGTTGTGGTGAAATAAGTTACTGAAAAAAAGGGATGCTTCCATAATGTACCAGTCACCATCTTTATACTGTGGTCAGCAATGCAGATGTTCTGTCTAGATTTATTTCCCAAACCATTTTGGTTATTTGAAGAAACTGGGTAAAACACACATTGATACAAGCACACAAGACAGAAAGATGACATCCCTCTTCCACTGTCATGATGCAACTATCTGAGCTGACTATTGGAAGAAAAAAAAAAAAAAAAGTTGTTTTTTCAGAAGTTTAAAACCAGGAAAAATGATCACTTGATAAGTCTTAAAAATGAGCTCAAAAGATAGGCAAACTCCAGAGATGGTATTTGTGTTTTAGGTTTTGAATCAATCTAAGACAGACCTAAGTACCCTCTTTCTTGATGCGACCTGAATAGCCTACATGATCTTAGACACCATTATACATTATATTCCAAATAAAATTAAAATTAATAACAGGAAGTGAGAACTACTGTGACCAGATCTCACATTTTTGAGATTTATGAAACAAAAAGTAAAAATTAAGCCATTTCTTGAAAAAATGAGAGTATTTTCTATGTTTTATCTTATTTCTGTTACACACTAAAATAGAACAGAATCCACTTGTTTTCACAGGAACTATAAACAACCTGAAAAAAAGCATCTGGATGATGCAGTGAGGGTGTGCTGATGTTAGAACTTATATTTGAAAATAAATCTGTGCAAATGCAAGTTCATTGCCATAGTAGAAAGGAGAGGGGAAAAGAGGGACTACTTTTTGAAGAATGTAGAATGATTTTACAATTGAACTGGTCCAAAAGTAGAAAGGAAAACATTTCATTTTATTCTTAGTCTGAAAGAGTCCTAAACCTTCTGTTTCAGTTGCTGGAGTATCTGGGTTGACCTCTATCCTGGAAAGTTGAAAATAATACCTCCTGGAGCCAGGAGAAGAAAATGGCCAGAAAGATTGCCTGTTATGTTGAGAGTTCTTGCTGAGTACCTTGACTGGGAAAGCAGGTTGTTCCATTTTGAACTAATCTTTCAGATTTTTCTAATGGATTCTCCAAGATTATCAAAGACATGGGCATGAATGAAGCCACTATTATAAAGATCTTTGCGAAACATCTCAAATTCTGATTCCCCCTACCCTTACTGCTTTGAACAAAAATAAGATTGTCAGTTACAGATTGTTATGTTCTGCACAACCTCAGCTAATTTAGCTATAAAATTTATAAAAGGAGCAACACTGCAGTGTTTTCCCAAAGACAGAGTACCTGCTCCATACGCTACAATAAAAAAATCTTTGGGACCCGACTGCGTTATGTGTTGAGGAAATCTCACTTCTGAGAAAAGAAGAATTTCCATAACAAACTAGTTCATACTAAAATCCATTATTTTTATGTCCATGAAACATTTCAAGATGTGATGTTGAAAATAATCTAGCAGCAAAAACACTAAGAAATATATTTAACAGATCCCTTCCCCTTATAGAAGTGATCTTCAGGTTTTAGTGTAAGACTTCTAAACTCCTCATCTGGGAGGCATGAAAACTTGGGGAGAAACTTCCGTCTGCAGCAGAACACGTAGATGAGACTCTAAATTAGAATTGGTAATTCTCTGGGACCCTAACTCTAATTTTCAGATGAAGTATTACCTGAGAACAAAGAAGGCCTTATAAATGATCTGCTAGTATAGGCTAGACCACTGCTGTGTTGGTGAGAAAAGCCTGTGAAAAATGGGTTGAAATGGCAGCTGGGCTAAGTTACACTGAATAGAGTGAGGGAGCCAGAAGAAATGCAGATTTAATACACAAGCTTCTAGAAAGAAGGTTAAATACGTTCCCATTTCTGGGAATCAAAGTCACTTTAAGTGCTCAGCAGACAGAGGGGAAATTCTCACATTCTAAAGTGCTCTACTGTAAGCCTAAAGCTCCTCTCCCAGAAAGGCAATGTCAACTATTGATCAAGTTCTGTGCTGCAGCAGTCCAGTAAAGGGAATTTGACCGCAAAGGAACAAGGAAGAGAAACGACGTTTCTAAATTCCTTTTTTTGCACTGGAATAAGCAGTTTTGTCAGGGTCTAGACACTGGCAGCAAACCTGCTACCGGGCAAAAGATGCAGATTGTACAGCGGTGGAATAAGAGCTGGAGGGATGTCAATGGAACCTCTCTGCTTCTCTCTCTCTCTCTAACAGACCTGGGTAAGGGGATGCTGCCTGAAGCAATCCTGTGGTATTACTTGCTTCAAGTGGAAGGTCTCCTCTGTTTTAGAATTAAGTAAGTTACCCTCAAAGGGAGGTCTTAAATTGTGGTTGGACCTCCAGTCTTCTGATGTCCACAGATATGACTATGGCATGTGCTGATGAATTGGATGCCTCCAGCTCTGGAGGGAAGTGCAGGCTCTCAGTGGTCCTTAGTCAGGGTGGCTTTTAGTTCCTCAAGGCAGGGGATTAGGGGGCTCAGGGCAGGGGGTTGGGGTGCAGAAGGGGGTGCAGAGTGCAGGAGGGGGCTCAGGGCAGGGGGTTAAGGGGCTCACGGCTGGAGGTTAGGGGGTTCAGGATGCAGGAGGTGTTTGGGTGTGTCTGGCGGTGGCTCCTGGGGGTGGGGTGGGACAGGAGGCTCCGCCATGCACTGCCCTCACCTGTGGGTACCACGCCCCGAAGCTCCCTTTGACTGTTGAGCCTGAGACAAAAGCAGCACCTGTGGTATCTGTTGTTAAAACTACATTAAGTTTCACAGGGGGGACAGGTTTTGAATCTCTGGGATTTAGCTACTGACATATTCCTAGATCCACAGCTGGAGAGGGGTATCATCTAGCCTATAAACTAAATATATGACTTACGTTTTTTTGTGCCAATGGATGAAAAGACTAACACCTAATTAACAATATTAACACCACATTAATGCTAGCAAAGTGTGCACAGAGAACAGGTGGACATTGCAGGAATTCCATCTCACTGCCATGAATGGTAAGAAGGAACTCAGGGGCAGCTGGGTCTGCTCAGCCCTTCATGCTGTTAGATGGAAGGACAGAGGACATCTACGGTGTAGCCTTAACGCACATTACTGGTCTAAAGCATCCAATATCATGGCGATGTGAACCAAGAGAGGAATCCATGTGGACAATCATTTGAAGAACCTTATTTATAAAGGATCTAGATAGGGAGCCAAGTTTCACTTAATTCCCTTAATTATAGTAAGCCAGTAGTCCCAAAATAGTAGTAAGTTACCTAAGATTTCTGTTCTTCTAGCCTTTATGATCTCAGACATTAGTACTACTTCTATTTGAATTCACCGCTTCCCACATTTTCCTTGCTTTTGCAGGAAGTGAGAGATACCTGGTATAACTGGTTTTATCAATATATTTCAGTAGGGCAAACTACAATTTTTGATCTTCTCCACACACACTCAAAAAAAAAAAAAACACAAAAAACACACACACAAAAACAAAACACCACTTTCAAGCAGCCAAACTAATCTGGGAAGCAGAATGAAATGTGTTTAGTACCACCCATCTATAATAATTTGAAGGACTGAACAGATTCATGTCTTCAGAAATATTTCAGAAATTTCACACATAGCAGGATGACACACCACTGTAATTCATTAAGAGATTCATGTGGAAAAAATGGACAACAACAAAAGTCAATTTTGCTTTTATTGAGGTTTCATGTTTTTTGTAAACTCGCTTCTTACTTGCATTGCCACATACACCTCCAGTCCCCAAAGCTAACATCTGTTCTTTCAGGATTGCCATCTTCAGATTGCTTTTCCAAATTAACATTGGACCAAAGCCGCAGACAGCTGGAACCAGTCAAGAGACGAGTGCCTACAACAAAAAGTTTAAAATTATAACATGTACAAATCAAATTATGAGGCATAGCTTTCTATACTGAAGAAAAGGCCAATTAATTTGTACCACAAACACTGGCAAGAGCCAAAACATACTACAAATAATGTCTTCTTTTCTATACACAAACCAAACTAATGCAATGGGCATAATCCTACAAGGTGCCATATGCAGCAAAACCTTGTTAGACTGGATAAACCTTACAAAAAAAGACAACATTTATTTTTACATATTAAATCATGTTTTATGTTTAATTTGGACATCTGTGGTCCAAATACATAAAAGCACACTTGTTCTACACTTTTTCCAAAGTAGGTTGCATTTGTTCAACAAAAGACATCTAGGCACTTCTGTAATAATACAGCTAATTATACTAATATTTTGAAAGAAGAGTATATGAAATAATGAGGATCTAATTACAAGAGCTATCAAACCTGACACCTTGTTATCACTACCCCCAATTGCGGTCAGGAATGAAGTGTTCAAACGTCCCTCTTTCATATCATTTTTTTAATGCCACCATCCCACTTTTTTTTAAAGCAGCCCACGCTGGACACTTCTAAAGGATAGGACAACATTATAGACCATTGGTTTGTTGGGATATGACTGAGATGCAGACACTTTTTTTTTTTTTTTTTAATTAAAAAACACGTCTCTCATTGAAAATACATATTAGCGTCTCAGAATGCAGGTGACAAGTGGCATTCACAACACTCTCCTCATATTCCCTGGATATATCGTGTTTTGCTATAACAAAAGGAAATCATCTCTTCTCCCTAAAAAAGAATTCAAACTTAACGTGTGATATTAAACAATTAGAAGTTTTAGTTAATTCCAGTCTTACCTGTGGGATCCCATGTTATATTATGTGCTATAGAGTCCAGTAAAATTTGACCACACTTCTGCCACTGGTAATACACCCCCTACAATCAAAAGTATTAGCACACTTCATTAGCTTAAGTGAGATATTTACAATACAACACATTTAATGATTTCCCATTTAATACATAATTACTGAAATACTATGCCTGTATGGCATTCAAAGTTTTACTAGGCAACAGACATTTGGCACTTCTCTGAATGGATAAGTCAAGGCCATACAAGTCACAGCTGTGATTTCCTGTTTCAAGAAATATGAAGAGATACGAAGGGTCTAAAAACTGAGAGACTCACTTGCATCTTGATTTGTTAAAAATTTAGAATTCCGACAAATTAGATGGATTAATAGCTTTATCTAGAACATTAAATCTTATTTTAATCTAGTCTTAGGGAAAACTAGCATCCTTGGCTAATTTTGAAAAGCATTTGGAGGATGGAGTAATTAAATGGAATGTCTACAAATATAAAACCTTCCAGACTTTTTAAAGCATGCACATCTTTTACAAAGTGTAGGAAATCTATATCAGCTGGAAAAGAGCTTCCTGAATTACCCATAGGTACTATGTATGTCTTAGAAACTTCATAAAGTAAGCATAGTTCAGGAAGTAGATTTCTTAAATCCCCTAGGCGATAGGAAATTGTGTTGCAACCTCTATAAGCCACATGGATCTGATGGAATGCACACAAGATGGAAGCTCAATTCGCTGTGTTGTATTTGTACCCTTGTATCATCTTAATACTTTGCACTTACATGGCATTTTGCATAGGCTCAAGTAAGACTCAATACTCTTGTAAAGTATGCTAAGAAAAGGGGATTCAGAGATTAAGTAACCTGCTCTAAATCACATAAATCAGCACCTAAAAGAATCAAGATTAGGATCCACGTCAAACTGATAAACACAAGGCTAATCCACAAATTTGCCTACACCAAAGGAAGTCACACTATGTGGAATATGAGAGTACAGTTTTTACCAACCGTTATAAAATCCTCTGAAATCTACAAATAAATATATTCTAAAAAATGCGTTGCAAAATAATTAGTAGAATTTTTGAAAGAACTTGAGATGCACATGAGCAAGAACAAGCAGAGCTGCATTACAAAAGGATAAAAACAAGCAATATAAAACCATATGCAGCAGGGTGTAAACGTATCATTTACTAGCTGGCTTAAAAGCAAACTTCCCTGTGCACAGGTTACAGTACTCCATTTTGAGCTTTTTGCACCTTCTTCTGGTATTGGCCAGGGTCAGAGAGAGCGAATCACAGATTTGCACAGATGAATCACTGCACAAATGAAACAATTACTATGTATGTTTATTATGGATTGGTCCAATGTATCCCCTTCTGATGTGTTATGAAGAGGTATAATAAAGTGGCATTTTAACTAGCATGTGCCCCACCCCTTTTTCACACAATAAACATCCTATATCCCAATTTTAAACTGGTATCTCATCTTGTATCTCAGAAAAGGCAACTCCCAAGTAATAAAAGTAAACCATAGCAATTATTTAAACTTTTCAAGGCAGTTGAAGTTTCTATTAAGACAGTTCATTCACTTACAGCAGGATGATTGCTCTTCTGTTTCAGGACAGTAACTGGTTCAAAAATACAAATCATGTTTCCATAAGAAGCTGCAATCTAAAATAAAAAGTTATATAAAACAAAACAAAAATATTAATTTAAAATTTAATTTGAGATGTGGATTATTGATTCTATTTTCATTCATTCTTTGTAAAAATATTTCCCTCTATATTCTTGAGCTTGTCTCTCTATTTCCTTCTGAGTCAAGGATCAGAACTTGAGGAACATACCAGAATAAGAAAATCTTTAAAACATATTGCAAAGTTTGAAACTTGAAGTACTAGAAAAAACTGTTTGCCTACAACTATATTTCTGGTTAAGACCTGAGGATCAACCACCATAAGAGTAAGTGTATTGGATACCAATTTTAATATGAATCTTCAATCTAGTATCAAGAGTTTTTCCACACGCAATTTAGGTAACCACTTTAAGAAAAGTTGTTGGACTCCATTTTTAATACGCTGTGGAAAGGATGAAAAGCACTTCATCAATCAATCCGCCTTTTCACTGTTAACATATCACATTGTGCCACTGAGTGTCTGAAAGCATGAGAGCCACTTAAATCATCAGACAGTCATATAGAGCTACAAAATATAGTACAAGCATAAAACAATAGTTAATATTTTTATCAAGAGTACTAAATAAAGCTTACAATAAAGACAGCCTTATTTGGGGACCAATGAGAGTCTTGGTGCTAACCACACGTATAAGCATATTTGCTCATATGTTTTCAACCGTTATTTTCCAGGGTGGATAAAAGTCAAGGGGGGGAGGAGGGGAAAGAGATAAAAATTGTGTTTATTTAAATCAGATTTTTTTAAATTTAAATTCAATACAGATTCTTAAATAAATAACCCTATTTGAAATTATGCCAATTTATATTAAGACCTGAATTTATTCTAATCTAGTAAAACCATTTAAATTAAGTTTAAAAAATAGTTAAGAAGCATCTATTTACTGCCAAGTTTTAAAGAAAGTCAAACCACTGAACTGATGTAAGCAGGAAGCCACACGTTAAGCCCCTGGAACCAGAGTGCTTAAGTGCTAAAACAGCTTTTGACAACAGTAGCCTCTTCTGCTGTAGGTGCACAGAGAATATTTTCTTCATTTCAGTGTGACTAGTTCAGTTTAATGAAAAAGTAATACAAAATAAATAAATAAAAAGTTGAAAGAGCAAGAAAGCTTGTTTTCCTCTTCCAATCTATGAATAAAAAGTAGGTATGAGAGAATGAGATCTACTAGTTGTAAAATCTTGAAGAAACAAATAATCAGTTCATAATTCACTAACTTCCTTTGTTTAAACAATTTTCTTATGTATCAAGCACATTTAAGGTAGTTTTATGTAACTAATTAAAAACTTTAAAATGCCTTTTTCTTTTTTTGTATTTAATTGCATTCAAATTTCCATCAAAACATTTGACGTAAATCACAAGTACAAAAACTAGTAAATAAGAAATGTATAATTCACCATTTTCCAATTTAAATAAAAATTTAAAATAATTAAGAATCTGTCTAAATGTGAGTTAAGCTATAGAATTGCTTAAACATGTGAATAGATATAGAGTAATCGTCCTCATGTGCAAAAGGCAGCACCAATTTTAATATAAAGGCTATATTTAATTGCAAATCAGCATGTTTTAATGGTTATCAACCAATTATTATCAAACTTTCTTTAGCAAACTAAATAAAGGACAAACGCAAAATACAAAATAAATTTAGATCAAGATTCCCTGATTAATTATTTAAATCTCACTGATTTAAATCCATCCACCCTATTTTCTCCCAGGACAAGTTATCAGAACAAATATAGGAAAAGTTACATGCAGACCTATGAACACTTAAATGCCCCTTAAAAGCCTCAGGCTGAGAGTCATCACACTACCTAGAGCTTGTCATAAAAACAAGAACTACTAACTACAAATACGAGAGACACCCTACCACTGACTCTAATTCTGACCTCTTATTAGACTAAATAGACAGCATAATTGTCCACGTCCATAAAATTATGGCTCAAGTTATTTCCGTAAAATCATCATAAGAATGTGGATTACAAATAAACCATTAACGTTATATGATATCTTTTCATATCTAGTATAAAAAGCAGTTGAAGTAGCATTTTACAGAATGTGATTTTGTCAAACCTAAGTTGCAAGTAAATTTAAACAAAAGCTAGAGGTTCAAGTTCTGAGAGGAAAAACCTCCACATTAAAAAAAAAAAAAAAAAAAGCCTGCATCAGACTCTTCAAGTAACTTACATGTCAGCATGACCCAAATATGCCAACTATAATTCTGTCAAAGCTGCAAAAAGCCTAAAGAAGCCATGTTTTTAAAACACATCTCTAGCTAATATTTGCCCTACGTTTTCTACTTAATCTTTATGATTGCCATATTTTTGTGATTCTGCAAATACATCTACTATTCTGAGAGTAATTAGAATAGTTTCTTCCACAGGAACTCAAAGTAAAACACTGAGATGGAGATGTAAACTTAAGAATTGTAATTCTTAACCCAACACTGGTATAACCAATATTGTGGTTTAGGATAACATAGTATCTTGCTTTAAGTGGCTGCCCCACGCATGGCGCGGGCGGTGGGGGATAAGGGGGGAAGAGAGAACAGGCAATCCAAATGTGCCTACCTTTAAAGATGCAGTACAGTATTGCCTTTTTTGTTTGTCTCTGCTGCTGCCTGATTGATTACTTCCGATTTCACATGGTGTCTGGTTGACTGGTCAGTCCGTAACTCTGGTGTTCGTATCTTTGAGGTTCTACTGTAAGGACTACTACTACTGTGTGACCATCAGAAAAGTTATGTATGTTCACTGCACCCCTGGCATCATAATAGTGAGGATACTTTGGGTGGGGAGGCACTGATGAATTTTAAAGAAGGCCCATGTAGCTCTACTAGGTCATTTCTGTAACTCACCCAGAAAGAAGAGGCTGCCCTCAGGCAAAGGCTTTGCTCTCCCTTGCCACTTTCCCCAAACCAAAACTGTAACAGGGAATGTAAGGGGCTCCCTAATATACTGAAGTTAGCAAATCATGACTTAGAACAATCAATGTAACCTGCATTGTTCCCAAGCATGCATTTCTTTTGGTTGTACCTCTACATAAACCTTAATCCTCTGAATTTCACAGGAGCCATCCATATTGCACTCACCCAACAATGGGGTCTATGCCCTCTTCCTGGGTTGTATTGTTGTCCACAACCAGATAAGAAGCAACGGTGAAAATGCAACAAAAGCATCACATTTCTTCTGGAGACAAAGGGAATCACTGAAAAGGCCATAGATTTGCTGTTAAATGCTATTTAGCACACAAGGACAGAACTGACCTTCCATATGTTTACTGTATTCAAAAAGTATGTTAAAGGAATTAAGGTTCCAATGAGATGAACTCAAAAGTCAGAAAAAATTAAAAAGTAAGGCTGCATATGCATTATGACAATGTAAATTACCAGTTCATGGTCACATTTTTTAATCCATTAGGCAAAAATACACTTCTCACCTCCATCCTGATTTTACATACAAACACACCCTTTCTTTCGAAAAAGTGATCTCTCAATATTCTATTCCCGTTGTTCTTATGCATGAACTGAGTGGAATTCTGTGAAGATGGGTATGGAATAAGGCAGGGATCAGTAAAATAAAGTATTATTTTAAATAAAACATAGGATGCATGTGGGAAGCCTATTTCTAACCATTAGACTAATCAATTCTGAACTGATTGTCACCAAATGACACATCTGATCTAGGAACCATCTCCCTGCTCAATGTCAAAGTTTGTACCAAAAATTTCTGATGCACTAGAACAATTAAAAAAAAAAAAAGAAGAAGTACTTCCCCCTCTTAGCATATAAACAGCTGAATCACTTTTACTCAAGCTTTCCAAATGTATTCACCTTCAGAAGGATCAGGTATGGAATATCTCAACTTTCTCAATTATTCATCATCCCTGCTATCAATTGGAACACACCGAATATGACTGAAGTGTCTAGATCAACTTAAGTTATAAGTGAAGCACAGAGTGACACTGGTACAATTCAACTAGCTGCAGGAAATAATATTTTGTTGAAATTCAAAAGTAACTAACATCCTGTCTAGACCAAGAAAATGCTAACTTGCCAAGGGAATCATTACTCTTTTTATGCTAATTATTTCACGTATAAAAAAGTCAACATTATTAACAGAACTTCAGGATGAGGAGTGTATGGAATCCTTTTTCTGAGCGCAGAGGAACAAGACTGTGTAGAAACACATCTGCACTCATGCCATCAAAGAGCTCTGAAAGGCCGATGTCAACGCAGGAAAGAACTGCAAAAGAAAATTTTTGCTCTGCCATCAAGATTTGGTAAAGTGGAATAACCCAGCATTACCAAACCCTATGGATAATGAGATTCCTGTTCAAAGACATTTCATCCTTCAGTGATTATGCAACTATATCCACTGTCTGGTTAACAGTCACACAGTGTCTATATATACACATCAATCTGCACATTTAGAATAATTATTAATATTATATATATATATATCTCTATCAGTAAATAGCCTCTAACAATTTTATTTACAGGTCATATTTGTCACTTTTTAAGCACTGTACAAACAGTACAGATGCATATAAAATAGCATTAGTGTAAAGTGTCAGCCATTTGGTCAAGATGACTAAGCAAATATGCCTGCAGATACCTCTGTATATTGCCAATGCCAAGCATTCAAAAGTCGTGACTCAGACCCCCTGGTGCTCCCCTCCCACAAAATTGACTTTAAATCCTCACATTTTTAAATAATAAAATTGGAGGGATTGGGGGTGAGGAAGGTTGCCTTCTAGTTTCTGAACAGCCAGGATAAATTTTTAAAAAACAAAAGCTGAGTCACACAACATGATTGCTGGAGCTTTAAGGGAAAAAAAAAAAAACCCAAATATGAGGGGATTCTGATAAACCTTCCAAGGAGTGAAATTCTGGAACAGCCTTCCACGTGAGCAGTGGGGGCAAAAAGCGTAACTGGCTTCAAATCTGAGCTTGATAATTTTATGGAGGGGATGATAGGGTGGGACTGCCTACAATGTCATGTAGCCCATCAGCAACTGTCAGTAGCAAAAATTCCCAACTGCTGGAGACAGGACTCTAGATGAGGAGGGATCTGAGTTACTTCAGAGAATTCTTTCCCAAGCATCTGTCTGGCAGGTCTTGTCCATATGCTCAGGGTCTAACTGACTGCTGTATTTGGGGTCGGGAAGGAACTTTCCCCCAGATCAGACTGGCAGAGGGCCCAGTGTGTGTGTTTCGTCTTCTTCTGTAGCATGGGTCACGGGTCACTTGCCAGTTTAAAATAGTGTAAATGGTGAATTCTCTGTAACTTGAAGTCTTTAAACCATGATTTGAGGACTTCAGTAACTCAGCCAGAGGTTAGAGGTCTATTTCAGGAATGGGTAAGGTTCCGTGGCCAGCAATGTGCAGGAGGTCAGACTAGATGATAACGATGGTCCCTTCTGATCTTAAAGTCAATGAGTCTAACACTTACTTTTGATAATTTATTATTTCATTAGTTATATTGAATTCTGCAAATCAAAGCTAAGAGTACTGTTGCCTCAATTTGCTTTTATCTTTATCTACTTTTACTGGGAGACCAGCAGTAGGAGGATACATTTGCATATTTTGTTTTGATGTGAGGAGTAATCTTGTGAAGTATGATCAGGTGATAAATATCACATAAAGCTACTGATCGGCACATTAGCAAAGTGCTGCTCTTTAATCAGTTCAACTGCAAGGTTGCAATAGCAGCCGCAAATCATTAGTTAGAAGACCAAGATTTTGAAAGTATACTTTAGGATTCAGAATTTGAATTGGGAAGATTTAATGTCTATGAAAAGCTATATTTCAGTTTCTCCACAGGATTCTAGTGCACTAGACTAAAATATAATATGTAGATGTCCAACATAGAAAGACAGTCTGAGAAAATCAAGAAACATTATAATTCATTAACTGTCTCTAAAGCAAAAAAGTTAATGCTTCACCTAGATTTCAGGAAAGTCCTGCTTTTGCATTTTAAAATTGTGTCTTACTGCACAAGACTACATCCAATATATTTTGCATTGTTTACAAATCTAGTTGTGTCCTCTGCTAACCACCTGGTCCTAAAACTTAAACACTTCTCCCAGGCAGGGCTGGCGGTCACCTAGGGTGGCAGGATTTGGGGGGCGGCATTTTGACGCCCTCGACGGAAATTCGGCGGCGGGTCCTTCACTCGCTCCGGGACCCACCGCCGAAGTGCCCCGAAGACGTGGAGCGGAAGGACCCCCGCCGCTGAATGCTCAGAGAAGGAGCACTGCTGCCTAGGGCGGCAAAAACCCTGGCGCCGCTCCTGCTCCCAGGGAAGGACTGGTCGATTCTTCCCAACTAGGCTACCAACACTTATTCTTTAACTAAAAGAATGCATAATACAGAAGGCTAAAACCCGTTTCTAATTTAAAGCATCTAAAAACAGAAATGAAGTATCAACACATAGCTTTGATCCAACAATATTACCTTCATTATACTGAAGTCAAGGTGAGATTATCAATTTAAGATTTAAAAGAGTAAACAAGAAGGTTGCAGTTACCAAAATGACAAGCCCAAAACATTAGAAACTCCAATTCAGAGTAAAGATTAAAATTGGGGGGGGGGGGGGTGTGTAAATCACACATTCAGAAGTATAGAAATATATAATGTATCAAACCTTCAGTAGACAAATACACTACTGAGGGCCATCATACCACATTCTTTGTGAAGATTTCTGTGCCACTGATTATACTGTATCAGTAAAGACCACATACATACTTCCTTGGTCTAGACCAAAGGTGGCCAAAGCGCGCATGCAGCTCTTTTATAGTTGAAGTGTGGGTGACGGAACCCCCCACCCCTGCCATTCTCCACTTACCAGACTGGAAGGGAGTTTGGGGCTTTCTGCCCTGTGGTGGGGTGGTAGAGCTAGGGATTTCTACCCAGCGGGGATGGGCATCTAGAGTTTTTAGCCCCTAGCCCCACCACCCTGCTGCACCTGGCTCTCAAACTTCTGAAGATTATCGTTTGCCGCTTGGAGGGTCACTAAGTTTGGCCACCCATGGCCTAGACTATGAAGTTAGAACACTTACATACATGTAGCAAAAGTTAATGTAGTGACAAGACACATGCTTACACAGACATTTAGGGGTGACATCACAATGTCTTTAAATTTAAGATTTCTGCTTACACAGTCTGCAGATTGTCTAAGCCAGGGGTAGACAACCTATGGCACGCGTGCCAAAGGGGACAAGTGAGCTGATTTTCAGTGGCACTCACACTGCCTGGGTCCTGGCCACCGGTCCGGGGGGGCTCTGCATTTTAATTTAATTTTAAATGAAGCTTCTTAAACATTTTAAAAACCTTTTTACTTTACATACAACAATAGTTTAGTTATATATTATAGACTTCTAGAAAGAGACCTTCTAAAAACATTAAAATATATTACTGGCACGTGAAACCTTAAATTAGAGTGAATAAATGAAGACTCGGCACACCACTTCTGAAAGGTTGCCGACCCCTAGTCTAAGCCCTTTTGGAAAAAAGTCAAAGTAATATAGGAGGACATCACAGATATGATCATTTTATCAGGACAGCAACTCTTCCATAGTTTGACAAATCCTTAACGCCAGGGAGAGATAATGATTAACCACCAGGCTATGGTCAGGGTTCTCATCTGGGATGTGGGAAGCCCAAGTTCAAATCCCTGCTCCACATCAGGCAGATGTGGGAACTGAATCCTCGTGTCCCACATTCCTTGTGACTACTGAACCACTGGGCTAAAGTTATGAGGACACTACTACCTCCTCCTCCATCTGTTTTGTGAATCTAGGCCTTTAAACAAACATGCCCAGAAACAAAGAATTTCAAGGTCAAGTGACAGGGAATCATAGAAATGTAGGGCTGGAAGGGAACTGAGGAAGTCTAGTCCATCTCCATATGCTGAGACAGGATTAAATATACCTTGATCATCCCTGACAGTTGTCTGTCTAACATGGTCTCAAAAACCACCAATGATGGGGATTCCAGACTCACTTGGTAATGGTCATGCTGTCTGAGATTGGCACTCAGTAACCTATTCCAGTGCTTAGCTAACTTTACCATTAAAAATTGTTCCTAATACATAATCTAAATCGCTCTTGCTGCACTCTAAGATGATAACTTCTTGTCCAATCCCTTGGTGAACATGGAGAACTACTGATCCATTTCCTCTTTATAAACAATCTTTTGCGTATCTGAAGACTTAGGTCCTGTCCAAGGCTGCCCCTCCAGCCTTCTCCTCTCATGACTAAATATGCCCAATTCTTTCAGCCTTTCCCCATAGGTCATGTTTTCGAAATTTCCTGTTTTTGTTGCTCCCCTGTAGATTCTCCAATTTGGTCACATCTTTGTCTTGTTCAACCCAAAAAAAACCCAAACTTTTTCAGTTTGTTGGAACTTTTGCGATTTTTTTTATTCAGTTCAACCCAACCATTTCCCCCCAGCTTTCTGGAACTGAAAGTGACCCAAAGAGTCAATTATTTGTCCCGTTCTACTTGCAGCACACCAATTTCATTGCTGGAGATCAATTGGAGTCAGAATCAGGTCTGGTGTAATTTGTTCGTTTACATGACACCTGTTATTCTTAAATCAAGACAGACCTGGCCACATAGAAGTAACTCTGGAAACCCCCAGCTCAGTTGCACCAGAAGCTTCTCACTGCTTCCCACCCTTATCAACAGCCATCCTCCCACAGATCTTTCTGAGGCTGCCCTATTAGCTTCCAATCAAAAGACAGCACCAGATTAGTCCCCTCTGTATCCTGGCCTATCATTGCTTAGCAGATTCATCACTTGACATAGTCATCACATAAGTGAGCAGTTAATCCACATTGGAACTTTCCACTTGTGCACATTATTCGCTTGGAAACATTAGTGTTCAACGGCTATGTAGTTAAAACTTTCTAGGTTGGACTGGTTAATACTTAAATATTTTGATTAAAATGACTAACATATGCAGAACATTTGAGCCAAATGAACTTAAGTTATGTTGCATAGCAAGATGTCAAGACCATCCATGAATGACAATTTCAAGAATGTAATCCGTTTCTTTTTCATACAAGTATCTTGTTACTGTGGTAGTATTCAAAAGCTCTAGATAAGATCAGGGCCTTCTTGCGCTAAGTGCTGTTCAAACACAGAAGACATGGCCTCTGCCCGAAATAGTGCTTTAGTAATAGAGGTAAAATGCAGCAGGTGAAAAGAAAAGGAAGAGAGGACAAGGGTAACAATAGTAAGATCATCCAATTATACAGACTAGTAGGTTCAGAATAGGTTCTCTTATATTTAATGTGAGTAAATAATGACCAGTCTCCTTTTACCAACCTGTCAACGCTCTGCTGGTAATACAAATCTCTGTGTTGCTTATGCACCATAGCATCATATTCACATACATACGAACATGAAGTTAGCATGTGTATATATTATATATATCTATATCTATCTATATACACACACACACACACATATGTAACAGGACCTTCGCCAATACTCACAACCTCCTCAACTTGTCAGATTTTCACAATCCCCTCTGTGCCTTCTTCCATGCAGCTACCTATGCATTGTACAATCCTCCTGAGCAAATTTGCAAGGTCCCTCTCCCCGAATGCCATTAATTCTTTATTTGAGAGGCACTTCTGCTATGCTGCCTACAGTGAATTCAGTAAATTAAGTTTTGTCTATTGTTATTCCCTTGACCGCTGTCTACTCGTTTGTGCTTAAACTGTGAGCTTGTAACTACCTGGAAAGCACTATTATGTGGTGATCCCTCCCATAAATTAACACTACAACGTGGTCTGAGCATTATTAGTAACATCACTACATACCTTCCCCTGCTGCATTGAGCAGTCCACACATCCAACTTGAATATTCCCATGTTTTGCTCCAGGGATTATTTGTAATCTTTCAAAATCAGTCCCCAATATAACAATATCACATCCTGATGCATAAGCCTGTAAAAAGAAACAAAACAAGAGTTACAGAAAATCTACAACTACTTAATACCACCACTTCTAGATACTATATGAAGATAAATCAGTAAAGTACAGCTATCCCTTTTGATGCACTTCTTTATAGAAGCTATCCTTGGTTCATCATCATTCATGTAGACCAGTGGTCACCAACCAGTCGATCGCGATCTCCGTCTGTTAAAAGTCCGGCAGCGCAGCAGGTCTAAGGCAGGCTCCCTGCCTGCCCTGGCCCCAGAAGCGACTGGCAGCATGTCTCCGAGGCCCAGGTGGGAGAGGGGAGCAGGCTGCTCTACGCACTGCCCTCACCCCGCAGTGCTGACTCCGCATCTACCCCGCGGGGGTGGCACTTGCGGGTGCGGGCAGCACGTGAAGACCCGCTGCCCCCTGCCCAGGGCCGCAAGCACTGCCCCCGCAGCTCCGGAGGGGTTGGCGCTGGGGGGCAGGGCCAGCAGTGGCGCACGGAGTTGCCTGCCCCCCCACCCAGGGGCCGCAGAGACATGCCAGTCGCTTCCAGGAGTGGTGTGGGGGCAGGGCAGGAAGGGAGCCTGCCTTAGCCCCACTGCGCTGCCAACCGGGAGCTGCCTGTGGTAAGTGCCTCCCGGCTGGAGCCTTCACCTTGCACCCCCTCCTGCCCCTCAACCCCCTGCCCCAGTCTGGAGCTCCCTCCCACACTCCGAACCCCTCAGCCCCAGCCCAGAGCCTGCACCTCCTCCCACACCCCAAGCCCCTGCCTAGTGAAAGTGAGAGGGGGGAGCGAGTGATGGAGAGAGGGGGGAAATGGAGTGAACAGGCAGAGCCTTGGGGAAGTATGAGGCTGCAGTGCTGTCTCGCGGCCACAAGAGAGACTGCCTGCTTCTGGACCTATGTGCGCTGGTTGTTCAGTTAATACAGAGAGTAAGATAATGGAGGGTCGGATATACAGGATTCTACTGTACTGCTTTATAGATATAGCTTTACAAAGCTCCTCCTCTTAGTCCCATATTATAGCTACTCTCATGAACAATGACCTTTCTCCACTTCAACTGCATATGACACTAAGCAACACCACTCGGATATCCTTTCTGTGAATTGTAGATGCACCACTGTCTTACCACTATGTTCATACGTTCGTTAACTCCATTGTTAAGATTATTATAAAAAATAGTATTTTTCAATTCACCTCATACAAGTACAGTAACTCCTCACTTAACGTTGTAGTTACGTTCCTGAAAAATGCGACAAAGGGAAACGATGCTAAGCGAATCCAATTTCCCCATAAGAATGAATGTAAATGGAGGGGTTAGGTTCCAGGGAATTTTTTTTTTGCCGTACAGTACAGTATTACAGTGGGGAGGTGCCCCCGACTTACCCCACACAGGCACAGCCCACTGGCACTGGAGACAATGAGGCAGGCAAGGAGGCTGAAGGTGCTGTAGGCTAGGAGAAGCACGTTGCACAGCAGCAGCAGCTTCCCATACTCTGCAAGCGGCAGGGGGCTCAACCCTCGGCCCACCCACTCCACCCCTTCCCCCAAGCCTCCACCCTTAACCCTCTTCTTCTCCCCCCCTTTTTACTTTGCACACCGCATCCTCACTCCTCCCCCCTCCCCACAGCAATCAACTGGCTTGCAGCGTTCAGGAAGCAGGAGTGAGGCCACAGCGCACAGGCTTCCCCTCCCTCCCATGCCTCCTGAACACCGCAAGCCAGCTGATTGCCGTGGGCAGGAGGCAGGGGAGGGAGGGGGGAGGTGCGCCACGTCCTCGCTCCTCCCCCCTCCCTCTTGCCCATGGCAATCAGCTGGCTTGCAATGTTCAGGGGGCAGGAGGAAGGGGGGAGGAGCGAGGACTCAGCATGCAGGCTCCCCCTCCCTTCCCTGCCTGCTGCCCACGGCAGTCAGCTGGCTTGTGGTGTTCGGGAGGCAGGGGGAGCCTGCGCGCCAAGTCCTCACTCCTCCCTCACCGCTGAACGCCGCAAGCCAACTGATTGCCGCGGGCAGGAGGCGAGGGGGAAGGCACTGATCCGCAGGGTCTCCTGCAGGCGGGAGGCACTGGGGGTGGGGGGGGTAAGGGGTGCTGATGGGGGGCTGACAACTGTGGACGAAGCAGGCAGCCAAACGACGTTATAGCGAAGCATTGCACAACTTTAAATGGAGCATGTTCTGTAATTGAGCAGGGATGTAAGATCGAAATAACGTTAAGCGAGAGGACGTTAAGTGGGGAGTTACTGTACTGTAGTGCAATCTCTTTGTCGTGAAAGTGCAATTTACAAATGTAGGGTGTTTGTTTGTTTTTAACATAACTGGACTCAAAAACAAAACGAAGTCCACTCAGTCCTACTTCTTGTTCAGCCAATTGCTAAGACAAACAATTTTGTTTACATTTACAGGAGATAATGCTGGTGGATTCTTATTAACAATGTCACTAGAAAGTGAGAACAGGCATTTGCATGGCACTTTTGTAGCCGGCATTGCAAGGTATTTACGTGCCAGATATGCTAAACATTTGTATGTCCCTTCATGCTTCGGCCACCATTCCAGAGGACATGCTTCCATGCGGATGACACTCGTAAAAAAAATAATGCGTTAATTAAATTTGTGACTGAACTCTTCGGGGGAGAATCGTATGACCCCTGCTCTGTTTTACTCGCATTCTGCCATATTTTTCATGTTATAGCAGTCTGAAGTGCATTCCAAAATCTGAGAGGGGTGAGGTGTGGAGCATGCTTTCATATGTCTTAAAAGAGCAACACTCCGATGCGGAAACTACAGAACACGAACCCTCAAAAAAGAAATCAACCATCTGCTGATGGCATCTGACTCAGATAATGAAAATGAACATGCGTCAGTCCGAACTGCTTTGGATTGTTATCGAGCAGAACCCGTCATCAGCAGGCACGCATGTCCACTGGAATGGTGGTTGAAGTATGAAGGGACAGATGAATCTTTAGCGCATCTGGCACGTAAATATCTTGCGATGCTGGCTACAGCAGTGCCATGAGAACGCCTGTTCTCACTTTCAGGTGCCATTGTAAACAAGAAGCGGGCTACATTTGCAGGAAATAATGCTAACAGACTTGAACGATTGACTGAACAAGAAGTAGGACTGAGTGGACTTGCAGGCTCTAAAATTTTACCTTGTTTTATTTTTGAATGCAGTTTTTTTTTTATATAATTCTACATTTGTAAGTTCAACTTTCATGATAAAGAGATTGCACTACAGTACTTGTATTAGGTGAATTGAAAAATACTATTTTTTTTTTACAGTGCAAATACTTGTAATCAAAAATATAAAGTGAGCACTGTACACTTTGTATTCTGTGTTGCAACTGAAATCAGTATATTTGAAAACGTAGAAAACATCCAAAATATTTAAATAAATGGTATTTATTATTAACAGTGCGATTAATCACATGATTAATCGTGATTTTTTTAATGGTGATTTTTTTTAATCACTTGACAGCCCTAATTATTATTATTATTATTGAGAATCAAATATAATGTTGAAGTGCATCTTTATAATAGCTTTCAGTGTAAGACCAAGGTCAACGTACTTTCTCTGCCATTCAAAATTTACATTGATTGGCACATACCACACATTTGAAACCTTCTGCTAGCCTCACAGTAGGAGTAAGCCCTATATTGGCATGATTGCGCCTAGCCAAAGACGGCTGGTCCCAAAGAACCAGTGGCTGACAAGGCCTTGAGAAAGCGGTTGCCAATTACCATAAAGAGAAAAGTCTTCAGCCTCTCAGCTCTTGGAAGACCCTACTATTTGGTTGTTGTATAGTGAAGCTGATGGGGCAGTATTCATTCCCAAGAGTCTGACTAACCACAAAGCTGACGGTGCCAAATGTGTAGGTAGGAGTACTCTGTTCTTTGGCCCCTTGACTAACAGACACATACAGGGGAGCTCTGCTGGTGACAGGCCTCTGACGTTCCTTTACTATTGCTGTCTTAGTTTGACGAGACCTGTTTGGAGGAGCTACAGTTATGCCATAGTCTGGTTGATGGGGCAGGTGGCAAGTACTGCCAAAGAGGGTTATCTGTAGTACTGAACTACTCTGCACTCACCAACATTTATCTGAAAGCAGGGAGTGCATGATGCTGATCTAGTCAAGTGAAAGCTGCAGTGCAGTGGTCTTCTGCTCTATGTATGTTTCAAAAAGCACCAACGAATGCAGTGCTGACAGTAACATGAGGTGGCTTAAACTTGCCTCCCCTTAGAATATTGCTCAGCATAAAAGATTACTTCCAGTGCTGCTCCTTGTTAACAGGTTGAAATGAACACCTGAAAGGAGAGACTCGAGCACATTTAAGAGGAATTTGTCCCAGACAAGCAGAAATAATCTTCTACACACTTTTGGAAGAACACTGCTCAGAAGCATCTTCTGCCTCATGCTTTGTTTTGTCTTCCCACATCAATCTGACTGGAGGACACTCCTGTACCTCAAAGAGACAAATTAAAAGAAATCGTAGGGCCAGACGTGACAAAAACTTGAGGGACTTTAGAACAAGTCTAAGACTGCTGGAAGCAAAACAACCCTATCTCCTGATGAACAGACCCTACTCATGTGCCAGTAACCCATAGGTCTGGTCTGTCTCAAGAACTGCAGGAAAAGAATGAATACCCACATGCTTGGTTATGTAGATGTGACAAAGAGCATACTTTAAGACATCTAATAGAGTAACAGATAGTTCTGAGCAAAGCAGTTCTGTACTTTAGAACCATAAGAATGTACAAAAAGGGGTGCAAAGACCTGTGGTAAACTTTAAAACTTAATAGGAAAAAATGAATATTGACGCCACCACATATGGAGTATTTTGCTCCTTGGAAGATGCCAACCAGTACACTGTGTAGGAAACATCTGATGCCGTAATTATTTAGTTAAGAGAACTTAGTTTTGACTTGAGAAATATCTATTTACACCCCTCCAACTACTCTGGAAGAGGATAAAGCTAAAATGAGTAGGGAGAAGAATATCCTAAATTTATTAACAGATTTAAGACGGCATTCTTTCTACACAGTACATCTATGCTTAAACTCTTCAAGACTCAGAGAGAATTAAATCATTCGCTGCCTGCCTTAATTAACAGTACATTACAGTCCTATCTATGAGACTCTCTAGGGTGGCTGACACCATAGTGTCTAGCCACAGAATAGTAATTTTCCAAGTAGTAACAAGCCATAATCAGAGATCATCTAATTTAACAGCACCAAAGCTAGATTTGTGACAGTCTGTTCTATTGGCAGGAATTATCCATTAATTCTAGGAACTGTTAGTTTGAGGAGCTATAGGCAGAACTTCCCTGTTTCATAAGTATCAGACTTGCATTTCCAAGGGAGAAGCCACATACAAGCATAATACAAGGATTACAGAATATTATATTTGCTGTTCAGACATTTTGTTTTAACTAGTTAATTTTTTACAAACTATTGCAAATATAATATACATGTACATAGAGCTTTTACTTTTCAATAACATCTAAATTTAAACAAGGGTGGTACTATTATAGATAATGCGAGTAGCAAAACCTAAAGGGTGCCCAATACTTTCCATAATAAGACCTTGTTTTCAATTGCTTGAAAGTTTGGCAAATTTCAACCATTTAGGCTGATTTTTTTTATGCTGGTTGCTTGCCTCAGACAATTTTTTCGGATATGTTTAACAAACACTATTCAGCCACTTTTCAGAATGAGAGTGAAAAAGTAAGTTTTGCCCATCTAAAATTGTTGTTCAAGTGGAACTGCAACAGGCTCTATTCCCACCTATCCACTGTTGCATCTTACTGCTTCATCCTTTCCCACTCTGCCAAATACAGAAATATACGGGGAGATGGAGACTGGCTTCTTCCACAATTGTATATGGAAGAAGGGCTGAAGACATGTTGCAGCATGGAAGACTCTTACCAAATCCCTCCATAAATCAGCTATTATACCTCTAAAATGACAACCCACTCCTGTGGGTTATAATCCTTTAACAAGTGAAACAAAACCAGCTTTAACGTGTGGATGCTGGGTGATGTTGGCGGCCTGTGATATTAGACTAGGATGTTAGACTAGATGATTTAGTGTTCCTTTCTGGCCTTTAACTCGGAGTACTACAGTAAACTACCACTTGATGATGGTTAGCTGTCAAAGACCGGAATATGGGCACTCATGCCTCGTGGTTAGAGCAGGAATCGGTAGTCTGAAATTGGAGTTGAGGGTCAGAGCTAAGTTACCTGGAGTGGGGGATTCCAGGGGCCACGGCTATCGTGACCTTGGATGAATGCTTTGAGAAGTCAGCACTCTGCTACTTTTGCTGATCTTAAGAGAAGGCCTGCTGATCCCCTGAGCCAATTGGACAGTTTAGCCAATCAGGTGGCCCGACTGGGGCCCAGGTTTGCTTGTTAGACTGCTTGGGGGTGGGAGGGGTGTTAAGCTAGCAGGTAAGCAGGCTAGCTGCAGGACCTTACTCCTGACACTAGCAGGTGGCCTGCAGAGACTTTAGTATCTCTAGTCTACTTATAATTTACAAATAGATATGTAATAAGTATGCGTAACGTCACATTCCTTTTATTGCAACTTTTCTCTCTTTCCTTCTCTTCTACACCCACCCCTTGATTCAGTCTTGATACAAGCTCTTAATGGCAGGACTGTACATCTGTATAACACCCACCACAAAGCCTCAATCCTGATTGCGTTATGCTAGCACACAAAGGTCCCCAAACAACAACTAGCTCCCTGGTATATTTTTCTGGGATTATAATAATTATCACAATGAAGTGATGGGGTAATTTGTAAATCACAGATTACAAATAAGCATAAAGTTTTCATACAGTTTTCCAAAAAGAGGAAGTACCTTTATCAGCATATGTATATGGAATGTAATCTAGAAATATTACTCAGACTTTAAGAGCAGAAGTCACCATCATGATCATCTAGTCTGACCTCCTGCACATTGCAAGCCACAGAACCTTACATACCCACTCCTGTTATAGACCCCTAATGTTTGGCTGAGTTACTGAAATCCTCAAATCACAATTTGAGGACTCCAAGTTACAGAGAATCTATCATTTATTCTAGTCTAAACCTGCAAGTGACCCAGACCCCATGCTACAGAGGAAGGTGAAAAACGCCCAGGGTCTCTGCCAATCTGATCTGAGGGAAAATTCCTTTCTAACCCCAAATATGATGATAAATTAGACCGTGAACATGTCAGCAAGACCCACCCGCCACACACCTGGGAAAGAATTCTCTGTAGTAACTCAGAGCCCTCTCCAGCTAGTGTTCCATCTCCGGCCATTGGGGATATTCGCTACTAGCAGTTGCAGATGGGCCACATGCCATTGTAGTCAGTCTCATCCTACCATCCCCTCCATAAACTTATCAAGTTCAGTCTTGAAGCCAGGTAGGTTTTTTGCCCCCACTGCTTGCTTGGAAGGCTATTCCAGAACTTCACTCCTCTGATGATTAGAAACATTGATCTAATTACAAGCCTAAACTTGTTGATGGACAATTTGTACCACTTGTTCTTGTGTCAACATTGGCCCTTATCTTTTAAATAACAACTCTCCCTCCCTGGTATTTATCCCTCTGATGTATTTATAGAAAGCAATCATATCTTCCCTCAGCCTTCATTTTGTTAGGCTAAATAAGCCAAGCTCTTTGAGTCTACTCTCATAAGGTAGGTTTTCTGCACATATTCCAGTTTGAATTCATTGTTCTTAAACATGTGAGACCAGAACTGCACACAGCATTCTGGATGGGGTCTCACCAGTGCCTTGTATAATGGTACTAACACTGCCCTATCTCTACTGGAAATACCTCGCTTGATGCATCCTAGGATTCCATTAGCCTTTTTCACAGCCATATCACATTCACAGCTCACAGTCCTCTTACAACTGACCAATACACCCAGGTCTTTCTCCTCCTGTCGCTTCCAACTGATAAGTCCTTAGCTTATAGCAAAACTTCTTGTTGTTAGTCCCTTGCACTTCGCACTATTAAATTTCATCCCATTTCTATTACTAGTTTTCAAGGTTGTCCAGAAATTCTTGTATAATATTTCGGTCCTCCATATTGACAATACCTCCCAACTTTGTGTCATCCACAAATTTTATTAGTACACTTCCGCTTTTTGTGCCAAGGTCATTAATGAAAATGTTAATTAAGATTGGTCCCAAAACCGATCCCTGAGGAACTTCACTAGCAACCTCTGTCCAGCCTGACAGATCACCTTTCAGTATGACCCACTGTAGCCTCACTTTAACCAATTCCTTATCTACCTTTCAAGTCTCATATTAATCCTAATCTTCTCCAATTTAATTAATAATTTCTTATAGGGAATAGTATCAAATGCCTTTCTGAAATCCACATAGATTGGATCTACTGTATTTCCTTTGTCTAAAAAAAAAATTCATCAGTTTTCTTAAAGAAGATCAGGTTGGTCTGGCACAATTTATCTTTTGTAAAACTATGTTCTATTTTATCCCAATTACCATTCAGCTCTATATTCTTAACTACTTTCTCTTTCAAAATTTGTTCCAAAAGCTTGCATACAATTGAGGTCAAACTAACTGGCCTGTAGTTTCACAGATCACTTTTTTTCCTTTCTTAAAAAGAACTATAGTAGCAATTCTCCAGTCATAGGGTATGACCCTCGAGTTTACAGATCATTAAAAATCCCTGCTGTTGGGCTTGCAATTTCATGTGCCATTTCCTTTAATATCCTTGGATGGCGATTATCCAAGCCCCCAAATTTGATCCCATTAAGCTGTTTCAGTTTAGCTTCCACATCCTTATTTTCGTTAGCCCCCCTGTCACCACCCCGAAGCTCAGTACCCTTATTAAAAACTGACCCAAAGTATTTGTTTAGGTGAAATCAAGGAACCTAATTGCAGACCTATTTTTGTTGATCCTTCCATTTAGTTGAAACTGAATTAGTTCATGATCACTCAAATCAAGGTTGTCCACTATAACTAATTCTTCTTTGAGGTCCTCGCTACGCAACAATACTAAATCTAAAATGCCATCACCTCTTGTTGGTTCAGCTATCCCATCCAGGAAAATCTTGGCCCTACTATCATTAGTAGCACTTGTCCTCCAATCTATATCTGGGAAGTTAAAGTCACCTTTAAAGATTAAAATGTACTAGGTTATTTGTGGAGTAGTCTGTGCAATGAAACAAGCAGATATTGTTGACATTATCATGCTCTTGGTATGTATGTTAAACAATGTTTTTAAAACCAGCGAACAAAAGCAAACAGGGTAAAACCAGTTACAACTACGGAAACAAGGATTTTACTAGCTGATGTCTTGCCACCACATATCTGGATTTAGAAAATTAAACCTCTTTCTGTGCACCTAAGACTGAGAGAAATGAATTTGCATCTGGTATTGGATTTTCACCTCCTTTCTACTTGCTTCTTATCCAGCTTTTAGCTATTTTATCCCTGCATCCTAAGTTTGAGAGAGGATTAGCAAATGTTTTCCTTTGAAGATAACACTAAGGCAATTTTACAGAACTGTTAACAGAAGATATTACAGCCAATAATTTAACTGCTACAAAATTCTTATTTTTTTCTAAAGTGAAAACTTTACCTAAATAACTCCTTAAACATAAGAAAATAGATCTTCTATTGGTACAATCACGTATCTGTAAGAGTTAAGAATTATGTGCAGGATTTTTTTTTTTTTTTAATTATAACCCTGAATTTGCACATTAAAAAAATATAATTTACTAAAGCAACTAATTTCTGCTAAATCAGGAAATATGGTGCACAAAATAAAAGGCTCCTTTCCTGCACATGTATGGGACTGATAAGTAAAGGTGTTACAAGCAACAAGTCAGTTAGACAGGTTATTCCCAGGAGAATCTCAACAGAATCTTTATGCCAAGCCATGCATTGTGTCTATGTTATCTTTTTAAAAAAGAGTTTTTACAAGTATTGCTACTAATTTTTACATGCATGTAAAAAAACCTGCCTTAATTACCAGACAACAACTATACATATCTTTAAGGAGGATTCTCCTCCCCACCCCCTTTTTTTAAATGGAACCCCGAACTGTACTGAAAAGGTATTGCAGGTAAAAGTGTAAAGATTTTAAAATATACTGTACTTGAACTGGGAACAAAGCTTTATACCAGAATTCCCCTATCTATTGTGCTTTCAAATAACATGAAGTACCTATTTTTGTTGGGCTGAACAAAATGAACCTTAAAACTGTCACTTGTCCTGCACCAGAGATGAGTCCAAGTGTGGCAGAAAGTTTAAAAATGTCTCTGTTCCACAAAAACACAAAGAAGCTAGCATTAATGTTCCAAAGCTCAGTCATGATGAAGAACTATTGGACAGAATTCAGGCAAGGCTATTTATTAAATGGTTCTCCTCAACCATATAGTAATTACATGTACATTTTTTATTTCATGTTTTTCTCCTCATACCCAATGTCAGGCAAGAAAGTAAACATTTACCTTGCAGCATTTATCACCTGTCTTTTTTTAGTGATAAAAAAATATTTCATGAGATTATATTATTGCTACAGCATACTCTTTCTTCCAAAATTTATTACATTTTAAACCTGACATCTTAACATTAATAAATTAACAAGTTTGTAAAAATTTATCTTTGAAAGAAATGACTAAATAAATGGAGCCACACCAACAATATTTTCTTTAAGTGACCATTCCAATAATTAAGAGAAAACATAATGGAACAGAAGTTTCTTCTCCAGTAAAGTACCAGCATTAGATTAGAGAAATATATAATACGCATATTACCAAGTCATTTGCTTTTTTATACTTCCCTGAAATTTTGTAATGACTATTAGAACTTCCAAGTTCCTCCAAACTCTAGCTTAAACTATTTTTATACATTGTAGAGTCAACAACTATAAACTCACAACACAAAAGTACAAGTTATCACAGAATAAAGATTTTTTAAAAGGACTGTAAGAGTCACTAAAGCAAAAATAAATAAGTAAACATCTGCAAAGCCATTCAACAAAGACTGTGGTGACAGTATTGATTACACAATTCAGAACAACACCCTGAAGAATGCTTCAGATATTAAAGTAGCATCCATGACGAGTGTGGGAGGTAATACTTAAACTTACAGGTCAAGTTGCTTTAAACTCAAATACTGCAGATGTGACAAAAAGCCAAGTAGGTAGCAGTTCGGTGAAGTTTCAGTGAAGTGCCTTATTTGTTGGCTTACATACTTGTGGGCTCTAAACCAACAGAGAATTAGTAGCAACAATGATAGTATATACTCCCTGTATTTTAGCTTCATCTTAAGTGTACTGAAGCTAAAAATAGCAAATATACATTAGGCTTCACAAATTGTCTCCTTTCTTGCCACTTCCCTATTTTAGGTCAGTAACTTTTATAGCCTTCTTCCAAAATTCATGATAGAATGCTAGGCCGTAATGCAGACTGGTCTCTCCGATGTCAACCGATATCCAGTCCACATACCAAGACTTTGGTCGTTGATGGAAGACAACCAGGGGAAGATCCCTGCAAAAGACATCTTACCAACATAGTTCTCAAGTCTCTGCTGGATATGCCCATATCCACGTAGCATAGCCTCCCTCAACTTGTCTTCAATTGGAGCAACCTTTATTAGATCCCTTACAAGATCACTTCGTTTCCTATCATCTCAACAGCTTCATTTGGACAACATAGCCAGTCACTAGAAAAGAAATGGGTAAGTCCCTGTTCTGCACATTAGGATTGTATAAAACTGTGATTTGACCACCCTTAACCTTATTGGCATTTTTTTTTTTTAATCACAAAGAACTTGGGTCAGCTCCTATCATTTGCACTGAGCAACTTTACTACAATACCAGGCATCACTCAGGAGGGCACCATTGTCAGCAACCACTAATTCTAGGTATTTAAATTATCTTTCTCCCCCTAAGCTTTCTTCCCATGACAGGGATCGGCAACCTTTGGCACGCAGCCCGCCAGGGTAAGCACCCTGGCAGGCCGGGCCGGTTTTACCTGCCGCGTCCGCAGGTTCGGCCGATCGCGGCTCCCACTGGCCGCGGTTCGCTGTCCCAGGCCAATGGGGGCTGCAGGAAGCGGCACGGGCCGAGGGATATCCTTTATGCTGAGTCTTCCTTCAGTTCTCATAGAGTGAATGTTGGTAAGACCAAAGTGAAGTCCAGCCTGCTCAAATCTATGTTGCCACTGTTCAAAGTTGGCTTACAGTCTTAATCTTCTGCATATATCACTAAGTCATCAGCAAACAGCATGTTCCAAGGTGCATATATTCTCACTTATCACATGCAAGACAACTGCAAACAAAAAAGTGCTCAGAACTTCATGTTCAGTAGAACTTAGTAGGTTTTGAATCACTAACACTAGGAGCATACAATGAAGACTTGTATTGAGAACCCATGAACTAGAGTATAATCCATCGGGGGGTCCAGGTGTTTGAGTCACAACTACCATATCATTTTTGTATTGCTAGTATGAGGGAGGTCCAAACTTGAGACTGACTAGAACTTATGCTTCTGTATGATCGCCAAGGCCATTTTCCTGAAATCTCTTCTAAACAACATAGGTAGTCGTCTTGTTCTATTTTGACAGTTAACATGAAGATTTATTGGGGTAGAGTGGAAGGGTTAGAAGAACACTGTCCATGGACTAAACACAAGTTGTACAAAAAACCCACAGCATTTGTAAGCTACTTCTATTTGCAGCTATTTTCATTTTGTTTTGCATGACATTTTAAAAACTTTCAATGTTTAACTAAAAATTCAAGTAAAGTTTCATATTTCCCATACATTTAACTCTTCATTTCTAAGTGATCATGGTATAAGCACTAACTGGTAGTGACATAACTAAGGAGAGAAGAATGCTTATATTCCAACCCTTGTACATCTATTGAAAGATCAGCCATTTCTTTGTAGAAAAGTAACTAGTGGGATCAACTCAACTTATTTACAGTACCTTTTTTGTACTCATTCAAATAGGTGTGGAGAAATCTGATTAAGTTGTACATCATGAGAACCACCACCACACCCAAAAAAAAAAAAAAAAAAAAAAGCAATGAAGGACATTTTTGTTCTTCGGGTTTGAGACTACTGGCTAAAAATTCCATTAATAATATGCTTTCCTGCACACCACAAATATATAAAAGATTTAATACACATATAGAAATTCCTATGATTATATTTGTGTCAAAACTGCTCTTGAAAACAAAGGTCTCTCAAGGTAGTATTACTCAAAACAGTACAGTTTGGCATATTCCTCCCTCTCAAGAGAAAGCTACCACTTCCAGGTCATTATAGAGTTCTAAACACTCTTCTAATCAGACAGGCTGCAATACTGGACAGAGTTGCTCAGCAGTCATTCTATGGAAGTGATCCTGATAACTTGAAGTTTTAAAAAAGGAACCTAATGTTATTACAAGACAGATCTAAACTTTAGTATAAGTAAAAGATAAGAAAATTCTCTATTTGTCTCGCTTCTTTACTTTGCACAATTAATGGCGCTTTGCTGTAAAGGAAATTACATTGTTTTTCACGTACAGTTTCATGCTGCTTGTGAGTCACACACACCACAATAGGTAGAAAAACATTTAAACAAATGGGAAAATCTGAAAGGTGGATCCAAAAGCAGGTGTAGTACTGTTAGCTACTTTTAACTTTTTTTTTTTTCGAAACTGATTGAGCTGACTGTCTATAACAAAGCTTTATTCTGATTACTTCCTCTTTTGAGCAGCAACTTGCAGGTTCTGAATCTGCAACTACTCAGGAAAATTCCTGTGATGACATGGAGCCTCCATTACTTCAGCAGAGGTTCCCCAGATGGAACTCCTTGCAGGATCAAGGTGTCAGATAGTGAACAAGTATTTTGTCTTCCAATGTTGTATTTGTTAAAAAAACTCAGCAGAGGAGCATAGAAGTGTGCCTACTATGCACAAAGACTAAAAATAAGTCTAGCAGTCACTCTCCAACAGATTAGGCAGTGAGTTAAACTGGGTGCAAGACTGAAGATATCCCACAGTTTATAGCACTACCTTGGGTGCTGCTGCTCCAGAGCGAAACTGACAGAAATCTGTTAAGTTCTACTTTGGGCCCCTTCTGATATACTGTGTACCAAGCAAAACTGACTAGGTTCCCGACAGTTTCATCCAGCCAAAGACTTAAGCACAACAACAATACCACTAGCATCATTTAATGTGAAAAGATAGGAAAAGAATGAGGATAAGATACTCAGATGATGAGGCACCCCAAGAAAGAGGGAGCCAAACCAGAGAGAAAAGAGAAATAGAAGAGAATAGTTTAAATTTAGACTCAAGATTGAGTCTTTTGAACTCCATAGTCTATTATGATGAGGATACTTATTCACGTTTATAGACAAACAAAACTCAAATAAAACTAGTCACTCCATTGAATAAAGGCTGGGTGAAATAGTGGGCTTTGGAGAGTGAAAGGATAAAGAGAAAAATCCTTCTTATTAACAAAAATTAAAAACTGTACAGAAGCCTAATTTATACTTAAAGTGCTGTGCACAGTTACTTTCCAGCAGCAGGGTGCATGCAAACAGGAAGTTCAGAAATACTAGATTTAACTTCAAGATTTTAGAACATAATTCAGAGTTACTACATGGCAAAAAAAAGTGCCTTGCTGAACTTTAAGTGTGCTAAAAAATAGCTCTATCTTTAAGGGTTTTTTTCTGTGCCACTCTCAAGGACCTCTTATATATCTCTTACAGCAGGTCTACACTATTGCTTAAGGCAGTCTAACTTACCCACTCAGGGATGTGAAAAAGTCTCACCCCCACACCCCAAGCAACGCAAATTTCACACTGTCCACACCAGCTCTATGTCAGTGAGAGACGCTCTCCCAAACAACATAGCTTCTGCTTCTAGCCAAAATGGAGTAATTATGCCGACGGGAGAGGGCTCTCCTATCAGCATAACAAGTCTTCACCAGATGCAATACAGATGTGCAACTGCCCAGATGTAGGGCTGTAGTGTCGAGTTGCCCTTAGCATCATCTACTCAAAATGCAATAAAACTCAAGTGTTAGCTTATGCCAGTGTAAGGACTCTAAAATATTTTAGTCATGTTTTCAAGTTGACATTTATGAAATCTGACATGTAGATTCACTTTCTTAAGGCACCACATACTTACACTTGCAAATCTCTAAAATACACTATATGACATGTATTTTAACATATCATTGCTTTTTATATATATATATATATATATATATATATATATATATATATATATATATTAACTATGGCTTATTGCTTATAGCTTTTTCATCACAAGCATCATTAATCATGATCTTAAAAAAGGTGTGAATACTTCTCCTCCAATAGGAGTTCTGAACAGGTGTACTATAGGCCTTAAACTGTGTATTGTGTCATCCTGCGTGTGTATGTGGACAGTGCCTAGCACACCATGGGTGTGCGCTATTGTAATGTACGATAATATTATCGGCAGGAAATGAAGCGCCCCTACTCATCACACTTTGATCTCATCAGCCTCGTTGTGCTGCTCCCCCGCCTCTCGGGTCATGTGTCCCCTGTGCACCTGAACCAGCCCATGCCAATCCTACCCCTTCCGGACGCATCCAGTTAGCGACCTGGCTCCCGGCTAGTTCAGGCCACCCTGTTCCTGGTGCAGGGCGGATGGGACCGGGAGAAGAGTCGCCGCGTCCCCAGCGGGAGGGCAGGACGGAGCGAGGGGGCCCGAAGGGGGGGGGGTCAGCACCCGGGAGTAGTCCTGGGAACGCTGGGGGGGCTGCCCGGCAGGCTGCAGAGGCCCCGCTAGGGGGTGGGCGCACGTCGGGACAGCCCGGCCCGGGACTCACCGTGAGCGGCTGGTCGTGGAGGCTCCCCACGGAGAAGCAGTTGTCCCCGGGGTTCACGGCGCCCGTCAGCACCTGGTGCAGATTCATGGCGCAGAGAACGCGGGGCCCGGCTGGCCTCACTGCAGGCGCCCGGGCGCGAGGCTCATGCTCCGGCCCCCGGGGCGGCAGCGAAGGGACCACAGCTGCTCGGCCGCTCTAGGTCCCGCAAGCGGCGAAGGCGGCAGCACATAGCTCGGGGCGGGGCCTCATAACCCCGCCTCCCCGCAGGGCGGGCCACACACGTAGTCCCCCCCTTTGCTCACCGCCTTCGCCGGTAACAGCGAAACGGGAGGAAAACGAAATATCGCGAGCCTCTGCTCCATGTGACGTCATAGTTTTTCCTGTAACGGCGCGTGCGCCAGTCCTACCCCGGGACTGAATGTGCGGTGAAGGGTGTTTTCTGCGCGTGCGTGGAAGTAAACTTACCTAGAAAGGAACGTCAGGGAAGGCTGGTTGTGCAGGGAAGTACGTATGGGGTGTCTGCGCATGTTCACTGGGGATTTCGATGCTGCTGTCGCCGCTCCCCCAGAGCTGCGAGCGGGCCCAGGCGGGCCACGTTAAAGGGACGGAACGGGAGCGTCACCACGGCACGCGCTCTCTCCAGCCCTGTGCGGTTAACAAGCACAGTGACAGTGGATTTACCCAGCCTGGCTCATTGTGAGAGGGGTTACCGGCCAGAGCGATTTGAAAGTATCTCTGTCAGTGACGGCTGTTGCTGTGCTTTGAAGGGTTATTAAAAACCCATTTCCGAACGTCTGAAGTCTCTCTCATTCCATTTGCCACACACTGAAAGCTCAGCTGCTAGAAGGGCCCTGGGAACTATTGGAGGGATGTAAATGGAAAACAATGTTTTCTGTTGTGTCCATCTTTAGACCAGATTGTTGATCTTTGCTACTAAGCAGCCTGGGGAGCTTCCTTCCACTTATGATAGTGGTAATTTGAATATTCAGTAATACAGAGTCATCACGTAACTTCAGTCCAGCTCAGACCCATATCCTTAATAAAGGCTGTGAAGCAGAGGTACTCGAACTTTGCCTACTTAGTGGAATCTCTGGTAATTTGCCAAGAGCCTGGTGGGCTGTAACATATCGGGCTGCAATCCAGACCAGTGAGAGGCTGCGTCACCTCTGTCCTGCAACATTGTGTGCCTCACAATACCTTGCTGCAGTAGCACCTACCGACGCTGCTCACAAACAGCCTTCCAGCACGCAAGTCACATTCTGAGTTTCTGTGGCCTGCCAGTCACACTTGGGTTACATTTTGGCACTCCCCAGCCTTGGTTATACTGCAGGGGAACCCCAACACAAGCCCACTCTGAGATTTCCCCCCAGAAATGCATATCTTGTACTGCCCAGCCCTCTCCTGAACAGTCCAAATATATTAAGTCTGTTATTCCTTTAAGGAAATAGTATACACCAATTTAGCACCTTCTATGGAGTTGCCCACACACTTAAACTTAAACACAGTGATTTATAAAAAATACAAGTTTTGTAACTACAAAGAGGTAGATTTTAAGGGAGTACAGGCATTGAGGCATAAAAGTAAGAAATGGTTACAAGAAAATAAAGATAACAATGCCTTCTAGTGACTAATTTAACAAATTATATTACATTTAAAGCTAAGTTTCTCACCACATGCTTCCAACATAATTACTGACCATACTTCAAGGTCAGGACCCCTCCCCGAGAATCAGGGCCGGCTCTACGTTTTTTGCTGCCCCAAGCAAAATAATTTTTGGCTGCCCCCCACCCCAGCCCTGGGCTCTCATCCCCCACCCGCACCCTCTGCTGCCCCAGCGCTGGGCTCTCCCCCCCACCTCACCCGCACCCCCTGCCGCCCCAACCCTGGGCTCTCCCAGACTTATTTGGGAAACACTTCAGTCTTGATTTCAACTTATGTTCATAAGTTTACATCATGTTGCTACATGCATTTTACCATAATATTACTGATCAGCAAATTATGAGTTTTCAAATGATACATCACAAGGCATGTGTAGGGTGTGAATACAGGGGTGCATTCTGTCACATTGCACCTGTCTATACCAACCAATAGAAGACAATAAAAACACTAGAGCACATGTAAAGTTTGCCTGGTTTGCAGTAGGTGATGGTGGTGATCATGTACACCAATCTCACTTCCCCAATATAAGTAAACAGTATTGACTACACTAAGGGTACGTCTTCACTACCCGCCGGATCGGCGGGTAGTAATCGATCTATCGGGGATCAATTTATCGCGTCTCGTCTAGACGCGATAAATCAATCCCCGAACGCGGTCTCAGTCGACTCCGGAACTCCACCAGAGCGAGAGGCGGAAGCGGAGTTGACAGGGGAGCTGCGGCTGTCGATCCCACGCCGTGAGGACCCGAGGTAAATCGATCTAAGATACGTCGACTTCAGCTTCGCTATTCTCATAGCTGAAGTTGCGTATCTTAGATCGATCCCCCCCCCCCAGTGTAGACCAGCCCTAAATGTTCAAAAATCATGAGTCAGGCTCATCAAAAATCATAAAATTTAAAATCACGAGATTATGTAAAGATTTAGATTTTTTTCCCTCCTACTTTTTGAGCCTTTAGAGTATACAAGGGTCACATTTTGAAGCTTTATCCACAGCTCTGAAGGCTAGAAACTTACTTTTTCTTAGGGTTATCAAGCGATTAAAAAAATTAATCGCGATGAATCGCAGTTTTAATCACACTGTTAATAATAGAATGCCATTTATTTAAATATTTTTTAATGTTTTCTACATTTTCAAATATATTGATTTCAATTACAACACAGCATACAAAGTATACACTGCTCACTTTATATTATTATTTTTATTACAAATATTTGCACTGTAAAAAAGAAACAAAATAATAGTATTTCAATTCACCTCATACAAGTAATGTAGTGCAATCTCTTTATCATGAAAGTTGAACTTACAAATGTAGAACTATTTTCTTATATAACTTCACTCAAAAATAAAACAATGTAAAACTTTAGAGCCTACAAGTACACTTAGTCCTACTTCTTGTTCCTTCTTTAGAGGAGTCTTGGCTTATTGAAGGGGAAAGATTTTTTTTATCTCAGTTCGGGCTTTAGGGGCCACAATAATTATCATGAGACTCAGGACAAAATAATGAGAATTGGCAACACTGAGTAAATATTATAATAGGTTGGGGGAGGCCACCTACTTATTGTGAATTTATAATCACTACCAATCTCAACACTTCCATTTGTTTTAGGAAGACACAACATCAGTATAACCCATTTAAACTTTCTCGGTTAAATTATATGCTGTTTTTGCACTTCTTTCAACAGGTTTTTTTTTATACAGCAAGACGGAGGATAAACATTAAGAAACAGCCAATTAGCATTAACTACTTGTGTTTTAGTATTATTATACCTTTCACTAAAACCTTGTCTGTATTAAAAAAGAAACAACCAAACAGCCAGATTTCTGTTTTTCTTCTAATTTTGACACAAAATCTGTTATGTAATGCATGGTTCTTCAGTTTCTGCCAATTAGTAAAGGAACTTTTTCTCTGTAAAGTTAGTGGCAATGGCAAACATACGCTTTCGTACTTGATTACCTACAGGTATCCTTATACCATTATCTCCCCTTGATTAGTTTTTCAACATACCATCAATTTCTACTACTGTTACGTTAGCAATGTTTGCATGTGTTCTTCAGATACTGCAGCTCCTCTATCAGTTTCCATTCTCATTCTCACATTATTTCTGTTTTGTTTAATCTAATATGGAGTATTTCAGTCTTGTTCTTCACAACAAAGAGTTCTGGGGAGTGGTTTAAGTAACAAACATCTTATTATGGACAGGCCCAGTTTGTATAACAGATCCTTCCCTATTCACATAGTTGGGCAAAAATGCTGTTGGGGGGGAAATTACTTCCTTTTGTTGTATTATTTCCTCTCTGTGGCACAACAAGCCCAACTTACATATCATCTCTTCTTACCCAACTCCTGCACTTCACCTCATTTAAAAACAAGGAAAACAAGGCCATTGCAGAGAAGCTAAATTAATTCTGTGCATCCGTCTTCATTGCAGAAAATGAGAGGGAGATTCCCATGCATAAGCCATTCTTTTTAGGCAATCCTGGTAATTACAGGATGGGAAGCCTGACTTCAGTACCAGACAAATTAGTTTAAACTATAGTAAAGAGAGTGATCAGACACAAAGATGAACAAGATATGTCGGGGAAGAGTCAACACAACTTTTATGCAGGGAGATCATGCCTCACCAATCTACTAGGATTCATTGAGGGTGTCAGCAAACATGTGGACAAGGGTGTTCCAGTGGATATAGTGTATTTGGACTTTCAGAAAACTTTTGAGAAAGTCTCTCACCAAAGAAAGTCCCTCTTAAGCAAAGTCAGGAGTCCTGGGATAAGAGGAAAGGTCAACTCATGGATCAGTAACTGGTTAAAAGATAGGAAACAAAGGTTAGGAATAAATGTTAAGTTTTCACAGTGGAGACAGGTAAAGGGTCTGCCAAGGATCTGTATTAAGACCAATGCTGTTCAACATATTCATAAATGATCTGGGCAAAGGGGATAAACAGCAAGGTGACAAAGTTTGCAGATGATACAAAATTACTCAAGATAGTTAAGTCCAAAGCTGACTGCAAAGAGTTACAAAGGGATCTTGCAAAACTGGGTGACTCGTCAAGAAAATGGCTGATGAAAGTCAATATTGATAAATGCTAAGTAATGCACATTAGAAACTTAATCCCAACTATACACACAAAATGGTGAGGTCAACTACCTGTTCCCACTCAAGAAAGATATTGGAGTGATCGTGGATAGTTCTCTGAAAACATCTACTCAATGTGCAGCAGCAATCAAAAAAAGCTAACAGAATATTAACAACCATTTGAAAAAGGATAGATAATAAGGCAGAACACATAATACCACCATATAAATCCATAGTACGTCCACATCTTGAATACTGCATCATAAATTGCCATGTTCTGTTCATTCCCTCGGAAGCATCTGGCACCAGCCACTGTGGGAATACAGGATACTGGGCTAGATGGACCATTCGCCTGACCCAGTATGGCCATTCTTATGTTCAAAACAAAACAAACTATTGATCCAGTTAATGTAATGTTGCAAAGCAACCAAAACAAGGATTCCTCCCACTTTCTGATGTCTTCCTGCTTGTAGAGACACTTGCCATTTTTCCATCTAGGTTGGATTTTCCTTCCTTTACATGATATGTAGGTAGAGGTAATCTCTCACACTGCCATACTTTGGTATAAAATACCAAAGTTATATCCATTATTCCTTCCAGAATGAGTTCCTTCAGGAGTTCAAATTTGTAGAGGGTTTATAGTGCTTTTAAGCATCTAAGTCAATACCTCACAGTTAATATGACCTAGTTTTTAAAAGGGACACATAAGTCTTTTGGGAGTGCAAATATCCCTTTCCTAAGAAGTGTTAGGGGGGAAAATAGTGACTCTCCAATATCAGTGAAAACAAATACTGCTGAAGCCTTTGCAAATAATCTTAAAAATCTTTACCTGTTTTCATCAAAGTGGAAACAGTTCATTTTTTCACACATGATTATTTTTTTCCTTTCTTTCTCCTCCTTTCTTTTAGAGATGTTTCCTTCATGGCTGTCACACTGATCACTTTGTTGTTTCTGAAAGAATTCCATCAAAAATGTCCTGTCAATTAATCCCACCAAAATGATCTCATCCTCAGCACTAGTGATTTTATTATGGCTCCAGAATCCAGTAAGCTTTGTAATGTACTACACTGACTTTAATTGGATCAGAACAACAAAACAGTGAAATAACAAAAAATATCATTAGAAAAGGTCTTTCTTCACAAGTTACATCCAGCCCACTTAATTCATGGGTTCAGTCTCAAACCAACTCCAACTTCAGCTTCTACCAACTGATAAGTCTTTTGAACTCAGACAACCCAGAATATTCCAGACATTAAATGTGTAGTAATCCTGTCACCACAATTCTTTAAACTCTGTTCACTACAGATGTGTGACACATATATGATTGACAACACGATGTGCTGTGGGATAATGGTGCTCATATAAAGTAATCCTGTTGCCGGCACATAGGGCCCGAGGACAGCAACAGCGGGGTTCGTTGCCCGGTGTGCTTCGCGCCAATGAACACACCAGGGTGGAGAAGCAAACAAAGTTTATTTGAGATCTCAAAGCGGTGCAAGGAGACTGGCAGGTCTCAGATCAAGCACACTGAGACAAGCAGTTTTTCTATTTTTATACATTTCACAGCTAAGTTCCTCCCTCTTCCCTTCTCTCTCCCCCCCCCCATTCCCCCTCCCTTCTTCTACAAAAGCCACATTTATACAGTTAAGCAGTTAAATCATTTTGGCGGCTATAAGTCTAGCTCATTAGTACCACTTCTCTAAACCTTTATCTGGTCCTGTTTCCCTTTGATTTATTATCTCCCCTTCAGCCAGAAACATACAGGCGTCATTATTACCGCTTGGTACCGGTATGAGTGGGGGGTTGTAATTGATAACTGGTTGTTACACATTCCAATTTCTGCCCCTGGCTTTTGAGGTCGATTAGAGTTAAACATGGAGGAACTTTGGTTCATTTAGGCCTAGTGCAGGAAGGCTTCATTGACACTCGTGGTCTTCCACCCTCCCAAGTTACCTAGGGTTATGCCTAGTGACACCAACAATCCTATCTTCCACTCATAAGTAAGTACAGTAACTCCTCACTTAAAGTCATCCCGGTTAACATTGTTTCATTGTTACGTTGCTGATCAATTAGGGAACATGCTTGTTTAAAGTTGTGCAATGCTCCCTTATAACGTCATTTGGCAGCCGCCTGCTTTGTCCACTGCTTGCAGGAAGAGCAGCCCGTTGGAGCGAGCTGGTGGGGGCTTGGAACCAGGGTTGACCGGCAGCCCCCCTATCAGCTCCCCGCTCCCCCAAGTTCCCTGTGCAGCAGCTGCCCAGCAGGCTATCAATTGCCGGCAGTTCAGCTGTCCCTCCCCCCACTGCCGTGTGCTGCTCCTGCCCTCTGCCTTGGAGCTGCTCCCGGGAGCCTCCTGCTTGCTGTGCAGGGGGAAGAAAGAGGAGGGCTAATGTCCTCCCTCTGCCAGGTGCAGGGCCACCCAGAAGGGGGGGCAAGTGGGGCAATTTGCCCCAGGCCCCGGGTCCTTCACTCACTCCAGAAGAAGCTCCGGGGGCCCCAGAAAACTCTCGTGGGGCCCGGGCCCCCGGAGCTTCTTTCGCTCTGAGTCTTCGGTGGCAATTCGGCGGTGGGGGGTCCTTCCGCTCTGGGACCCGCCGCCGAAGTGCCCTGAAGACCTGCAGCGGGGGGTCCTTCTGCCCCGGGACCCATCGCCGAAGACCCCAGGCCCCCTGAATCCTCTGGGCGGCCCTGGCCAGGTGTTCCTGCACCCCACTTACCCTATCTTCATGGGGGGGGGGGGAATGACAGGACAGGGCTCAGGACAGATGGAACCTCCTGGGAGCAGCTGCTGTCTCAACTTGCTGATCTACTTAACAAGGCAGTGTACTTAGAGTGGGGTCAGTGTACTTAAAGGGGCAACGCGCATCTCTCTCTCTCACACAGGGTGTGTGTCTCTGTCTCTGTCTGCCATGCTGTCTCCCCTCCCTCCATTCGTGCTGCCTTGTAGAGTGTGAGGCTATATTAATATTAACAACAATATCTTAACCCTTGAGGGCTCAGCCAAATGCTAGTTCATCATTTAGCAGTAAGGCATTCCCTGGGAAATATCCCACCCTCTTCCACCCTCTGACTTCACCACCTCAACCAAGCTTCACAATCATCATCGTTGTGTACAGTATTAAATTGTTTAAAACGTATACTCTGTGTGTGTGTGTGTATGTATGTGTATATATATATATAGTTTTTTGTCTGGTGAAAAAAATTTCCCTGGAACCTAACCCTCCCTTTTACATTAATTCTTATGAGGAAATTGGATTCGCTTAACATCGTTTCGCTTAAAGTCGCATTTTTCAGGAACATAACTACAACGTTAAGCGAGGAGTTACTGTATTTAATTTTAGAAAGAGGAGAAGTCAGGATATCAGAACACAAGAATGAAACAAGGTTACATTTACTAACAGTTGCTTTATTAATCTAGACCCAAATGGAATGTTTACAACTGGAACACTTTAAAGTGCTGTTATGATCAGAAAATTGAAATAATCTTATTCAATAGATGTGCTCCCTGTGCATATTCTGAGTTATATCTGCTTAGTGTACTAAAAAAATAAGTTTATTTATTTTTATGTTTGATAGCAACACATTGCAAATACTGCATTTTGAAGATGTAAACCACTATAAGTGCTACATATTAGTATTATTTATTAATTCATGGATTTATTATTGGACTCTGCCAAATTTAAATTCTTTGCTCCAGCCAGTTTGGTGCTACAGCCAGTACAAAAAACCCACACAATTTTTTTTAATACTTAGAAAAAAAGTGTATTTTATACATTGCTTTGTCGTCAAAAATATCTACGCTGTTTTTGCTGAGACTTTGAAAAACAAAACAAAAAACCCTCTTACAGAGAGCAGAAGATGAACGATTCAGAAAGTTAGTTGCAACTGTAAAAGGGATTTAAGGATGAAAATATTTGGGCAACCTTAACTAATTGTCACTATGTGTTTCAGTTATCAATGTATTCTCTCTCTCTGAATTTTCTTGTTTCTCCCATAACTAAGGGCAAGTATACACTACAAAATTATGTTGACCTAAGTTATTTAATTAAACTGCTTTTGCATGTCCACACTATGCTCCTTGAGTCAGCACTGTGCGTCCTCACCCTGAGCGTTTACACCAATTTAACTGTCAGTGTCAGGTATTGTGGGACGGCTTCTGAAAGGCAGCAACAGTTGATGTAAGCAATGCAGTGTCTACACTGACTTTGCATTGACTTAACTACATTGATTTAAGCATTACGCCTCTTGTGGAGATGGAGTTACTAAGTTGGTGTAGTGGGCAAGTTACATCGGTGGGAGCTGCATTTTAGTGTAGACACTTACAGAGTTAGGTCAATGCAAGCTGCCTTATGTCGACCTGACTCTGTAGCGCAGATCTAGGGTTGCCAACTCTGACAACTCTTGTTGGGGGAGATTTTTTTCCCCCAACAAGACATAATGTCATTTTCTTAAAATATCCTATTAAAATCTCCTGGATTGCTTTGAATAGTCACTGTGTAGGAGCAGGATTTTATAATTGTACTATGAGAATTAATGTATGATTTGATTTCATCCTGCCAGCCTCCCTTTTTGAATATCAGAAAGGAATGACAGACCAGAACAATCGTTATGACTGCTTACGGTCACCCTTTTGTTTTAGGATAAGTTATAATGTCTACTATGATTTCCTACATGTATTACAAATTAGGCACTCTAGTTAAATATACATTTCTTTGTTTTAAGGTTTAGAAAGTAAGAGACAGAATCTTGTATTGTGTCTATGTTAAGGAGATTAGAGGAACGTTGAAGGCCTGGGCCCCAATATAAATTGTTTTAATTATAAGATTTAGGAAGGCTTAATTTACAATGCCTTTTCTTGCTCAACATAAAAACTGCTGTATACCTTTAACTGTAAAAGACTGTTTGTGTGAATGAGGAATGTATGCATCAGGAAAAGATAAGGTGTGAAGGCCATTGTTATAGCCAGATGGTCAAGGAAGAAGGAGTGAAGAGACTTAAACGACATCAGAGAATCATCAATGCACATCCATAATGAAGGGCAGATTGACGACCCTGAGGTGAAGGCTGGCACCCCTAAAGACAATTGATTAAATTGGAACAAAGGACAGGATGACCCTCTCGGAGGTGTATTGGAATGTTTACATCAAAAGATACACCAATTAAGAAGTAACCGGTCAGAAACTGACACAGCAAAATCCATAGACTTCAACAGAGAAAAAAGACTATAAGAACAGGGTGCTCTGCCATGGGGCTTTGGGTTCGTCTTGCCACACTCCAGGAGCATCGGATCACGACCGACAGAGCCCGGCTCCCCTCTGTGACCAATCTGGCTGGCCACTAGATTGATCCAGGCTCTGGACTGGTAACTATAAACATCAACTGGCAGGACTCTGTATGTGTGTGTGTATGTGTATGACTAAAAAGCATATGCTAACTGCTGTATTCTCAATAAATGTGGCGTTTTGTCTTCTCCTCTATAAAAGATCCCATGTGCTTTGTATAGCATAACAAGTGGGAGATCGATGCCAATTCTGGGAGACTCCAGGCCAATACTGGAGGGCTGTCTGCCCTACATAGACCAGGGCTAAGAAACTAAACATGTTCACACCGTTGGGTTACCAAACTGGGAGACAAGCTCCTTTTCACTGCTTTCTTTGCTAGGCTGACTGCTGTGAGAGAAGGCTTCTATGGTGTGACTTTGTTGACATGAACTGTGACCGTATAGATCATTGTTGCAACCGGGGTCCTATGGTTGCACCAAGTTTTGTTCGGAGAAGGTCAAGTAGGCTGTCTATGGAAAGATTGTAGTTTGTTGGTTATGATTGTGCTGTCTGTATGTGTGTATCATTTTTGTATTTGAAGTTATGAATTTTGGCTATGTACTTGTATCTCAATTTCAGAGTAGCAGCCGTGTTAGTCTGTATCCGCAAAAATAACAGGAGTACTTGTGGCACCTTAGAGACTAACAAATTTATTAGAGCATAAGCTTTCGTGGGCTACATCTCAATGTGTTTGATTCTAAGTAGCCTCAGTGAAGCATTTGGTCAACTTCTTCTCAGTAAGTGCCCAATCAAGAAACACTAAACTGACAATGGACTTTGTGAGACGCCAATCCACATCTGAGCTTCCTGGGAACGTTCAAACTAATATGTAAACAATGGCATTGGCCTGCAAAAAGCTGAATCATTCATGGACATGTGACTTGTCCAGGTTGCTACAAACTCCATCTTGTTGCTGTGACTTTGCACAGAAGAACAAAGGGGTTTCTGCCCACAAGAGAGAGACTATAAAAGGCCCTAGAAACCCTTCCATTTTGTCTTCAGCTGGCTTAAGAGATGGCCTCTCTACCCCCAAGAAATGCCTGAAAGAAACTGGAACAAAGGACAGTAACTACGGGGGTCTGAGTGATTACTGGACCCAGATTAGGAAGGAGTCCAGTCTGGGAAAGAAGGTTACTGGAACATCTCTAGGGTGAGATTTACCTGTTTAAAGTTTTTTAATATATTAGGCTTAGACTTGCATGTTTTGTTTCATTTTTCTTGGTAACTTACTTTGTTCTGTCTGTTATTACTTGGAACCACTTAAATCCTACTTGTTATACTTAATAAAATCACTTTTGCTTACTAAATGACCCAGTGTAAGTAATTAATGCCTGGGGGAGCAAACAGCTGTGCATATCTCTCTATCAGTGTTATAGAGGGTGGACAGTTTATGAGTTTACCCTGTATAAGCTTTATATAGAATAAAACAGAATCTATTCGGGGTTTAGGCTCCCAGAAAGACTGAATATTGGTTGCTGGGAAAGTCCCTATTAACTAAGAAGCCCCTGAGCTGAGTGGATCTCAGTTTCAGTGAACTGCAGAGAGGTGTGGCCCAACCCCTGGGTCTGTGCTGAAGCTGACTGTAGTGTCTAACTCAGCAAGACAGGAGTGGAGGGAAGCCTCTTCTGGTAGGGGGTTTGTCCTCAGTAGTATCCCAGCACATCTAGTGACAATCTTGAGGGAGTTTCTGAGATCCAAACCGTCACATATGGAACTGCCCAGGGTATAAATACCCACCCTGCCAAGGGCACCTGGAAGAGCAGTGCTCCCCAAATGGTCCAGCCATTTTCTGTTCCTTCCTGCTTGGTCTAGTTAAGTTTTCTCGTTCCTCCCACCTCTGCTACCCAATTACAGAGGAGACCCCCTAAGGGGGCAACAACCCCTTTTCTTCTGGCCCGCTGGACAAGGGCCCACCTCATTCAGTTGCGGTGAGCACATTTTCTCTCCCTTTGCCCATTTAAAGAGACTTCATGCAAAACATTCACTCAAATGTCTGAATAGCAGTAAGGGGGAAAGAGGCCAGCACTTCATATGTATCTTGTTTTACATATAGTAGTTTTATCTACTCCCACAGCCAAGCCTATGATACATGCAGCAAAAATATCAATGGTAGGCCATCGAAGTGGCCTACCTATTGCATTCTAGATTATTGCTAGTGACATTTAGCAAACTAGCAAATTACCAAAAAGCCATACCAACGTTTGTTACTTTCATGTAAGTTTTGCATTAGTACATTTCACTTGAGGTTGAAGATTAGCTTCTACTAACAGTTCAGAAAGAGTGTGTCAGGAAAAGAAAGTCAGATGAGAATTTGAAATAATCATCTGCTGTCTATTTTGTAATCAAAACTATTTCAAAAAAAAAAAAAAAAAAAAAAAAACCCACCATACAATGATGACAATGTTCTTGAGGTTAGTACAGTAGGAAGTGAATACCTTTGTTAATTATTTTTTATTTACATATGCACAATGCTGAATATTTGTAATTTGTAGTTATTAATGAACATTACTTTAATGAGTCATTCCTTAACTAGAACAAACTCATTTACATGAATGATACAAGCTGCTCTGAAAGAAGCAGGCATTTTATTTGGCATGTTTAGTTCTTGACAACAATACTGTTAAACATTGTTAATTTTCTGTTAGACCCTACTAATTATCTGTATATAAGTGGCCTGGCTACCATTTCTTCTCTCAGTGAAAGTTTCTAATATGCCAGGCCATGAGTTCTAACTGATATCTTCATATAGAACTGTCCTGCAGTCCAGAATAACCACAGTGCTATGCACTCCACTCTCATTCCCTCCTACTTCCAATACCTTTCTCCTCCTTGACAGAACCACCTGCACACCTCCATGTGGAGATTGTTAGATTTGTGGCAACACTGGGTCAAATCCTGGCTTAACTGAAATCAATCACAAAATTCCTGTTAACTTCCATAGCACCAGGATTTCACCCATTGCCCCTGCACGATGGGAATCCCTTGGTCCTGGTCCCCTTATGCAGCCACAGTGGTGTAAAAGAGCCAAAATATCAGGACTTACATCTTAAGTATAGAATGTGTAAACACTTAGATATTTGATACAGTGGTTCTGAACCCTCAACCATTTCGCAAAATATTTATCTTTCTCTGAAATAAAGAGGCAAGAAGCGTACTGTGTTCATTTCTTCTGTACTCTCTGTTGCAGATCTTTAGCCTGCGGCTTTGGATGACATTTGCTGCTTCTCCTATTGCTTTATTATAGTGTGAGCTGTTTTATAACAGATCATGTTGTCACACTTGTAAGTATTTTACGTGGAGTAAATTCATTTTTGACATTATTCATCTCATATAACCTCTTCCTTTGTACAATGGCAGGGAGATGAATGTTTGCATCAGGTTATTTTTCAGAAGATATTTGTCACAGTGCTGTGATTTATTCAAGTAATCTTTTATTCTAGTTTTGGGGTTGTTCACTTTCTAAGATTAGAGTGCCTTCTTCATGGGACTGTTTCCAGGGGAAAGGGCTACTGCTGTAAGATTCTCTTGCTGCTTAAGTAGTAACAGTTTAACAAGTTCTTCTAATTTTCCCTCTTATTTATACTTTTACATTACTTTTCACTGTTAGGTTAAAACTTTAACTGCTAATGAAGAAAGTCACTCAGGTAAGGGTTGCAGGATAGGGCATGGGTTCTCCTTTATGGACTGTTTATTTGTCATATGCAGTGTTGTTAAAGCCATGTCAGTCCCAGGATATTAGAGAGACAAGGTGGATGTTGATCCAATAAAAGATATTACCTTTCCTAACGTGTCTCTCTATTTGTTGGCATTTTCCTTGTTAGTCTTTTATTTACAAAACTTACCTTGATCATTAGTAAGGCTCCGTGTTTGTTACGGAGGTCACAGATTCCGTGACTTTCCGTGACCTCCGTGACTTCTGCAGCAGCTCGTGTGGTTGGCCTGGGAGCTGCCTGAGCAGGTTGGGTAGCCCCAGGGCCAGTCGCACTGGCTGCTGCTGCTTGGGCAGTCTCGGGCACCCCAGCCCACCAGCAGCAGGAGTTTGAGTGTGGGGGGCTCAGGGCTGGGGATTGGGGTGCAGGGTGGTGCTTACCTTGGGGGGGGTGGGGCTCCCCAGAAGGGCGATAGGAACTCCCCTCCCTCAGCTCCTAGCTCCAAGTGCTGCCTCCGTCTGCAGGCACCACCCCCGCAACTCCCATTGGCTGCAGTTCCCAGACAATGGGAGCTGCAGAACCGGGGCGTGGGGCGGAGCGGAGGCAGCATGTGGAGCTAAGAGCTGGAGGTCGCCGCTTCCCAGGAGCCGGGTAGGGAACCTGCCCCAGCCCCGCAAGACCGGCCCCCCTCCAAGCATTCATGGCGTCCTGCCAGCACATGCCCCTCCGAGTACACGCGGCGCCCCAGGCCATACCCCCCCCCCCCCAGCACCCATGGTGCCTCCAGGCTGCGCCCCTGAGTACCCGCTGTGCCCAACTGGGCCACGCCCCCTCAGCATCAGTGGTGCCCCCAGGGCCACGCCCCGAGTGCCTCTCCCCCCAAGTTTTAGTCAGGGGTATATAGTAAAAGTCATGAGCCATGAATTTTTGTTTACTCATCGTGACCTGTCCATGACTTTTACTTAAAATACCCATGACTAAGACATAGCCTTAATCATTAGTAATAATTTAGAAGGCAGTGTGACACTGGCAGGCTAGATGCCAGCTCTTGCCAAGGCCGTAGGCATTAGCTAAGAACTGACACACTCATAGCTGGACAGCAGACCAATTCACTTATGTGTTAGTATTGCTCAAAATAGCTATTAGTCTTATAAGAATGTATTTAGTGTTTAGACTGTATAGAATGTATTAATCTTATTTGTAATGTCTGTATTCCATGCTATAAGGAAATATGTAAATTTTGCTTTGTAACTTTGAAAATATTTGCTGTAAACTTGTAAACCCAGATGGAAAGAGTGTTTCCCCCTACTCATCCAGGAGAACTATCAAAATCAGATGGGCCATCAAGGAACAGCAAAACAAAGGATTGGTTAATGGCCCTATTGCATCTTGGAAATGCTAGTGCAAGGAAGCTCTTCCTATGAACCTGGAGGCTGACTGAAAGAAATAAAACAAACCCATCTCTTTGCTGTTTGAACTCTCACTGGCCCAGAGACACCAAAGTGAAGCCAGAGATCCCCAGGGGCTACATCCTCGGTCTGCCCTGAAAGACACTTCGAATTGATAGATCACCACAACTCTGTTACTCAACTTTAGATTGCAACTTACTTGTGTATATGTATGCTTGCTTTAACCTGTAAATAATTATCCTATTTCTCTTTCCCAGTTAATAAACCTTTAGATAGTTTATTAAAGGATTGGCTACATGTGCTATCTTTAGTATAAGATCTAGGGCACCAGTTGATCTGAGGTAAGTGACTGGTCTCTTGGGACTGGAAGAACCTGAATATTGTGTGTTTTTTGGTGTAAGTGACCAGGCATTTATTACTAAATCCAGATTGCCTGGGTGGCAAGACAGACTGGAAAGTCTAAAGAGACTGCCTGTGACTGCAGGATAAGACTGTTATTTTGATCCAGGAGTTCACATTTGTTGACTTGGTAAAAATCTAATTATAGAACATATAGGGACCCATGAAATCTGTGTTAATGAGAACACAGACGGAATTTCAGAATCAAAACAATAACATGGAATCCAGCACTAAAAAATCCCCCCAGCACTATACAAAAAAATAAAGACATCTCCTCACCGCAGGGGCCAAAGGAGCTCTCCACCCCCACTGTGACCCCAGGGCCAGAGGAGATGGAATTTTTTTTAAAATGAGAGGGTTGTGACGGGGGAGGTGAAGGGGGAGGAGGAAGAGAAATCAATCAATCTGAAAATCCACAATAATAAAATACCACCAGACTGAGGTATCTGCTCTATTTTTGACAGTCTGTCCTGAGATAGGCACTCAGATAGGCACTCTAAGCCTCCCTTTCACAAGGAGAAGGGAGGCTTAAATAGGGGGTGGGGTCCCTGGGGACAAGGAGCAGGGGGAGTTGGATGGGTTGGGGGTTCTGTGGGGGGCAGTCAGGGGGCGGGAAGTGGGAGGGAGTAGCTAGGGGGTGGGGCAATCCCCCCCATGGAGTGTCCTCTTTTTTGAAAGTTCAAATATGGTAACCCTAAATTATGGGCATTTTTCAGCGTCTTTGAATTATCAGGTATTGGCCTTTGCCTGAAGAAAGTTACCAAACCAGACTACACAGACTCATGGTCCACTCATGGTCTGCTTTTCAAAGGGTCTGTAGTATAAGACAGTTTAGTCCTGAAAAAATGTTGTGTCCTGCAAAAATATTCAATATATGCTTGGAAACAAACATACAAACAAACATACTATTCAGCAAAACATAAGAGTTCTTGTGAAATAAATGGATGTTAATTCCCCCCTGCCCTTCTGATTTACTAACTAGTGTGACAAAGTTCCTCCTCTATCTTGGTGGGTCCTGCGCTTATTGGCGGATTTTTTTGTCTCAGAGATTCACCATGTGGGTTGGGGAACAGCCCAGAGACCTTCCCCTCTGGGAGAACCCACAGTCCAGGTCAATTGGGAGGTTTGGGGGGAACCCGGGCCCACCCTCTACTCCGGGTTCCAGCCCAGGGCCCTGTGGACTGCAGCCGTCTATAGTGCCTCCTGTAACAGCTGCATGACAGCTACAACTCCCTGGGCTACTTCCCCATGGCCTCCTCCAAACACCTTCCTTATTCTCACCACAGGACCTTCCTCCTGGTGTCTGATAACACTTGTGCTCCTCAGTCCTCCAGCAGCACACCCTCTCACTCTCAACTTCTTGCTCCCAGCTCCTCACACTCACACCACAAACTGAAGTGAGCTCCTTTTTAAAACCCAGGTGCCCTGATTAGCCTGCCTTAATTGATTCTAGCAGCTTCTTCTTAATTGGCTCCAGGTGTCCTAATTCACCTGCCTGCCTTAACTGGTTCTAGCAGGTTCCTGATTACTCTAGTGCAGCCCCTGCTCTGGTCACTCAGGGAACAGAAAACTACTCATCCAGTGACCAGTATATTTGCCCTCTACCAGACTCCTGTACCCCACTGGTCTGGGTCTGTCACACTAGTCAAGGAAAAAAGTATAGTTAGCCTGAAAACTCCTTTATTCATACACACAACTTTTTTATTGTGGTGGGCAGAACAATGAACTGTAGCTTAAAGCAAGTTTCTTTTCAACTTTAAGAAAGTTTTAAAATATTATTAGAATATGGGAGCACTAACATTCGTTTACATTGCTAGATTAATTTATATGCAAAACAAAAATATAAGATGCATTGGATCCCAGATTTTACAGCACAGAAAAGTAAACTGAAACTAGCATATAAAATAACATTCCTGCTAGTTTACTTTAAAATGGTCTCAGTGACTCATATTGTTATGTTATAGAAAGCACACGGGATCTTTTTCAGGGAGAAAAGGCAAATACGCCGCATTTATTGAAAATACAACAGTTAGCATATGCTTCTCTCTCTCTCTCTCCTGCCAGCTGATGTTTATAGTTAGCAGTCTGTTGTAGCTCGACTCAATCTAATGGCCAGTTAGATTGAGCAGGAGTAAGGAGCTGGGTTCTGTTGGTCGCGATCCAATACTCCGAGGCTTTGCAGGACTGAACCCAGAGTTCCATGGCAAAACACCTCAGCTTTATAGTTGTAAATTCCCATTTGAGTCCATGCATTTTGCAATGTCATCCTGTAATCATTAGTCCTTAAGTGGTGTTATCATTTGATGGTTATTGTCGGGCTTCTCATCGTTATCTCCTATTTGTTGTCTCGCCTTCGGGGGTCCCTGCCTCACCTCTGAAGTCGTCAATGCTGCTAACATGTTTAGCCTCGGATACAATGGATGTTTTCTGATTGTCTCCTGGTCTTTCCAAGTCTCTCACTTTTTCTTGACCATCTGGACATTTGTGATGGCTTTCACACCTTATCTTTTCCTGACGCATGCATTCCTCATTCATACAATCTCTTACAGAAACCTTCAAAGGTATACAGACAGCAGTATTTTATATTCAGCAGAATACATTGTAAATTAAGCCTTGCTAAATCTTATATCTAAAATAATTCACATTGGGGCTTCAGGCCCTCAACATTTCTCTAATCTATTTATCATAGACACAATACAAGATCCTGTCTCTTACTTACTAAAACCTTAAAACAAAGAAATGTATATTTAACTAGCGTGCCTAATTTGTAATACATATAGGAAACCATAGTAGACATTATAACTTATCCTAAAACAAAAGGGGTGACCATAATCAGTCATAAGGATTATTCTGGTCTGTCATTCCTTTCTGCTATTCAAAAAGGGTAGCTGGCAGGATGAAATCAAATCATACATTAATTCTCATAGTGCATATAAAATCCTGCTCCTACATATCCTCCTTTTGACCCCTCAAGAACAATTCTTGAGTGGGTCATATCTTATATAATTGTTTCATAGCTATATATTGAGAGGCAATTTGAGCTTGTGGTTGCAATTTAACAAACATTTTTTTTTATCCAGCAACACATCCATTACATTTCAATTAAACAAATATAATTTAAAACAAAAACAATTAGGGGGTGTAACATTAGTATGCCAGTAGTTGTGGGAGACCATTCAGAAAATATGTCATACCAATGGTAAGCTGTTTGTCTTTCTGCAGTGGCAATTTTTAACATATCCCCGTTTGCATGTATAATGTGAATGGTTCGGTTTTCCACATTGCCTTTTTGTTTGTTCTGGGAACAAACCTTTTCACCTTTTAACAGATGATTGGTAACTTTCTGCCATTCAGTGCCAAGATTGATAGAGAATCTCAGCTATATCAGTGCTTACAGTAAGCTGAGATTTCTTTGGTTGTGGTGTTAGGTAAAAAGCAAGTCCTTACTCACCTCTCCAGCACCCGAGTTCGTGCGGAGTTGGTATGGGGCTCACAATCTGTCAGAGACCAGACACCAATTCGTTGATCAACGGGCTCACACTATCCTTAGCTTAAAAGGCTTCGGAGTAAGTGTGGCAAGTTTATTAGGGGTGAGCATCAATATTTATACACAGAAGTAAACAAAGTGATTAACAGATCATAATGGTTATGCATAATCAATCAAGATTTTACAGGATAAAACAGGTTAAAATGTAGATTCAAAAAGACAAAAGGGGAGATAGCTACTTAAGGGGAGGGGGGGTGTCATGAGTAGTTCGCAGGTCAGAGCTTTGATTAAAAGTTCAGACAGAGACATCAAGTCTGGGTTAAGTTTAAGCTCATCAAAAGTTCAGACTCAACATTCCTCCATTTGTAGCTTTGGGATAACTATTTACCAAAAGCTACACCCCATTTTAAGGAGCCAAGGGCCGCTTGGCAATTTCAGCCTGGGCCAACTCGAAGAGAGTAAGGCCCTTGGCTGAAGTAGGAAAAGAATAAACTGACCCACATGAGTCTATGAGGGAGGGGACACACTGAATACAGCAACACAGTATTATAAGGATTACTATGGCCCCAACAATACCCACCAAGAGTTTTTTAACCCACCCAAATCCAGGCAGCCAATTCCATAAGGCTCCCCACCAATCATAAGGTGGCTGGCCAGAGGAGTAGTTCTTAGCCATTTCCCTTAGATGTTTGGTACGTTGAAAAGTGTCAGAGTAGGTGTCATTTACAAAAACACAGCATTCTTCATTTATGAGGGCGCAAGTTCCTCCCTGGGCTGCTAACATTATGTCTAAAGCCATTCGGTTTTGCAAAGCTAACTGGCGCAGCTGGGACATTTCCCCGGCCTGATTCTCAAATAGGGTCACAGTTTCATTGGTTAAAGACTCTAGTAGTCCCTGTAGACGGATGACACCACCCCTCAAGCTAATGAGACCAGCCCACCGCTGCCACGACAAACCATCACGGATATTAATATCTCTGAAGGTTTCACGGATGTTACGAACGTGGGGAAAATGAGGGGGAGTGAGGGAGGTGCGAGAAGGCAGTGTTAGCCACGCTAAATAACATGACCCTGCCCAATCAGGGGAGAGAAAGTAATAAGCTTTGGGCCCGCACACCCAGTATGTTCCATACAGTGCGTTTCGGGTATTCCATTTCTCAAAGTAGGAGGTAACCCACCACCCGTTGGACCACTGTTCCCCTGGTAATGCAGAGGGGTCGTTGTGCGAACTGCAGAGGCACAATTTGGTAGTGGTGTTTTCAAAGTGCAGTGTAGTACTGCTTGAGCAGTTGTAGAAGGCAATCGTATATCCCTTAACAATTAGTTGGACACCCTCGTGATCTGAGCAGGGCTTCTTAAAAGCTGACTCTGAAGGCTTGCCCACCCATGAAAAAGTTGGATCGGGGTGAGGGATCCACATATGGGATAAGTGGGATGCGCAAGGCTTGAAGCCAAGATTTTTACTAAAGGCGGTGCCATTAAAATACATGTTGCATTTACTTGTTCCCACAAAAGTTGACCCCTTTTCTTTAACAAAACACAGTGATCCTGTCTGATTGGTTACCCTGAGATATCTGTTAATTGGCACTCCTGTTTTGTCCCATGTAAGATTGTGTTGGACTGGATTTTTTTCTCTAGCCGGTGGCATCCAAGTCATATTAGCAGTGGTCAGGGGAATGGGTGTGAAGGGGAGTCCCTGTTCTGCATTTACTGGAAATTGAGTACATACCCAGCAATTACTTCTATTTCCTAAAATACGAGTTTTAACCTCGTGGGAATATCTAATAAAAGCATTATCTTCATAAGCAGAAAATAAACTAAAAAGGCATAATAAAAAACATACAGTTGTCAGAATAAAAGGTCCTCTCATTTTTGCCGAGTCAATTTAAGTCTGATGTCTGAAAGAGGTAAGCTGGTCCACTGGTCGGAGGCAGTGTCCTCAGTGGTGGCAAGAGCTGCTGGTCCGTCACTGTGGTCCACTACGGCTGGCTTGACGTGGGAGTGGTGGATCCAGGATTTGCGTCCTTCCAGGAACACTGCAGTCTGGGTTGTTAAAAGAACCTGGTGGGGTCCAGTAAACCTCGGCTGGAGGGTGTCGCCACGAACGAACTTTTTGGCCCAGACGAAGTCCCCTGGTTGGAACGGGTGGATCTGTTCTTCCAGCGGCACGGTCTGGGAAAACTGCGAGGCTTTCCAAAGGGTACGGAGGCGAGCCTGTAGGGAGAGAAACTGGCACGCGGTCATATGATCCCCTCCCAATAGTGAAACATCAGCACGTGGTAGCGCCCCGCCTTTGAAAAGGGGGGTGTCTATAGAGCAGTTCAAAGGGGGATAATCCCAATACACGGGTTGGGCGAGTACGAAGGTGAAACAGGACCAAGGGAAGTACCTGAGGCCACTTTAACCCTGTTTCCTGACAGTATTTAGCCAATGTAAGCTTAAGCTCCCTATTCATACGCTCAACTTTCCCGCTAGACTGGGGGTGGTAGGGTGTATGAAAGGAGTGTGAAATGCCCAGTCCTTGTTCTAAACGGCCAAGGACATGACCAGTAAAGTGGGGTCCGCGATCTGAGTCAAGCACGAGAGGGATGCCAAAACGGGGTACAATGTCTAAGGAGAATCTTCGCCACTGTGGCAGCAGTACAATTAGCAGTAGGAAAAGCTTCGACCCATGAAGTCAGAGGGCAAACCAAAACAAGGAGGTGCTTTTTCCCAAAAGCCTTTGGCATATCTGCAAAGTCAATTTGAAGATGTTGAAATGGAGCAGCAGGCGGAGGTCTTCCACCCTTAATTTTGTTAAGAGGCGGAGCAGGTCCATTACGCTGACATGTGCTGCATGCTTTCACTATTGACAGGCAGTAGGGTTGAATGCCTGGAGCATACCAAAAGCGAGCGATGGTGTCCACAAGGGCGTGCGTGCCGTAGTGACCCCCCTTATCATGGTGCCAGCGAACTGCCACGGGGTATGTGGAGCGAGGGAGGCAGGCTCGGCCATCCGGCATAAGCCAGGTCCCTTTGACCAGAGTGGCTCCGAGGCTCTCCCACGACTGTAGTTCAGCAGCGGGTACTGGTACGGGGTGCGGTGGAGTAAAGGAGGAGGTTACAATAGCCAACGTGGGCATGGCTAAGGGTAAGACGGCAGCCGTCTTGGCGGAGGCGTCAGCCAGGGCATTCCCACGGGTGACGGGGCTATCATCTTTAGTATGGGCCCGGCAGTGAACTACAGCCAGGACCGAGGGTTCTTGGAGGGCGTCCAAAAGCTTGTGGATGAGGGAGAGGTGCTGAATGGGTTTACCGGCAGCTGTCTGGAAACCTCAAAACTTCCAGAGGTGGATGTGACAATGCACAACTCCAAAAGCATACTTGCTATCAGTAAAAATGGTAACGGTCTTACCAGCGGCCAACTGGCAAGCTCGGGCCAGGGCATAGAGTTCGGCGGCTTGGGCTCCCCAGTTGCCTGGCAGTGAGGCGGCCTCTTGAATGTCCCATTCAGAGGTGACTGCATAACCGGTGAAACGCTTGCCATCAACATAGAAGGAGCTTCCGTCCGAGAAGAGGATGCAATCAGGGTTGTCCAGTGGCACGTCAAACAGGTTGTTCCTTATCTGTAAGATGCTATAAACTACTTCCACACAGTCGTGCTGATCCTGGAGGACTGGCAGGTCAGGAAGCAAGGTAGCTGGATTAAGGGGCCCACACCTTTCAAAAATTAGGTTAGTGTCTTCTAAGAGTTCGGCCTCTAGCTGTTGCTGACGATGGGCCAAAAAGACTTGGGTTGTGCCCCTACGCAGAAGGGCTGACAAGGCATGAGAGGTCCAAACCATGGTAAAATGACCCAGGGTCAGGCTTTTTGCCTTTGTGATCAGCAGGGCAGCTGCTGCCAGAGTCCGGGTGCAGGATGGGGTTCCCTGAGCGACAGGGTCGATCTGCTGAGAGTAGAAAGCAAGCGGGAAATGGTGGGGCCCGCTCAGCTGGGTAAGGACGCCACTAGCAATTCCGCCCCTCTCGTGGACAAAAAGGTGAAAGGGTTTGCTGTAATTGGGGGGGCGGAGAGACATGGAGGAGGCCACTGTCCTTGAGTAACTGAAAGGCTTGGATCGTGTCTGGGGACCACTGCAAAGGGTCAGGAGCAAGGTTAGCAGTGAGTCGGTGGAGCGGTTTGCTTAACTCCCCGCAGGACGGCAATCAGGGGCGACAGAAGCAAATTAATCCTAAGAAACCTCGAAGTTGTTTCTTGGTGTTTGGCAGAGGGCAGTTTTGGATAGTCTTTATGCGGACTGGGTCCATTTGTCTCCCCTCTGGGGTTAACAGGAAGCCCAGATATCGGACCTTCTGTGAGACCCACTGAATCTTGTTAGGGTCTACCCTGTGGCCTCTGGTGTGTAGGTATAATAAAAGTGCCTTACCATCGATGCGGAGGGCAGCTTCTTCGCGGTTACCTAATAGGATGTCATCTACGTATAGGACTAACGTGGATCCCTGCGGACTGGTGAAGCCTTCCAAGTCGTGGCGGAGGCATTGGCTGAAAATCGTGGGGCTGTCTCTGTAGCCTTGAGGAAGTCGTTGCCAGACATAACTTTGTCCCTCCCAGGTGAAACCAAAGAGATACTGAGAGTCTGGGTGCACAGGAATGCTGAAAAAGGCTGATTTTAAGTCAATAACAGTGAACCACTCAGCATCCCAGGGGATTTGGCTGATGATAGTAGCTGGATCAGGAACTACTGCATGAAGAGGGACCACATACTGATTAACAACCCGTAGATCCTGTACAAAGCGCCAACGAATAGGGTCTCCGTCCTTTTTAGGAGGCTTTTTGACAGGCAGTATAGGGGTGTTACAGGGAGTGCGCTGAGGGCGGACTAGCTTTTGTGCAATGAATCCCTCGATAATGGGGCGGATGCCCTCCCGGGCTTCCAGCGACAGGGGGTAATGAGGGACTGACGGGGGGGTTAAGGAGGGCTTCACTTGAATCCTTACTGGCTCTGCCGAAAGGAGCAGGCCAACATCAGTGTCAGAAATTCCCCAGAGGGTTAAAGGCAAGTCAGTGAGGTCAGGGGAGAGAGAGGGGGGGGTTTCCCAATTACCCTGAGTTGGGGCCGAATCTCCTAACACTGTCATCAATAATCCTCCCCCTTCAGGAGTGCAGGTTAAAGTAGCCTCAAGCTTACAGAGTAAATCCCGGCCCATCAAAGGGATCGGACAAGCTGGGGGAAAAAGAAAACGGTGAGAAAAACATTTATCAGCATAAATAACATTTAGAGGCAAAGTGAGTCCCAGAGACTGTGGGTTGCCCTCCACCCCAGTTGCAGTTTTAACCTCAGAGGATAGCCAGGGAGAGGGGGCATGATTTAAAAGAGAGAAAGTAGCTCCAGTATCAGTGAGGAAAGAGACAGGCAGTCCTTGGACTGAAAGGGTTAGACGAGGCTCTTTGCTGGGAGGGGAGAAAGTGAGGAAGGAGCCGGCTAAAGACATTAAGGAAATAAGACCATCACATTGTTTGCCTTCGCCCCCGGGGTACCGTCATTGAGGAGGCTGAGTTTGCTGCAGCTGCTGCTGTTGCCCGTAGTTGATCCAGGCCTGAGGAACGGGCTGGGCTGGTGGTGCAGGGGTGTATTCGTCCCTGGTGTAAGTATCTGCGGATGCGACCGGACCCTCTGGGCGTCCCCAGGGGAGGGATATGCATCCTGCTGCATTTGCTTGATCTTTTGCCTAGTAATTACTCCTCCCGAGGTGTGCCCTTCCATTTCCCCCTTATCCCTCTGCAGAGATTCCGATCTGGAGTCCTGCAGATTCCCCTCTGCGCTCTGGAGAGAGTCCCCCTGCGGAGGAATAGGGGCAGGCGCAGTGGGGACCAACTGACGAGTCAAAACACGCCGTGGTTTACACCCTTCATCGAAATAACATGGAGGGGATTCACTCTCGGGAGAATACCTGACTGTCATAATTTTTAAAGATTTCCACAGCTCTGCTGCTGTGTCCCAACAAAACCAGTAACATAACTGTCCCGGATGGTCTTTTTCGATCTGGCTCCTTACTCCTCTTAAGGCAGCCTGTTCGAAAGAGCCATACGAAGGCCACCTCATCTCCGGGTCGGCCAATACCGCGGTATACCCAGTCCAATTCCTTACACACAGTGTGTACAACTTCCTCCTAGACATTTCTGTCTGTACTGGGAGTTTCCCTTCGTTCCATAACTTATTTACAATCCCCAACGGACTCTCAAGAGGCACGCTAGTCCCTTGACCCATGGTGTCTGACAGGAGCCCTCTAACTGGCGTTTATCCTGCTGTCCAGTACACGACCCCTCAATATTGAATTGGCTGGGAGAAATCTCCCGTGGCGCCTGCCAATTCATATATGAGTGGTCCGACCACTGGACAGAGGCACCGCACCAGAAGGAAATCCCGGACGAGCCCCCAAATTGTTAGGTAAAAAGCAAGTCCTTACTCACCTCTCCAGCACCCGAGTTCGTGCGGAGTTGGTATGGGGCTCACAATCTGTCAGAGACCAGACACCAATTCGTTGATCAACGGGCTCACACTATCCTTAGCTTAAAAGGCTTCGGAGTAAGTGTGGCAAGTTTATTAGGGGTGAGCATCAATATTTATACACAGAAGTAAACAAAGTGATTAACAGATCATAATGGTCATGCATAATCAATCAAGATTTTACAGGATAAAACAGGTTAAAATGTAGATTCAAAAAGACAAAAGGGGAGATAGCTACTTAAGGGGAGGGGGGGTGTCATGAGTAGTTCGCAGGTCAGAGCTTTGATTAAAAGTTCAGACAGAGACATCAAGTCTGGGTTAAGTTTAAGCTCATCAAAAGTTCAGACTCAACAGTGGCAAATAGTAAATGTGATTATTGGTAAACACAGTACTTACATTACATTTACATTTGTCTATTGGAAGGTTGCTAACACTTCCATCCTTCCAAAACACTTCTTCCCAAGAATTAACACATACACATAGCCCATTATACAGTACTTTGGTCTCATTATCCATTTTATCCCACATACAGGATTCTAGTGAAATGTCTTTACAGGGCTCTGGAGCAACAGGCAAGGACAAGCACACCCACTTTTGAGGAGTCCACTCGGCAGGGCCGGCTCCAGGCACCAGCTTAACAAGCAGGTGCTTGGGGCGGCCAAGGGAGAGGGGCGGCACCTGCGGCAATTCGGGGGCGGCAGGTCCCTCACTCCCTCTAGGAGCGAAGGACCTGCTGCTGAACTGCCGCCGCCGATCACGGCTTTTTTTTTTTTTCCCCCCCCAATTGCCGCCGCCGATCACGATCGCGGCTTTTTTCTTTTTTTTTTTTTTTTTGCTTGGGGCGGCAGAAATGCTGGAGCCGGCCCTGCCACTGGGTACAACCTCTGGTGTCCAATAGCTTCCCTCCCTCCCCAGCCCACTGGCTCAAGGTCCGGGGTAGCCAGAAGGATCCCATGTGCAATATGGGGAGTGGGCTAACTTTTAATATCTTTGCTTCCAGAGCCTGTTGGTGTGCGATTTTAACAACAATTTTCTCAATTAAAAGGTCTAGCCTTGCTAGAAACATACTGCATCCATTCGTACTGATAAGTATCAAACAATGATCTTTTTTTTTTTTTTTTTTTGCTTTAGCAAGTGTATTAAAACCTTAGTGTTTCCTGATATTACCCAAAACATGTTGTGTTCCAAGGAGGACAAAGCAAATATCTACATATCAGTACATCCCATAGCTATAGCAGTATGTTTTTTTCACTTCCATTTGTTTCTGTATTAGGTTGTCCTGTAGCTGGTATTAGCTTTTTCTGATTTTCTGAAAGACAAAAATAACATTTTTTTACCCCTTTTGGGGTGGCATTGATTATTGCTTAAAATATTCCTTTATTTTACAAATACCCTTGCTGATTGCAGGCAAAACAGAGGAATTACCCCCATATTTTCCTGTGTTTTTGTTCTATAGGCAGGCCAGGTTTTAATGGCTTCTACCTTTTAAGGGTTATGGGGAAATTATCCCACTGTTTAGTCATTAAATCCATGAGGTGGTGTATCTCAGTTTTTCTTCTTATACAGCAGACCAAGTTTATAAAGTTTTTTCTGCTGTGTTAAGCTTTAAGTTTATTTACAGGTAATAGCTGAGAAGCATCATTACCTTATTACCTTAAAGGATTTTTCCAAAAATCATACACTATACATTGTTACATGGGTACTTATTAACATTAAATTTATTTCAATGTTTAATATTAACAATAACATTATCATTAAATCTATTAAAGGTATCTTGTTATACCATGCCTTTTATTTAGACAATTTGTTTGCTTACCAGGTATGTCCTTTATCTGAAGGTTCTTTGTGCTGACAGTTCTCCCCTTCCTTTATCAGTTAGGTAATTTGCATTAACACAGAGCCTTTTGGCTTTTGGCTTCAAAGCCATCAGCAGACACAATTAACTTTTACCAGAATTTTAATTACTTTTAACTCTTGCTTCCAAAACACACAGAGATCTGAAAAAGAAAACACAACCTATTGTGGCTCCTTTGGAGCCCTAATAGGATTTTAATTAAGCAGCATGTTTTGTTTGCATTTCTTTTACCCCTTCTATAATATACACTGTACATGTCCTGGGGAAAATGTACTTTCCTTCTATAGTTTAACTTCTATAATATTAGCCATATCAATTTTATTAGACATATCAATTTTTACATAAGGTATAACTGGTTTTTTTTGTTCTTACAGAGTTTTCATGTACCCTTATTAAAGTGACAGTCTGGTTACACAGAGCCATCTTAAGGCTCAGTGTTTCTAACTTTGCTCCTTTTTGTTTTGTGCACCTCACCCCTGCTGTTGCTTCAGAGGGGCACTTTTAAAAAAAATTTCTTATTCTTTTACTACAGCTCTCATCTGCTATTTTGTTACAAAAAACAACCAACCAACCAACCAACCAACCAAAAATAATCCAGAATCTTTCCCTATTCTCCTGATTTTGACTGCCCTGCTGCAGCCACGACTTTGGTGTTTATTTAAAAACATTTTAAATGTTGTAAAGAATCAAGTTACCCCTTAAGGGTTAAATGCCAAATCCCAAAGCCAAACAACACTAATTACCTGGGTCTGGCAAAAAGGTCTGTCAGTTTTGCAACTTTGAATTAAAGAGTCAAATGGATTTTTAGTGGCATTATTAAAAACAAAACAAAACCAATTTATCTTAAACCTACAAAACAGGAGTTTTACAAATCAGATGTGTTGGTTTAGGTTCTTAGAACCTCACATATTTCCACAGACAGACAGATACATACACATTTTCTTTTCCTTAACATCCCTTCTACACTGCTCTGTTTTTACATAGCTGTACATAGATTACATTCCCTTTATACATTTGGGGCAGTTAAGTTCCAATAGAACCCCCTTATGTTCTTTTAGCAAATATGACTAAATTGTCCATAGTCAAATGATTTCAGTCAGATAGTCTCTTTGCCTGGATTATTTACAGACATTCCATTGGAAAAGGGCCCATTTTTCCTTCAGAATGGCTGCAAAGAAACCAAGAATTCTCTCTCTCTTTAACATGGTCCTTTTTAACATTTTCACAAAGTTTAACTGCTTAATTCTCTCCAGCCTTTGTAAAGTTAACTTTTCACTCTCTTTCCTTAAATCACTTGTTTATCTCTCAAAATGTCACCTTTATCAACTCAGATTTCACCATTCCAAGTATTGTCCCAGGGATCTGAATTTCACTTCTTTTTCTACTTCTGCCACTATGCCTCTCAGGGCTTCCAACCTGTTTTCCAATTTCTCTTTCTGTTGCTTGCCTGCTTGTCTGGGCCCGATCCTGCTTTTTCCAATGAACCGATCCTTTCCATGGGCACAAGCTTTGTTCCACTACCAATTTAGCAAGGAGGGTGAGCTCCTCAACTAGCCCCCACCCTTCCTGGTCCCTTTCCTTAAACATTCTTTCAAAATTGTGAAATTAGCACAATATCACTCACAAAAAAATACTACACTGCCCAAACTCCTATATCCTTCCGAGTTTGGTTTAACAGAACAAGATCTGTATCTTATGTTTGCCCGTGCCAGTGCCGGGGCTTATGATTTTAACCCACTCTGGGCCAGAGGGAGAGACGCTAAACTTCCCTCTGTATTGCTCGGCCTTCTACCACTGAGGGTTCATACACCAAATATAAAAACCCCTCCCAGGGGCAGAGCGAGAAACCCTAAGTTCTACTCTTATGCTCAGTCATGCTACGGTCGAGGGTGTATGCACCTATAGTTTTTTTCTTTCAGTTTGGAGCGAGGATCTCTCAGTCCTCCTCCTATTGCCCGACCATACTACGACTGGGGTATACCCACCTTCAATTATTTCCCCCCAGCAGTCTGGGGTGGAGAGAGGGATGCTAAACCTCTCTCCTGTCTCTCAGCCCTGCTACAACCAAGTGTGTGTATACCTCTTCATCATACAAATTCTCAATTCATAAAATACCAACAGTGAATACAATATTAACCAAACCTCGTTCCCTTTTTACTGCCCGGTATCTCTATGACCGGGGGTGTGCACACCTGAATGATCAATCACTTAGCAGTATCGTCAATAATTACAGTGCATATAGTCTTCCCCCTTTCTCAATTCTCCACCAAAAATGTTATGCTATGCAAAGCACATGGGATCTTTTCAGGGAGAAAAGGCAAATACACCACATTTATTGAAAATACATCAGTTAGCATATGCTTTTCAGTCACACACACACACACACACTGAACCCAATTAACAACTCAAGCTCAAACATAAAAATAAATATAAACTAAGGACCCATGTTATGTGTCTGTGCAGGGAAGTAAAAGAGTAAAAAGTGCCCCCTTAAATCCTCTGGGGGCTACCCATATTGCAGCACTGATGAGCCAGTATGGAGGGGGAAGTAATCTGTACTAGCCCTATATGTAGCACATATTACTTCCCTCCCTTGGAGCAAAGGAGAATGAGTGACTGAGTCACAATCTGACTCCTGGAGCAATACATCTGCATACTGCTCTTACTTGAGGTTTGTGACAAAGGCACAATCTAGTCTTAAAAACACAGTACCAGATCTTCACCTGGTATAAATCAGTGTAACACTACTGTAACTTCAATAGAGCCAAACTAATTTACACCAGCTGATATTTTGGGCCATAAACCAAAGTCAACTGCTTTGTATATAAACAATTGTAGCAGATGAGAGCTTCCCGTCCTGCTAAATCTTTTCATATCTCTCTAACGTTTCGAGGAGCAGGCTGGAAACAAAGCAGAGGAAGGGTTGTGCTCAGATACTGGAGATTACTAGGGTCATGGCATTTCTCCCCCCTTTTTTATGACAAACCTGAATTGAATCTGTTATGATACTTTCTGCAACTCAAATATTTGGCATAGGATGACCCATTCTTGTGCAATACTAGCTTTTGTATAAAGAGTCGGAAAAGCAGATATGTGGAACGGATTGTGAAGCTATTCCTGAAGGTTGGGACACCTCAATCTATGCAGTGGCAGCATGCTTTTGAGCCCAGGGGCATGAGTAAAAAGCGCACTACTTATATTCTCCCTCAGTACTGTCATTATTTCCAACTGGTCAGGAAGCTTTGTACTCAAGGAATGAGTTGTTTCCCTTTTGTGGAGAGAAACTATTACAGCCCAGAATAAGTCATATTAGACAGAACTATTTACAGTATATGCAGTTCTTGCAGAAGTAGCTTTGAAGAGAGCTGAACATTATGTAGCATATTTTATAGCAGTTTAGACTATTTTATTCCCAAAGCTGGAACAAACTGCTTGTCCTCACAGCCAGCCCACACTCTCACATTGTGCTGTAGGGGTTTGGAGGGCAGAGTGCAGTGGATGCATGGCCATCACTATCTGTATCCAACAGCCAACACCCACCACCTCCACACAGGGAAGTGTACAGCTGTGTGGAAGGAGGAGCAGGAGGTGTTGAAGATTCCGCAGCCCTGAGAACAACCTCCACTAAGGGTATGTCTACACTACGAAATTAGGTCGAATTTATAGAAGCCGGTTTTATAGAAATCGTTTTTATACAGTCGATTGTGTGTGTCCCCACATAAAATGCTCTAAGTGCATTAAGTCGGAGGACCGCGTCCACAGTACTGAGGCTAGCGTCGACTTCCGGAGCGTTGCACTGTGGGTAGCTATCCCACAGTTCCCGCAGTCTCCGCCGCCCATTGGAATTCTGGGTTGAGATCCCAGTGCCTGATGAGGCAAAAATAGTGTCGCGGGGGATTCTGGGTACATGTCGTCAGGCCCCCCCCCCGTGAGAGCAACGACAGACAATCGTTTCACGCCTTTTTTCCTGGGTTACCTGTGCAGACGACATACCAAGGCAAGCATGGGGCCCACTCAGCTCAGCTCACCGTCACCATATGTCATCTGGGTGCCGGCAGACGTGGTACTGCATTGCTACACAGCAGCAGCTAATTGCCTTTTGGCAGTAGATGGTGTATTACGATTGGTATCCATCATCGTCATACTCCTCAGTGAGTTCGGTCAGAGGCGCCTGGGCAGACATGTTTTGTCTCCTGGAGACTCAGTCCTGCCGGCAGTCCTACTGCACCGTCTTGATGATGATGGCAAACAATCGTAATGCAGCATTTTCTGCCAGGCACCCAGAAGATGCCGATGGCTATCAGTCATGCTGCACCGCCTGCTGCCTGCCTAAGATGTGAAAGATAGATGGACCAGATTTGTTCTGTATTCATTTGCTTCCCCCTCCCTCCGTGAAATCAACGGCCTGCTAAACCCAGGGTTTTGAGTTCAATCTTTGGGGGGGTCATTCTGTGTGACAGTTGTTTGTGTTTCTCCCTGATGCACAGCCACCTTGTGATTTTAATTCCCTGTAAGCCATGTCGTCACTCCCTCCCTCCGTCAGACAATAGTTTTGCGCCTTTTTTCAGCCCAGACGCCATAGCACTGGGATCATGGAGCCTGCTCAGATCACCGCGGCAATTATGAGCACTATGAACACCATGCGCTTGTCCTGGAGTATATGCAGATCCAGAACATGCCAAAGCAAAACCAGGCGAGGAGGCGATTGCAGCGCGGTGACGAGAGTAATGAAGAAATTGACATGGACATAGACCTCTCACAAAGTACAGGCCCCAGCAATGTGCAAATCATGGTGTTACTAGGGCAGGTTCATGCCGTGGAATGCCGATTCTGGGCCCGGGAAACAAGCACAGACTGGTGGGATTGCATCGTGTTGCAGGTGTGGGACGATTCCCAGTGGCTGCGAAACTTTCGCATGCGTAAGGGCACTTTCATGGAACTTTGTGACTTGCTTTCCCCTGCCCTGAAGCGCCAGAATACCAGGATGTGAGCAGCCCTCACAGTTGAGAAGCAAGTGGCGATAGCCCTGTGGAAGCTTGCAACGCCAGACAGCTACCGGTCAGTCGGGAATCAATTTGGAGTGGGCAAATCTACTGTGGGGGCTGCTGTGATCCAAGTAGCCAACGCAATCAAAGACCTGCTGATATCAAGGGTAGTGACTCTGGGAAACGTGCAGGTCATAGTGGATGGCTTTGCTGCAATGGTATTCCCTAACTGTGGTGGGGCGATAGATGGAACCCATATCCCTATCTTGTCACCGGAGCACCAAGCCACCGAGTACATAAACCGAAAAGTGAAACGTCCCTTGTGATCCACCAGGGCTTGCAGCAGCATTGAAAAGTACCCTAAAATCAACGTGGGATGGCTGGGAAAGGTACATGATGCTCGCGTCTTCAGGAACTCTGGTCTGTTTCAAAAGCTGCAGGAAGGGACTTTCTTCCCGGACCAGAAAATAACCGTTGGGGATGTTGAAATGCCTATAGTTATCCTTGGGGACCCAGCCTACCCCTTAATGCCATGGCTCATGAAACCGTAAACAGGCAGCCTGGACAGTAGTCAGGACCTGTTCAACTATAGGCTGAGCAAGTGCAGAATGGTGGTAGAATGTGCATTTGGACGTTTAAAAGCGTGCTGGCGCAGTTTACTGACTCGGATAGACCTCAGCGAAACCAATATCCCCATTGTTATTGCTGCTTGCTGTGCGCTCCACAATATCTGTGAGTAAGGGGGAGACATTTATGGCGGGGTGGGAGGTTGAGGCAAATCGCCTGGCCGCTGATTACGCGCAGCCAGACACCAGGGCTGTTAGAAGAGTACAGCATCAGAGAAGCTTTGAAAACCAGTTTTGTGACTGGCCAGGCTACGGTGTGAAACTTGTTTGTTTCTCCTTGATGAACCCTCTCCCCGCCCCCGGTTCACTCTACTTCCCTGTAAGCTAACCACCCTCCCCTCCCCCCTTCGAGCACCACTTGCAGAGGCAATAAAGTCATTGTTACTTCACATTCATGCATTCTTTATTAATTCATCACACAACTAGGGGGATAACTGCCAAGGTAGCCCGGGAGGGGTGGGGGAGGAGTGAAGGACAAGAACACACTGCAGTTTAAAACTTTAAAACTTTAACTCTTATTGAAGGCCAGCCTTCTGATGCTTGGGCAATCATCTGGGGTGGAGTGGCTGGGTGGCCGGAGGCCCCCCCCCCCACCGCGTTCTTGGGCGTCTGGGTGAGGAGGCTATGGAACTTGGGGAGGAGGGCTGTTGGTTACACAGGGGCTGTAGCGGTGGTCTCTGCTCCTGCTGCCTTTCCTGCAGCTCAACCATACGCTGGAGCATATCAGTTTGATGCTCCAGCAGCCGGAGCATTGACTCTTGCCTTTTGTCAGCAAGCTGACGCCACCTATCCTCTTCAGCCCGCCACTTGCTCTCTTCAGCCCGCGATTCAGCCCGCCACCTCTCCTCTCGTTCATATTGTGCTTTTCTGCACTCTGACATTGACTGCCTCACACATTCTGCTGTGCTCTGTCAGCGTGGAAGGACATCTGGAGCTCCGAGAACATATCATCCCGAGTCCGCCATTTTCTCCTTCTAATCTTCGCTAGCCTCTGTGAAGGAGAAACATTTGCAGCTGGTGGAGGAGAAGGGAGAGGTGGTTAAAAAAGACACATTTTAGAGAACAATGGGTACACTCTTTCACGTTAAATTTTGCTGTTCACATTACACAGCACATGTGCTTTCGTTACAAGGTCGCATTTTTCCTCTTATATTGAGGACCTGCCAGTTTGGTGTGAGAGATCACTCACGCAGTGCAGGCAACAGAATTCGGCTTGCAGGCAGCCATGGTAAGCCACAGTCTTTTGGCTTTTTTAATCTTCATAACACGTGGGAATGGTTTCAAACAGCAGCACCCTCATTTCCCATACCAAGCACCCGTTGGGTTGGCCATTTAAAATGGGTTTGCAATGTAAAAGGAGGGGCTGCGGTTTCCGGGTTAACATGCAGCACAAACCCAACTAACCCCCCTTTCCCCCCCATACCCAATTCTCTGGGATGATCACTTCACCCCTCCCCCCCAGCACGTGGCTAACAGCGGGGAATATTTCTGTTCAGCCGAGCAGGAACGGGCACCTCTGAATGTCCCCTTAATAAAATCACCCCATTTCAACCAGGTGACCGTGAATGATATCACTCTCCTGAGGATAACAAAGAGAGATGAGGAATGGATGTTGTCTGCATACCAGCAAACACCGGGACCATACGCTGCCATGCTTTGTTATGCAATGATTCCAGACTATGTGCTACTGGCCTGGCGTGGTAAAGTGTGCTACCATGGCGGACGGGATAAGGCAGCCCTCCCCAGAAACCTTTTGCAAAGGCTTTGGGAGTACATCAAGGAGAGCTTTCTGGAGATGTCCCTGGAGGATTTCCGCTCCATCCCCATACACGTTAACAGACTTTTCCAGTAGCTGTACTGGCCGCAATTGCCAGGGCAAATTAATCATTAATCATTAAACACACTTGCTTTTAAATCATGTGTAATATTTACAAAGGTACACTCACCAGAGGTCCCTTGTGCGCCCTCAGGGTCTGGGAGCACGCCTTGGGTGAGTTCGGGGGTTACTGGTTCCAGGTCCAGGGTGATAAACATATCCTGGCTGTTGGGGAAACTGGTTTCTCTGCTTCCTTGCTGTGAGCTATCTTCATTGTCATCATCATCATCTTCCTCGTACCCCGAACCCGCTTCCCTATTGCGTGATTCTCCATTGATGGAGTCAAAGCACAGGGTTGGGGTAGTGGTGGCTGCACCCCCTAGCATGGCATGCAGCTCCGCGTAGAAGCAGCATGTCTGCGGCTCTGCCACGGACCTTCCGTTTGCCTCTCTGGCTTTGTGGTAGGCTTGCCTTAGCTCCTTAATTTTCATGCGGCACTGCTGTGTGTCCCTGTTATGGCCTCTGTCCTTCATGGCCTTTGAGACTTTTTCTAATATTTTGCCATTTCGTTTACTGCTACGGAGTTCAGCTAGCACTGATTCGTCTCCCCACATGGCGAGCAGATCCCGTACCTCCCGTTCGGTCCATGCTGGAGCTCTTTTGCGATCCTGGGACTCCATCATGGTTACCTGTGCTGATGAGCTCTGCATGGTCACCTGTGCTCTCCACGCTGGGCAAACAGGAAATGAAATTCAAAAGTTCGCGGGGCTTTTCCGGTCTACCTGGTCAGTGCATCTGAGTTGAGAGTGTTGTCCAGAGCGGTCACAATGAAGCACTCTGGGATAGCTCCCAGAGGCCAATACCGTCGAATTCCATCCACACTACCCCAAATCCGACCCAGAAAGGCTGATTTCAGCGCTAATCCCCTCGTCAGAGGTGGAGTAAAGAAACCGGTTTAAAGGGCCCTTTAAGTCGGAAAAAAGGGCTTTGTCGTGTGGACGTGTCCAGGCTTAATTCGATTTAACGCTGCTAAATTCGACCTAAACTTGTAGTGTAGACCAGGCCTAAGTAACAGCCAGTCCCTTCTCCTTGAGGATTGCAGCTCTGTCTAGGTGGATTGTCACTGTAATGTTGGGCCAAGCTGCATACAGAGATAATAAAGGTATTTTCCAAACTGGGAAGGTCTGTGGCCATTATGAAAGTATCACCAAAATCCTTGCTCCAGACAACTGTGCTGGGAAGTATGGGATAGGTGCTTCAGATATCCCAGATTACACTAGTAAAAACATGATTGCATGGCATATTGAGTTGCTATGATCACATGCTGCTCTGTTACAAAGCCAAGCCATACAGTCAAAGATTTCATCCAGCCAACATCCCTGCAGCAGTGCAATTGACTGCTATAGATGTGTCCTGTTCAATCCTGGTTTAACAAGGAGAACAGACTAAGGGGAATTCTCCCTCATGGCTGGTAAGTCCAAAACTTCACTTAATACATAGGAATTATGCAGGAAATGTACCAGAGCTACAAACAAAACAAAATTATTCCTCCCTCCCCTGATACTACAATTAATTTTATAGCAGATGCCATTTCAGCTATCACTCAATCATTTCATTTAGGCTATGCTCTTTTGGTTTTTCAGTTACCTTTTTTGGATCCAGCTGCATTGTACCTATCCCAAAATCTCACATAGTGCACAGCTATAACTTTACCTTTATGGTGCTTTGGCTAAAGGTTTTATTTTAATGTGTAAGTATGTTTTTCTAAATCAGATGGTATTTTCCAGTCAACTTTCAGTTTATTCGAGTCTGTTACAGGGTGGCTGGCCCCCTAAAATGAAGCAAGTCCAACTCCCTTGTGCTAGAACAGGTGGTCCCAGTTTGGTCAATTAAGAGGGCAGGGCAGCACCTAGGGCTATAAAGAGCCAGGCTGTCAGTTATGAAGGGGAAGCACTGTGTGAGTGATGACATAGAGAATTTCAATAATAAAGGGGATAAAAAAATTAATCGCACTGTTAAGCAATAACAGAATAACAGTTATTTAAATATTTTTGGATGTTTTCTACATTTTCAATATATTGATTTCAATTACAAAACGGAATACAAAGTATACAGTGCTCACTTCATAATTATTTTTTATTACAAGTATTTGCACTGTAAAAAAACCAAAAGAAATAGTATTTTTCAATTCACCTAATACAAGTACTGTAGTGCAATCTCTTTATCATGAAAGTTTTGAACTTACAAATGTAGAATTATGTACAAAAAATGCATTCAAAAATAAAACAATGTAAAATTTTAGAGCCTGCAAGTCCACTCAGTCCTACTTCTTGTTCAGCCAATCGCTCAAACAAGTTTGTTTACATTTGCAGGAAATAATGCTGCCCACTTCTTGTTTACAATGTCACCTGAAAGTGAGAACAGGCGTTCTCCTAGCACTGCTATAGCCGGCATCGCAAGATATCTACGTGCCAGATGCGCTAAAGATTCATATGTCCCTTCATGCTTCAACCACCATTCCAGGAGACATGCGTCCATGCTGATGATGCATGTCTGCTCGATAACAATCCAAAGCAGTTCAGACTGACGCATGTTCATTTTCATTATGAGTCAGATGCCATCAGCAAAAGGTTGATTTTCTTTTTTGGGGGTTCGTGTTCTGTAGTTTCTGCATCGGAGTGTTGTTCTTTTAAGACTTATGAAAGCATGCTCCACACCTCATCCATCTCAGATTTTGGAAGGCACTTCAGATTCTTAAACCTTGGGTTGAGTGCTGTAGCTATCTTTAGAAATCTCACATTGGTACCTTCTTTGTGTTTTGTCAAATCTGCAGTGAAAGTGTTCTTAAAATGAACAACATATGCAGGGTCATCATCCGAGACTGCTATAACATGAAATATATGGCAGAATGTGGGTAAAACAGAGCAGGGGCTCCCCTGAGAAGTTCAGTCACAAATTTAATTAACGCATTATTTTTTTAACGAGTGTCATAAGCATGGAAGCATGTCCTCTGGAATGATGGCCAAAGCATGAAGGGGCATACAAATGTTTAGCATATCTGGCACGTAAATACCTTGCAATGCCGGCTACAATACAATAGTGCCATGCAAATGCCTGTTCTCACTTTCTGGTGACATTTTAAATAAGAAGAGGGCAGCATTATCTCCTGTAAATGTAAACAAACTTGTTTGTCTTAGTGATTGGCTGAACAAGAAGTAGGACTGAGTGGACTTGTAGGCTCTGAAGTTTTACATTGTTTTGTTTTTGAATGCAGTTACGTAACAAAAAAACCACATTTGTAAATTGCACTTTCACGACAGAGATTGCACTACAGTACTTGTATGATGTGAATTGAAAAATACTATTTCTTTTGTTCATCATTTTACAGTGCAAATATTTATAATAAAAATAATATACACTTTGATTTAAATTACAATACAGAATACAATATATATGAAAATGTAGAAAAACATCCAAAATATTTAATAAATTTCAATTGGTATTCTATTGTTTAACAATGCAATTAAATCTGTGATTAATGACGATTAATTTTTAAATCGTGATTAATTTTTTTGAGTTAATTGCGTGAGTTAACTGCGATTTATTGACATCCATAATTATGTTACTGAGTCAAAATATTGGGAAAATGGACTAGTATTAAAAAGGCATTGCTACATTACCTGAAAGACACCGGGCAGAACGAGAGAATAAAAACTGCTAGAAATTAGAAATTATAGTTGGTGGTAGTAGACTATTCAGTCAAGTCTGCTTTGCCCTGGGGGGAAAAAAAACTGAAAAGGGGAGTAGAAACAGCTGATAGTCCCTCTTGGCAGGGAGGCAGTGGGAACCTGCTTGGAGGGGTGGGGATGGGTCTCCAGGGAGATTGTCAATGTTAGGGAGAGTGTCCATCCCATGGCCTATACCAGGCCTGCACAACATGTGGCCGGTGGGCAAGTGGCGGGGGGAGCTGCCGGATTCACCCCCTGCCCGGGGCAGTGCCGACCGCACAGTCCCGCCCGCGCGTACCGCGCTCCGGCCGCTGAGAAGCGCGGCTGCCAGGTTTGCCCCCTGCCGGGGGGAGGGGGCCAACCTCACAGCCCCGCGCGTGCGCACCGCGCTCCGACCGGCCGGCCGGCGAGAAGCGCGGCTGCCGGGTTCGCCCCCTGCCGGCAGGAGGGGGAGGGGGAGGGGGAGGCCGACCTTACAGCCCTGCGCGTGCGCACTGCGCTCCGACCGGCCGGCCGGCGAGAAGCGCGGCTGCCGGGTTCGCCACCTGCCAGGAAGAGGGGGAGGGGAAGGGCGACCTTACAGCCCCGCGCGTGCGCGCAGTGCTCCGGCTGGCCGGTCAGAAGCGCGGCTGCCAGGTTTGCCCCCTGCCGGGGGGAGGGGAGGGGGCCGACCTCACAGCCCCGCACGTGCACTCCGACCAGCCGGCCGGCGAGAAGCGCGGCTGCCAGGTTCGTCCCCTGCCGGGAGGGGGGGGGGAGCAGCAACCTCACAGCCCCGGCCAGTGAGAAGCGCGGCTGCTGGCTTCGTGCCCTGCCTGGGGCTGGGGGGGGGGGCAACCTCACAGCCTCGCATGCGCGTGCTGCGCTCCGACTGCCCGGACGGTCAGAAGCGCGGCTGCCGGGGGCCCGCGCACACCGCGCTCCAACCGCCCGAACGGCCAGAAGCGCGCACACACGTGCACGTGTCTCCATCTCCCGCTCCCCCCGCCTGGCGTACAGCGGGTGCGTCACTTCTGGGGCCTGCTGAGGCGGGAAGCGCTGGGCACGAGGCAGAGCCGGTAAGTGTGAGCGAGGGGAGGGGCGCCCAGCCTGGGCTCGAGCCGCAGCTGGGGGGGACTGGGCCACGACCCCCCCAAACCCTCTTCGGTTGGGGGTGGGGTGGCTACTGCGCTGGTTGCTCGCAGGGCGGCCTCCGTAGTGATGGGGCGGGGGTTGAACTGTCTGTGGGCAGCCGGGAAAACCCGGGCGGGAGGAGGGAGACAGAGTGTGTGTGTGTGTGTGTGTGCGCGCGCGCGCGCGCAGGGTCGGCTTTAGGCCGATTCAACTGAGTCCCCTGAATCGGGCCCCACGCCCAAGCCCCGGCACGGCGTACCGGGGTGGCCCGGCTTCCCCAGGGGGCAATTTAAAGGGCCTGGGGCTTTGGAGCCCCAGGCCCTTTAAATAACCCCCAGAGCCCTGGGATAGCGGGAGGCTCAGGGGCTATTTAAAGGGCCGGGGCTCCAGCTGCCTCTACTGCACCCCCTGCCCACACCACCCTGCACCCGCAGCCAGCCAGCCCCACACATGCCCCAGCCCCGCATCCCCTGCCCTGCCCTGCCCGCAGCCAGCCCGTCTCCAGCCAGCCCCTGCTCCACCCCCTGCCCTGCCTCCAGCCCCGCACCCCCTGCCCTGCCCGCACCAGCCCGTCTCCAGCCAGCCCCGCACTCCCTGCCCTGCCTGCAGCCAGCCCCTGCCGCACCCCCTGCCCACAGCCAGCCCCTGCTGCACCCCCTGCCCTGTCTCCAGCCAACCCCTGCCGCACCCCCCTGCGGCCCTGCCCGAAGCCAGCCAGCCCCACACACACCCCTGCCCGCCCCAGCCCCGCACCCCCTGCCCTGTCTCCAGCAAACCCCTGCCGCACTCCCCCGCCTGAAGCCAGCCAGTCCCGCACTCCTCTGTCTCCAGCCCTGCCAACCCCTGCCGCACCCCCCTGCGGCCCTGCCTGAAGCCAGCCAGCCCGCCCCATACCCCCCTGTCTCCAGCCAGCCCCGCACCCCTTGCCCTGCCTGCAGCCAGACCCTACCTCCAGTCAGCCCCTGCCCTGCCTCCAGCCAGCCCCATGTCCACTGGTGCCCTACAGTTCCCAGGGCAGGAACCCTGCACACCTGCTTCAATGAGGGGGGCAGGGAGCAGCTGGGACCCACACATGTGCACACCACTAGGGTGACCAGACAGCAAGTGTGAAAAACCAGAACAGGGGTGGGGGGTAATAGGAGCCTATATAAGAAAAAGACCCAAAAATTGGGACTGTCCCTATAAAATCGGGACATCTGGTCACCCTAGGACACCCCCAGGGAGTGGCGGGGACCCACACATGTGAAATGGAGCTCATTAATAACCGATCAACAGCATATATAACACAATGTATATATTATTTTATTATTTATATAGTTATGGAAAGTAAATAATACATGGAAGAAATGAAAGGCTTTTTTTAACGTTTTTTTTCCTTCTAGTCATCCCTGCTGGGGACCCGCCAAAAATGTTCGAATTGGGCCCCGCACTTCCTAAAGCTGGCCCTGTGTGTGTGTGTGTATTTTGCACCTGCCCTGCCCTGACTGCTGCCCCCTTCCCTGGTCCAGGGACCTTATCCCTCCCCAGCCCCTATCACACTGCCCCCACCCCCAGGGCTCCCTGCGGCCCCTGTGTTTGTGTGTGGGACAGTCACATCCAATCCCTTCACACTGCTCCCCTTCCCCCTCCCTGGCTTAGTTCATACCCCCAGAAAATCCCTTTAAACTGTCCCCCTTTTCCCCTCCCCTTATTTCATGGGGGGATGACGAACCGAGCGGGCAGGTGGGCAGGTAGTGGCGGCGAGGCTTTATACTTGGGGGGAGGTGAGGAGGCGAGTGGCGAGTCGGTGGCTGGAAGAAGGCATCCATTTTCAGTATTTTAATTTTTGGTACTGCTGTGTGCAGTAATATAGTGACCCCTGGGGGTTAAAGAGGGGTGTAATGGTGGGGCCGAGCAGGGAGGGGGCGGGTCCTATTTTACTGCTGTGATCTGGTTACCCTATGCGCGCCATTTCTTTCCCCCTCTACAGGCTTCCACACACTGTCAGTGCCTTGCTAGTGTGCCACGCGCCGTGAGATATCTCTTCTCTTTGTGTGTGACTGCGTGTTTCCCTTGTGTGTGAATTTATCCAACAAAATCTTGAGCTTCATAATGGCTGCCATGAGTGAAAAGAAAAAGAGAAAAATAGAATCAGAGCACAGGGTTTTCAACACTGAATGGACAAATAAATACTTATGTACTGTTTCCAAAGACAAAATACTGTGCCTTGTGTGTCGCGAAACGTTAGCCGTTCTGAAAGAATACAACCTTCGGCGGCACTTTGAAACTAAACATCCCAATCTCGCCAAATTGAACCCAAATGAAAAAATAATTAAAGCAGACAGTTTAGTGAAAAACCTTAGTGGAGAACAGCAAATGTTCAAGAAAGTGAGCACTGAGAACGATACAGTTACTAAAGTAAGCTTTCAAATTTCTAAGGAAATTGCTGCTGCTGGGAAATGCTTCACAGAAGGCGAGTTTTTAAAAAAGTGTATGTTGATTGCTGAATCTGAGTTATGTCCAGAAAAGAGGGGAATATTTGAGAATGTCAGTCTATCACGCATGACTGTACAGAGAAGAATAGCTGACATTTCTACTAATCTAAGTAATCAGTTAAAGCAGAGAGTCAGTGAATTCTGCTTTTACTCCCTAGCTATGGATGAAAGCACCGATTTAAAAGACACCGCCCAACTTCTTATTTTTATTAGAGGTATTGATAAAAACTTTGAAAGTACTGAAGAACTTGTTGGCATGTGCTCCATGATGGGTCGCACAACTGGAAAAGAAATCTCCAGTGAAGTGATAAAGTGCATGAATGATAAGTTGGGAGTAGATTTCACAAACTTGGTGGCCATTTGTACTGATGGTGCTCCAGCTATGTGTGGAAAAAATGTTGGAGCAGTTACTCTTCTTGAAGAATTTATCGGGAGACAAATAACCAAACATCACTGCATTATACATCAGCAGGTTTTGTGTAGCAAAGTCTTAAAATTTGAGCATGTAATGTCAGTGGTAGTTTCCATTGTAAACCTCATCCGTTCTAGAGGACTAAAACATAGGACATTTCGAGCCTTTCTTGAAGGGGAAGATGCCGAGTGCAGCGACTTAATCTACCATACGGAAGTGAGGTGGTTGAGTCGAGGAAGAGTGCTCCAGCGTTTCGTTGCTTTGAAAGAGGAGATAGCAAAATTCCTAGAAAATGGGCCAATAAAATTCCCGGAGCTTGAAAATGAGTCCTGGAATCAAGATCTCTTTTTCTTTTGTGACATTACAGCACACCTGAATGATCTCAACATTCAACTTCAGGGAAAAAATCAACTTATATTTCAAATGTGTGCAGCAGTGAAAGCTTTCAAAATGAAATTGAAACTTTTCAGAAGTCAGCTGTCAAAAGGTGAAATGTGTCACTTTCCCACTTGTGCACAGCGTATCCCTCAGCACAAACACGCCGAGTTAGGAGAAAAATACGCAAAGCACATCAATCTTTTGATTGAAGAATTTGACAGAAGACTTACTTTGTCTAAAGATGATGACATCCAGTTGAAGCTGATTGAAGATCCCTTTTCTGTGGATCCAGAGGAAGTGCCACAAGATTTGCAGTTGGAGATTATTGAACTTCAATGTTTGGCAGTTTACCGAAATAAGCACAGAAAAAGCAGCCTGTGGGACTTCTACAAAAGTCTGGACGATGAAAAATACAAGAATCTTATTGAAGTTGCACTGAAAACGTTCAGCATTTTTGGAAGCACTTACATATGTGAACATTTTCCATCATGAACATGAATAAAAACAAGCAACGTTCTTCTCTGACTGACAACCATTTGGAAGACATTATGAAAATATCCACTTCAAATATGACCCCCGAATACGACAAGCTTGTTGCCGAAAAGAGATGTAATATCTCTCATTAAATTTGCAAGATAATTATGAAAAGTACAAATGTTTTCTTTCAACGGAACAGGTGTTTTTCATTTTTCCATTATTCATAAAAAAAATTAAAATAATTTAAAAAATTGTTTGCTTTAATTGAAAAATTCTTAATAAAGTATCACACCCTCTCCCCCCCCCCCCAAAAAAAACCCTTCCTTTTCAGCCCACAGCTGTTTCGGCGGGGCGGCGCTGGGGAAGGACGGTTTGTTTCCGCGGTGAGGGCGGCGCTGGGGTGGGGGATGTGTTTCGGGGGGTGTAGCAGGGTGGTTACCCCGCTCCTGCCCTGAAGGGCTTAAAACAGCCTTGGGGGAGGGCTGTGGCACGGGAAAAGCTGAGCTGATTGGGGAAGCCACTGCAGCTGGGCCATGCCACAATCAGGTCCCAGCTGGCCTGTATAAAAAGGCTGTGAGCCAGAGGCCCAGAGGAAGTCTCTCTCTCTGCTTGTAGACAGAGAAGGGTCTGGCTGCTAGGGAGTTGAGCAGGGTACTGAGAGTGGAGCAGGGCTGGGGAACGCTAGAGGAGCTGGGGAACTCCGGCCTGGAAAACCCCCAAGCTGCGGACCTAGCTAAGGGCCTAAGACCAGTACCAGGGCTGCAGAGGGGCAGCCCAGCTATAGAGGGAGGCAGCAGGTCCAAACCCAACCTTGCCTGTGATGAGTGGCTGATATACTGCAGTCTACCCCAGGGCGCGGGGGCTAGTTAGTGACTGGCAGTAGCCTTATACTGAGGTGAGGTGGGGATTAGAGGATTGGGGGTTCCCCAGAGAGAGGAGACCAAGAGCCAGAGTGTGGGGGTATTGCCAGGGGGCAGCACCCCAGATCAAAGGGCACCGGGGTCCAGGAGGGACACAGAGCCAGCGGCAGTGGGACACCGGCCTGCAGAGGTCGCTCCAACGGCTGGATGAGCTAATTCCCGAGAAGACCAGCAGGAGGCGCCGCTGGGGTGAGTCCTGCTTGCTTACACGGGGGCTGGGTGGCGCGGGGGGCGTGTTTCAGCGCGGCCGGGGGGTTTCGGCCCTCAGCTATTTTCTTTGGAGTAATATGGCCCTCGCCGCTTTAGGAGTTGTGCAGGCCTGGCCTATACCCTCCAAAACACTGGGCCCATAATGGTAAGGAAATCTTGCAAAGGGATTTCCGTGATGTAGGATGAGAAAAGGTCTGATGCTGCAAAGGATTTTGGACAGGGTTATGCTGATTTCATTTCAGCCTTCACTGGGAAGATATGAAGATAATATGGTATGAAGACATGAAGTAACATGATAATAATCACACACTATTCTGCTGCTGTGCTAATTTATGTAAGGGACACTTTTGCCTACATGGTAATAGCTAAAATACCTAAAATTAATTATTTTTCTTTCAAGTCTTATGTGATCAATGGTTGAAATGTATGACATGAATTTGAGCGACAGCAATTTATAGACTTGCAGTATAGGGGCTGGATCTGAAGGGTGCTTATAAAATTATTAGGAGCCATAACTGTAAATAATATTAAATACAGCACATGAAAAGCTTTGGAGATAACATATCATGTTGTTATTATACTGTTGCTTACTATACAATTTGATTTTGTTCAGTGCTGGATGGTGAACTCATTCTTATTATATTTGTGTAATATGAATGTAATCCTTGGCTGGCCTGAGGGAATGCTAGCAGTACACTATTCCATGAGGCAGACATTCAGCTTTAGGAGCCACCTAGTCACAACAGAGATCAGGCACGTGGTAAGGGTTTGGAGTTGTATTATTCTGTTCAACTACTCTGCCTCTCTAAACCACTCTTTTTACTTAGGGTATGTCTATACTACCCGCCGGATTGACGGGCAGCGATCGATCCAGCGGGGGTCGATTTATCGCATCTCGTCTAGATGCAATAAATCAACCCCCGAGCGCTCTCCCATCGACTCCTGTACTCCACCAGGCCGAGAGGCGCCGGCGGAGTTGACGGGGGAGCGTCGGCAGTCGACTCACCGCAGTGAGGACACCGCGGTGAATAGATCTAAGTACAGGTTTCAGAGTAGCAGCCGTGTTAGTCTGTATCCGCAAAAATAACAGGAGTACTTGTGGCACCTTAGAGACTAACAAATTTATTAGAGCATAAGCTTTCGTGGGCTACAACCCACTTCTTCGGATGCATATAGATGCATCCGAAGAAGTGGGTTGTAGCCCACGAAAGCTTATGCTCTAATAAATTTGTTAGTCTCTAAGGTGCCACAAGTACTCCTGTTATTTTTGTAGATCTAAGTACGTTGACTTCAGCTACCCGTTATTCATGTAGCTGAAGTTGCATAACTTAGATTGATCCCCTCCGCCAGTGTAGACCAGGGCTTAGAGAAAGGTTCCTGCACATATCGCTTAGCTGCAGCAAGAATGGAGCAAGCTGGAAAACCGGTGTAATGTGCAACAATGCACTCTTCAGTCACATAGAAGAAAGGTTCTGGTTTTATTTTTGAAGGACTTCTCAAAAATCATGTTAATTTAAATTATATTTAAATACATGTTTAGTAGTGTCAAACTGAGGTTCTCAATCTTTTTCAGAGAATGAACCATACATTGTAGTAGTGAGATTGTCTCACAGACACCTCCCTGCCCATTCATGATCACATAGGCTTCTTCACACATATTCCCTCACAATAGAATACAGTAACTGATCACATGCAAAAGTAATATTAAGAAAGAAAACAAGAGGAGCCATCACCATAGCAGCAGCCAGCTCTCTATGAACCACTAAGCCCACAAACTACAGTGGTTAGGAAAACATAGTGTAGAACAAATGCTCCCTTTACTAACAGAAGTTGAGTTGTGATTAAACAGACATTCAGGTTGAAATCCTGGCTCCCATGAAGTCAATAGCAAAACTCTCCTTGACTACCTTGTGGAAAGGATTTTACCCTTAGTCTTTTTTTGTAGCAGGGAAGAGAGGAAAGAGATTGACTGTAACTTTGTACAGGAGACTTATTGCCTCACTTTAAGGAAAAGTAGTAACTGCAGTTAAATGCTATGTCAGTCTGTCCAAAAAGTTGGAAGTGAAGGGGGCTCTTTAAATCTAGGGGTTTTATTTCTCAGCTCTCATGGGAGCTCTTCTGACAAGTAGCACTAACATACTAACTGACAAGTAACACAAAAAGAATCTGTAACAATATCTCCAAGACACAGAAAATACTGCCTACTTAGAATGATATTAAATTAAATTTGTTGGCCTATTATATATATAAAAAACAAAACAGAAATTGGATTGAGTCAAGGATGTTAATTATTGCCTTATAAGCACCATTGCCAGAATTACTATGACTGATTTTCTGACTGTTATCCTAGAAAGTTTCTATTTGTCATCTACAAGGGGAGCAATATATAAAATTAAAAATACAATAAAAATAGATTATGGGAGCCCACAGTAAGGGTGGCGTGGCAACCACTTCCACAGCAAAAGTTTCTGACAAGTAGTTGCGGAAGGGATGCCTGGGAGGCTCTAGACTACCCATAACCTCTGCTTCATTAGCTGATCACTGCAGCAGAAACCTCTAACTCAGGGGTTCTCAAACTGGTGGTCGGGACCCCTCCGGGGGTCGCGAGGTTATACCTGGGGGGTCGCGAGCTGTCAGCCTCCACCCCAAACCCTGCTTTGTCTCCAGCATTTATAATGGTGTTAAATATATAAAAAAGTGTTTTTAATTGATATGGGGGCGTCGCACTCAGAGGCTTGTTATGTGAAAGGGGTTACCAGTACAAAAGTTTGCGAACCACTGCTCTCTTTTGCTAAACATTTCTGTAGGTCAGGGAACTAAAAATCTGAAGCCAGGTGGATAACTGAACAGGAAGTCTGTGTTCTGACATACAGTTATCTGTAAAAAGAAAAGAAAAAAAAGGAAATTATGCAGATATTTGTTTTATTAACCAAGTGGCGTACATTGGTGAGGCTCCAACAAGCTGCTGTTAACCTGTGGCTTGGGCAGTGAGTCAGGAAAACTGCTATTCACAGTCAGGCTGATAAAACATAATGCTGGATCATTTCCCACTTCACTCTGATATTATATATATGGTTATCCTCCTAAATGCTGCCCTCCACCTCTCTCAAACAAATGCATACCTACGCTGAATGTCTCATTTGGGACCTCCCTACTGAAAAGGGGGTTTTCGGTAATTGCAGGCTTAGTAGTTGTTGATAAGCACACAGAGAAGGAGAGGGTTTAGAGATAAATGCAGAAGAGAATGTGTGGGGAGAAAAAGGGTAGTTTCCAGCACAATTAGTGGACTTTCCATGTGAGAATGATATTCTGGCTAGTCACTAAACATGTGATAATGCAAAACCTCAGAAAAGGGAAGTCTCGCATGAAAAACTGCAATCAACATATCGCTCAGCTGCGAAAAGATGCAAATGAAAGTTAACAATGCAGTATATCAGAGAGTTCTGTTAGTAAAAAATGAAATGCAAAACAGGAGCCTCCAATTCTAAAACAATTTTTTAAGTAACTTTACACACTGGACTTCTTACATGAGTAGGGTTACCAGATAGCAACTGTGAAAAAATGGGACAGGGGTGGGGGGTAATAGGTGCCTATATAAGAAAAAGTCCCAAAAAATAGGACTGTCCCTTTAAAAACGGGACATCTGGTCACCCTATACATGAGTAAAGGCACTCAAATGTATTTGTAGGATCAGGGCCTTAATAAATGTAACTGTTAAACTAATTGTAAATGCACAGAACTCAGGAAATTCAAAGTTATGGTTCCCTAAGCAGCCATAATCTAACCACCTTGTGCATTCACAGCATTTTGTATAGTGTTAATTTGTACTTTAATATTGTAAAATGGGTCAGTGTATAAAATATACTATTAAAATATTTTGTTATATTTGCACGTTCTGCTTTTATCAAATAAACACAGAACTATATAATTACCTGTATGTTCTAGAAACTTCTGCTCTCATATCCTCCACAGGGTTGCTGTGAAACTGTATTAATATAAATCCACCTATGTCCAGGGAGACTAAGATACAAAGAATGTAACATTATTACTTTTACAGATTATCTGTACAATGTAACCAATTTATCATTTATCTTTACATTGAATTTCCTGATAATAAAGATTATATAAACTAATTATGCCTTATTCTAACATACCTGCAATACTACTATCTTTCATCTGTTTCTTAATTTTGGTCATTTTCCACCATTTAAGTTTTAGCAATCTGGGATGCTGGCATATCACCTGTCACCTTAAAACCCTATGAAAACTTAGTTTGTGACTATTATTTCCATTCCCTTCTTGATGAAAATATTCTGCAAAAACATGTTTATTACTTTTCTTTTACTCAACTCTCTGCATATCATTTTCCCTTTCCATATAGTTTGAAAAATCATAAGTACAGTAAAAGCTGTGTTATCCGGCATGTTGTGGGAATGGGTGGTATTGGTTAATTAAAAATTCCGGTTAACTAAGAGGGAGAGAGTTTGGGTGCAGGAGGGGGCTTAGGGCTCGGGGCGCAGGAGGAGCTTCTCGGTGCAGGCTCTGGGAGGGAGTTTGGGTGCCAGAGGGGGCTCGGGGAAGGGGCATGGGAGGGTTGTGGGGTGCCAGATCTGGGCAGCGCTCAGCTCGGGTGGCTCCCCAGAAGCAGAGACCTGTCCCTGCTAGTCCTAGGCGGAGGCACAGCTAGACTGCTCTGCGTGCTGCCTCCACCTGCAGGCGCTGCCCCCACAGCTCCCATTGGCCATGGTTCACGCCCAATGGGAGCTGCAGAGGCAGTGCTCTGGGCAGGGTGGACGCACTGCTAGGCAGAGCCGCCTAGCCACACCTCCCCCTGGGAGCAGCAGGGACATACCACTGCTTCCAGGGAGCCATGTGGAGCCAGGTAGGGAGCCTGCTGGTCATATACCAACCAGACTATAATCCAGACTTTCAATGAAGATCAGAAATGCCTTTATAGAGCTTTCCGGTTGGTAAAGTGCCAGATAACACAGCTTTTACTGTATATTAAGAGAAAATGGTTAAAAATAATTTTATTTTAAACTTATACTAAGATCGAAGCTGAGGTTTTAGATTTTTCCTGCAAGATTTGAGAATATCACAGATAAGCCTCATCCTAGGTTGATACAGACCCTGGTGTGAAGTTGTGCAGGTGGTTATCATTAGAGGCTGCAGAAAGGCCTTTTTATCTGGAAGGAGCACTTGGCAGTGTGTGTGGCTTAGTCTGCAAATTTTTGCCAGGACAGTTATGTTGATTAGGAGTGTGCAAAAAAATCACACTCCCTAGTTAACACAGCTAACCTCCCCTAATGTAGACACAACCATGCCGACAGAAGAGTGCTCTCGTTGGCATAGCTAATGTCTTTCGAGGAAATGGTTAAATTATGGTAGGAGACAAATGCTGAGTCTCCACTAGGGGGCTAGGCCAGCATAGTTACACTGGCAAAGAATTTGTAGTATAGACAAATCCCTAAATGAGTATGAGAGACAGACAGACAAAATGTTTATATGCTAGGTGAGGGCTCTTTTCATTGAGATGAGATAGGGAGGGGACAGTGTGGACTAAGACCTGGTCTACTCTTAAAAGTTAGGTTGACATAGCTCTGGCACTCAGGGGGTTGAAAAATGCAGCTCCCTGAGCACTGTAACTATGCCCACCTAATCCTTAGTGTAGATGTGACTAAGTTGACTGAAGAATCCTTCCATTGACCTAATTACTGCTGCTCAGAGAAGTGGATTACCTATAGCAATGTAAAAAAACCCTTCTGTCGGTGTAGGAAGCATCTACATTATTGTGCTGCAGCACTGTAGCTTCTGTTGGTGAAAGAGACAAGTTCTTTTACTTTCAAAGAGCTCTTCTTCAGGTCTGGGAAAGGTATTCAGAGCGTCTCAGAAAAATACAAGGGTGGAACAGATATGGGTATATTAGTTAACACACATTGCAAGCAATCATTCCAGGTGACATTGGTAGTAAACACCTCTGCAGTGATAGGAATAAGGAGGGTTAGTCGGTTAGATTGTTGTAATGAGTCACAAAGCCAGTATCTTTTTTTAAAAATCCATGATTTTTAGTGTCTAGCAGAGTTATGAATTTAAGTTCCCAGACTCATCTTCTGAAGGTGTTGTTTTATTACAAGTGTTTGCCCACTGGGTGTTTGTCTTTCAGCATTTTATGACTATTATAAAGTTACTTAACTTTTAACAATAAACTGAATTTATCAAAAATTAATTAACCCCCCATCTACTTTTCACTAATGGCCTGATCCTGCAAAGATTTGCACATAGGGTATGCCTACACTCGAGTCTCTACCAGAATATGCTATAGCACAGATGCAGACGTATGTATGGGTACGTCTACACTTACCGGAGGGTCCGGCGGCAGGCAATCGATGTTCTGGGATCGATTTATCGCGTCTGGTTTAGACGCGATAAATCGATCCCGGATCGATCCCGGAAGTGCTCGCCGTCGACGCCGGTACTCCAGCTCGGCGAGAGGAGTATGCGGCATCGACGGGGGAGCCTGCCTGCCGCGTCTGGACCCGCGGTAAGTTCGGACTAAGGTACTTCGAATTCAGCTACGTTATTAACGTAGCTGAATTTGCGTACCTTAGTCCGAAGTGGGGGCTTAGTGGGGACCAGGCCTATGTTTGTCTACATATAAATGCTAAAATGGAATAAAGTCAGCTTTGAATTAGCTCCAGATGTGAACTACGCTAATACAAATTAACAACAAAGCGAATTAAACTAATGCAAAATAACGCAGCCTGCTTCCAGAACCAGCACAACCACACGTGGCATTAATCCGGAGTAACTCTGGGCCAATGCAGATACGCACACCTGCCCAGGATGTCTGGTCAGTTTCACGGTAGTGGGCGCGACAGCAACGCCCAGCTCTCACACGCGGCTCGCAAACAGTGTATCCCGGCCTCACAGACGCTGCACGGGAACCTTCCTCCGGGCGCGTCTCTGGCGCAATTCGGGGGGGCTGCGCAGCCTCTACCGCCCAGCCCCAGCTCTCCCGTTCGCTCTCCGATGGCATAGCACCTCCGGACCGGGACAACCAGCTACCGCCCCTCCCCCCACAAGGCGGGAATAGTGCCCCTATCTGGCCTTGTGATTGGTTGAACAGCCCAGGGGGGCGGTTCCGCAATAGTCGCTTGACCTCTCCCCCCACACACACACACGTGACGGGGCCCCGCGGCCTTACCCAGGCTCCCAACAGACCACCGCCTTTCGCGGCCTCTTAGCGCCACCTGGCGGCTGCCTCCCACATCGCAGCCTTGAGCCCTGGCTCTGCCTAGCCGGCGGTGAAATGGAGACGGCAGCGACTGGGAGCGAGGAGTCGGGCGCCGCGGAAGGGCCCGTGGAGGCAGCAGCGGGGCGGGAAGATGGCGGCTGCGAGGGTCTGTGGGAGCTGCCCGTGGAGCGCTGCGTGAGGCGGGCCGAGTGCGGGCGCTGCAGGTGAGGAGCGGAGCGCGGGGTCAGCCCGAGCCGGGCAGCGGGACCTGGCGGCTGCGCCCCCTGCCGTTGTGGAGGGGGAAGCGCCGGGACACGGGCCGCTGTCTGCGCCCAGCTCTGCCCGCACCGCGCCCGGGCCGCAGCGCGGGGGTCCGCCGGGTCCGCCTCGGGCGTGGGGCGGGACATACCTTCGGGAGTCCCGAGGCGGGTCTTCTCGGGTGTCGCGGGCCGCTGCTTTCCGCCTGTTGCTGCTTGGCAGGGGGCCCGGCTCGCCCCGCGCTGTCCGCAGGGGGAGCGGAGCCAGGGCGGGGGTTGCAGGTGCAAGTGTCTCTGCTGCGTCACCAGCCATATGCTTATGTTCGCTTAGGGACCGGACTTCAGCAGCTGGGGAGGGGGGCTGCAGCTCTGCCAATGGCTGACCTTGGCCAAGTCACTTCCCCTCTCCGTGCCTCAATTTTCTCCTTTCTAAAAAAACGGGGGGTGGGGGGGGGGAGGAGAGAATGATGTGCTTATCTCCTTTTAACGCACGTTGAGCTGTACAGGTTGTACTCTGGGGTTTTACACCGCAGGCTTCACCGTAGCATCTGCACACCTTCCACTGGTGCAGTAAGTGAGGGGGCTGCATTTTTGTTATGTATGTTCCCTTAGCCCAGTGGTTCTCAAACTTTTCTACTGGTGACCCCTTTCACATAGCAAGCCTTTGAGTGCGACCCCCCCCTTATAAATTAAAAACACTTTTTATGTATTTAAAACCGTTATAAATGTTAGAGGCAAAGTGGGGCTTGGGGTGGAGTCTGTCAGTTTGTGACCCCCCACGTAATAACCTTGTGACCCCTTGAGGGGTCCCGACCCCCAGTTTGAGAACCCCTTCCTTAGCCTTTCCCCAGAGGGAGATATGTGGATACAGATGGATGGGCAGGTACAAGGAAATAATGAGATAGTATTAGTCAGTATTACAGGCAGCGGTTGAGGCCCAACTCTTATACGTGCATATATAGTTGAAATTACAGCAATAGCATTATAACCCCCACCTGCTACAGTCCTGCTGGTAACTCATGAGCCAGAAAGCTCAAAACCAAATGGTACATAAGAACAGCCATACTGGGTCAGACCAAAGGCCCATCTAGCCCAGTACCTGTCTTCCTACAGTGGCCAATGCCAGGAGCCCCAGAGGGAATTGACCAGAAGAGGTAATCATCAAGTGGTACAAAGCACAATATTCTAGCTCCACAACTTGAGTTTTAAGTTTATGTACATGTTCCTAGGAAATACAGTTTAGTTGCCTTGAGTGGTCATTTCTACCAACCTGTGCTCTCCTGATTTTGATCAGTTTACCCAAGTAGTATCCAGCAGATGCTGAACAGCTGTGACGAGGACCTTAAAGCCCCAATCCTGCATGCACTTATGTGCATGCTTAATGTTCAGTGTATGTAAATGTGCAGGATTGCCCCAAAGCCATTAAGTCCTAAATCGGTGGATCATATAGTAGTTAAGTCAGAAAATAACCCTGTATCAGGGGGTAGCCGTGTTAGTCTGTATCTACAAAAACAACAAGGAGTCTGGTGGCACCTTAAAGACTAACAGATTTATTTGGGCATAAGCTTTCGTGGGTAAAAACCTCACTTCTTCGGATGCATAGTCAGAAAATAACCCTATGTAAGTGGAAAAATAACAGGGAATGACATTTAAAAAAAAAAGGCTTGGCAGAACTTAGTTTGTGTGAAGTCTAGATTAGTGCAGCGAACCTTGATTCTTCTATTTAGTAGTTCTTGCTGTTATCACTTTGTCTTGTTCTTGCATTATCTTGTTACCCCTTTCTCAGTGTCCTTTACTTGTATTTCCCTTTAAAGAAACACTGATATTTTTAATTACCGTATATATTACTCGTTCATAAGCCGAATATTTTTGGTAAAAAAGTGACGCATCAAAGAGCTGGGGTCGGCTTATAAATGGGTCTACACCAAAATTTGATGATTTTAAACTCTATGGAATCATTGAATTGAATATCTAATACATTGTTGTTTTGTTTACTTGGAGCGTCTGCAGGCATGGAGCCCCTCAGCTCCCTGTGGCCGCGGTTCGCCATTCCCGCAGCTCCCATTGGCTGCTCCAAATAACGCTCCAAATAAACAAAACGTCCTGACCCGCCAGCTGCTTACTCTGACATCCGGGAGTCAAAGTTTGCCAACCCCTGAAATATAGGATTGGCTTATGAAAGGGTCATACAGTTTTTGCTATTTTTACCTAACCATCTTGGGGGTTCGGCTTATAAACGAACGGGCTAATGAACGAGTATATACGGTAACTTGTTTTCTTAATAGAGCACCCTTGAAATAGTGTGAATCGGTATTTTAAAAAAAATCTTAAAAACACTTTCTTTTTTGTTGCCCTGGTGTGTTTAGAAATATCTTTTGGGTTGATTCCGGGCCAATATTGCCAAATGTGCTTGAGCTCCCACCCAACAACACTTTTTCCTCTTCCTCTCTCTTCACACCTGCTTGCTGTCTCTTCAGTTCATATCACAGGGTATGTCTGATTAAAACGCTACAGCAGCATGGCTGCACTATTGTGATGGGAGGGGTTCTCCTATTGTATAGGCAGTCCACTTCCCCAAGAGGCGGTAGCTAGGTTGATGGAAGATTTCTTCTGTTGACCTTGTGCTGTCTACAAGGAGACTTAAATTGGCTTAACAACTCTGCTCAGGGTGTGGATTTTTTGCATCTCTGACCAATGTAGTTAAACCAACCCGATTTTCTGTAGACACTTAGCTTTGCTGCGTTGATGGATATAGTGTATTCACAACTAGGACTATCGATTAATCACACTTAACTCAGGTGATTAACTAAAAAAAATTAATTGCGATTAATCGCACTGTTAAACAATAAAATACTAACTGAAATGTATTAAATATTTTTGGATTTTTTTCTACATTTTCAGATATACTGATTTCTGTTACAACACAGAATACTAAGTGTACCATGCTCACTTTATATTATTATTTTTTATTACAAACATTTGCACTGTAAGAATGATAAACAAAAGAAATAGTATTTTTCATTTCACCTCAAACAAGTACTGTAGTACAATCTCTTTATCATGAAAGTGTAACTTACAAATGTAGATTGTTTGTTTTTGAGTAACAAAAAAAAAAAAAAAGTAAAACTTCAGAGCCTACAAGTCCACTCAGTCCTACTTCTTGTTCAGCTAATTGCTAAGACAGACAAGTTTGTTTACCTTTTCGGGAGATACTGCTGACTGCTTGTTATTTACAATGTCACCTGGAAGTGAGAACAGGCATTCACATAGCACTTTAGTAGCCAGTGTTGCAAGGAATTTACATGCCAGATATGCTAAATATCCATATGCCGCTTCATGCTTCGGCCACCATTCCAGAGGCCATACTTCCATGCTGATGATACTTAATTGAATTTGCAACTGAACTCCTTGGGGGAGAATTGTATGTCTCCTGTTCTGTTTTACCTGCGTTCTGCTATATATTTCATGTTATAGCAGTCTTGGATGGTGACTCAGCACATATTTGTTTTAAGAACACTTTCACAGTAGATTTTAAAATCGTGAGATGAGCATGATTAAAAAATTAACTCTCACTGGTGAAATGATAGTTAATTAATATTTATTCAGTGGTTTGAGTTATAAGCACTCATCCTTATATCAACAGTATTGGAAAATCTTTCTGTAGTCAGAAGTCAGTTTGTCTTGTGTTCTATATGCTTTTGAATTATAGTGACAAGTTTCAGAGTAGCAGCCGTGTTAGTCTGTATCCGTAAAAAGAACAGGAGTACTTGTGGCACCTTAGAGACTAACAAATTTATTTGAGCATAAGCTTTCATCAGATGAAGTGGGCTGTAGCCCATGAAAGCTTATGCTCAAATAAATTTGAATGATAGTGTACTCTTTACTTCTGAGGGAATTCTGCACCACTGCACATGCGCAGAATTCATGTCCTCTGCTGATTTCTTTGCTTCCCCATGGAAAAATGACTCTCTGACAGGAAAGCTAAGGGAAGCCACAAGAGCAGTCATGCGAACCTCCCCAGCAGTATGTTTTGGGTGCCTAGGGCAACTGGCAGAGTAGTAAATCAATGTGGGGCAGGGCGCGGGACTGGGGAAGACCCAGCTGGTGGCTCTTACCCTGCACTGGGCTCAGCTGCTAGGTCTGGCTGGGCTGGGGAGGATGGGACTTCCTCCTCCCCTCCACGGCATCCGGGGCTGGGTCAGACCCACCCCCAGATTTCTCCCCAGGCTATAGGAAGCTCTGCAAACTCCCCACCCATCGCTCCTCAGCTGCAGGGGGAGGGATCATTGTACGGGGAGCTGCTCTCCCATTCGCCCAACCTCCATGCATCCAGAGCCCCTCATACCCCGACCCTCCCACCTGGACCCCCCCTGCAGAGCCCCATTACCATTTCACCCAGAACCACTCAACAAGCTCCTGTGCATCCAGATCGCCTCCCGCACCCAGATTGCCCCACACAGAACCCTCTCAACGCACACCTGGATCCCCCCACACTAAGTCCCTCCACACTTGGATCCTGCCAGGCTGAGCCTGCCTGCCCACACCTGGTGCACCTGGCACGTAGGGGCAGGGCCCTGGGATGCTGTCTGGGGGAGGCTCGATCCTTGTGCTGTGTCAGGGTTGGGTGCAGCCTCACTGCTGAGCCATGTCCCGAAGGGGGGTAGGGAGGAGCTGCAGAGTGATCTCCTACCTCTGTGCAGGCAGTTGCCTGTGCTCCCCAATGCCATGCTGGAGCCTCCACATTTATATGACAAAATTTGCAGAATTTTAAAATATTGTGCACAGAATTTTTAATTTTTTGGTGCAGAATGCCCTCAGGAGTAACTCTTCAAAATCACTTCCAATACCACTGTAAGTTAGTAGAATGTTTTGAAGTCACTTTAACCCATTTATTGGGGAGAAATCTTCAATTATTCCTGGTGGTGTTGTGGATAATGATACAATATTGCCATCTAATGCCTCATGGTGTATTTTTCATACAAAGAAATTTGTTTAGATTTATAAAATGTGCTTATCAAACATAGGCCTTATTTACAAACAAGTTACGCTAATTTAAAAGTAAACTATACGTTGCTCAAACCTATTTATGCGTTTTTAGGCAAGGTGTTGTTTTTGTTTTCACTAAACCATTCAGAAACAGATTTAGTTAAAACACTCCAATGCTTGTGTATAGACAAGGCCATAGCTAAGAACACCTATAGAAATAAAATACACAATAATTGAAATCTAAGCAAAAAGCAGCAGTAATCACTGGAGCTATTTGGCTTTAGATTCAGGAAGACAACTTTGTGTCAGTTTACATATAGAATACCAACTTCACAAACAGGACTAGATATGTGCTTTATTTTAAAAATGAAAATATAAGGTATATATACATGCAAACTCCATAGAGTATTGGTATATTAATAATAGATATAGTCCATGTCAGTAGACATCACAGATCTTTATGATCTTATTATGAGATGATGATTAAAGACTGTTCTAGGTTAGTGGATTATTGGTTTGTTGTATGTTGTTTTGATGCCAGTTCACAAACTGAATGTTACAATCCCCACTCAACCAAACACATGTTTTGGTCAGAGAAGCTATCTATGCTTGTTATAGGCTCAAAATATAACTCAATTGAAAACATGTATGCCTTGTTTTAAAACATGCCTATGGTGGTTCTGGCTGGGTAAACCATCAATTAAACTTGAATACTGGATTAGCTGGGATCATGGATGCATGGTTAATACAATGTGAACTTGCCTGTCATGCCACCTCTCTGCCAGTTCTAGTCCAGTGAGCAACCAGATGATTGTAATTGACATGAGTGCTGATCTCTGAAGCCTGTCCCTTTTTAAAAATACAGGTTATCTATTTTGTATTAATATAAAGTGATTGCTGTCAATAAGACTAGCAAGTGTCTCAAGAAATATTTAATAGAACTGACTGCTAATTCTAAACAAAATGGAAAGTAACAGACAGCTATTGATTTCCCTCACCACCCCCACCATACGGCCCCTTTGTTTCATCAACTTGGAAAGAGTTTAACATTTAGATGTGATTTCCTCACATATATATTTTGAATTTTTTGGTGATTGCTGAGTAGCAATTGTCTTGTCATTTTTAAAGATTACCCTTTAGGGTTAGGAAATGGTGCTCTTATGTACACTAGTGCATCACTGTTCCCTAAATGTAGTATATTGCTTTAAAAAAGGCTGTTGGTCATATAAAAGAGGATGACATAAAGTAATATATAGTAATTTATTGGCACAGATCTTGGTTAAAGATCTGTAAATGCTATGTGCACAGTTCTTCCATAAATTTCAAAGGGAATTTTGCATGAGAAGTATTTGCAGGAACAGGCCCTATGATTTTAACCAAGGAAAACTTAAATTATCTGGAATATCATCTATAATAGATCTGTGTTCATGTGTTACTTGTGTGCTTGTGAATTGAGGTCTAGCAATCTGTGAAAGCAGTCCTAGGTATCTTTGTATGTTTGCGGGACTAGGAGTAATAATTCTTGCTGTTGTGAAAAATACATTTTTAAGACAGCCATTGCAATAAAACAGCTATTTCCCTGCATTTTGTTCAAGGCTACAGTAATAGGCTTCAGGACACTCAGTATGTGTTCAATATTTCTCTTAAACCCAATGTTGAGAACTTTGGCTGTGACAGTGCCATCTATTTTTTCATGATTTTGTTCACAAACTGTCATCAGATTAGGCCAGTTCTTGATATAGTGCTCAAAACAGTCCACTACTGAGTTCCATCGCACGTCCTGTGGGAGAGTTAGCTTGGTTCCTCCCACTGTTTTCAGAGCAGCTGCTGCAAAGTGGTTGTTACGGAAGTATTTTGCCATTTCAACAACATTAGCCTTTATTTCTGGAACACTGAAGTCTTTGGCTAGGAGGTGCATCAAATGAGCACTGCAACCGTATGTTGTTAGCTTGGGATTCTCTTCACTCTCTTCTAAATAATTTCTTCTTATCTTGGATACATTTGCAGCATTGTCTGTGACCAAGCTGCATACTAGATATTTGAATTTTTTTTCAGTTTGTTCTAGCTTTTACTGCTACTTCTTGTAAGTATTCTGCTGTGTGTGCATTTCCTGATGTATCAATTGTTTCTGTAAGGAAGACATTCCCTTCTTCTGTTTTCACACAAGTACATACAACAGGATCATTGAGGACATTGCTCCACTCATCAAGACTCAGGTTAATAATTTTACCCTCTAGACCTTTTGCACACTGCTCAATTTCTCTTTCATACACTTCTTGCAGCAATTTACCTGCGACATTTGCTCTGTTAGGTGGACTGTATCCTGGTCTTAATGACTGAACCATATTAATGAAGTGTGAGTTCTCAATCATACGGAAAGGAGTTTGTTGCATAAACAAACTGGGCAATTTTTTCATCAATTACCTCTTTTTGTAATCTGCTGATTCTTATCACAAACTTATCTATGGTTGATTTTTTTTTTTTTCTTTTTGCTGCAGGTGATATACTGTGGCTATGTGACATACGTGATGTGACTGAAACACTATCATTGGTAGATAACTCTGAAACTATAGAAAATGATGGTGATCTTGAAGGTGGATAGTCTTCAGAACCCTGTATGTTAAGTCAATGCAGTTATTTAATTATTATTACCATACTGCTCATTTAGTATTACTCATTGCATTCACTGACACTCAGTACTACTTTAAAGGTGAAATTGTAAAAGGAAGATCTGCCTATTTCAGCTACTTATTTTTTATCACAACTGCATCTAAAATGATAGTACCATAGAGTAACAACTGTATTTCTTGCTCAAAATGAGAATTCAATACTAGTCCAGAAGGAAGACTGGCAGTCCTTAAGAAAGAAGTATGAAATAAAAGTTTACCAACCTGAAGATCCTGCATGTTCAGACATGTTCCTTTCATCATCTTCAAGCAGCTTTCTCCTGAGAAGGAACACTTCTCATGATGTTGTTTCATTTGGGCAACCAGGCCTTGCATTTCTTTGTTGCACTGTTTTCATTTTGCACGCATGTCTGTCTTACCCACAGATCGAGGACCTTCATTAAAATATTCCCAAACTGGGTCTCTTTCATGGCTTGGTGCCATTATAGGTTTTCTCTTCTAGTGAGAGAATGGTATGGTAGATCTCAAATCAATGAAGGCTACACTCAGAAAGACCTCAAGACTTCTGGAATATGCTGCTCAAACAGTTTCACTTTTGTTTCTACTGCCTGTCCCTTCCTTCTCACATTTATCTCTAGACTTCTTCTCCTTGTCCAGATCTGTTCCGCCCCCAACAATCTTCTATTCATTGAGCTTTTTGAAACTTTTCACTTTGAGAGAGGTAAGAGATTGCAAATTTGTGTACACAGAGACAGAGGGACAATAGGGTTGAGGTCTGTTATTTCTCACCTCTATATTTTATTGTATTTATGTATTTACTTATTTACTTACATTTTTGCTGTTAACAAGCATGTTATCTCTGGAGACACAAATCCACAGTTTGAGAACTGCAAAACTAAGCATCTCTGATGGTATCTTCTAGACTGAGCACGGAGTCCCATTGGGTAGATAGATTATTTAGGTTAATCTTTCTATACAGAAGCCCCTGGAGCCTCATAAAATTGGGTCCCTAATCCATGAACTACTGGAACTCATCTACAAAACTTTTCTTAAACATTCCATGAATATATTGTCTCAACTATAGAGTTAGAATTTATAATCCCTATTCCATGATGAGATATATTTGAGCTATAATGCACCTTAATTAAAACTATCTTTAGATAGGTTTTTTCCTCAAAAAGCATATTATCAAAAAATCCGATTTTTAATTTTTTTTTAAAAATAATTGATTTTTATCCACCCTGTTTTGTTTTTGAGTGCAGTTATGTAATTAAAAAACTACATTTGTAAATTGCACTTTCATGATAGAGATTGCACTACAGTACTTGTATGAGATGAACTGAAAAATACTATTTATTTATCATTTTTACAGTGGAAATATTTGTATTCTTTGTAATTGAAATCAATATATTTGAAAATGTAGAAAAACATGCTGCAAAATATTTAATAAATTTCAGTTGGTATTCTATTGTTTAACAGTGCAATTAATTGCTGTTAATTTTTTTAATTGCAATTCATTTGAGTTTATTGCGTGAGTTAACTATGATTAATTGAGAGCCCTAGTTGTGATAAAACATTTATACTTTAAAGGATGGCTGTTGTAAGAAAAACTAAATCTGAAATGATCAATCTATCATTGTAACTATACATCAATGTTTTGGTGTACTATACTTTAGCCATGTACTTGATGAAGGTTCTTCATCTAGATGAAGATAACTGACCCACTGGTGAAGAAAGATAATACACAACACCCCTGCATGCTGTGAGCATGTGAAGAATGTAGTGTGCTCAATAGTATCGATAATGAATATGACATCTTCTGCAAATTTTTTGATGAAAAACTAAGTGTGAAGAGGCAGCACACTTTTCCTGAGCGCAAAGATATCTGCAGTTTCTTTATGGCACGTTACTGAGCTATATGAACTTTATTTCAAATAAATACTTAATGTAAACATGAATTTTAACAAATTTGCTTTAATTATTCAGAAAAAAATCTTAAGTATCCAAATTGCTTCAGAACCTCTGATTTTTTCCCCCCTTCTTCTTAAAATGTGAGATGTAGGTACTCATCCTAGCTGCTCTAAATTCACAACAATTCTGCCATCACTGAAAGTAATACTTCTGTATCAGTGACTCCAGTTTTTAAGGGTGTGTGTGTGTGTGTGTGTGTGTGTGTGTAGCTATTGATACAGAGACTCCTCTGTGGTTCATAATTTTAAACAAATGACTTACTAGCCTGTTGAGCAGGTGTGGGCAAACTTTTTGGCCCGAGGGCCAGCATCTGGGTATGCAAATTGTATGGTGGGCCATGAATGCTCATGAAATTGGGGTTTGGGGGCGGGGGGCACTGGCTGGAGATGCAGGCTCTGGGATTGTGGCAGAAATGAGGAGGGGGGAGGGGGCTCTGGGCTGGGGAAGGAGGTTGGGGCACGGGAGGGGGTCAGGGGTGCAGGCTCCGGGAGGCGCTTACCTCAAGCAGCTCTTGGAAGCAGCGGCATGTCCCCCTTCCCCCTCCGGCTCCTGTGTGGTGGTGCGGCCAGGTGGCTCCGTGCGCCGCCCCGTCCGCGTGCGCCGCTCCGTCCGCAGGCGCCGCCGTTCCCGGCCAATGGGAGCTGCGGGGGTGGCACTTGGGGTGGGGGAAGCTTGTGGAGCCCCCTTGCTACCTCTAAGCGTAGGAGCTGGAGAGGGGACATGCTGCTGCTTCTGGGAGCCTTGGCATGCGCGTGTGGAGAGGTCTCCGACCCTGCTCCCCAGCTGGAGCATGGGAGCAGGGCAAGCCCCAGACCCCGCTCCCCAGTGGGAGCTCAAGGGCCAGATTAAACAGGCTGGAGGGCCAGATGTGGCCTCCGGGCTGTAGTTTGCCCACCTCTACTGTAGAGTATAATATTTTAAAAAACATCTTGCACTCTTCTTTAGCATTATGTTCTCATTGGAAATATTAAAAAAGAAATAGAAACAGGGTGATTAGTTGAGCTACTCTAGCCCTGAAAGCAGCAAAGAGTCCTGTGGTACCTTATAGACTATCAGACGTATTGGAGCATGAGCTTTCGTGGGTGAATACCCACTTAGTCGGATGCATGTCCAACGAAGTGGGTATTCACCCACGAAAGCTCATGCTCCAATACATCTGTTAGCCTATAAGGTGCCACAGGACTCTTTCCTGCTTTTACAGATCCAGACTAACACGGCTACCCCTCTGATACTCTAGCCCTGAAGAAAGAGTTTTTTATTGTCTTTGGTTTTTTGATGGTGCAGCAAAAAGATTAATAATTTTAGAATTATTTTTCATGTGACAGCAATATTTTTTGTTAAATCGCCCTCGTGATTTCAGCTAAATGTTAAAAGTAAGTTTTCCATATACACACTGGAGCTACCAAATGTCAAACATTCTATTTGTCTGGTCAAATATGTCAATTTCAATAGTTGCAAAAAGTTCAAAAGCCTTTAAAAAGGCAGAGTAGATTTTCAGCAGCACCAAGAAACATTAATCAAGGAAGAGGCTGAGCAGGTATACCAAAAGTAGATTTGTTCATTAGAATTTTAACAAGTTCTGGAGCAGCAAACAAAAAACTTTACAATCAGATCGTTGCAGTAATTCCTTCCCCATTTCAGGGAGGTGCAGATCTGGATTGCCCTATTGGGAGCACTGGGAATCACTATTCCATGATGCTTCCTAGAGCTCCCCGTCAGTCATGACGAGGGACAAGTGTATCCCTTTCTCTGGATAGTTAGCTCTGGTGGCTAGTACAAAGGTGAGAATAGGGCTATGATCCTGCCTCCCTCTCTGGTGGTCTGTACTCCAAGTGGTGATTAAAGGGAGGAACACTTTCTTCCCCTGTTGTGCACCCTGTCACTTAACATCTGAAGCTTGGAAAGAGACTATTTTCTTTTCCTTTTTGAAGCTAGAGAAATCTTTTTTTCAGATGGCCTTGATAACTTTACATCCATGTGAGAAAGCTTTGATGGGTTTCCCTTGGTATCTCAGAATCAGCTAGGGTTCTGTAAAGTTAGTCATTTGTACCCTCCACGTGATCACATAACGATATCACTGCTGCCTTCCCTTGCCAACATAGTGAATGAGAAATAGAACTCTGCAGTTGGCTTAGGTTTTTGCCATGTGATTTGTGTGTGTGCATGTCACGAGGCCTCTTTTTAACCCTGGCAAAATTTTCAGGTTGCTTTAAAGCTAGATTCTGTGGCCAGTAGAGGGTTTTAGACAAAAAAAACATGCTTGCTTATTTTTATTACAGTATTATACAGTTCCTTCTCATAATAGGAACATCTGCACAATAATTATAGCAGGAATGCAATAGAAATACTTAATTGCAACTGGTGGGATTTGGAGGAGTCCATATGTTTAAAATGTGAGCTAGAAATGTATTTAGTATTTTTTGAACTTTTAATATTAATACTAAAACACTTGCATCTTGTGAAATAAAGGCAATGTTATATTATGCAACAGTTACAACAGAAAATAAATTCAACTAAATTCTAATAAACCTCTTTTGTGGGATAAATAAACATCAACATCTAATTATTGATGAGAGGGCTCTTTAATGCTGTCATTCGTGGGCCTCAGTTCAAAAGCAGTGGGAAAGAATTAAGCATAATAAAGAGGAGTTCAGCTTGGCAAAATTGTAGACTAATAATGAGACGTTGGCGCACCTGAGGTCTGCAGATGGAGCACAAACTAATTATGTGATAAGTTAGTCTGGTGACAATAATAAAATGGTGAAAAAAACTCAGCTGCTTTTAGAAGTACTTAACCTTGGCATTATTGAGCCAGCTTTCCAGTTCCCTTCAGATATTGCTGGGCAGTGTCCATCTTGTACTTGTTACAGTAGTTCTTCAATGGATGTAGCCCAAGAAGGTGTCAATGCTGTGCTAACCAGAGAGTAATCTGCACATCAGGAGCTGACAGAGAGGATATATTTTAAAAGTGCATTTGAGTTTTTGGCTGACTTTCCTAATATAATGGACGGGAAGGACTTTACAGCATGCAGAGAATTAAGATCTTAATGCTTTGATCCTGTAGTTGTATGTGCATGTGGACTTTTTCACCCACCTGGCTCCAATTACAGGAGTCAGGCCCTGGTGAATATGTGGGGGATGCACCTTAGAGGCACCACAATTAAATTTGAGTTGCTTTTTGCACATAAAAGCAACATGAGAACAACATGCAACCTGAACCTGATTATTACCCAAAATCTACCTTGCCAATAAGAAGGCAAACTTCAGTTTTCTAGGTAAACTTCACTGTCAACGTCATGCTTTAAAAAAAAAAAAAAAAAATTACACATTTGAAACAGTCCTTTTTGGAAATCCTCCAAATGAGAGACACTTTTTTTGGTTTGTTTTTTTGGACCCCTATAGTTGAAGGTGTAACACTAGCAATGTAGGGGTGGATGCCTGGGGTACGCTAATCAGCTAGGTTGCCTCTGACATGTAGATCACCCATTCGAATCAAGTCCAGCTCAACAGGGATTAATAGTTGTTCCCATCTAATGAATGTTTGGTAGCCCCATACGAAACAAGTTCAGTTCCCACATCAAATGCACCACTATGTTTTGCTGTAGATTGTAAACTCTTCCAGACAGGGACTAGCACAGTGATGTCCTGGTCTTCATTGAGTCTTGTAGTGAGAGCTTCTACCACGGGGGCTGAAATTGCCTTGCTTAGTGTAAATTTGCAAGCGTTTGAAGCATTGTTTCTGTCACATATGTATTGGGAGAGGGAAGAATTGGAAAACAGACCTAAACATAATTTAATCTTTTTTTAAAAAATCAAACAAAAAAAACCTTCATGACTTTTTAGGTCTGTCTCATTAGTTTTGAGCTTCCAGAAATGACAGAATACTGTATATGCAAAGTACACAGTTAATATAGACAGTGTGGGATTTTGATTTGATAAACCAGAGAATGCCCAAAACTAGTTTGGACCAGTGGTGTCTCAGTTCATCTAGTAATGACTCATAACTGTGACTTTAAAAGTGTGAGATGATCCTAAAGTTTGTTTTCATGTAAATCAAGATCATTATAGCACCGAGAGAAAATTATTAAATTTGTTCTGCAAGATTTTTGTCAGTTTTAAAAAGGAAAAAAAAGAGTTTATTCTTTGAAGTTGCTAATTCATAATTCATGAGAGAAAGCCAATTTGCCTTAGAGAATTAATGTAGTGGCTAATCATATGTTAGGTAGCGGGAGTAGACTTCTGCATGGCATGAGGTAAATGTTTTTTTCTGTTTTCCTAATTAAGTCCCTAATGAGTAGGGTCAGTTTACAAATTCTTATCAGTGCTTTGCAGTATTTTGCTAAGAAACTTTTTGGAGGAAAATAGGGATGATTACAGAGTAAGACCTCTGTGTAATCTTGGTCTTTCCTACTATACCACAGGGCATGCTTACATACATCCTTTGGTTAGGAAAATATCATACAGGAATTTGTAAATTTTGTGGAAAGCCCCTTTATTCTTTTTATTGATATTTCTGTTCAATAATGCATGTTTTAAAACCTTAAAATGTCCATTTTTTTCTTGCTATAGTATCTAAATCTTAATATTCCCAAGTATATTTTATTTCAAAGTCCTTCCACTTGTTAAGAATCATTATAATATTCCTCTTATCTATATATTTCCTCGCATATGTTAGTCTTCACTCTGAACTCCTGTAATCCCTTTCTGTACATTATTGTGAAGCTCTTTATATCCAGGAGCAAAACTACTTATCTCTTCAGCTTTGTTCTGCTCACCAATTTTAATTCTCATCAGAGGAGTGCACTCAGTCTCTTTCTTCTGTTGACAATGACTGGGTTCTACAGAATTTACTGGGGGGTATTCACCCTTTTTTACCCCTGTGTCAGAAGGTAACACTTCCCAAACAGTTCTCTTTTCTGATCCCTTCCAACATCAGCAGTTATTAATGGATGAGCAGCACACACATTACACATGCTGCTTTCGCTCTTATTTCTGGCCAATTGTCCTTCAACTGCCATGGAACCACTGGCATTCTATTTGCTTTGTAGACTGTTTTCTATGCTACTTTTTCCCTAAAATTCCCTATTGTTTCTACCACCAGGGTAGCTCTGCTGGGGCCATGTCTACATTAGCAAGATTCGCTGACTGAACTTTTGTCTGCTTACAGCTTCCGATGTTGCTAGAGAGAGTGCACACTTGGCCGCTCTTGTCGGTGCTGCATGTCCTCATAGTGAGATGTTGTGTTGGCGAAAGATGTGGTGCAACATGTGTAGGCATTCCAGTATCCCTGGGCCACTATTCTGCCTTGTGGGAACTAGACTGTCCAGCAAATTATGGGAGCTCAGGGTCTAGTTCCCACAAATTCCCTTTCCTCCATTCCATAACTTTTGTGCCATTTTTAAAAATGCCTGTAGTCCCTCATGCTGCCTTTTTGTTCTATCCATTGGACTAAAAGATCTAGCACAGCTAAGTGCAGCGCTGGTGGCTGTTTTAGAGACCAGGTGCACAATTTTTCTGTATTTGCAGAACTTCAGTGACTACCACTTCAAGGATTGTGGTGGTGCTGTAATGAAGCATCTGAGACAACTGAGGAGGAGAAGGAATGGATGATGCAGATAGTGAATAAAAATTACAGAGTGTTACAGGCATGTACTGACCAGCTCCACATGGTGGAATGGTGTTTTTCAGCCTGTGGGATGGTGGGCTTGCAGCTGGGACGATCAGTAGAGGCTTCAGAACTTTTGGATGCAGAATGCCAAGTTCCTGGATCTGTTCCCTTCAGCACAGTGATACCAGAATGAGAGCTGCTGGACAATAGAAAAACAGGTGGCAATCACACCCTGGAAGTTTGCAACTGGAGACTGCTATTGGTTGATGGGCAGTCAGTTCAGGGTTGGAAAAATCACCTGTGGGGGGTGGCGGTCATCCAGGAGTGCAAGGCCATTAAGTGTGTCCTGCTTCAAATGATTGTGACTTTGGGTAATGTGCAGTAAATAACGGAGGGTTTGAAAAGTGAGCTTCCCAAACTGTAATGGGGCAATAGGTTGCATAATCAGATCCTTCTCCCACGCCCACCTTGTGTCTGAGTACCTAAACAGGAAGGGTACTTTTCCATGGTTATGCAAACACTGGGAGATCACCAGGCTGTTTCACTGACTGTGCTGGTCAGGGAAGATGCATGATGTGTGCAACTTTAGGAATACAGGATTTCCGAAAGACATTCTTCCTGGACCGGCACACTCACATTAGTGAGGCTGAAATGCCAGTAGTGATTTGGGGGAATGTGGCTGCTTGCTTACTTGGATCATGAAACTGTACATGACACCTGGACAGAACCATTGAAAGATTTAACTACCGTCCAAACTGGTCAGGATGACTGTTGAATGTGTGTTTGGTAGGTTGAAAGAACTCTAGCAATTCCTCATGACTACACTGGATATCTGTGAGGCAAATATTCCTGGTATTGCTGCTTGTTATGTATCGAGTAATATTTGTGAAGCTAAAGGGGAAGCATTACTAGTAGGGTGGAGTGATGAAATAGACAAACTGCTGATTTTGAACTGCCAGACACCAGGGACATTACAAGAGCCCATCAAGGAGCTGTATGGCTGAATCAGCTCTTAAAAAATCACTGACACTGTGCCATAGTATTGCAGTGTGCTGCTTTTGTGTACTGCTCTCAGTACTTGGCTTGAACATGGATTTATAAACTCCTGATATGAATTTGGTGGGAGGGATGCCACTTTGGTCTCTGATATTTGTTTGGTGACACCCAATAAATATACTACAATTTTCAAAAAAACATAAATTTATGGAGTGCAAAGAAACAATGACCAGTCTTAATAGTCAACTTTGAGGGTATCAACACTGACAAAATCTTAAAATAAAACCTTTATAAGGTAATAAATGAAGTGCAAGGTGCTTGCTGACTGATCCTGTAGTAATCGCAGGTCATTGAACATATAGTCATAGTTCTCCTTGTTTTCCACTGGTGTGGAGTGGCAAGGATAAGACTGCAAGCTATGCTGGCGCTTTGTTTGGTGTGTGTGTGTGTGCTGCCCAGGGCTAACTGTGACTGAAAGCCATGGTGACCTTCCCATCCCCTTTAAAGTTCAGACTGTTTTGAAAATAGTTGCTCCCCTTCCCCCCACCCTCCCGGTAGCCCACTTTGGCATGAAAACAGGCAAGGATCAGTGCAAAGATGGAGCTCCAGCTAAATCTCATGCTGCTGTATGGGCAAAGAAAGAAGTCCTGCATCTCTTCAGTCTGTAGGGAGAAGAGGCCTATGCAAGCCCAACTGTGAGGCAGCTTCAGGATCATGGATGTCTAAGGAGACATTGCAGAGAGAATGCAAGCCTTGGGTTAAGACAGAAACAGGAAGAAATGGTGAATGAAAACAAAGGACTTCCAGTCATAGCAGTTGGTGAAGGAAGGCAACAAGAAATCTGAGGTCGTACTGCAGACCTGCTGCTTCTACGATGAGCTCCCTGACATGCTTGAAAGGGACTCCACCCCCACCAAATGTGATGATGGACACATTGTGGGCCCCAGAGAAGGGAATCTCAGCAGTGTCCAGCAAGGACAGGAAGGAAAAGGGGCATAATGAAGGGGGTACACACCTGTGGAGAGCCAGGAGCTCTTTGATACATGGCCAGACCCAACTCAGACCCAGATGAGTCCAGTGAGGAAAGGGAAGGGAGCTCAGGTAGATGTATTGCTCATGATTTTTTAAACGCATGATTTCCCCACACCCCCTTCATGGTGCCTGAAACCTTCCTCCAGATGTTCACCCCCTCCTTTCAAAATGACCGTTATTCACTGTCACAGAACAAAGAAACTGCCTTCTTTAAAAGTCAATTGATCTTAAAATGATGTAATAGCAATAAACCGAATATTGAAATCATGTAGTAGCCAACATGTTTTGGCATCAAGATAAAATTTCAGCTGTCATAAAACACTACATATTAGAAAAGTAATTCATTATAAACAAATAGAAAGATACTGGAGCATAAAAAATATATACTTAAGAAATTTTAAAATACCTTTGCAAACAATCAGTGACTGTCCAGTCAGAATACCTGGTTTTTAAGAGTATAATGAGGACATTGTAAAAGATAGTCCCTTGGTTTTGAAATCTGATTTCCCCAGTGCAATACAAATCACACTCATTCTGTGTATGGATGGAGGTAGAAGTGGTATTCTTGGATTTGGGAGGGGGGGGTTCAGTTTTCTTTTGGCTTGCAGTTCTGGGAAATGGAGACAAGCCCTTCTCTTGGGTAGTATTTTGTTGTTCTGTACACAGATGTCCCTCTTGTCCTCTGGAAAAATCTCAATGAAATTTTCTAGGGGGTATTTTTGGATCATTTCCTAGATATTTCTAGGAGAGGGGCCATGTTTCTGCCCCTGCAATACGAGACCGTCCCACGCCCCATCACTGTGAGCAGCCTTGCAGCGTATGAGCAATGTCGACCTGAAGCTGTCTGGAGCAGCTCCCTTCTCTGGAAAGCAGAGGTCAAAAACTGACTGAAGCTGTCACTGTCATGGAGTCAGATGCACTAGACAAGAGGACTGTTCCTGGAGGATTTTTTGTAAGCAACACAGGTAATGCAGCATCCACATTGGTATTTTGTTGGCAGAAGTATGTTAACTGAGGACTTGCTTGGGGAGGTGATTTTATTTGGGTGACTGGCTGGGTTTTGCCAGCTTACATAAATTTTGGGTGTGGACGCATGCAAAGCTGTGGTGACAAAAGGTGATTTTGTTGACAAAGCTTTTTAAGATACACCCAGGTCTATGGGCTTGGCTACACTCGGGACTTCACAGCGCTGCTGCAGCAGCGCTGTGAAGCGCGAGTGTAGTCACGCCGCCAGCGCTGCGAGAGAGCTCTCTCAGCGCTCTATGTACTCCACCTCTCCGAGGGGAGTAGCTTGCAGCGCTGCGAGCGAGTGTGCAGCGCTGCAGGCACTGATTACACTGGCGCTTTACAGTGCTGTACTCTCTGCTCTCAGGGGGGTGTTTTTTCACACCCTTGAGCGCAGCAAGTTGCAGCGCTGTACTGCTGTTTGCTTTCAGTGAGTGAGGGGGGTGGAGGAGGGAGGGGGGTCGGAACTTGCAAGGCAGGGTGCTGACACAGTGTCAGCACTCCAAAAACCCACTCTCTCTCCCCCCACGCTCCCTGTCACACTCCACCCCACTCCCCCTTTTGAAAAGCACATTGTAGCCACTTGAACGCTGGGATAGCTGCCCAGAATGCACCGCTCCCAATGCCGCTGCAAATGTGGCCACGACAGTGCGCTGTCAGCTGTCAGTGTGGACAGACTGCAGCGCTTTCCCTACTCAGCTGTACGAAGACAGGTTTAACTTACAGCGCTGTACAGCTGCAAGTGTAGCCATACCCTTTGTTTTTTGACCTTGGTTCAAGCAGGTCTACTTGAAATAGTGGTAAAAGGTTGGCAGCCACTAATGTGTTATTTACACAAGTGCTCACCTCACTATCCCCACCAGTTAAGCTGACAGTGGTGGTAGTAAGGGTGAGAAATCTTATCCGGGATGGGGGAAGCTAATATAGACAAAGCCTCAAAGGGTCTTCTACCCAACAGGTTTTTCTTTATATTAAAAAAAAAAAACAAAAAAAAAACCTTCTTGCCTCAGGATCAAGCCCAGCTCGACGCTTAAGGCAATTTGGATAGAAAAAGGATTAACAAAAATTAAAGATATAATACAAGATGATAAACTGGCTGCCTTTGATTACATGTGTAACAATATCAGCTACTGCCATCTCATAGTTCCTTTTCTCAGCGACTATACTCAAGGATTCATGCAAGGATAGGGAATAATTGCTCTGTTTCAGCTCTCACCTCTAGAAGACCATATTAAGAAATATGGAAACAAAGGTCATGCTTTGCATTACCCTCTCAGTCTCAGAGAAGAAAATGGGGGAGGGGGGGGATTTAGCTTTATTATCACAACAGAAACCTGGGAGGATATCTGTGAAAGTGATTCTTCCATAACAAGATATTAAACAGGTACTACTGGACTCCAGGAAGTGTAAGTCTAGATGGGCAACACACAGCGATTGTTAGACAGGCTGGCACATGGCTGTTTGCATTTCACATATCCTCTGTACCTAGGGCTGCCAACCCTCCCGGTTTCTCCGGGAGTCTCCCGGAATCAGGCCGTTTCTCCTGGAGGCTACTGAAGCCAAACCGGAAGATTTTAGGAACTGAAAGTCCGTCAGCACAACGGGGCTAAGGCAGGCTCTCTGCCTGCCCTGGCTCCGCAATGCTCTTGAAAGCAGCTGGCATGTCTGTGTGGTCCCGGGGGGGGGGGAGGGGGAACAGCTCCGCGCGCTGCCTCCACCCCCCCCCCCCCCCCCACCAGCACAGGGACCTGCCAGTTGCTTCTGGGAGCGGCGCAGGGCCAGGGCAGGCTCGCCTTAGCCCCACTGACTGGGAGCTGCCTGAGGTAAGCACCTCCTGGCCGAAGCCCACACTCCCTCCTGCACCCAAACTCCCTCCCAGAGCCTGCACCCCGCACGCTCTCCTGTACCCCTGCTCCAGCCCAGTGAAAGTGAGTGAGGGTGGGGGGAGAGTGAGCGACAGAGGGTGGGGGGATGGAGTGAGTGGGGCGGGGCAGGGGTGGGACATGGGCAGGGCAAGGGTGTTTGGGTTTGTGTGATTAGACAGTTGGCAACCCTATTTGTACCTGACAAAAATGTATGTGTTCTCACACACCATATTCAGTGCTCTCTCAAAAACTGTACTTGTCACTATCTTTCCTTCTCCAAGTTTGTATATTTTAGGGGAACTGGATGAGTTGGTATTACCAGTTAGCATTAAGAAATGGATTGCAGTAACTATTTTAGTGGCCAAGAGTTATTTTGAGAAAATGGAAATCTGCAGTTCCTCCCTCATACACAGACAGACTTAGTGAGATCTCTACTACTCCATTAACAGAAAACATGACTGTCTAATCAGAATGCTTGGGGAAAAAATGAGGATATCTGATCAAACATGAAACTATTGCATACTTTTGCAGTTTAGTATGTATGGTCCCTGATACTCCTAGGTTGTGTTCTCACGTATCTATTTAGTCACTTTAATAATTGACACCATGCATGACCTCTATAGGTTCAGGTATTTTGGTCTGGTTTTGTTCCCAGGTTTTGCAAATAATTAACTTTGAATTTTGTTATTTATATGCTATTTCCATCTTGTGTGTGGATTTCTGTATGTTTTGTTTTATATGAAAATATAAAAATGAAGTTTAAAAATAAAAAAATCTTTCGTTTGTTCTTTGACTAGGCTGTCTCTAGGAAAGACTTTCAATCGATAGGAGTTTTATTATCTCTTCACATCATTTAAAAGAAAAAAGCAGTCAAAAATGTGTTGCCTACTGAGTAGTGCCTTTATAATTCGATATATATGGTACAATGTAAGGAAAGAGAATCATAATCATCCTCTGCTCACCTTTTCTTTATAAATCCCTTATGCACATGCAAGTGTTTAAATCCACATTTTGATTAGAAAATAAACCTGGTTGGAGAAAAATTGGGAAAATGTATGCACAAGTTATGTATGTAAGTTATTTTTAATATTTTTAATGAATTATGTAGTTTTAGTTGTATGTGATTACAAACATTTATAATGATTAAAGCCTTTGCACTGGATGAGCAGTAGCATATCTGTTGCCACTGTTGAGGATCATTTTGTCTCTGATTTCCTTGCACCCTATTCTCAGTTAGTCTGTTCTGTGCTCTGTGGCTTTAAGCCACTTTTGCTCTTCTGTATACTGGGGCTGTACAGGGCTCTGTCTCAGGGCTGCTCCAACTTGAGGCTTGTCTACATGCTATTTTTATACTACTTTATCAGTTTGAAACTAGTATGGTTAAAGTGGTACAAACTCCATGTGGACACAGTTATATTGTTATACAAGCACTTATATTGCTACAGTAACTCCTCGCTTAACGTTGTAGTTATGTTCCTGAAAAATGTGACTTTAAGCAAAACGATGTTAAGCAAATCCAATTTCCCCATAAGAAGTAATGTAAATTAGGTTCAGGGAAATCTTTTTCACCAGACAAAAAACTATATTTTATTTATATCTCTCTCTCTCTCACACACACACACACACACACACACACACACACACACACAGTATATGATGATTGTGAAGCTTGGTTGAGGTGGTGAAGTTAGAGGGTGGGATATTTCCCGGGAAATGCCTTACTGCTAAATGATGAACTAGAATTCGGCTGAGCCCTCAAGGGTTAGCACATTGTTGTTAATGTAGCCTCACACTCTATAAGGCAGCACGAATGGAGGGAGGGGAGACAGCATGGCAGAAAGACACACACACCCTGTGTGTGGGAGAGAGAGAGAGAGATTTGCATTGCCCCTTTATATACGCTGACACCACTCTAAGTACATTGCCTTTAAAAAGATCAGGAAGTTAAGACAGCAGCTGCGGCCAGCAAGCTCTCTCCATCCTGAGCCCTGTCCTGTCCCCACCCTGCTCTGTATGGAGAAGGGGTAAACAGAGGGCAGGAGTAGGGAACACCCTGACATTAGCCCCCTTCTTCCTCCCCTGCACAGCAAGCAGTAGGCTCCTGGGAGCAGCTCCAAGGCAGAGGGCAGGAGCAGCACATGGCAGTGGGGGGAGGGATAGCTGAACTGCTGGCAATTGGTAGCCTGCTGGGAGGTTGCTGCACAGGGAACTTAGGGTAGTGGGGCGCCAATAGGGGGTCTGCCGGTCTACCCTGGTTCCAAGCCCCCACCAGCCAGCTGCAACTGGCTACTCTTCCTGTAAGCAGTGGACAAAGCAGGCAGCTTTGCACAACTTTAAATGAGCATGTTCCCTAATTGATCAGCAACGAAACATTGTTAACCGGGATGACTTTAAGTGAGGCGTTACTGTATAAGGCCCCTTTATACAGACATAAACGAATAAATGGACACAAATCAGACATCAAGTATTGTAACATTCAAAAACTAGTAGGAGAGCACTTAATAACAGACTTAAAAGTGGCAATTCTTCAACAAAAACAGACTTCAACGAGAAACTGCAGAACTAGAATTAATTTGCAAATTTGACACCATCAAATTAGGCCTGAATAAAGACTGGGAGTGGCTGGGTCACTACAAAAAATAATTTTCCCTCTGTTGATACTCACACCTTCTTGTCAACTGTTGAGAATGGGCCACATCTACCATGATTGAATTGGCCTCGTTAGCACTGACCCCCCACTCCGTAAGGCAACTTCCATCTTTTCATGTGCTGTGTATTTATACTTGCCTACTGTATTTTCCACTCCATGCATCTGATGAAGTGGGTTATAGCCCATGAAAGCTTATGTCCAAATAAATTTGTTAGTCTCTAAGGTGCCACAAGGACTCCTCGTTGTTTTTACAATTATAACTGCAGCTGCACTAGGGTTTGTACTGAATTAACTAATTTGGTTAAAAAAATTACATCCCTAACTGACATAGTCATTGGTACAAAAGCTGTGTGTATACCAGGCCAAACAACCTGCTTCCTCTAGCTCTCTGTGAACCCTGAGAGAAGCTGAAGTGCAGTGAACTCTGGCCAGGCCCCTTCCCTATCCTGGGCAAACACCCAACACACCCCTTATGCCAGGTGTTCCCAAGCATATGGGAAGAGTGAAATGGCCTCCCACCCCACCCCAAACTCCCCCCACCTGCCTCAGTTCTACACTGACCAGAAAACCTCATTGCACAGGGTGGAATTTTCAGAGAGCCCTTCCTATTTCCTTAAAGGCCTCTTTACACTGCCAAGTGATAAGCATAACTAAGAATCAGGACCATTGTTCATTGTTTTGGCCTGAGTGAACCTAGCCATACTTACTTAGGATGCCACATTTGCTTCTACAGTTAAGTTCGTTCCAACCATTCTTCTGTTTGGCAGACAGTTACTTCAGCAGATGACTCAAACAGCTGAATCATTGACTGGTTTTGAATCTGAGTACTATCACATAGGAACACCTTTGTCAGAACCATTGCAGATTACTATTCACTGTTTAACTGAGACCAGCTACCTCACCTTCTGGAAGGAGAGCCTTTACATTAATTAAGGCTCTAATTGTAAACTTGTGAGAACAAGCTCAAAAAATTAGAATCCAGCTTTGTTTTACTTAACTGATAAGAGCTTTAGCTGTTCACTGTCCATTTAACCACAACAGCTAGGATACTTCCTTGGATATTAAAAGGATACTTGCACAAAATTTATGGGTAATAACATGAAATTAAGTAATGAATATGGCCAGAGTAAGTCAGGCACCGCATCACAGCAAGAGCCCTGTTGTAACTTTAATAAAACCAATATTCTTAGGTACAGTATCTGGTAGATCCTCCATCTCAATCCATTTGCCCCCACTTCCTTTGATCTGGATGCCACAACAAATCCTTCAGATAATTGCCAGATAAGGAAATATGGGTACATTTTGGCACATAGGAATATGAGTTGGCATGTTCTCCCAGACTATGGCATTGTTTGAAGAGGGATCCAGACACAAGCACTTAGGAGTCTGTTAGGAACCATGTAAAGAAGTTGGGAGAAATTTACCATTAGTGTAAATAAGATGGTGCAACTTCACTAAAGTTAATGGAAGTGTTACACCAGTGGTTATTGTGGGGTATATTTATTAAACTTGGAATTCTCATTCTCAGAATCATGTTTACCAGCTGTGGGTCAGCAATAGGTTTTCTTTATTGTTCTATAGAGGGACAAATTTATTATGGCTACTGTCATCCCATAATTTTGAAGTTGTTGACTTGTTAAGGGTCATGATTAGTTCTATGGAAAACCACGCAGAATATCAATGCATATTTATGTACTGCAGTTTGTTAGAGGAGATGATGGGAAGCTTGGGGAGTTCAGCAAATTAGTAGCCATTAGAATAAAGTATTTTCTTCTCTGAAGTGTTTATGGTTTATGGTTTTTAAAATGACAGTAGCTTCTTCTGACTAGTATGAAGGGATTTCACTAAGCTTTGAACAGTTGATATGATTTATATTGGCTAGAATTTGCTTACAAGTATCAGGCTAAATATGGGTAAATTAGTGTCAGGTTGTTTGTCTTCTATAGCCTGCAATAATAGTATCTGTAATAGTTAATTTCTCAGACGCCCTTGTTTCTTTAGCCTATATTAACACTAACGAATTGTTAGTAGCTTGAAATATTAGTTTAGATTATCTAGAAATCCCAGGAACCAGATCATTGCTTATTTCTGCTGAGCTAAGCTTCTAAGGCATTCATTCATTTCTGTTATAGCATGATTAGATTTATGAGTTGTGACTTTTTTAGGCCACTCATTCTGTGCCTCATCAATTTGGCTAGTAACTGTTTTGATCTGCTGGCATAAAAAAAGTTGTCAGGCCATTGGATAGCCACATCCCTTGGCTGTGGATAACTACTGGCGAGTAATGTCACAACAGGAGGCAAGGACTGCAGCAGTGACTAATCTTGTTAATTAAAGTAATGTCAGTACCCTTTGATCAGCTTCTTCTGTAATTACATCACATGCAACGTTGCCTTGGGGAGTGTAGTTTATTGAGAGAGAGAGAGAGACAGGATATTTCAATGGAGATTAAACGTGAAAGGCATGTTCATAAGAAATGGTTCAAAGAAAGGAAAATGGTTCATATAAAAGAATCACTATTGACTTTATAAATATAACACAAAGGTAAAACATAAATAGGTTTCTATTTTACTTTTTGTTTTGTATAATGGTAATGAAAATATAGTAAAAGCAAATCAGAGACCTATATCTGTATATTCAAATGGTAATCTGTTTAATTGCAAATAATTTCTAGTCTTTTTTGTAACGCATTCTATTGAACATTGTTTTTTACATACATACAAACTACAATGTCCATTGTTCAGAGCTAGGAGGGGATTTCTGAAATGAAGAGCTTACTGATTAAAGAATAGTGGCATCTTTAAGAAGAAACTATGGCTATGTCTACACTACCGCGGTAAGTCGACCTACACTACGCAACTCCAGCTACATGAATAATGTAGCTGGAGTCGACGTACCTTAGGTCGAGTTACCATGGGGTCTACATCGCGGGGGGTTGTCGAGAGAAACTCTCCCGTTGACTTACCTTACTCTTCTCGTCAGGGGTAGAGTACAGGGATTGAGTGGAGAGCGATCTGTAGTCGATTTGGTGGGTCTTTACTGGACCCGCTAAATCGACTGCTGGTGGATCGATCTCAGAGCGTCGGTCCTGGCTGTAGTGTAGACCTGCCCTGAGTGTTGGGACTCTCACTCCATCTGTTTGCTTGGGGTCAGGCAACTTTAGTGTGGAATTAATACTAGAATACTGCAGCCAGTTCTGTTGTCAGCATTTAAAAAGGATGTTGGAAAATTGGAGATGGTGTGGAAAAGTGCCATAAGATTATTGGAGGGCTAGAGAAAATGCCATACAGTGAGAGACTTAGGGTATGTCTACGCTAGCAGAGTTACATCGCCAGCAGTTACAGCACCACTCAGAGAGTGCTGAAGGGAAACCGCTATTGTGTGTTCACACTGTCAGCTGCCTGCGCAATAGCGTGTTCGCACTTGCGGCACTTGCAGCGATATTCGGAGCAGTGCACTCTGGGCAGCTATCCCACAGAGCATCTCTTCCTCTTCTGCCGCTAAGAGTTGTGGGAAGGCAGAGGGGGCCGTGGGGCATCCTGGCTCCTGTCCCAATGCCCCATGATGCATTGCTTCGCATCCCAGCAATTCCTGTGCTTCCGTCTGCATTTGGCGCCATCTTTCAATGGTTTGTGTACTGTGTGCTCTGCCTCTTCAATCTGCAGGAATAGATCCTGCACCGTTGACCAATATTCTGCTCACTGTCACTAACATGTCATGAGTGGCAGTGGAGTTATTCCTTTAACCACAAAGGCAAGAGGAGTTTGACGTTGATCTCGCGACGCGTAGTAGCTACAACACGAGATTGCTTGTGGCATTCACGGAGATGCTGACCACAGTGGATTGCCACTTTTGGGCTTGGGAAACAAGCACTGAGTGGTGGGATCACATCGTCATGCACGTCTGGATGACGAGCAGTGGCTGCAGAATTTTCAGATGAGGAAAGCCACATTCATGGGACTGCGTGGTGAGCTCGCTCCAGCACTGTGGCGCAAGGACACGAGAATGAGAGCTGCCCTGCCGTTGTAGAAGTGTATAGCGATTGCACTGTGGAAGATGGCTTTGCACAAATGGGCATCCCTAACTGTGGAGGGGCAATAGATGGCACACACATTCCAATTCTGTCACCAGACCACCTACCCACCGAATACATTAATCGGAAGGGGTATTTTTCTATGTGAGGGTGTTATTAATAAACTTGGAGTTCTCATTTTCAAAATCATGTTTACCAGCTGCGGGTCAGCAATAGGTTTTCTTTATTGTTCTATAGAGAGACAAATTTATTATGGCTACTGTCATGCCATAATTTTGAAGTTGTTGACTTGTTAAGGATCATGATTAGTTCTATGGAAAACCACACAGAATATCAGGTGCTTGTGGATCACCGTGGGCATTTCATGACCATTAACGCAAGCTGGTCCGGAAAGGTGCTTGATGCATGCATCTTTTGGAACACTGGCCTATTCAGGAATCTGCAAGCAGGGACTTGCTTCCCAGCCCAGAAGATCACCGTAGGGGAAGTCGAATTGCCCATTGTGATCCTGGGAGACCCTGCCTACCCCTTAATGCAGTGGTTTATGAAGCCATACATGGGGCACCTTGACAGCAGCAAGGAGTGGTTCAACAACAGGCTGAGCAAGTGCAGAATGACTGTTGAGAGTGTCTTTGGCTGTTTAAAGGCCCACTGGCGCTGCCTATATGGGAGGCTGGACTTGGCTGATGACAATATTCCTATGATTATAGCCACGTGCTGTACATTCCATAATATTTGTGAAGGGAAGAGTGAAAACTTCGCTCAAGGCTGGACTGCTGTGGCTCAGCACCTGGAGACTGCATTTGAACAGCCAGAGACCAGGGCTATTAGAGGGGCGCAGTGCAGGGCCGTAACGATCAGGGATGCGTTCAGGCAGCAATTTGAAGCGGAAATCCACTGATATTTGTTGCTATGCTCGGAGTGCAGTGCTTGTATTGCTAGGAGGTGATTGTGATTGGTGCAGACTATGCACTATGAAGGTTTAAGAAAATTGCCTGTTGCTTTGCAGGGCTCTATTTGCTTTCAATTAATGGAATAAAGATAACTTTCAAACCAAAACAATTATTTTACTAAAAATCAACAACCAGAGGAGAGAGACAAACAAAAAAACACATCAGCATTGTGGGGGATGGGGGAAGGGAGGGTCCAGGAGAAGGTGGGGTCCGTGGATGGTTAAAGATTTGTGTATGTCCAGGTATCCTATGCAACCTCGTCCTTGGGAGTACAGTGCAGTGGGTACTGAACTTCAGCAGGGTTAAACTGCAGAGGGACTGGTGTTGAGTGCAGTGGGTACTGGGAGTCCGCAGGGTTTGCAGTGCTAGTAGCATACCTGGAGCGTGTCTGCTTGGTGCTTCATAACTTTAAAGAGCTGCTCTGTGGCTTCGTTCTGGCACATCGCGTTCTCCTTTCGGTCCCTCTTCTTGCTGTCTTGCCACTCCTTCAGTTCTTGTTTTTCGGCTGCGGAGTGCATCATGACATCATGCAGAAAGTCCTCTTTAGTTCTGTGACGAACTGGGACTGTTCTTACTGTGGTCTTTGAATGCTGAGTGGGTAGTGTGGCTAGGATGGTCTGCGTTGGGGGATGGGAGACTGGCTGAGGGAAGCTACCTGAGCATGTAACATGAGAACCCAGGAAGGGGTTAGAGGCCAGGTGACACCTTTGCCCGGGAAACTGAACAAAGGCTGTGGGAGGGGTCGCTGAAGGAAGAGTTTCGGGAGCTGGCTGGTGATATGGCTGGGAGGCAGACGGGGCTCTGACCTCCCAAGGGGGCTGGGGCGCCTTGGGACCCCAAGATGGACCTAACTGAGGGGGGGTCCTGTTGTCTGTGCCTGCAAGACCTGTCTTGGACTGTGTTCCTGTCGTCTAAATAAACCTGCTGCTTTACTGGCTGGCTGAGAGTCGTGGTGAATCGCAGGAAGCCGGGGGTGCAGGGCCTTGTGTCCCCCCACACTCCATGACAAGTTCTTTGTGGCCACTTTCTAATTCTGCGCAGCTGTTCATCCAGCGATAACAAAGAGGGAGGCTGGGCTCCCACGGTCATATCTGTGAAGCCAAAATGCAACATTTTACAGGAGCAATATTGTTTGCAACACACAAACCACTGATTCAGTGGATTAAAACACAAGCAGTATTCACATACCTGTCACTAACTGGCTGACCCCAGGCAAGCACACATGAGCCGAAAGACCCCCAAAATGGTGAGTAACTGCAGGGGCAGGGGAAATCAGTGTTTCAGGACCGTACTGTACACTGGGCATGAGGCTCTTGGGGAGAGTCAGCTCTATAGGTGAGGCCTTCTAATCATTACTGTCCCCACATTTTCCACAGGCTGTGTTCGTTATGGAAGATATCTCACTGCTGAGGGTAAGCAGGGAATCAAGGGAGGGTCTTCTCCAAGACTATGGCTTCCGCCCTGGCCCTTATGTGGTTCATCTGTGTGCACCAATGGTCCCCTCGCCCCAGTGACGGCAGAGTGATACAGGAAAGTTAACCTTAATGGGACAAGAAACAAAGCAGCTCTGCCAAAGAACCTGTGGCAGCGGATTGCCCAGTATCTCCATGAGAGTTTCATGGAGATCGCTGAGGTAGATTCCTGTGAAGTGAGGGAGTGAATCAACACCCTGTTCAGCGATTCCCAAATTCAAAGCCACTTACCAGGGGCCTCCTCTTCTGTTTGTGCTTCGCCAAGCTCCGACAGCTGTGACTAGCTAGCCTCCTCCAGGGTAGAGAAGAGCTCCTGGATGCATGCATCTCTGACCTCCAAGTCGTCCTCTGCCTTTAGGTCCCCCTCCCCCTCCACATCCTGGTCAAAGATTTCCTTTTCCTGGCTCGGTCCACTCTCGACTGGTACGCGAGCCACCGAAGTATCCACGGTGGCCTTCGCAGTGGAGGTGGGGTCGCCACTGAGTATCGCGTCCAGCTCTTTATAGAATCGTCAGCTCGTGGGCGCAGCGCCAGAGTGGTGGTTTGCCTCCTGTGCCTTGTGTTAGGCGTTCTGCAGCTCCTTTAGTTTGACCCTGCACTGCAATGTGTCCCAGTCATGCATCCTTTCTGTCATGCATCATGAAATCTGTCTGTAGGTATCATAATTCCTACAGCTGGAGCGCAGCTGTGACTGCACTGCTTCCTCTCCCCAAATGCTGATGAGGTCCAGCAGCTCGGCATTGCTCCAAGCGAGGGATCGCCTGGTGCATGGAGCAGGCATGGTCACCTGTAAAGATGTACTGAGACCACTGCATGCATCACCGAGCAAACGGAAAGGGGACTTGAAAAATTCCCAAGAAATTCAAGGGGTGGGGTTTACGGTTGGTCAGCTGAGGGCAGGGCAGTAGAGTTCAAATCGATGACCAGAGAGGTGAGAACGGGCATTGTGGGACACCTCCCGGAGGCCAGTTGCAGCGCTGTAATCGACCAGGGTGTCTGCATTGGCACCGCGACACTGTAGCCCCGGCGCAGAAAGCTCTACGCCTCTCATCAGGGTGGTTTTTTTACAGCGCTGCAACTGCGCAGTTTGTGTGCACTGAGTGGCCTGGCAGTGTGTACACTTCGGGAGTTACACCGCAGAAAGCTGCTTTACCGTGCAGAAACTTGCAAGTATAGACAACGCCTTAGAGGTAAATCTGTGTATTTTATCAAAAAGATAGATTAGATGAAATAATAACTGTCAGAGACAGGCATAAAAAGAACCAATGGCTGGAAGCCCAAGTCAGATTTTTTTTTTTTTTAAACAGTGAGGTTAATTAATCATTGTAACCAGCTACCAAGGGAAGTAGCGGATTATCTTTGATGTCTTCAAATTAAGAATGGATGTCTTTCTAGAAGTTGTACTTTAGTCAGACACAATTTATTGGGCTCAATACAGGAGAAGTAGGTGAAATTTAATGGCCTGTCATATACAGGAGGTCAGACTAGATGAACAAATGATCCCTTCTGGCTGTAAACTCTATGAATCTATGCAAAATTGGTCTTTCTGACAACCTATGTGTGGAACCTGAAAGATTACATTAGTTTGCCTTCTCTGTCCCAATCCTTTTGACTGATTGCCTTCCCCCCCTCTAAAATTTCCTATGGTTATTACCCTGGATGACTCATCATTGAAGTCCCTATGAAATTCAGAAAAGGCTGTTGTTTCATTTTGCCTCCAGGAGATACATATGGCTACAATAATGGAAGATTGAGACCCAGGATTAATGGACAAGGGCTTTTGCAATATGGGGAGGGAAAATTCTTTCGTCAGCTGTTGAATAAAGTAGGTCTATGTCAGGGTTCCCTCCCCACTCTGAACTCTAGGGTACAGATGTGGGGACCCGCATGAAAGACCCCCTAAGCTTATCTCTACCAGCTTAGGTTAAAAACTTCCCCAAGGCACAAATTCTTCCTTGTCCTTGGAATGGTATCGCTGCCACCACCAAGTGAGTTCGACAAAGATTTAGGAAAAGGGCCACTTGGAGTTCCTGTTTCCACAAAATATCGCCCCAAGACCCTTCACCCCCTTTCCTGGGGAGGCTTGAGAGCAAACAAGGTGAGCACAGACCAGCCCCTTGGGTTTTTAGATGGGGTTTTTAAAAACCAATCAGGTTCTTAAAAGCAGAACTTTATTATAAAGAAAAAGTAAAAGAAGCACCTCGGTAAAATCAGGATGGAAGGTAATTTTACAGGGTAATCAGATTCAAAACACAGAGGATTCCCCTCTAGGCAAAACTTTAAAGTTACAAAAACAAAACAAAACAGGAATAAACCTCCCTCTTAGCCTAGGGAAAATTCACAAGCTAAAACAAAAGATAATCTAACACATTTCCTTCCTATTTGTAATCTTAGATGCTTAGTTCAGGTAGACTTTAGGAGATGTATTCTCCCTGCCCTGGTTCCTCGCTGTCCCGGAGAGAACACACAAAGAGAACACAAAACAAAAACCTTCCCCCACAGATTTGAAAGTATCTTCTCCCCTTATTGGTCCTTTTGGTCAGGTGCCAACCAGGTTATATGAGCTTCTTAACCCTTTACAGATAAAGGAGGGATTTTATGCTACCCTTAGCTGTATGTTTGACAGCTTAAAAGCAAAAAAAAAAAAAAAAAATCCTTTTGAGGACAACTGTAAGAAGGAATATTGGCACATACTCTCGAATATAGGCCTCTTAATAATACCAGAAAAGAGATTCCTCTGTTGGAGGATGATGGAAGAGATTAAAGAGGTGGCAGGGCCTACACTAGACGTCACATCAAGCCATCACTGTCACATGTTCCAGGTTTTTTTTTTTTTTTTGGTAATATTTCCCCCTCCTCTCTTCCAGTGCCCTTTACTCTTTCTTCCCTTTGTCCTGGCATGGGAGCCACTTCCAATATGGCATACAGGATTGATGCAGAGAAGAGAACCTGCTCATGCTCCAAATGCATAATTTCCTGGCAGAGTACACAGAAGTGTGATAGTACCAGTTCTCTCTAGATGTGAGAAGCTGAGAGCAGCCAAGAGTCCCACATAGCTTCTCACAAAGACAGATCACACAGCTGGGTGTGCTGATTCTCCTGCACAGGCAGTAGCCCCCACCATATCTGCTCTTTAAAAGACCCACAGAAGGATATGAAATTTGAGGTAGGAGTCTTTTTGTATCTGACTTTTGAACTCCCTCAAAAACTCATTTTCTCAAATAACTTAATCTTTGGTTCCTGGGGCATACACAGGAATTGTATATACAGCTCTTCACCAAAGTATTTCCCTAGGCAGAATTTGCAGGATCCCTTAACTGGCATTTGTTGCACAGTAATTGGCCTTAATGACATCCAAAGTCAATCTGAGCTCATCTAGTTTGACAGCACCCATTGTTCCAATTTAAGAATTTCATTATCTCAGTACTTTGAGTTGATCTGAAGTAGTTAACCCCTTATTCTTTCCACTTTAAATATGACTTATGAATATGTTTGTCATTTTGCCACAGTAGATCTTATTGTTCCTTAATTTATATGCGGTTCTACCTATTTAACAAACATGTCCAAGCTGAAATATTGGTAACAGAATGTTTGAATAGGGGAACCAAGATATGCCAAACCTTTCTCTAGTACAATTGAAATGTATAGATTTATAAATACATTGGAATTTTCTAGATCAGGGGTTCTCAAACTTCATTGCATCGCGACCCCCTTCTGATAACAAAAATCACTATATGACCCCAGAAGGGGGGGACCGAAGCCTGAGCCCCATGGCCCCAGGCAGGGGTGGGGAGGGCAAAGCCAAAGCCCAAAGACTTTAGCCCCAGGCAGGGGGCTTGTAACCTAGCCCTGCCGCCCAGGGTTGAAGCCCTTTGGCTTCGGGCCCGGGCCCCAGCAACTCTAAGCCAGCCCTGGTGACTCCATTAAAATGGGGTCTTGACCCACAGTTTGAGAACTGCTGTTCTAGTTTTTCCTTGCAAAAACATTGAGAATTGTAGGGATGGGCTGTCTTTTTATTTAATTTAATTTATTTATTTATTTATTTATCTATTTTAATAATTTAAAATAATCTGTTTTTATTTTTTATTTTTCTTATTATTTTATTTTATTTACCGGGACCTGGAAATCTCAATTGCTTTACTTGGAATCAGATAACCGGGTTTGTCACTCTCTTGTGTTGCCGTTTTTACAGAAGATAAGATATATTAATAACTCTATTATATGAAACAGAGGTACAATACTGTATTTGGAATCTAATTTATAGATTAAATCGTTCTAGAAATTTTCTTTATTGAATAGCTTAGTATTTTCTGAAATTTTTGTATCTTACATATTTCAAGTTGTGTTTTTATGCTGAATCGTATTTGTAAGATGTACTTTTAGAACAGTATGGGTACTGACTCTGAGTCAAAAAATTCAAGCTTTTATAGTAAAAGCAAGGCACTTAATCTTTGTAGCTTATCAAAGAAGAAGTTAAAGGATTCCTTGATCAGTCCCTGTAGGGAACAGAAATTTCAAAATAGAAAGCTCTTCAATCTAGCAGAGAAAGGTATAACAAGATCCATTGGTTGGAAGTTGAAGCTAGTGAAATTCGGACTAGAAATAAGGTGCACATTTTTAACAGTGAAGGTAATTACCCATTGGAACGACTTACCAAGGGTTGTGGTGGATTCTCTGTCACTGAAAATTTTTAATTTTTCTAAAAGCTATGCTTTGGTTCAAACACAAATTATTTCAGGGAAGCCCTATGACTGCGCTATGCAGGAAATCAGACTAGATGAACACAATTGTTCTTTCTGGATTTACAATCTATGAAGCCCATTTGCCTCAATTGTGTGAATTTGGTATCAGTTATGAATGTTGAGGATATTCTTGCTGAATCTGCTTTTTTTGACCTTTTCATAATCAAATAGGTCATCACTGGGGATAATTTTTTGTGGGTATTTTTAAATAAATAGTGAAGAAACTAAGATTAAAGAGAACTTCATTTAGAGACTTGGAATGTGTTTTGAGTCCATAAGGTTATTTAGGTTTAAATATGTATACTTGAAAAGTAACTTTGTCTTGTTACTTTCTTGATAGAAGAACAGGTTAATTACACACTCTAATAGCTAAATTCTTCATTAGAATAGCAAAATAGGTTGTGTATTGAAGATCAGATGTGTTCTTTCTGCTAAAATTGTACAAGAAATTATTTTTTATTACGTGAACTTTGAAGTCATATTGAAATCATTAATGTATGAAATACTGAGGCTCCTCCAGACAGTTAAAGCAACTCATCAAGTTGATTTTAGGTGTTTTACAAAATATTCCTGAATAGTGTAAAATATGAAATATTTTGGATATTTTTTCTTCAGTTGAAATGAAGTCCGATACCATACAACCCTCTTATACATTGTGTAACCTGCTATTTCGTGATATCTGTGTAACAACTAACACATCTACAAAATTTGAATGCAGTAATCCAAATTCGGTGCTCAATTACACTGTCAAACCGCACTAAAGTTAGTGGGGCTGGCTGGCTTGCTTGCTTATTTATTTATGAATGAATGACCCTTCTGGCCACTGTTTGTTTTGGTTTTTGGAGATATTGGTTTAATGTTTGCAATGCAGGTTAAATAGCAACTTCAAAACAAATCATAGGAAGGGGGAGAGGCAGTAGGAGAAAATGCGTGTGATGGGAGGACAACCAAAAACTAAAACAAGGTGGGAAAAAAATTGAATAGAAAGAAGAAAAAAAGAAAGGTTTATGAATATAGGTTAGGGGAGGAAAGGAGGTGAGGAGAGCTGGATTGGTGGGGGAGACCCAAAGAGTGGGGAAAAAGGGAAGAGTACAAAAGCAAGTTAAAGCTTTGTTTTAGTTAATGCTCATGACCTGAGACTGAATTCTTTAATTTATATAGAAAAGTTACAGCTTGGGCAGAAGCAGTGCAAACTGTGTCCCTGTTTTTGTCTCTGCATTGATCTGACATCTCTATAGTTAAGGGTTAAAAGAGAAGGTCACACTAGTTCACTGCAAAGAACTAAGAGGGAATGGAGGGCAGGATGCCTGCAGGGCTACCTCCAGCCCAGAAGGGTTACTCTGGGTTGGAACTCATCCACAGGTAGTGCCATTTAAAATGAACTCCATTGTACTGGTCTTCATGCCTGTAACTGAGGAAGAGGACACGAGATATATTTAGTCTGAAATAAAACATTTGTTGGATTACCTTCTTGGAAATTTTCCAATCTTTCTGAGAGAAACTTGAAGGTTGGGGGTGGGGAAGTCACTTTTTTGGACCTCCTAGGAGAACTGTGTTGATGAACTAAACTCAACTTTTCATATGGTGAAGTGTATATCTTCCCTTACGTTCCCTATACTTCTGTGTAGATTATAGAGGAGTGATAGGAGAGCTACAAACACATAAGTAGTTGTCAGAGTGGTAGCCATGTTAGTACTCCTCGTAAGTAGTTGTGTTTCAGAGAAAATGAAGGGAGATCTTTGCACTTACTCTAAGAGAAGCCTACTAACTAATTTGTAAAATAGTTCAGCAAACTGATAGCTATTAGACTTCTGAGAAGGAGATCATTGTGAAAATTGATGTCTTTGGTAATGGCTGAAAGAGGTTATTGACATACTCCACTTCAAAATGCCTGTAGTGTAGATGATGCTTCAATGATAAAGGAGCTTTACCATCTCTCCCATGTTCCTTTTCCAGTAGCAATGATATTAAGTCACTTGAACTACTTCACACTGCTGATTGGTGAGGAAATGATAAAGAAGTGAACTGAACAGATGTTACCGAGATAGCAGCACTTATTAAGAGCTTGGATCTGCTGATACAAGGAGTCTTATTCTGCTTTGTTGTTGATGTAATGGAAGTGACTTCACTGGAAGCACAGTTGTGAGTGTAAAATTAGCATATGGGAGACTAAGGGTATGTCTACACTACGAGGGTAGTTCGATTTCTCTTAAATCGAATTTGTGGAATCGATATTGCAAAGTTGAACGTGTGTGTCCACACTAAGGACAGTAATTCGACTTTGTGAGTCCACACTAACGGGGAAAGCGTCGACATTGGAAGCGGTGCACTGTGGGCAGCTATCCCACAGTTCCCGCAGTCCCCGCTGCCCATTGGAATTCTGGGTCGAGCCGCCAATGCCTTCTGGGTACAAAAAAAGGGTAGAGGGTGCTTTTGGGTAATTGTCGTCATCCGTCTGTCACTACCGCCCTCCCTCCCTCCCTGAAAGCGCCGGCGGGAAATCAGTTCGCGCACTTTTCTGGTCAGTGACCGCGCGGACGCCACAGCACTGCGAGCATGGATCCCGCTGCGACCATCGCTGCAGTTGTGGCCGTTGTCAACGCCTCGCAGCTTATCATCCACCTTTCCCAGAGGCAGATGCAGATAAACCAGGCGAGGAGGCTACGGCACCGCGGTGAGGGCCTGAAGTCTGAGAGTGGCACAGACCTGTCACAAAGCACGGGACCCAGCGCCGAGGACATCACGGTGACAATGGGTCATGTGGATATTGTGGAACGGCGATTCTGGGCCCGGGAAACAAGCACGGACTGGTGGGACCGCATAGTGCTGCAGGTCTGGGATGAATCCCAGTGGCTGCGAAACTTTCGCATGCGGAAGGGGACTTTCCTTGAACTTTGTGAGTTGCTGTCCCCTGCCCTGAAGCGCAATGACACCCGGATGCGAGTAGCCCTGACTGTCCAGAAGCGAGTGGCCATAGCCCTCTGGAAGCTTGCAACGCCGGACAGCTACTGGTCTGTCGCGAACCAGTTTGGCGTGGGCAAATCTACCGTGGGGGTTGTTGTGATGCAAGTAGCCAACGCAATCGTTGAGCTACTGCTCTCAAAGGTAGTGACCCTGGGAAACGTGGAGGTCATCATAGATGACTTCGCCGCGATGGGATTCCCAAACTGCGGTGGGGCTATAGATGGAACTCACATCCCTATCCTGGGACCGGACCACCAGGCCAGCCAGTACATTAACAGAAAGGGATACTTTTCAATGGTGCTGCAAGCACTGGTGGACCATCGCGGACGTTTTACAAACATCAACGTCGGATGGCCGGGCAAGGTTCATGACGCTCGCGTCTTCAGGAACTCTGGTCTGTTTAGACGACTGCAGGAAGGTATTTACTTCCCGGACCACAAAATAACTCTTGGGGATGTGGAGATGCCTACAGTGATCCTTGAGGACCCAGCCTACCCGCTAATGCCCTGGCTCATGAAGCCCTACACTGGAGCCATAGACACTGAAAAAGAACTGTTCAGCTACCGGCTGAGCAAGTGCAGAATGGTGGTGGAGTGTGCTTTTGGCCGTCTCAAGGGGAGATGGAGAAGCTTACTGACTCGCTGTGATCTCAGCGAAACCAATATCCCCATTGTTATAGCAGCTTGCTGTGTGCTCCACAATCTGTGTGAGAGCAAGGGGGAGACCTTTATGGCGGGGTGGGAGGTTGAGGCAAATAGCCTGGCATCTGATTACGCCCAGCCAGACAGCCGTGCGATTAGAAGAGCCCAGCGGGACGCGCTGTGCATCCGGAAGGCTTTGAAACCTAGGTTCCACAGTGAGCAGGGTGACCAGTGACTTTTAAGTTTCTGTACAGAGAAGCTGAACCTGCGACCGTTTCTTTACCCAGTTACTGTTGACTATCCTCTCCAGTTACAGACCCCCTCCACCTCCTTCCAAAAAAATAAAATCAGTTTTATTTTGTTAATGAACCCCGTTGTCTTTACTACTGTTTTCGCGGGAATGTTTGAAACCTGGGACGCAGACTGTGGTGGGGAGCGGGTGTAGTGTACTGATGCAAATGATCCTTCTAAACTCCAGGAATGACAGGATTCGCAGTGGCGGACTGGTTGTTTCAACGGAGCCTGCCAGCCCTCCTGAGCGGAACTGCGTGTATGTGGGGGCTATGTGACTTTATGGCAGGGGGAGGAGGGTTACAGATCCCCTGCTGCGTGGCTCTGTGATCCAGGACAAGGACCGCTGCATAAGATTTGTAACTGCCCTCCCCCGCAACAAAGTCACAGTGCAACCCCCCCCCCCACGCACAGAACATGAAAACCACCTCCCAGACTGACCAGGGTAACTAGTCACTGCACTGTGTATGTGCCCTGCTGCTGGACCTGCCCCCGCCTCTGTAGCCTGCTAAAGGTGACTGTCCTGTCCAATTACCAAGCCCCTTCCCCCCCTTCAGACAGACTCTCCCTCAAAAGAACATGACTGAAACAGTAATGAACAGAAACGTATTTTTTATTAACAACCACACATGAAACTGGGGGGTGAAACTTGGACGGGGGCTTGGGTGAGGCGGGCAGGAAAGGACTTTTCAAATTTGGGGGAATGACAGCCTTCTGGTGCTTGAGCAGTCTGCAGGGGTGGAGTGAGAGTTGTCACGGACTCTGCCGCCCCTCCTTCTTTGGACTTTGGGCGAGGGGGGTATGGGACTTGGTGGCGGGGGAGTGCGGTTACTGATGGACTGCAGTGGGGCTCTGTCCTCCTGCCTCCGTTCCTGCAGAACATCAACAAGGCGCCGGAGCGTGTCCGTTTGCTCCCTCAGAAGTCCAAGCAGCGTTTGAGTCGCCTGCTGGTCTTCCTGCCGCCACCTCTCCTCACGTTCCATGTGTGTCCGGTGCATTTGGGACAAATTCTCCCTCCAATGGTTCTGCTGTGCTGCCTGGGCTCGGGAGCAGTCCATTAGTTCTGAGAACATGTCCTCTCGCGTCTTCTTCTTCCTCCGCCTAATGTGCGCTAGCCTCTGGGAGTGTGATGCCAGGCTGGGTTGGGAGACAGTCGCAGATGTGGCTGTGGGAATGAGAAAAAGGTAGTGAATTCCTCCTAAAGATAAATGTAGTTGTGAACAAAGAACATAGTCTTTCTCTGTGAACAAGACCATGCACCGCACCTATCACATGCGCACTCAGGACAAGGTCGAATTTTCGGACCTCGCCTTCAGTGCCTGGGGTTTTGCACTGCAGATCTGGGAAGCGTGGCAGGACACCGTAATCTCTGTAGCAGGCAAAGATGGTAAGCCGTAGACTTGTGGCTGCTTAAAACTTTAGTAGTACCACTGGCCTCCTTTCACATTGAAAGCAATGCCAGTCTCTGCTGCCAGCAATCGGCCAAGCATGAACTCTGGCCCTGTCCCACCCCCTTGCGGATGTCCCAGGGAAAGATCCCTGTATGCTGCCCCTCTCCCGCATCCACCGCGTGGCTGCAAACCAGCGGTTACAGTTCTGTAAAGGAACTTGCAAGCAGTCCCAATACTAACAGTCCCCTACCTAATTCAAAGCAGGTCATCATGAGCGACATAACTATCCTGAGGATCTCGGACACCGAGAAGGAAAGGATGTTTCGAGAAAGCCTGCAAAGACCAGGGCCCTATGCCGCCATGCTGTGCAAGGCAATGATACCGGAGTACTTGCTCGTCTCCTGGCGCGGGAATGTCTCCTACTTCGGAGGACCCAGTAAGGCCGCTCTCCCCAGGAACCTGATGAACAGGCTTTCCCATTACCTGCAGGAGAGCTTCGTTGAGATGTCAGTGGAGGACTATTGCTCTATCCCCGGACATATAGACCGGATTTTCATATAGCTGCAGTTGCAGGGACTATAGAGTGGAGCAGCTTGGGCAGCAGAATCATGCACAACCGGACACTGTTTGATTTTTTTTTTAAATAGTTGTAACTGATTACTTAAGCGCCCAGGGTAAAGAAATCATGAAGCACACATTATTCTTATTCATAATATTCCAGTTTTGTAAAAAATAAATGTTTTAGATGTTTAAAGCACTTACCGCTTGATCCTTCCCCTGAATCTGTGTCCGGGTTACATGCTGGGGAGGGTTGGTAGGGGATCTCTGTAAGGGTGATGAAGAGCTCCTGGCTGTCGGGGAAATCAGCTTGGTAAGCGCTGTCGACTGCCTCGTCCTCCTCATCTCCTTCCTCATCTTCCCCGTCCACTAACATGTCCGAGAAACCGGCCGTGGACAATATTCCATCCTCAGAGTCCACGGTCAGTGGTGGGGTAGTGGTGGCGGCCGCACCAAGGATGGAATGCAGTGCCTCGTAGAAACGGGATGTGTGGGGCTGGGATCCGGATCGTCCGTTTGCCTCTTTGGTCTTCTGGTAGCCTTGTCTCAGCTCCTTGATTTTCACGCGGCACTGCGTTGCATCCCGGCTGTATCCTCTCTCTGCCATGGCTTTAGAGATCTTCTCATAGATCTTTGCGTTCCGTCTTTTGGAGCGCAGCTCGGAAAGCACGGACTCATCGCCCCACACAGCGATGAGATCCAAGACTTCCCGATCAGTCCATGCTGGGGCCCTCTTTCTACTCTGGGATTGCACGGCCATCTCTGCTGGAGAGCTCTGCATCGTTGCCAGTGCTGCTGAGCTCGCCACGCTGTCCAAACAGGAAATGAGATTCAAACTGCCCAGACAGGAAAAGGAATTCAAATTTTCCCGGGGCTTTTCCTGTGTGGCTGGTCAGAGCATCCGAGCTCGGACTGCTGTCCAGAGCGTCAACAGAGTGGTGCACTGTGGGATAGCTCCCGGAGCTATTAGCGTCGATTTCCATCCACACCAAGCCTAATTCGATATGGCCATGTCGAATTTAGCGCTACTCCCCTCGTTGGGGAGGAGTACAGAAGTCGAATTTAAGAGACCTCTATGTCGAACTAAATAGCCTCGTGGTGTGGACGGGTGCAGGGTTAATTCGATGTAATGGCGCTAAATTCGACATAAACGCCTAGTGTAGACCAGGCCTTAGTGTTCAGAACATTACACTGTTCCTTTTGCAAACTTTCTTGACAAAGTACAGTAATTATGAGAGCTGAGTGGAGAAAGGTAATTCACTTTGACAAAGAATCTTACTCTCTTGAAAATTTGCTACATACAAATTTAAAATGAAAACTAAAAATTTTGGAAGTCTCTCTCCCTCTCTGTAAAAGGAAATGGAGTCCTAGCTCTGGGGCTGTCCTGGAGCTCTGGACCCTGGGAGCCCAGACTGCTGAGGGACTGCGTGGGTGAGCTAACAGGAAACCTGACAGGTTTCAGAACCATTCAGTCATGGGAATGTAATCCAAAGCAAATTTCCCTGCCTCGATTTGATTTGAATAAATTGCAAAATAAACTACACCAAGTAAACTAGAAAATGCTCAAATACTTAGAATTTTTCATTTTTTATAACTTCTTTAATGGATACATTGTGAGTAAATTGTTGAACTGGCCTAAGTGGAATTATGAACCAGCTGTGCTAAAAAAGGCTAAATGATCTGCTGGCAATGCATATATAACTGAACCTGATGTGTCTGCAGAGTGATGACTGAAATAGATATTACTCTCTTGTATCAGTCTAGTGTGCATCATTCATTTCACATAGTACAATTGCTATGAAGTAAACATTTGTTTTCCTGGGTAGAATATTGCTTCAGCTGGTAACAAAACAAAGTAATTCCTGTCCATATAGAAACTGACAATTAGTGATCCACATTCTCAAATTTCTACAGCTATATGTAATTGCCACAAATTTTACATCTAAACACATGAATATTAGCAGAGCCTATCACTAATGATTATTAGGAAGCATTCCTGGGAAATGCCATGAACTTCTGTTGAATCTAAGCTTTTGTTAGAAAAACTGGAAGTTTCTAGCCTTTGCAACTGTGCAGCTCCCCAATAAAAATTAAACAAACAAAACCATTCAGAATGTGAACTTTGTGTAACCAATGCAATGCTGTCTTTCCCAAGTTTTCGTAGAACTCAAGTGTCTCTGCTGCTGCTGCTCATAGCTTTGCCAAAGTTATGAAGAATGACAATTCACTGAAATTGTTGTCTCTGCTTTTATGGGCAGCCTCGTGGGCAAGGCTCCATGTTAAGCCTGACCTAAATCTTGACCCTGGTTTGTATGACTGTCTGGTGCAGCAGAATGGAAATACTGCTACAACTCTAAGTACCTTCAAAGATATGCTTGTTTTTTATTTAAATATTTACATCAGTAGTACAGTCTTGTTGATTATCCACCTAATGAGATCCTGCCCCATCACAGCTGCCATTTTCCAAATTCCACCAAATTCCCATCCCTACACCTGCACAGATCCTGCCTCCCATAGAGAGCCCTCTGCAGGATTCTAGAGTTGGAAATGGTAGACACGGTGCTCTAGATATATTTGAACTTTCTTTTCTGCATGAGGCTGGGAAAATCTACCTGTGAATCCTGGAGCATGATGTGAGCTCTTTATACTGCAACTCCCTGACTTGATTTCAGTTGCAGAATCTAGTGGCAACTAAGACAAAGGAGGGACCACCATACAACATTCATCTAATGAAAGATATATTTTTAAAGTACTCTGCATAAATCTTCTAAGCTATTTTGTCTTATTAAATTTGTTATATGTTACTCCACTAATGTGCTTCTAATACTTGAATAGAACAGCTGATTGTACATCTGACTGTTTGCTGACTTGAGGTGAAAGGAATTGTTGGACTCTGTCAAGTTCTTCTGGGACAAGTGTCCATGTGACACAAACTGCCAACTCTGTTACTAATCCGTATCCTTTGTTGGTAGTCTCAGTGGAGAAATCAAGGATTATATGACTCTGAAGAGTGAACTACCTTTTCCTCCTTCAAGGCAAGTATGAGGCATATTGATGAGGTTGTATGGAAAAACTTGCTTTGCCACTGTTCCTGCTGTTCCTCTTCTGCAGCCGAAGGGGAGATTTCAGTTTCCAGTGCTGTCACTCCATCCATTGTGCAAGGGCTGAACTCAATTCAAAGAGACTTGATTCTTTTGACAAACTGCACAACTCTTTCAAAAATGTAAAAAAGAAATCACTCTGGTATTGGTCAGAGAGAGATCTGATCCACCCAGGATATGGCTATATAGTGTGGTTTGGGTTTGAGCTTCAGTCTGTTTGCCATAGTGTTCATTCCTGATCCAGTGGCAGGTTGCTACCTAGCACAATGCTATTTCTACCATCTCTCTCTCCTTTTTCCATCACTTTTTCCTCATTGGTATTTAACAAAAAGCCTCTTGTGATACTTGGTAATCTGATCAGATATCTTTTGGAGCATTGAAGTGGGAAGCATCTTTCTTTCTGTCACATTGGTTGCACAATCATTCTTTTAGAGGGTTGGACTCTGCTTTTTGCCTCCTAATTTCCACCACTAGTGTATGGTCAAACTCCCTATTTGGTGAGTTTGTCTTAGTTTTCCATATTTAACACTTGTATGGGACCAAAAAATCACCCAGCTATTTCTATATTGAGATCTTGGAGATCTCTAGTATGTTAGAATTGGGAAAAGACACATGGGATACATTTAAAACTGACTTTATTGTAACTAGTGAACTATAAAACTGTGAACAAATTAAAACTTTCCTAGATTCAGAAGCACGCTGCACAGTACTTGTGTTGGGATCTAAGGGCATGCCTACATTAGTCAGCTTACACAGGCTACCCACAGATGTTTTATTGGTGTTTAGACACCTGCTAACCTACCCCTTGATCAAAAACGTTTAAAAAAAAAATGCTACACACTATACAGGTGTTGGGATCTAAGTGACCTATGAAAATAGATAGCAATAGCAACAATATAAACACAATAAAGTGGCAGTAAATAGCTTACTACTTTGAAGAAATGGCGCAAATAGGTGATTTTTTAATATATAAAGTTTTTACACTTTGCACATTTTTTCTGTGTTTTTGTCTTGTTCTGTGGAACAGATGTAATATCTTCCCCATTTCTTAGGCTCTGGATCAGTACCCAGCACACTAGATGCTTCTTCTTTAGAAACCTGAGGCAAGGCTTCATTGTTCCTTTTCGGCACCATTTCTGTACCCAGGTCCCTGAGAAACATCCATCTCTTACTCAAAGATTTATTATTCCACATGCGAGTCAACAAAATCCAAACAATATGTGCTGTCAGACATGCAATGTGCATGTGCAGTGCAACAGGGAGCGTTTGCCCCAGCAACAGAATCTGTGAAGAGTGAACTTGCCAGAAAATCTATCTGATAATTGTGGCTTTCCCCAGAAACTCTTCCTAGCAAGCATAGGCTTCCCAGAAAATCACTGACAGTGCTATCTACAAAGAAACTCAATTTGCTGGACAGTTATGATACATGAGGCAAATGTTATCTGCTATATCTCAGATCCCCAGGTCCATTTTGGTGTATTTTTTTGAAATACAAAAAACATTGACACTGATGATGATATAAACCAGTGTTTTTCAACCTTTTTTTGGGCAAAGGCACACTTGTTTCATGAAAAAAATCACGAGGCACACCACCATTAGAAAATGTTAAAAAATTTAACTCTGTGCCTATATTGACTATATATAAAGTAATTCTCTTGAATAGGAATCAAATAAACACAAAGAAAGTATTTTATAATTACTTTATTATGAAATAGTAAGTAAACAGAAATATGAAAAATTATAAAATACTTTATTCAGTGCGCAACCTGGGCCTGTTTGGCTGAACACAAAGCTGATATTCTGGCTGGAATCGAAGAAAGACACACACGTAGCTCTTCGTCAACAGCTCTCAGTCTCTCTCTGTATTTAGTTTTTATAGCAATCATGCTTGAAAAGCTCATCTCACACAGATATGTAGTGGAAAATGGGAGCAATGTCAAAATAGCTTTGTTTGCCAGAAGGGGGAACTCCTTGGCAGTATCCAACCAAAAACTGTCCAAAGGTAGATCAGCAAATCTTAGCTTGAAACCACGATTTTGTCTCAGTTCAGTTAGTTCCTCCTGCTCCTGTAAAGTCATGTCCTTTCCACCAACTGATGCTGAGCTATAAGGGTCCCTAACCCAGTCAAGGCATTCAGTTGCAATGCAAATTTCTCACTGATACGGATCTTTTCCAAAACCACACTTTCGATGTCTGCAGACATGTCATTAATACGTCTGGAAATTGTGTTGTCTGAGAGAGGGACTTTGGCTATTTCCTTAGCTGCTTCAGGTCCGAGCATCTCCTCTACAATAGCTTTGCAGGCGGGAAGTATTAATGTCTCTGCCACAGTGTGCGACTTTTTTGACTTGGCTATAAGTTCAGCAACTTGATAGCTAGCTTTAAGAGCTCTTTCATTTACCTTTGTGGTTTTTCTCATGAAAGTTGCCTGTTTCTCCGTGTTTTCACGCAGGCGAACAAAATAGTCCGCATTCTTGTTTTGAAGCGAAGGGTGTTTCGTTTGGAGATGGCGTTTAAGTTTGCTTGGGACCATAGCACTGTTAGCTAGCTTTTCACCACACACCACGCACAGTGGAGTTGGTTTGTTTGCATCTCCGGTGAAAGTAAATCCAAATGAAATATAGCTTTCGCTATATTGCCTTGTGCCAGAGAATTTGCTTGAGCTAACCATCTTTGCTTTCTTTTGATCCCCACTCATACTTGGGCTCTCATCTGGCTCCAAATTTTGTTCAGAGTCCAGTTCTTTCCTTTTCAAAAACTTGTCCATCACTGCAGTATCTCACTGTCACTCAGTACTTACTGCGCTTGTCTCCTCCAGATAGCCGCTGTCCGTCACACTCAGCACTCTTCTGCGCATGTCTCCATCCAGATCCATCAGTCAGCGCTCTTCTGCTCATGTTTCCTCCAAATCCAGATCCATTGGCGCTCTTCTGCTCATCGGCGATCTACTGCGATGTCTCCTCCTGTCCTCCTCCTGTTAGTGTAACAGTGACACCGGAGCTATTTATAGTCCTTAACATCAGTGGTGGGATTCAAAAATTTTAGTAACCAGTTCCGACATTCAAGCATGGTTTAATATTTTTTTCCCACGGCACACCAGGCAACATCTCGCGGCACACTAGTGTGCCGCGGAACAGTGGTTGAAAAACACTGAAAACAATGCTGAAAAATTCATATAACCATATCATAACTTCTGCTTCAAAATAAAAACACTCTAATGCTAGAATACCTGCATAATTAATTAGGGGGGCGGGGGTCTAACTGATCCCATTACATTTTGTGTGACTTTTTTCACTAAACTGAAACCACAATGGATATGCAGATAAAACCAGTGCCAATAGGTTATCCTCACTGTAGTTTGAGAACACTTAAAGAAAGAAGAAGCAGTGGTTTGCGTCTCATGTTTTATTTAAATTTTTGTATGTGTTAGGGTCCAAGAAACCTCCAAAAACCTTGGAAGTGTAGTATTATCACTTTCCTCATTGACTAACATTAATGGATCTAACTGATCCCATTAGCTTTTTAGTGACTGCTTTGCTACTCAAAAACCAGAATAGGTAGGTAGGATGATAAAAACCAATGTGGAAAGATTAACTTAATCCAAGTTTTAGAATACTTAATGTGTGAAGCGGCAGAGGTTTGTCATGTAAATAAAAAAAATTCATTGTTGTGAATGTTGGGGTCAGATAGGCCCCATAATATTAGGAGGGTTAACTGTAATGAGAGAGTTTGCTGATGTGATTGTTCAGTACAAAGATCTGTTGTAGTCTAGCTTGTTGCTGTGTTTTTGTGGTTTTTTTTTAATCTGTTCTTTGCTGGGACTTGCATAGTAGTGTTGTAGGTGCACTGTGTGCTTCCACAAATACAGTTGAAAGTTTTTGTTTTCTGAATGTATGTTTGGGAAATAATCCTATATTTGGGAAATAATCCTAATCATAGTGTGGGAGATGGTATGTGGCATATAGAGCAAAAAGGTAGATATACTGCAGGTGTGAAGAGGTCTCTGAATATTCTGACCCACAGATTGGCTAAGCTTTCATTACAGGAGTGATGTATTTTGCTACTTCTACTTGGAGTTGTACTAGGCGATCACAACTGTCTTCCACTTTTTGTTTCTTTAGACTGTGTACTTGCAGTTCCTTGTAGCCACAAGGGCAGTATTTATGAGCATATTTGCCTGCTCAGGTGTTTAAAAAATACAGTGTGTCATGGTATTAGATCTCCTGAATGAAGTTTGGTGTTTATTTTCAGACATTGAGCATAAGCGTTGTATGTCCCAGATACTTGAAGTAGAAGAGGTCATTGTCACAATGTTATAGACTGTGTTATGGCTGGAGTTCTGAAGGGTGTCCAGGATATGGATTTGGGAATTGGTTACATATTATATTAAATGTCTTATTTCTGCCTATCTGAATCACAGTGCCTTAATTTCCTTTTTCATTTTACAATGATTAAAATGTAACTAGATTTAACGAGAGTTTGAGACATCCAGTGCCATCTGCATTGTAGGTTATAAGGAAAATAAATGTAAATGGAAAACTAGCCCTAAATATTTAGATTGAACATCTTTAGATTGACACTTGAGATAACCAATACTAAAAATGCTTCAGCTTCCACTATGTTAATTATAAAACTAGTCGTGCAAGAAATTTCACATACAAAGCAAATTTGACTTTTCAGTCTTTTACAAACACCCAAAAGGAAGCATTGTTACTTTTTTCTTCATACAACTTTCACTTGAAGCAAAAAGTAAATTTTTTTTCTGAGTAAAACTCCTTTCATTACACTACAGCTAACAGCACAGGCCTCTGCAACCAAAGATTTATTATATCTCTTGCAAGAATGGGGATTCCACTGGGAAAATTACAGAGAAATGAAATTGTCAATACACTGTTTAAAAAAAAAAAAAGTTGATTGTGGCTAATGTAGCTTAATTTTATTTATATTTAATTTTTTTTTGTAATATTCAAAGTCAGATGATAAATATTTTTTATTAGCCTAGTGAACTGTAATTTCTCTTTTGGACCTTGGTTGAAGACTAGAATATTAGATATCAAAGAAGCTAAAGCATGGAATATCAAATAAGTGCCTGCATTTTTCAAAAAGGACAGTAGATGGTAGTGTAACATCTAGTTATAGTACTGTAGTTTCCTTATTTAGCATTTTGACATTTTAATGTCCTTCAACATGATGGTTCATACAGCTCTATACAATCCTGTAAAACTACTACTTCACCATTTTATACAGTATTAGCGCTTTAAAAAACGCTACATACTTTAAACATAATGGACAAAAGTCCTTTCTTCTGCCATTTTAAAAACAATTTGTTTCCTTTTTTGCTGATTATAACGGTGTTTGTTGAATAAAATAATTTGCAGAACAGACAAAATTTACAATGACTAGGTGAATTTTAAATCCCATAATCTCTCATAAAATAAAGATATTTTAGTCTTTTGTTGGGCTATATAAAATGTCTCTGGAAGAGCTGTGCATAACCGAGAGCTCAGTGAGTTAAGGTGTCTATTTAATTTTTAAATGTTTTCCTATTTGTTGTTCCACCATGTCTAGCCTTATGTCAGATATAATTTTGATTGCTTACATGCTGAGATAGGCAAGGAGAGGCTGCCTAGAAGGACAGTTTTCCCTTCTTATTTAACAACACCTTACCATAAACTTAGTAAATTTTAGTGCATTAGAATAAGCAAAATTCCATAGCAGAAAAAGCTACTTCTCCCAGGTAACGTCTATCAAAATGTTAACTTCCCTCTTCAAATGTAGCTTAAAATGAATGTGTTGTATAGAATTTTAATGATAAGCTTGTGGTTTAATAGATGGGATGCAGCGTGGCCTGGCTGATAGACCACACAACTGGGAGTCAGGGAGCTTCATTCTGCCACTGGACTTTGAAAGCCACTTTGGTCCTGATCCTGCTCTCACTGAAGTCAGTGGCATAGCTTCCATTGACTTCACTTATGTAAATGAGCCTTTAATCTTTGACTTGCTTTCCTCGTTTTTTTATTTAGGAAAAAATATTAAGATAACAATAATAGAATTATATAACCTTAGAAATATAGGGCTGGCAGGGACCTTGAGAATTCAAAAGTCCAGTTCCTTGTGCTGACACATGATCAAGTAAACGTAGGCCATCCCTGATAGGTGTTTGTCCAATCTGTTCCTAAAAACCTCTGATGATGGGGATTCTGCATACTCCCTTGGAAGCCTATTCCAGAGCTGAAGTTACCTTATAGTTAGAAAGTTTTTCCTAATATCAAACCTAAATCTCCTTTGCGACAGATAAAGCCCATTACTTCTTGTCCTGCCTTCAGTGGGCACAGAGAACAATTGATCAGTCCTCCTTATGACAGCCCTTGACTTATGGGAAGATTGTTATCAGGTCCCCTCTGTCTTCTCAAGATTAAACATGCCCAGTTATTTAACTTTTCCTCAGGTTTCACTGCACTACAGCCAAAATGCTTCTGAAATAAATGTAGTCAAACGTTACTAATTCCGGGTCACTGAGAATGAAAATGATGCTTAAAATTGTTGATTGGCTCTAGTTTTCAAGATATGCTATTGGGTCAGTATATACGACCCTTGACTTGGGAATGGCGGAGGATAAGTGAGTTATAAAGGGAAGGGATCTCAATTTAAACCAGAAATGACTAAAATACATCTTTGACTGGATCTATGAATAAATCTATGACTGGGTTTGGACAGTACTTGCTTTTTAGGCAAAACAATGAATGATGCAATCTGAAGCTGGTATTGCGTCATACATGATATGAATTGCATCATGTTATTCCTAGAAGTCATGGATGATGCAATCATAACGAAGCTTACATCACTGTGCTGAATAAATTGCCCTATATCAGCTCTAGAAATCATACAGTGTCGTGCTCTCTTATTTGTCAGTGTTTGATTTTGCAAAGGGACACATTTCTGTTTAGCCAAAGTGAGCAGAGATGCCTTATACTTGTGTGAACAGTGCAGATAACTTCTGCTATGTTTGTGGTGAAGTGACTTTTGCATCACAAAAGCGCAGTATAACCACTATGGTTAAGAAAGCCTATCGCCTTTATTTTGGCTGCAAAATTGGAGATCAGGACAAGAGGTGGGCCCCACACCTATGCTGCAACACTTGTGCAACAAATCTTTGCCAGTGGTTGAACAGGAAAAGGAAATCTATGCCTTTTGCAGTGCCAATGATTTGGAGAGAGCCAACAGATCATACCAGCAATTGTTACTTCTGCATGGTGCCTCCAGTTGGGAAAGGTGTGTCAAAGAAGAAAAAGTGGACTGTGCATTATCCAAACATTCCATCAGCTATACGCCCAGTACCCCACGGAGAAGGACTGCCGGTTCCTGATGCACCAGAATCATTCTCACTTGAGTCAGACGAGGAAGAGGATGAAACTTCTGGTCCTGAACCATCAATGTCACAGGACCCACATTTTCTCCCATCCTCCTCCTCTGAACCACACCTCATAACACAAGGTGAACTGAATGACCTTGTCAGGGATTTGGAACTAGCCAAGAGTAAGGCAGAGCTGTTGGGCTCCAGACTACAGCAGTGGAATCTCCTGGCAGGTGATGTTAGGGTTTCCATGTTCCGTGACCGTCAAAAGGATCTTGTCCCATTCTTCTTCATGGAAGGTGATCTTGTAGCCTGCAACAACATCGATGGTGTGATGGGAGCCCTCAACATCGTTCACGATCCAGATGAGTGGAGACTGTTCATTGATTTATCGAAGACGAGTCTTAAAGCTGTTTTACTGCATAATGGCAATGTTTTGCCATCAATTCCAGTTGGTCATGCAGTCCATATGAAGGAAACCTATGACAACATGAAACAACTTTTGAGGTGCATAAACTATGACCAACATCAGTGGCAGCTTTGTGGCGATTTGAAGGTTGTTGCTGTCTTGCTTGGTCTGCAGACTGGATATACAAAGTACTGCTGTTTTCTCTGCGAATGGGATAGTCGTGCAAGAGATTCCCACTACATCAAGAAAGATTGGCCACTCCGACAGTCATTGGAGCCTGGGAGGAAAAGTGTTCAGCATCCACCACTTGTTGAATCAAGGAAGATTTTGTTACCACCCTTACACATCAAGCTGGGTCTGATGAAGAACTTTGTCAAGGCCATTGACAAAACACAAGCAGCTTTCAAGTACCTCCGTGGAAAATTTCCAAGGTTAAGTGAAGCTAAGATAAAGGAAGGTGTCTTTGTTGGTCCTCAGATTCGTGAACTTCTTAGAGATGATGCATTTGACCATGCACTGCGTGGCAAGGAAAAGACGGCATGGAAAGCCTTCCAGTTAGTGGCAATAAATTTTCTCGGAAACAACAAGGCAGACAACTACAGGTTGTTGGTGGAAAAACCTCCTCAAGGCATACAAAAGCCTTGGTTGCAACATGTCACTAAAGATACATTTTTTGCACTCTCATCTAGATTTTTTTCCACCGAACTGCGGAGCAGTGAGCGACGAGCACGGCGAGCGATTTCACCAGGACATTGCAACAATGGAGAAACGCTATCAGGGCAAATGGAGCCCATCAATGCTTGCAGACTATTGCTGGACAGTGACAAGAGATGCTCCATTTAATGAATACAAGAGACAAGCCAAGAAGCGCCGAGTAGACACTGAATAGGACTAAACTATGTACAGAATAGTTTTTTGCCTTTTGTTTCATAATACATTTTATTTATATAACCCTTTTGCTGATTTTTAAAGTGTTACATAAACAGGATAGGTGAACTATTATCATGTAAAGCAACCATAAACACATGAAAAGACCTAGGTTTACAATTTATGATTAAAACTCTACTATCTACACGATATACATAGACATAAAATGTAAAAACTTAAATATCTTAGAAACAATAGCCAATCAGTTGTTTTAATTGTCATATTTGAATTCAGCACATCAAAATACATAATAAATAGCACATTTTATCTCTGAAGCAGATGACTTCTCAAAAATTGTAGACCAGTGTTTTCTATACTTTTAAATCATTTTTGTTGCTCTCCTCTGGACTCTCTCCAGTGTATCCCCCTTTCTCCTAAAGTGTGGCACCCAGAACTGGGCACAGTACTCCAGCTAAGGCCTCACCAGTGCTGAGTAGAGCAGGACAGTTACCTCACTTGTCTTTCTGTGATGGGGTACAAACCCCAAACTGGAGAGCAAGAGTTACGGAACAGTTCTGGGCTAAGGCAGCCCCCACCAGACACACCTGCAAAGCCTGCAGAAGCTTGAGGCAGGGCTTTAAAAAGGAGATGAGAGCATCTCAGAGGGAGGCAATGAAAGGGAGCAGACAGCTGCTCTGAACTCCTTATGGGAAAATACTGCCCAGGAACTCATTTTCTGAGACCTGACAACACAGAGGTGTGCAAACTTACAAAGGAGAGGCAGGTGACTGAGAGTGCAGGTCAAAGACTTGATTGAAGTGATTTACTTCAGGAAGCTAAAGGAGACTGGGGTAGGAAGTGTCTGGGGTGCATGGAGGCGGCTGCTTAGTACCCCTAGGTGTTGACTAGAGCTGGCCACCATTGGACCCTAGACCGAGCCCTGTGGAAAGGGCGGGATCAGGCTCTCCTACTCACTCCAAGAGGATGTTACAACAACAAGAAGATATGTTGGTTGAAAAGACTCGGACTGTTCAAGAGCCCAGTCCCCCAGGTCCTTGTGTTAAAGAGGAGGACTGGAAACTCGGGGAGTGGGGCACTGAAGGACAAGACTGTGTTTCAATGGGGAGACAATCTGCTAACCCCCATCTGACCGCAAGGCAGCAGTGTTGGTGGTTGTGCACCTTCCATACTTACATACAACACTCCTGTTAATACATCCCTGAATATTAGCCCTTTTTTTTTTTTTTTGCAACTCATCACATTGACTCATATTCAGTTTGTGACCCTCAGATCCTTTTGAGCCAGTTCTTCCCCATTTTGTAGTTGTGCATTTGATTATTCCTTCTTAAGTGAAATACTCTGCACTTGTCTTTACTGAATTTCACCTTATTGAATACAGACCAATTCTCCAATTTGTCAAGGTTGTTTTGAATTCTAATCCTGTCCTCCAGAGCGCTTGCTGCTCCTTCCAGCTTCATGTAATCTGCAGAATTTTATCAGCATACTCTCCACACTGTTATCCAAGTCATTAATGAAAATATTTAATAGTACCAGGCCTAGGACTGACCCCTGTGGGACCTAGGGTGACCAGACAGCAAATGTGAAAAATCGGGATAGGGAGTGGGGGCTAATAGGAGCCTATATAAGACACAGCCCCAAATATTGGGACTGACCCTCTAAAATCAAGACATCTGGTCACCTTAGTGGGACTTCACTAGATACGCCCTCCCAGTTTGACAGCGAACCACAGTTAAGTATTCCTTGAGTGTGGGCTTTCAACCAGTTGTGCACCCATTTTATAGCAATTTCATCTAGAACAAATTTTCTTAGTGCCACATGACATTCTCAGAAGCCAACTATGTCAAAAGCCTTACTAAAATCAGGTATATCACATCTACTGTTTTCTCCCAATCCACTAGGCCAGTAACCCTGTCAAAAAAAGAAATTAGGTTGGTGTGGCATGATTTGTTCTTGATAAATCCATGCTTGCTATTCCTTATAATATCCTTATTATCCTCTAGGTGCTTACAAATTGAATGTTCAATAATTTGTTAATGATGCAGTCCTTTGTAAAAAGGCTTTGATAATTATGTATGGAAGGTGCTGTGTAAGAGCAAAATATTATCATGAAGCCATGCTTCTGGTAGAAAAAAATATGATCTACATGCAAATAAACTGTATATTGAAAATAATGGATTATTTTGACTGTATGAGGCTAACCTCAGAATAGGTGAGCTGCCACATAAAATCCTTATTCTAGAAATTGTTGATTTCTTATATAAAGGTAGTAACATTTAATTATGAACATCCACTTGCATTGCCCTTTGCCTTGCACTTTTTTGTAACAATGGTTTTAAAGGATATTTTCTAGATATCAAATTTGATTTTTTTTAAACAAACTTTCACAGAGCTTGATATTAAAGCTCACAATGTGTCCATGAAGTTAAAATGTTTTACCTCCTTGTAGACCACTGCAAGGTTTCTCTAGACCATGACCAAGTTGTTATAAATTTGTCAAACCAAGCCAAAATTATATGTAGGTTTGGGGGCACTAAATTCTCCACAAGCGCTACGTGATCACCCAGGTCTTTCTGTCTTGGAAATGGGATTTTAAAAATAAATAAATACAAATAAAAATCCTGCCAGCCATGTTCTCTAAATGTTGTTAGAATCTTACTAGCGCTGAGGATACTGTCAATCAGGCATCAAATGGGAGGAAAAATAGTGGTAGTATTCTCAAGCTCCATGCACTGAAGACACCAGAACAAATTGATATTTCCAATAGATTGTGAAGATATTTATATTATGGTCATCTCTCTTTTTTGCATATTTTGATCAATGGTAAAATGGTTAACAATATTGACACTGAAAACATGATTCTAGGCTTTATAGTTAACAATGGAGATTTCCCAGTGTTACTCTGACTCAGGAAGATATTGCTGTCAGCATTGGTTATGTTTAGTTCACAGTTTGAAGGTTTTCTTCAGAACCGTAAGGGCTACAGCCTTTTAATTAATTAATAAAAAGTTTAGAGTCTCTGGGAGCACAAGATAGCAGCCAACAACAAAAGCACTGACTTGCCAATGAATTGTGAGCCAGCACAGTTCGACCCCAGTGTCAGTCATCCTCTGACTAACTCTTTGTCCTCTCTTTCAAGAATCCATATCTTTGCACTCTCTTACCACATTCAGATGAATACACATTACTTCATTATTGTACATCATTTTTCTTCTGCACTCGTGTGGGAAGTGGACATGTTTACTCTTCGAAGCTGAGTGTTCCAGAAGTTTTCAAACAGAGCTTTCGAGTGGCTTCTGTTGATACTAAACATAAAAGCCTCTTGGGGGTGGTGGGGTTTGTAGCAAATTTATTTGCAATTGGATTTGTTGGGTTCTGTTGCTGAAAAGAATCAATTTTTGTTATCCAAATACATTTCTGAAGCCTTTGAAGTTTTGCTTTTTATTTTGTTATGCTGCAATATGTTGGTAATTATATAAAAAATGGTAAAGATTAATAACAGGAATAGGGTTGCCAACTTTCTAATCACAGAAAACCGAACACCCTTGCACTGCTCCCTGTCCCACCCCTTCCCTGAAGCCCCACCCCTTCCCTGAAGCCCCAACCCTGCCCCGACCCTTCTCCGAGGGCCCCCTCACTCCACACACACACACACACACCCACCCTGTTGCTCACTCTCCCTCACCCACACTCACTCATTTTCACTGGGCTGGAGCAGGAGGTTGGGGGGCGGGAGGGGATGAGGGCTCTGCCTGGGGGGGCGGGCTCTGAGGTGGGGCTGGGGATGAGGGGTTTGGGGTGGAAGAGGGGGCTCCAGGTGGGGCTGAGCCGTTCAGAGTGTGGGAGGGAGCTTAGGCAGGGGGTTGGGCTGTGGGAGAGTCTACGGGCTCTGGGCTGAGGGTATGGGCTCCGGGGTGGCACCAGAATTCAGGAATTCGGAGTATGGGAGGGGGCTCCTGGCTGGGGCAGGTGGTTGGAGTGCCGGGGGGGAGGTGAGCTCCGGGCTGGGGCTGAGGTGTTCGGAGTACAGGAGGGGCTGGGGGGTGCAGGCTTTTGGAGGGAGTTTGGGTGTGAAAAGGAGCTAAGGGCTGGGGCAGGAGGTTGGGGCACAGGAGGGGGTTAGTGGTGTCGGCTCCGGGTGGCGCTTAACTTAGGCGGCTCCTGGAAGCAGACACCATTTCTGGCTCCTAGGCAGAGGGGCGGCCAGGGAGCTCTACCCACAGGTGCCACCCCTGCGGTTCCCATGAGCCATGGTTCCCGGCTAATAGGAGCTGCAGAGCTGGCTCTCAGGGTGGGGGCAGCACACAGAGCCCCCATGGCCACCCCTGGATCTTGGAGACGGACATGCCGGCTGCTTCTGGGAGCCACACGGAGCCAGGGCAGGCAGGGAGCCTGCCTTAGCCCCACTATGCTGTGAACCGTACTTCCAGCGGCCTGGTCAGTGATGCTGACTGGAGCCGCCAGGGTCCTTTTTCGACTGGACATTCCGGTCGAAAACCGGACACCTGGCAACTCTAAACAGGAAGAGTAAATGGCTGAGAGGACTTTCATCAGTGGCAGTGTAATGAATTCCACATCAACTGGACATGAATTACCTGGACAAAAGCTGTTTTGTATTCTTTTGGGCGTTTGGTTAAACTGCATAGAAAATAATTTGTGTTGACAGGTTTTTTGGATTCCAATCTGTTTCATAATGTTTCCTGGGACACTGTGCACTTCTTCTGGAGACTTCCAATGGTCCCCCTAAAATAGAACTCTGCTCCCTGTTTCCTGTGTCACTTCTGTCCCCTGCACAATAGCTCCCCAGTTATCTCTCTTCTCTGTTAATGGCCTCTCTCCTATGTCAGATGGTTCCACAGTAACACAGTTCCCTCAGGGAAACCCACTGTTTGCTTAAAACAGAGATTGAGTAAGAAGGTAATCAAGCTTTTTCCTAATTAGGCCATGTTAACTGTCTTTCCATGTTTATGGAAACTTTAATCTAAATTTTTTTAATATCAGTGGTCTTGGCTCCAGAGCATATTGAGACACAAAAATGTTACAAATGCATTAAATTGAAAGAAACTGGTTTTAAAAATATGTATAATTGCACATGTGCAGTAAGTATGTTTACTAAAAACCTTATGAAAAGTACTGAAGTGAATGTATATTAACTGCTTGTGAATATCTTTCTACACACAAACCACACTCACTTAAAAAAAACTCAGTTCCATATTATGGAGTAACAATACAGCCTACAAAATGTCACATGTTCATTGAAAGACATGTTGACTTGTATGAGTACAAAGACAATTTGATAGCACATATCACTGAACTGATCTAAACTGAACTTGATGGGAGCACAAAATAAAGTAGTATATATTGTTCCCTGACTGAGACTTAGTATGTGAAGTTTCCATCTGGGACAAGTGGCAAACTTGCTGAAAATCAGGTTTATTAGCAAATATGCTGACAGTCCTTCAATTAATTTAGCACTAGGGGGTGCTACTGTAACAAGCCATCTATCAAGTCATAACAAAGCATTCACTTTGAACACACAGGCTTTCTATGTAAACATATACAAAGATGGCTCATAATGAAAAATGTAGATTAGATGTCTGCTAATGGAAAAGCATACATTAGGAAATAGTTGCTGTGTGGATATTCCCCATATTATGCAGCATGGATAAAAGCATTTTTACTTGTCTTTTCTGTTGTCAGTCTCTCTGATAGTTTCAGTTCATGCCCTCAGAAAAAGTCATTTTCTGCTTTTCATTGTCATTCTCGCTACATCAGTTTCAGGTGACGATAATACGACAAGGGAAATGTATGTCACACCCTACCGGGTGAGTGTAGACCTAATCTTAGAGGGGTAGAGGCATTCATTCCTCTAATTCAGGAGAAATATACAACAGAGGATACTGAAAGTCTAGTTAGTCAAACAGATGTTCACAACATTTATTCAGTCCTATGGAAGCTCATAGGAAATGGAAAATAGCAAATTCTGTAATGTTAATTAGTCCATAAGGACCTGTGACACAGAAGCCCATTGGTGGTTTACTACTCTGTAAGCAACTCTTGTCAGGCCTGACATACTCACTATACCTAACACACTGCTGTCATAATATATACCCCGAAGGTGGCATGTAATAGATATTGGGAAAAGTAATAATATCTGCTAATATGCTGGCATGATGTTTGTATGGGGTGTGTACAAAGTTATGGGTATGTGCTAGAATCATGTTCTTAAAATTAGGCAGTCTGCCTTAGACAAAGGAATGGGTATATACTTCTTTGACCAGCCTGGTCATCAGGCAGAGACAATGAAGGTATTTTTCCATGCAAGGTAAAGCAATCCAACTAGTGAGTTGGAGAGAGAGCCTCTTGCATATAAAGACAGGAATCTGAACCTAAAGTAATTGAATCAACTGATTGCATACAATGTTACTGTATTATAGAAGTGTATAAGGTAAAGTCTTTTATGAAAGCCTGTGACACGCTGGTGATTAATAATAAAGTGAAATGTATGCATTAACATTGTATGAGGAATTATGGATACTCACTGATATTATGCTTTAAAGATGGTGAACAAACACTGGAAGAAACAGCTGCCTTCCCTGGTGTCTAGGATAAAACCTATCTACCTGTCTCCAATGTAAATTACACAAAATGGAATCAAAACAATGGAAACCCTGTTTACAGACAAATCAGCAGGGAGATGGGAAGTCAGCAGGAAGGGAAGAACAGCAGGAAGCCTTCCTGGCTCTTGAAACAGACTGTTGAATTTTGGGGTGATATAAGGTGGGCAAAAAGACAGTTGAGTGCTCCGTTACTTGGGGGTTCAAGTGGATGGAGCTTTTGAAATCACAGAATGTTGGACTCTTAAGCAAAGGGCCTTGAAGTCTCTGGGAACTATGTTTAGGTAAGAAACCTGCTGAGGCTAAGATTGTAGCTTGTTGAAATTTAAGTTTTTTTTTTTTTTTTTAGTTTTAGAAGCGTATTTTACTCGCTCGTCTTTATTCCTTGTACTTGAACTCATGTAAAACCGATATCTTTTTGATTAAATCAGTTTTTTACTTTTAATCTAAACCAACCCATTACTGTGTTTGAACTGAAGTGACTGTTACAGTTTTAGGGAAATTCAGTACTGAGACTGTGATGGGGTTGCCCTGGGAGTAGTAACCAATGCTGGTGAAGACTTGGGCTGGGGAAGAGGGGGAGCTGTTGTATTGTTTGCAGGCTGTTGTATCAGAGTGCTGAACCATGGCTGCACAGCACACAGACGCTCAGAGCACTGTTTTTGTCTGCTCGTTCTTGGTGTCTGGGCTGTGAGCCAGAGTTGTGCAGAGCATTTCAGGCACCCAGGGTTACAGGCAGGCGGTGACCCAATCTCTCACTGGTCGTGGTTGAACCCCAATACATTACAGGCTCTGTCTATGCTATGGGCCTGATTCTGTCTCAGTGGTATACATTAGGACTAACTCCACTTAAATTAATGGAGTTACACAGATTAAAAATGGGTGAGGGGTGAGAAGAGAACTTTGTAAGTACAGCCGTGCTTTTATAACCAGGTTGTACCATCTTCATTAAACCTGGATATAACAAACACTGCTGAGTTGCGTCCACACAGGAGTTATTTTCACAATACAACCATATGTCATCTGTGTTTCTGTATCCACACCTAAATGCCTTTATATCAATGCATTCTGGGAAAATCTTGGTAGCTGCTTCAGCAGAAAAAGAGAGTCTAGCGGAGTGCACAGAGTGGCACCAGATGCATGTTGGGCAATGGACTCTAGGACATCCTGCTGAACAGAAAGCTGAGAGGAAGGAGGACCGGCCAACCTAATATCCAAATACGGTTAGAGAAGGGCCTGCCTGACCAACAAAATAACTGTTATGGCTCCGTTATAGGAAGACATCCACGTAGCAGTCTAAGGCCTTGTCTACATTGCCACTTTACAACGCTGAAACTTTCTCGCTCGGGGGGTGAACCCCCCCCGATCAATACATGTTTCAGTGCTATAAAGTGGCCGTGTAGACAGTGCGCCAGTGCTGGGAGCCATGTTCCCAGTACTGGGAGCTACTCCCCTTGTGGGGGTGTGTTTTTTTTTGTTTTTGTTTTTTTACAGTGCTGGGAGAGCTCTCCCAGTGCTGATGCCACAACTACACAGCCGCGGCAGCCTTTTAACGTTGGTAGTGAAGACATACCCTAAATCACTGCTAAGGATGATGTGGTTAGCTACTATACTAACATGTTTAGACCCAGGTGTGTTGCTTAATGGTTACAAAGTTAAAAATTATAGAGTAGGCTGACTTTCTTCAGAATATAGGCATCCATTTGAGAAACTGAAGTCTTTGATTCTTGGGTTTGAAGATAACCGTCCTTGTATATGTCAATGTACTGTTAAAGCTGTGTGGATTTTTTTTTAGCAGATTAATTTATTTGCCAAAAATGCATTTTTGGGTTGAATTTCGTGAATAATTTTGGCCAATTTAAAATGGAGACAAATTCTGAAAAAATGAAAATATTTCATTTTGACACCTTCAAAATTAAGTGTGGGCTTTTTTTTTTTTTTTTGAAATAATATTTTGTTTCAAAATGTAGATATACTTAGCAGTAACAACAAAAAACCCATAACAGGATGAAAGTGAAGCAACATTTTTTTTATTTTGCTGAGAAACCAAATAATTGTCAGTTTTGATCAGATTTTTCGGTTCAACCATGAAGCTGAAAAATCAGTTTTTTTGCCTAGCCTTGTCTACTGTTGCCCCTTTAAAGCGCTGTTGCAGAAAACTGTCTCCAATGAAATAATAGCCTCAGAAAAAGGTTTCAAGTCTGTACTCCCTTGTTCAGCTCAATGAAGGTAATTACTTCAAAACAGAAGGCCTGAAATAAATAAACCTGCATTGCTACATTGTGTTGCAAAACCAAGTACTGTACTTGTGCTTGCACAAATGGTTGAAATACCCATGGAATCTTTGCTACTGATTTGGTGGTGTTGTCAATTGTTGAGCTTTTTCCCCTTAACTTGAATCATAGTATTTTCCATTTTACTATCCCCACTGGACTCTTAACATCTCTCATGAGATCTGTGATAAAAAAATAATCCAGTGTATTTATGTTGCTTGTGCCTACTTCCAAGCGTTTGAGGCACAGATGAGGAACTATAACACTGGCAAGGTAAAACTTCAATTTAATGTTTCAATCTTAATGGCTTGATCTTAATGGCTGAGCTTAAAAACCATTGCTACCACCCCTGGGAGGGCATGGATCAGTGTTTGTCACACTCCCTATCAGTACCTTGCCCAAGCTGGGGAAGCTAATGATCCAACCAGCGGACCAAATTAGGTTATGAATCCTGGTCACGTGCCACTTGAGGCATGTTACGCATATGCTAAGAAGAAGACTACTACCCCTTATTCAGCAAGTTTAAGGCTCCGTTAACTCTCTGGCATCAGGCTTGTCAATAAGCCAAATATCTTGCCAGGCTATAGACCCAAGATGCATGAAAATGTCAAAAATATCAGGCTCATTAGTTCTTGGCTTCACTGCCAATTTTATTTGAGTCCAGGTCTCTATAACCACTCTAGTGGTATATAAGCTAAACCCCATTGTTTTATTCTTTCTTATTAGTTAAAACTGGCTGCATTTCCCCAACTTTCATTATAATATGAACATAATCCAAAATTTTGGAAGTCTGTTCTCCTATTGATTTGTATGGACTTTATGTTGTTAATTCCCATTATTAATGGGAGCTATCCACATAAAGCCTGTTCTCTTCAATGGGTTAATACAATCCAGAAGTCCATTCTTTATGTTCAGTATCCTTTTCTCTTTATTGCCTTTTTTCTGTCTACTGCTAATCTGGGTAGTGGAAGTGAGATGCTTTAAAACAAATATATTTAGATCAGTCTTGTAAAATTGTCATGAACCATTACAGGCAAATCTACTAGCCTGCCCTTTATTGTAATGATTACATATTTTACTTGCCTGTAAGAACAGTTATTTGCCCTGGAGAATTAGAGTAGAATATTGGAGGCCCAGTTAATACATATGCTAGGGTAATGGGCACTATACAAAGTCTAAAATAGGGTCTCCTTGCCTAAGTTACAGCGTATGAAGTATGTGATTAATCTACCATATCTAGCTGCAATTCTACATTGTGTAATTTAGGCCCTTGCTTTTAGGTTCTTACATATGTGAAAATATTAATAATGAGAGAGTTTTTAGGGCTAAATTTAACACCCTCCTCCCAAACATCCTAATGTCAAAATTCAGACTGTCATCTTCTCGCCTCTTCTCTCCCCCAATTTCTTTAAACATTTTTCCATGCAACTGGACGTCTCTTTGTAGAAATTATCAATTCCTAAATAAAATCCAACCCACTTCACTGCAAAACTTTAATTCTACAAATAAAAATGTTTCCTAAAAATTGGAAATTGCTATCACATTGTTTCCCTGGATTTCTTCAAAACTAAATTTAACTCATTTGCATGTGCACGCAAAAACAGAATACCTATTTAAAAAGAATGCATAGAGTATGAAATGCTAATAAAAGGAAATTCAATAATGATTTGTAAATTATTATTAAACAGGAAAAATGGATACACATCTTTGTTTTGTTCTTTGCAGGAAGAGTGCACTTTATCTGTCTACATTTTTTTTTCAAGCCGTATCCTAGCTGGCTTAATTCCCTCCTCCTCCCAACCTGCACCCCCCCAAAAAGGGTGGGGGGAAAAGAATATTACTGTCCTTAAACAGAACTCTGCGTTTGTCAGGAAATAAAATTACTTCTTCCAGGCCCTCATGTACAAATATGTGATTTTTCTTGTCCTGTTTGGGCTTAAATCTGAAAAGAATGATACTTAATAATCTTTGTAAGTAATGCTTTCAGATGTTTTGCTACAGTAGTTCAAATTCAGACTAGTTCAGTTGAGATTGAAAATCATTAACATCTGATGGCTGTTTGGTGCCATCTGGGAAATGAATTCGCAGTGTCAGTCCACTTTCTATTGGACAGGTGTCAACAGAAAATCCAAGATCAAAATTGGCACTAATTGACACCCTTGTTTGTAGTCTTCAAAGAGGCCATAAGTATGAATGCACACAGAATCTGAATGAACAACCCTTTCTTTATGTTTGAGATTTGGACATTTTAGGCTAGATTTTCAGAAGAGCTCAGTACGTTGGGGGCGGAGCTTATTTCAAATGTGCTGAATTACTTCGAAAATCTAGCCGTGTCATACAGGGAACTGCTGTGTGCTGAGTGCTTTTGAAAATCTGGCTCCAGTTGTGGGTCCTGAGCATTTGCAAATCTGGCCCTTTGTATTAGAATGGTTGCATAGGTAAATTGTTCTATAGCAGAAGTGTAGCAACATTTTTTACTTTACGTACTGATTCTTTCCCTGACATGTAATGTTAATCTACTTAATTGGCCAATTTTATTTTCATTACGCTGGCATTGATTCAGAATTAACTTGATTGAAGTCTGTGGAGTTACTCTGGTTTCCACTGATGTAACTAAATGCAAAATTTTGTCCAAGATTTTGATGATTTCTTTAAATTATTATTTCACCATGCCTTTGCCTGGAACTGGATGGGTCAAGATGTGTGTTTAAAGTTAATACAACACTTAAATGCTAGTCACTGATTCAAATGTACTGGGTTGATATAGTTCCAAATGTGATGATATAAGAAGATGCCATCCAGACTTCTGACCAGGACTTTGGAGCAATTAAAGAAGAAAGCTGATAATTATGTATCTCAATATCAAGTCTGCGTGCTCTGATTCAAGACACTTCAAATAAGCTGTGGGACTCAAAAATTAACCCTCTATTGATAGCCTATGTGAAATGAGATAGTGGTTCGTCTCTCTGTAGCGCGTGTAGATGGTACCAGCTTAATAATCAGAACTTGACCTTTCTGTAGGGTGACCAGATGTCCTATTTTTCGAGGGATAGTCCCATATTTAAGCCCTCCGGCAGGTATCCCAACTTTTAAAAATGGGCAAATTGTCCCGTATTTTCTGTCTTACCCTCCCATCAGTACTGGCAGTTCCTGCTGCTGGCCAGATCTCTGCTCGCCAGCCGCCCGCCCACCAGCAGTGAGTGGGGAGGGTCCAGTGGCTGACGATGGGGGTGGGTGTACAAGGCTGGTGGCGGGGCAAAGATGCAGCGCGCAGGGCTGGTGGCTCCCCATGCTGGTCTGTCAGCGCTGCCCCCGCTGTGTGCCGGCTCTTGTCCAGCAGGGCCTCATCCTGTTTCCGGCTGCGGTGGCTGGTGAGTGCGGGTCCATATCCCCCCTGGCGGGGCACGTCCCTCTCCCAGCGCTGTGCGGAGAACCCAGCCCTCTGGTCAAAGTACTGAGCTCACCAACAGCCTGGCTGGTAGGCTCCTTCCTTCCCCCACTGCCTTTGGCTGGGCCAGCACCCCAGGAAAGCCCAAGATCCTCCGGCCCAGGGCACTGGCCAGGAGGAGCCGGGCCCTGCACGTGCCAAACTCCTGCAAGCGCTGGCACGGGATGCCTCTTTCTTCCCCCCCCCCCCCAGCCAGGGCCAGCTCCAGGCACCAGCTTACCAAGCAGGTGCTTGGGGCGGCCACTTCGGAGAGGGGCGGCATGTCCAGCTGTTCGGCGGCAATTCGGCGGACGGTCCCTCACTCCTGCTCAGAGTGAAGGACCTCCCGCTGAATTGCCGCCGCAATTTTTTTGTTTGGCTGCTTGGGGCGGCCAAAACCCTGGAGCCGGCCAGGCCCCCAGCTAAACTCTGGAGTGAGTGGTGGAGGGGAAAGCAGTTTACAGCCTGTTCATGACCTGACCCTGCAGGCTCCACAGCATCCACTGCCCTCCCCTCCCACCCCCCGCCCTGGGTCCTGCCCCCAGGGAGCGCAGGGCTGCTCCGACCCCTAGGCATCCTCCTCTGCTGAGCCACCTCTGGCCAGGTTCACTGAAACCCTGCAGTTAGGTTCCCTAGGCTGTGGTGCACAACGCATCCTTAGGGCTTAACCCCTTCCTGCCCGTGCTGTAGCCAAGGGACAGAAGGAGGCTGGGTTATGTCCGTGGCCAGCAGCAGCCTGGAGGTGTTAGCTGCCTTTCAACACTGTGTGGGCAGGAAGGGACAACCCTCTTCCAGCCACTGGGGAGTGGAGGGTGGAAGAGATGAGCTCTGTAAAGACACAGGCCAGGTCGTCTCTCCGCCCCTCTCCTCCCCTGTGACTGGAAGCAGCTCCCGTCCCTTCCTTCCCACACAGTGCCAAAAGTCTGCTGCTGGCCACATTATGTTGTGAACCCTGACAGAAATCGGCGGGGGGGGGGGGGAAGATGCGACCCTGCATGTCCCCCACCAATGTGTTGCCTCAGGAAGATGTGGCACCAAGTACCAGGAGAGTTGGGTCCATCCCGGGGGCCCAGCCAGGCATGGAAGGCGAAGAGTGCTGGTCAGAGAGGGTCAGATTGGTCGGTCACCCCTCCTGTGTGAGAGAGGTGCACTGGAGTGTGTGTGTCACCTTTCCCCGTGTAAATCCTAAAGCCTTAAAGATAAGAAGGTAAATGAAAAGAATCTAACTATGCAGTATTTCTTTTTAATGGGCTCAGTCAACTTGATGTTAATTTGAACGTTTGTATTGCATGCCACTGAACTCTCTTGAATTACTTGAATAAGTAATTTTACCAGGTATCCCATATTCAGCATAGGGAAATATGGTCACCCTACCTTTCTGTCATGTTGCAAAAGCCATTTATTTGACAGTGTTTTTGCAGTGGTTAAAGGTTTGTTTGTGGAAAACAAAGAGAGATGTGGATGAAAGATGGTTGGTGACTTTTTTTTTTTTTTTTTTTTTTTTGGGTAGGGGGGTTACTTATTTATGTCAGATATCTAAAGTTTCCGACTCTGAGTTATTATGTTAGCGTTCTTGATCATTTAATGCTGCTGGCTGGTCATCCTTTTTATAAGTTGAATTGCTAGGTCACTTAGAGCTTTTGTATGGGCCATTTTAAAAATTATTATTTAAATCTAAATAAATAAATTTTCTCATTTAGAGGAGATCCTTTGGGAACATGGTTGAGACATGTTGGCTGAATATCACAGAAAATCTTGCATTGCTACTGCTTGTATCTCTCTCTCTGTGTGTGTGTGTGTGTGTGTGTGTAAGGTCTTGTCTTCATTCTTTTCATAGGCCAAGTTTCCGAAGTCATCAGTCTGTCATCTTTTATGAACACAAGACTTGTTCAAAAATATGTAAGGAGTGATGAAATATTTACCTGAGCTATAGGTTTGTTTTTTGTTTTTCAATTAAGGCTCCAATCTTATAATCTGAACCATGGAAGCAGGCCTTCTGAAGTTAATGAGGCTCTTCACTGACAAGTCCTCCTACATGTATCAGATTTCAGGATCAGGGCCCAAATTAGTAGACAGTTGTCATGGGTTAATCTGAGCCAGGGCATCCATGCAATGGGCTCACCTTAATTTTACAGTAAATAAATTTACACTTAACTCGAAATGGCCATGTGGGCATTAAAGACCATAGAATCATAGGATCTGAAGGGTACCTCGAGAGGTCATCTAGTCCAGTCCCTTGCACTCAGGGTAGGACTAAATATACCATCGCTGACAGGGGTTTGTCTAATGTGGTCTTAAAAATCTCCAATGACGGAGATTCCCCAGCCTCCCTAGGCAATTTATTCTAGTACTTTAACTACCCTGACAATGTCCAACGTAAACTGCCCTTGCTGCAATTTAAGCCCATTGTTTTTTGTCCTGTCCTTTTCTAGACCTTTATTCATTTTTATTGCTCTTCTCTGGACTTTCTCCAGTTTGACCTCATCTTTCCTGAAATGTGGCACCCAGAACTGAAGACAATACTCCAGTTGAGGCGTAATCAGCGCAGAGTAGAGCGGAAGAATTACTTCTTGTGCCTTGCTTACAACACTCCTACTAATACAGCCCAGAATGATGTTTGCTTTTTCTGCAACAGTGTTATGCTGTTCACTCATATTTAGTTTGTGATCGACTATGACTCCCAGATCGCTTTCTGCAGTACTCCTTCCTAGGCAGTCATTTCCCATTTTGTATGTGTGCAACTGATTTGTTCCTTCCTAAGTGGAGTACTTTGCATTTGTCCTATTGAATTGCATCCTATTTACTTCAGACCATTTCTCTAGTTTGTCCAGATCATTTTGAATTTTAATCCTATCCTCCAAAGCACTTGCAACGCCTCCCAGCTTGGTATCATCCGCAAACTATAAATGTGCTCTCTATGCCCTTATCTAAATAATTGATGAAGATATTGCACAGAATCGGACCCAGAACTGATCCCTGCAGGACTCCTCTTGATATGTCCTTCCAGCTTGACTGTGAACCATGGATAACTACACTCTGGGAACGGTTTTCCAACCACCTATGAACCCACCTTGTAGTAGCTCCATCTAGGTTGTATTTCCCTAGTTTGTTTATGAGATGGGTCATGCAAAACAATATCAGAAGCCATACTAAAGTCAAGATCTACTGCTTCCCCCTTATCCACAAGGCTTGTTACCCTGTCAAAGAAAGCTATTAGGTTGGTTTGACACAATTTGTTCTTGACAAATCCATGCTCACTTACTTATCACCCTATTGTTTTCTAGGTGTTTTGAAATTTTATTGCTTAATTATTTGCTCCATTATTTGCTTTCCGGGTACTGAAGTTAAGCTGACTAGTCTATAATTCCCCAGGTTGTCCTTATTTCCCTTTTTATAGATTGGCACAATATTTGTCCTTTTCCAGTCCTCTGGAATCTCTCCCATCTTTCATGACTTTTCAAAGATAATCGCTAATGGCTTAAATATCTCCTCAGTCATCTCCTTGAGTATTCTAGAATGTGTTTCATCAGGCCCTGGTGACTTGAAGACATCTAACTTGTCTAAGTAATTATTAACTTGTTCTTTCCCTATTTTAGCCTCTCATCCTACCTCAGTTTCACTTGCATTCTCTCTCTTAGGCTTGGTCTACACTTACCCCCCAATTCGAACTGAGGTACGCAACTTCAGCTACGTGAATAACGTAGCTGAAGTTCGAAGTACCTTAGTTCGAACTTACCTCGGTCCACACGCGGCAGGCAGGCTCCCCCGTCGACGCCGCGGTTCCCTCGTCAACGCCGCGGTACTCCTCTCGTCTAGCTGGAGTACCGCAGTCGACGGCGATCACTTCCTGGTTCGATATATCGCGTCCAGACCAGACGCGATAAATCGAACCCGGAACTTCGATTCCCAGCCGCCGAACTAGCGGCTGAGTGTAGACAAGGCCTTAGATGTCCAATCTCTACTAACCTTTTTGGTGAAAATGGAAACCAAGTCATTTCCACATTCTCTGTTACTGTTTTTCCCCCCTCATTGAGTAAAGGGCCTTCCTTGTCCTTGGTCTTCCTCTTGCTTCTAATGTAGCTGTAGAATGTTTTCTTGTTACCCTTTATGTCTCTATCTAGTTTAATCTCATTTTGTGCCTTGGCCTTTCTAATTTTGTCCCTACATATTTGTGTTTTATGTTTATATTCATCCTTTGTAATTTGACCTAGTTTCCATTTTTTGTAGAACTAATTTTTCAGTTTCAGATAATTGAAGATCTTCTGGTTAAGTCAGGGTGGTCCCTTGCCGTACTTCCTATCTTTCCTGTGCAGTGGGATAGTTTGCTCTTGTGCCCATGTCTCATTGAAAAACTGCCAACTCTCTTGAACTGTTCTTCCCCTTAGGGCTTGTCTATATTGCGCGCTGGTGGGTCTGGTGAAGACGTGATGAGTCGATGGGAAAGTGCTCTCCCATCGACTTCAGTACTCCACCTCCCCAAGAGGCGGAAGGTAAGTTGGTGGGAGAGTCTCTCCTGCCAACATAGCATGGTGTAGACACCACATTAGATCGATGTAAGCTATGTCGCTCGGGGGTGATTTTTTGTCACACCCATGAGTGATTTTTTTTTTTTTTTTTTACATCAACTTAAGTGGCAGTGTAGACCAGGCTTTAGACATGCTTTCCATGGGATCTTACCAACTCCCTGAGTTTGCTAAAGTCTGCCTTCTTGAAATCCATTATCTTTATTGTGCTGTTTTCCTTCTACCATTCCTTAGAATCATGAACGCTACCATTTTGTAATCACTTTCACCTAAGCTGCCTTCCACTTTCAAATTCTCAGCTAGTTCTTCCCTATTTGTCAAAATCAAAGCTAGAACAGCCTCTCCCCTATTAACTTTCTCCACCTTTGGAAATAAAAAATTGTCTCTAATGCATTCCAAGAACTTGTTCGACAATCTGTGCCCTGCTCAATGGTACAGTTCTGTGACAAGGGGGTACCCGAGGCATTTTTCCCTCTACTGAACCATCCCCAACAGATATCTGACCAATTCTGGGGAACTACCCTCCAGGGTAACCCTGCAGCATGGTGCGGGATTTGGGAGCATACCCAGCAGTTAGAGAGGTTAAACTCTTGGGCAAAGCAAATCTTCAGGGATTCATATGTGTTTGTCTCTAAGTTAGTAGGGATTCCTTTCCATCCCGCATGTGCCTGGGGGAAACGGGAGTTAACAAGAGGAGTGTCTCTATGGCAAAGAGCACTACTGTGGCAGACCCTGGACCTGAACTCATATTGGGCAGGTGACCCTAGGGCCTAACAATCACAATTCCCCAAATACCCACAAAATAACAATTACCAATAGCAAGCAGATTAAAAACAACAGGGACCAGGCCACCAGGTTAGGCCGGCCCTGTGAAAATAAACACAACCAACGCTCAGAGGTCTCGCGGGGAGTGCGCTTTGACTGTCCAAAGAGATCACAGGGCATTCCCAGCAGACACTATTGTCGCCTGAATAACAGCTTAAGTCCCAGATCGTCGCTGGCAGTCTTCTCTGCAGGCTGGACGGTCCACCGTTCAGGAGCAGGCACTGCTTTCAGGCGAGAGTGATGAATCCAGTTCTTGTGTCCCTCAACCTTTGCTGCTGTATGGGAGACCAGCAGGACGGTGTGAGGTCCTTTCCACTTCTCTTGGAGAGGCTCGTCCTTCCAGGTCCGAACGACTACGGAATCGCCTGGCTGCAAGGAGTGGATCGGGGCATCCAGCGGGAGAGGCTGCAAATCTTTGGTATACCTGTGGAGAGAACAAAGAACAGCAGACAGAGAGCACATGTACTGAGATAAGAAGCCACACCCCATTTCCCACTCCCCTGCCAGAACCGGTGTACCATTCATAGGCCATGCCCTTCCAAACATAATCTCGAAGGGACTGAGCCCTAACCTGCCCTTAGGGAGAGCGCGAATGCGGAGCAAAAGCATCAGGCCACTTAAGGGAAGCCTCTTGGCAGACCTTTGAGAGGTGCCGCTTAAGAGTCTGATTTGTACGCTCCACTACCCCACTGGCCTGCGGTTGCCATGGCGTGTGAAGCTTCCAGGGGATCTGTAGGGCATCCAATATCTTCTGAACGACTTGGGATGTGAAGTGTGTTCCATTGTCAGATTCCATCCACTGGGAGAGCAATCTGAGCCTTACTCTGTGCTACTCGATATCCTCGGAGTCCAACAAAGTTCAGGAGGCTCACAGTGGCTTTAAGGCAAGAGGTTAGACCCACAGCAGCAATTAACAAGTCATCCACATATTGCAGGAGGAGGACTTTGTCCTCGTTGTCCCACTCCTCCAAGTCTCTAGCCAGGGCCTGACTGAAAAGGGTGGGGTAATTTTTAAATCCCTGGGCCAGCACTGTCCAGCAAAGCTGCTTTCTAACCCTCCTTTTGTCCTCCCACTCGAAGGAGAAAATCTCCTGAGACTGGGGGCCATCCGGAATCGTGAAGAAAGCATCCTTTAAATCCAGGACTGAAAAATGAGTGTACTGCCCCCCTATAGAGGCCAACAATGTATACGGATTTGGAACAAGGGGGTGTAGAGTCTTAACCCGCTCATTAACTGCCCTCAGGTCCTGGACCAGCCGGTATGTGCCATTGGGCTTTTGTACAGGCAAGATAGGAGTGTTCCAAGCTGACTGGCATTCTCGAAGTACCCCGCACTTTAGGAACTGGTCTATAGTCTCCTGCAGTCCCTCTCTGGCTTCCCTTTTGATTGGATACTGCTTGATTCGCACTGGACCTTTTCCTGGCAAGAGCTGAACAATAATAGGAGTATGATGGGCTGCCTTTCCTGGGATCCCTGATGCCCATACCAGAGGAAAAACCCGCTTCTCCCACTGACTCCACTCTGGGGCTTGCATAGCTGAGGGCTCAATTGCAAGTGTCATTATCCAGGCATTCTCTGGGGGTAAGGTGAGGCTTATTTCATCTTGAGTGAAATGCAGGGTAGCACCTAAGCGACAAAGCAGGTCCCGTCCTAATAGTGGCGTTGGACAATCGGGGAGGTAAACCAGTCTGTGAGATAGAGTTCTGTTCCCCAAAGCACATTCCGCTGGGGCATATACTGGGCACTTAGTTCCTTTCCCTGTGGCTCCCACCACAATGAGGGAATCTGCCACAGGCAGCTGAAGGGGTTGGTTTACAGCAGTTCGTGCAGCTCCAGAGTCTATTAAAAAGTCTGTGTCTGAATCTCCGGGGGCAGGATAGTCCGTCTCCCCTGACACCCCTATTCTTGATCCTCTGCTGCCATCATAGGGGTACCTTCCCTTTCGGGGCACTCATTTTTCCAATGTCCCTCCTTTCGACATATGGCACACTGATTGCGACCCAGACGTCTTTCCTGTAAGCCAGGGCGCCCACGCCCACGTCCTCTCATTCCCCAGCCCCTTCCACCTTCCTGAAATCTTCCCCTGCCACCAGCCTGTACTGCTGCAACCATCATTTTCACTTGCCTCTTTTCCTTTTCTCCCTCCCTAAGGCTGTAAGCCCTGTTTGCAGTTTCCAGAATCTGTGCCATTGTCATGCCCATCAAATCCTCCTTTTTCTGCAGTTTCCTTTTAATATCAGGGGCAGCACGGCTGGTAAAGATACCCTTTATAATTGCCTCAGTAGCCTGATCATCGGGGTTTGCATTAGTAGTTTGCCTGATGGTATCCCGAATACGCTGCAGAAAAGCAACTGGACTCTCTTTTGGCTCCTGTACTAGCTCATACGGCTTAGCCCAATTGTTATGTCGGACAGCTGAGTGTCGGAGACTATGTAATAGGAGCTCCTTGTATACAGTGAGAAGGGTGAAATCCGCCGGCACATTGGGATTCCACTGGGGGTCTGCTGTAGGGACCTGGGCTGCAGCAACAGGGACGTGTGCTGCGTTTGCCTCATGTCTATGCTGTGCCTCCTCCCGTGCCTTAGACACAACCTGATTACGCTCCACCTCAGACAGCAGGGTCCGCATAAGGACATTACAATCATGCCAGTCAGGCTTATGGCTAGCCAGACACCCTTCAAAGACCGAGATAAACTTGCTTGGATTCGTAGAAAATTCCCCTGCCTGTGTCTTAAAAGCTGCTAGGTCCACTGGGTTAAAAGGCACATGGGTATAAACCTGCATTGTAGTGGCTAGGCGATTTTCTGCTCCATGACGGGCTATCTGAGTCTCACTAATCAATGGATTGCCCCCTCGGTGGGATTCTATCTCTGGGACCTGTCTTTATATGGTGGGGGTATTGGAGCCGAAGGGGACACCGACTCTGCCATCACAACCGGGGGAGGGTTCTGGGGACTAACAGTAGTTACTACCGAACCTGTCGGAGTCAAATTACACCTTTGCAAAAGATCTGACCTATTTCTTAACAACATAAACAACTGTACATACATATGTTCATTCCATTTACCCGTTCGCTGACAAAACAGAAGCAATTGAAGGATCGTATTATAATTAAGTGATCCCTCCGGTGGCCACCTTTCCTGGTCCTCTAGCTGGTATTGAGGCCAGTCTACTGTACAGAATCTTTTCAGTTTACTTTTAATCAACGGATCCGATCCAAACACTTTCCAGTTCACCAGAATGCATTCTAAGGGCGTACACCTTGCCCTGCCTGCAGTACTCTGCCCCTGCCCCATACTCTAGGGAGACACTGGGCGTCCCCAGGTCAAAACAGGTAAAGTCCCCACTGGACTGTTCCTACCTTATCCAAGGGTCCGGTTCTGCACTGTCGCCCGCAGCTGCTTCTCCACTAATTGAGCGCGTTGCACCGTTGTACCCTCCGGGGTTGACCAAACCACGTCTCCGCCGAGGCCCCCGATGAAGTCACCGGTGAGCTCTGGGCTTCGGTCGTCGCCGCAATCCGTCGACCTCCGAGAGGGGTCCGGGCAAGGCTAAATTTCAGCCTCGAGCCCACCCAGGGACGCCAAGACTGTTGCAGGCACAGAGGCCCGAGGACAGCAACAGCACTGGTTCGTTGCCCGGCGTGCTTCGCGCCAATAAACATACCGGGGTGGAGAAACAATCAAAGTTTATTTGAGATCTCAAAGTGGTGCAAGGAGACAGGCAAGTCTCAAATCGAGCACACCGGAACAAAACATTTTCTCTCTTCTTATACCTTACAACTAAGCCCCCCCCCCTCCCCCTCTACCACCCCACCCTACTCCCCCTCCCCTCTCTACCGAAGACATGTTCATACATTTAAGCCGTTAAATCATTCTAGGGCTATAAATCTAGCTTGTTAGTAACATTCCTCTAAACAATCATTTGGTTCTGTTTACCCTTAGTTTACTACCCCTCCTCCAGCTAGAAACATGCAAACCTCATCATTATTGCTTAGGACCTGGTTATGAGCAAGGTCATAATTGGTAACTGGCTATTTACACATTCCAATTCCTGTCCTTGGCTTTTGAGGCCGATTAGAGTTAAACATGGAAGGACAGAGTTTAAACATGGAAGAACTTTGGTTCATATATATATATATGCCTAGTAACCCCAACAGCAGCCCACGGGGCATGTAGAAGGGCCTGCCTCATATGCCAGCTGCCAACTGTGCTGGGACACAGGAATGTCAATAATGGTTTGTTAAATGTGAAATAGTCCTAGCCAAATTGGGGACTATTGGTGTAACCATTTGCCAGACTTTGAGATGTAGTTTAAGGTATCAGTAATGTGTTGTTATAGAGAAGTAGTCTTCTACCAAAGGTGAGGCAGATTTTTTGGGGAGAATGGGTTGCCTAATAAGGGCAATTTTTTACACAGGTTTCATTGTCTTGGGTCCAAACATCTTTTGTTATAACTCTTCTTGCAGTAGTTTTCCCTCTTGTACCTCAGATTGTATGGAGTTGAAACGTGGCCTACAGGTTGTCCATCAGCCTTAAGGCGATTATTATTTAGGAAAAAAAGTGGTTAAATGTCTGGCTTTCATCTTCTTTTTTTACTTATTCAGAACTAGTTTCTAACACTGTTGCTCAAGAGAATGGAGGGGGAAAGCTGTAGCCGATTAAGCTAACTCTTGTGTGCACTGCAGTCCCCATCATTTTAAAGGGCCTCTGCACTTTTGGTTGAGGAAAGAGGTATAGTACATTCTGCCTCTGAGCTAGCTGGTAGTAGTTGTAAGGAGACACCACTGGAACACTGGGAGTGTGAGAGAAAAGCTCCCCAACATATCCAGCACCCCAAAGAGTTTATAGCTAAAATAAAGGTGCAAAGAAATTTGGTGGGTAGTTAATTTTGGTGCCAATTGTTGTAATTGTATTCATTTGTTTTAAATCCTGAAAAATGAATGTAGTAGGTAATGTTGGAAAACTGCAGTTGTAGCCTGCAAAATTTAATTTAAAAAACAAAATGTTTATTTGTTTGTGAAAAAGCACTGAAGCCGTAATGCTATTTGCCCTCTAAACATAAAAGTAGCAAAAGTAAATTTTTGTTCAGATTTTCCAAAATATATTTGCTCACAGTTTTAAACTCTCCATGCCAAGTCCCGGCATAACATAATCCCTGAATACTGTTTTAATGTGTATTTAATGAGTTTGTATTAGTATAAAGTATGTGAAATGGAAAGGGGTAACTGTATGGACGCTGTCCAGCTTTGTCAGGTGTGCTTTGACCTTAAGGTCTGTGGTGTTTTGACTTAGATGGGGAAGCAATCTGTTTAACTTGAATTTGAAGCATCCATCTATATTTGGCCAGCTGCATTTCCTTGAAAATATTGAGTCTGTGGCCTGACCTTCGCAATATGCTTTAGAACATGATGATGTTGCCACTAGTGATAATAGTTCAAAAACATCAGTTTCCTTTTAACTTTGCAAATACGGTTTCTAAAACACATGTTGTGACACACTTACCTTCACATGGGTTTTTGGCCAGGAAAGTTTACGAATTCAGAATATAAAAACGCAGTTATCTTGTTCTGCTTAGGCTGCTCTTTATCATGGGATGAACTGTCTGAGTTCATTGTAAATATTAAAACTGGTTAAATGCATATATTCAGAATAAAGCTAAATGGCTACACTTCCAAAGAATCATTTGAGGGGAGGCACTGAGACCTGAAGGTGTGTACTTATTTGCATCCTCAGAATGGTGCCTGATTTCAACAGCCCTATGGGCATGTTCTGACAGGTTGAAAATTAAGCCTCAGAAGAGCACATCTATGGCCTGGATATACATAGATTTTATTTGTGTGAGAATGGAGATTAAAAGGAGATTGTGAGAAGGGGTTTTCATATACCAGCCTATTTTATGGCCTTCTGCATCTTCACCTTTATAGCATTCCTGCCCTGTGACCACGATTCACAGCAGGCTTGACACCAGGAAAGGGAAACATTGCTTGGCTGGTCTTAGCCGTGTTGGGAAACACTGTAAACGATAAACTGCACACAACGTATTATAAATAAACAAAATGTATCTTTCAATTTCAACATTAGTTTTTTTTTTTTAACTTTTTACATTTTAAAATAAACTAGATTTAAAAAACTGTGGGAGTGGCCTTCTGCTCCAGCATGTGAAGAAAATTCGGAGTGACCTCATTAGACAATTTCAGAACATTTAACACTTTTACTAGACTTAAACCAGTAAGGTATTGTACTTACACTGGTGTGGCCTGGGGTTGGTATCACTGCCTGGCATTGCCTTATAATAATTTTCCAGATACTGGAATGCTACAAGGGAAAACAGAGGAAACAACATCTTGAGAGAATTCTGAACCATAGAGAAATTACAGATAAACAGATACACAAGTAAAACTGTCCACATCCCGAAGTAAACCTTTAGTTTGCCCTTGTTGATGTAGACACAAATGTTCCTTTACCACCAATCTTTATTCTCCCTGAAGAGAGCCATAGCCACAGGGCACACTTGGGCAGAAGGAGTCCCTGGAGAGACCTCTTCCCTCTGGACTAGGCACAGACCACTCTTCTCGTGTTTTTTCTTTTTGGCTCCAAGGCTGCAACTCCTACTCAGTTTTGACTTCAGCCTGCTGTGCATTGCAGGATTGTGCCCACAAACTTAAAAACAACAAACAAAAAGATACAAAATACTCCTTTTGCCTAGATGGCCTTCAGAGTGTAGGCTTCTGTAACCTTGAGGCTACATTTGTGGTTGTGGAACAGGATTTCTGCCATTCTGTAGTCTAATGGAAGGTTTTTCCTTTCCCACTGCTACCCCTTAGGAGCCCCACAGTTTGCAGGCTAGTAATGTGGGCTGTATGTAGGGAATTGCCCCTAAAAGCACAGTAACCATGAGGCATCAAAATGAGAGCACAGAAATAAGCGTGGTGCCCCCAGAGAAGGGTTGTACAAAAACATAGTCAACATAATTAGGTGCCTAATTGGGTGCCTAAACTTAAATGATGTGTATATACACATGTAAGTAATTAAGTTTTATTGAAAAAATACTTTGCAATACTTTGTGCTCCATTTCCTTCAAATCAAATTACAGATGGACAGGGTTGAGTTTATAATATGAAAATACTTGCTTTCTTTGTTTAGAATGTCCTTTTATTAAATTTTAACAAAGTTGAAAAGTCACCAACCAAAAATACAACCAAGTGTGAAAAATGCAAAAAACAACAGAAAGGAGGGGTTTTTATATGAAATGGAGACCAAGAAACAAAGTAAATTGTGTCTGAGAAATTTAATTATAACAAATACAGTTCAGGATTCACTGGATGCCATTTACTTCAGTTTATAGAAGCTGGGGGGAAATGTAGCTCTTTGAATTGGAGTTTGGGAGTTAAGAATTTATTGTTTTGAAACTGATTTATTCAGTGGGTATTCAGTACTAAATCTTTTCTACAGAAAATGTTGTAACTGGAAAACCTTAACTATTAACTTCTTTTCTTAATGCAGTGAGCTGGGTAATATCTGAGAGAAATCATATATTTAATGGAATGTTTAATTGCAGGGAAGTACAAGAACTTAAAACTTACGACCAATAAGAAAAGTGTCTAAACATTCAAGGCAAAGACAGCAAAAAATCTGTTGGGGGATGCACCTATTTGCGGTTATACTCTGTTATAATCAAGTAGTATTCAGAAGGTTTTAATCTATACTTAACACCTATCTAGGGTCCCTTCTGAAGTGTTGTGTGTTTCATAGGAGGAAATATGAAAAATAAGACAACAATACATTATGCTGGAGCAACTTCCATAAACTTACTCAAAAGTGTTGAAATGAAGAAATAAGCTAAATCATCGAAACCATTTCCCTGTTCACATGTACCCATCTTGAGATACTTAGGCTACGTCCTCACTACGGGGGGGGGGGGGGTGTCGATTTAAGATATGCAAATTCAGCTACGCGAATAGCATAGCTGAATTGGACATATCGGAGCCGACTTACCCCGCTGTGAGGACGGCGGCAAATCGACCTCCGCGGCGCCCCCGTCGACGGGGCTTACTCCTACCTCCGCTGGTGGAGTACAAGCGTCGATTCGGGGATCGATTGTCGCGTCCCGATGAGACGCGATAATTTGATCCCCGAGAGATCGATTTCTACCCGCCGATTCAGGCGGGTAGTGTAGACGTAGCCTTAGTCTCAGCACATCTGAAAATGAGCAATAGATGTTCAACCTGTTTAAATCAGGCCCGTGGTGTCTCAAGTTGAGCACCAAACTTAATGGTCTCTCTTTCAAATTTGGTAATGTCTGTGCACTAAAACTAAAAAAACCTGAATGGCTTTAATGGTAATGTGGGCTATATACAGCTAAATACCACAGCTAATAGAGTAACAGAGATTTCACTGATGAAAAAAGGCTGAGAGTCTGATCACAAAGAAAGTGGAAACATATGCTTGGTTAACTTAGGATAAAATGTTCTCACTAGTTACTTTGTAAGTCTGTTACTTATACTATGTAAGCTTTTGTTTTTGCTTTTCCCCCCCTAATCAACAAAGCTTTCTAGAGGTAGTTTCTGGACTTATGGTGGTGTAAATCCTAGATTAACATAAACTTAAGATCTCTGGTGAGAGGCAGTCTGAAATTGGGGCAAGATGTAACTGAATTGAAACACTTCAGGACCTGAAGGGCCAAAGGCCTTCATTGCGTACTAAACTCAGGATTGTCTTTAATTTGAGTCCTGTCCAGACACAAAACCCCTTAATTTTAGTCTGATGGTGCTTTTAACTCAAATTTGCTGGCCTGTCGGGATGTATAGGCTAAAGGTCAAGTTAGCACAACTCGTCAGCTGTTAATACTACCATGCTGTTGCATGGATGTAGGCTAACTCCACTTGAATGCTGCTAGTCCTCTGCTAGTGCCTTCCGACAATTCCTCTTGTGCGCTCAAAAAGGACAGAAAAGTATTCTCACCACTCACTGAGAATTCATAGAGCATTGCAGCTTACTGCAGTGCAAAGGGCTATCAGCTTTGCCCCCAGAAGTCTTAGTGCCACACTCTTGTGTGTGCAATGCCAGTGCAGACACTGCCACCAGAGTCTTTTTGCAATGCAGCTGCTCTCTCAATCTAAGCCAGCGGTTCTAAACCCACGGGCCGCATACGGCCCAATTAGTACATAGCTGTAGTCCAGCTCAGGTGTGTGCTAAAGGCCGGCCCGCATGGCAGAGTCCAGGTTCCCCGCTGCCTGGCGCGGTGGGGTCCGGGCTACCCTGGCACCCAGCGTGGTGGGGTCTGGGCAAACAGCCGGCCCTGCACGGTGGGGTCTGGAGCAGGCAGCTGGCCCCGCGCGGCAGGGGTCCAGGGTCGGGGTCCATGCTGCCGCTGCCTTGCCACCTGGCCCATGCGGCCCAGGTAACACACAATGATAAAAAAGTTAAGAACCACTGATCTAAGCTAACTCAGGAGAATAACTCAAGTTAACTTTGCAGTGAAGACATATCAGTATAAAAACATACGGTGAAAGTATGCGGGTGTGGTCAGTAAATGTTACAGGGGAAAAACACGTTGACCACAAGGGGTAGTTGGAAATGGGGACCTTAGGTTTACTATGGAAATAATGACTTTTAACTTCTTTTTCTTTTTTTGCCTAAGGGAAAAAAAATTATTTAGATGATCCTGTTTTTTGAAATCTTGTTGTTACAAGGAAAATATTTTGGGTCTTTTTTTGTTCGTTTTTTGTCACCAATTGTAATACGCTAGTAGCAATATTTGTTTTTTATTTATTTATTTATTGTTGGTTAGCTTATGACCCAACTTATTGACATCATTCTTATCCTCTGATATTATCTCTGCTCCACTGTATTACACTGTGTCCCATTCTGTGCTGCTCCCAGTGCCTGGACCTTCAACCAGCTCTTCCTGTGTACCAAATAACAATAATAATGTTCAAATCACTGTCTTTCTATATTCAAGTCTTCTATAAGACCTTTTGCCAAGTACAGAACAGTTTTAAACAGCTGATTTGTTTTGTACTGTTTGTGTCTTTCAGACTGTACGTTTCTGAAACAGTGACCATGTCTTCCTTTGTTTCTACATTTCTGATGAATATAGTGTGGAATAGTAAATAATTACAACAAAATAATATATTTGGGATGTCTATGGTTTGTTGTGCATACAAATATGCCTTCCTCTCTGTGCTTTGTATTATATTATTGAATCCTTTATTTGGGGTGGAAGACAGTGGTTGATTTCTCACTTGGTCAGGGCATAGCCACTTATAAATTGTTTCTCTTGAATAGGTTGAAAATGAATTCTTTGAAGTGCCTTAATCCCAACTGAATTTTCTAGAGCATGTTTCTGAACACTGTTCTCCAAAGTCTATTTAAATACAGTCTTGTTTGTTTTTACAAATAATAGCAATATCAGCAACAGAAAGTTTGTCAGAAGGTTTGTATAGGTGCAGTTTGTTGTACAGGAAATTACTAACACAACTCTTGAGAAGGGATACATGTTTTACATAATAAAATTTATAGTGTGTATGACTAATTGCCAATGTTTTTTTTTCCCCTTTCCATCCTGTAGCCGTCCTCAGAAGGTGTGTTTGTGTCCATTCTTCCCTGTACATCCTCTAAAAGTCTCCACCTGCTTGTATATAATTCAGCATCCAGCGGAGGTGAGTAAGGCTATGGGAATTGTCAGAGTTCAGCTAGAAGCTTCAACAGTAAAGGGTGTGAGAGAGGGCAAGAGGAAACAATCTTGTTCAGACATGTGCAACAACTTAATCTTTGAAAATAGCTATAAAGCTGAACAACTAGTTCACATGATTTGTTAACCTCATTTATTCTTTTATTTTTAAAATCTGTCATTATTTTCCTAATTTTTCCCCCTCCTCTTGAATCATGGCCCATTCTTGAAATCCTTATGTGTAAGAAATCCTTCCTCACATAAGCAGTCTCATTATGTCAATGGGGCTACTTGTGTAAGTAAGGATTTAGGAGTGAGCCCGTATGTAGTACGTGCCTACTGGCCTGGAGACAGTTGAAGCATGAATATATTTTAGTCATAGGAGATCTGTGTTTAGCTTTTATTATTCTGTATTAATCTATTAATATTTAACAATATAAATCAAATCAGCCTGAGGTAATGGCCTTAAATGTTGTAGCAAGGAGAAGTCTACAGGAAAGCACAGTTACTTATCCGGTCTACTAGAGCTACTATTTCAAAAATAAATAAATAAAGTATTTAATGAAGCACATAAGTGAATCCTAAAAGAAACAGACTACCTATTTGTTTTCTTGGGTATTCTTAATGTTTTCTGATAACCTGTACTTAGCTCCTCAAGAATTCCCAGTGATCTGTGTTTTTTGTAAGGATCCTCCCAAGTGTTGATCATATTTTTCTACATTTTTGCTTCTTTCATGCCTTCAAAAAAATCATGGGCCCTAATAACTGTGTAAACCTAATAGCAAGATTTCTAATAACAATTTCATGTGTCTCCCGAATTAAGGATGATACATTCTCCTGGCCATCTAAATGATGGAATTACATTAGTTGCACCCAATTTGGAGAGGCATTGTGGTCTAATGGTTGGGGCACTGGACTGGAAGTTAAGAGGCCTGGGTTCTGGTCCTGGTTTGGCTGCTGACCTATTGTGTGACCTTGGAGATGTCACATTACCTCTCTGTGTCTCTTTTCCCTCACACCTTCTGTCTGTCTTGTCTATTTAGATTTTAAGCTCTTCAGGACAGGAGCCTGTGCTGGGGACTTGGGGATGTGGCATAGAGTTAGCTGTGCTGACCGTACACCTATTTGTTTTACCACCCCTTTCCCCCAGCCTCGCTAGAGGAATCTCCAGCAGTGTAGAACAGTCTGCTTTCTGGTCAGAAGCAAAGGAATGCAGCATGGCTCAAGTCTGAGCCCTTAATGGAGTTAAAAGAATGTAAGCCATACTGTACATGTCTCGGTTCCAAACAATGCTTCCTGCAAAGCTAGTGATCACTATGTCTAACTTCTGTGAAGGAAATTTAAGACCAATAATCTTCTGGGTTTAATATCCTCATGCATAGATCTGGTGCCGTTAGCTCACCTTCACTTATTCCTTATGGTTGATAAGCATCCCCAGTTGAATCCTGAGGATTGTGGATTTTTTATTGTTACACTTTATCCATTCCAGAGAAAATCAAGATGACATTTCAACTGAGAGAAACCAAAAGGATATTGGTTTTTGTTTGTTTATTTTTAATAAATTTTCTTTTAGTAGATGTTTCATTATTAGTCATGAATCATGAAAAATCCAGTTCACTACAGAGAAAATATAAGGTAGTAACCAACACCATTAACTCTCAGAAAAGAAGAATAACCCCTATGGTGCTGTATCTATGGTACTTCAGTAGTCAAATATTCAGTATTTCCACAAAACAAAGCATTGCACACTGCTGCCGGGAGGAACATGGAAGAGTGCAAAGGAAGGAAATAATTACATGTTTTCAGACCTGTAGATTGAAAATAGCTACAATGACAGTATATATTTAGCCTTAACCTTTACTAAGGTCTTAGTTATCTACAAGCTCATGTCTGAATTCTCAAACAATTTCTTCTCTACTTTGTGTAGTCCATCTTTCATATACTGTCTACATTTCCAAACATACTTTTCTCTTGTAGTTCACCTTTAATTCAGTTAAAAAAATACACTTCCATACAGTTAGCAGCAAGCATTTGTCTAAAAGTTAGGTTATTTCGATTGGGCAGTGGGACCAAATTAGAGAAAAACATTGAAAGTAACAATTTTTGAATGTCTTCCTCCTGCTGGCTATTAGTATTTTTTTTAATGAGAGACAAATAGTAGCTGTTCTTTCTGCTCTTTGTTGCCATTCTTTAACCACTTGCCAAAAAATGAATCTTCTGACACATCCAAGATTATTGTTTTTGGCATCTGTTTGTGAAAGTAAAGTCAACTTCATTTGTGTGTGTGTGTGTGTGTGTGAGAGAGAGAGAGAGAGAGAGAGACAGACACGGGAGGGGGGGAACCCCACAAGTATAAAAACTAATGTATTCTGTGCCTGTATTAGACTAGTCTGTTGTTTAAATGCTTTGTTTGGATAGTGGTAGCCCAGGACATTGGGTGCACTATCAGTTTTGCTGTCATCGTTTTTCAGTCTTTGACCAGGTTTCTACTTTTTTGTACATTCTTGCTTCTTCACTCTGAGCATAAGAATAAAATTGTTTGTTTTAACTTTTTAGATTTTTTAAAAGCCGTGAAACTTCTTATCAATTTCTTGAATCACAAATAAGCCCTTTTGGCAAAATTGCAGGACGACTATAGGTGAAGAAGCCTATTAAGTTTATATCATACTATCTTTTTTCATCTGGTTGGTGGCTTCCATTGTGCCTGATGAATTAATAGCAAGTGCTTGGTGGCTCTGCAATTTGAAATCAATCTCTCTCTCTCCCTGTCACACACATATATTTGTGTATAATACATTTTGTTATCTAGCATACTGTTTATGTAATCTGCATTATTGTTAACGGTACTGATCAGGGTGTGTTCTCTATGGTTTCCTTGTTCATTGTTTCTCATTTTTTGTTGAAGTTTCTGTTTACAGTTTTCTTTTACAAGCACCCTTGAGCTTTATTTTAAGTCACTGAAGGTCTGACCTTGCACCATTGAAGTCAATGGGAGTTTTTTCATTGACTGAGAGAGAGAGCAGGATAAAAGTCCAGCGTGAGAATCTATTGAGATGGGTAGCTCTAAAAAAGAAATAATTAGATACCTGTAAAAAATGCTTCTCTGAAGATATACAGAGGTGAAGAGACTGACCTCATTTTTTTTTTCATGTTTTAATTGGCTAATATGTATATGGAAGTATTCTAACTTCCAGCTTGAAATTAACTGGTGAAGTATTGGGGGGCATGTTAAATACTTCAGCAGTGGTAGGATGAGAAGTCCTCATCACACCAAACTTCATAGAATTTGGTTTATGGGAATTCCTGCCAGGTCTGAACAGGTAAATGGAGGCAAGACTACATGTTTTCACTGAGCTGTATATTTTCAGAGAGCAACAATTACAGGTAAGTATTACACAGAATAGAATAAATTAAAATTGGAATCTGGATTTTTTCCCTATTGTATGCCTTTTCTATCACTGTGAGAGCCTGTATGATGCCTATTTTGTGGTAGTAAGAACTACAAAAGAAACTACTACATCTTAAGAGTTTAAGAAAGCATCCTTATTCTTTAAAAAATGTTTTTTTCCCTTTTTGATATAAAGGAAAGTCGAGTATTACGGACAGTGCCTCTTCTAGCTGCTTGCCTCCCTGGAGACAAGTGTAAAGTCTTGATTGGCCGACGTTTTGGTGAAGATAGGTAAGCAGAATTGCTGATTCAACTTCTGGTTATCTGTTGTGTACTATTGATGATAGTGCTTTTAAAAGGTACACTGAATATTTTTTCATTTCTAAGTGTTCACTGCTGTGCAGTGCTAAGGCTCACAATGAAGTTGAAATACAGTACTGCATTTTGTAAACTCCTTTTTGGTCTGTTTCCTTTTAATTAACATCAAATCCACTTTTTTTTTTTTTTTTTTTTTTTTTTTTTTTAACAAGCCCTCGGGGGGTCAAAAGTTGTTACCTCTTCATATGGGGATGCTGTTGTATTCTGTATGTTCATTCTTGTCCTCTTTTCAGAAGCCTGATACTGTGACACCTTTACTTCAGGTGAGAAGGCAAGATGTCCTAGTCTTTTCTAAAGCCAGTAAATGGCAGTGCAGCCAATGCCCTGCATCATTCTTATCAGTCATGATGCCTACAAAAATGGTTAGGCAGCTGGTATGCAGTGACCATTGCTTATCACGGTGTTCCTAATAGTCGCGTTGTTACTTTGTACTACCTCTGTTTATCTGTATACACACACCTGTTGTGTCTCCTCTTTATACTTAGTTCCTTCCCTGAAAAGCTTAAAATCTATCTTAATTTTATATGCTTGTTCAGTTCTTAGCACAAAGACTGATGGCTAATAAGTGCTACTGCAGTACAAATAATAATCTGCATTGATTGATTTAAGCTAAGTCTGCACTACAGAGCCTATGTTGTAATAGCTATGCTGGCATAGCCCTCTCGTGTAGACGCAACCTACAGTGGCGGAAGGAGTTTTTCTGTCAGTCTACGAACATCACCTGTCCAGGCAACTTTTAACTACATTGACAGAAGTACCGTTATGTCGACATAGTTGCACCTACACTGGGGGTTTTGTCAGTCAGGGGTATATTTTTTCACATCCCTGACCAGCGTAGCTATGCCAATATAGCTTTTAGATGTAAATCAGGCTGTAGATGCTTTACAAGTCTGAGAAGAGGGAGTCCTGAGATTAAAAATGAGTGCGTATTTTTGGTGACATTCTTTCTATTAGCTGTGTGTTAACGCATGGCAGTTTCTTCACATTTATTTTTTGATATTCTGAAATTTTGGACAAGATTGTCACATTAGTATTGTCTTTCATCCTCATTGGATGAAGCTAATTTTTTATCAACAAACTTCTGGTGCAAATGCTTGTGAGATTTTGTTGCATAAATGTTCCCTGAAAGGCAACAAAAAAGGGTGTGAATACTGATGAAGCAAATTCATTTAAAATTCAAATGAATATTTGGGGAAGCTTTTTGCAGAATTCACTGAGGTCTACTGAACAGAGATGCCATAAGTCAATTCAGAATGTTTTTATTAGTCTTCTATGGTAATAAGCATTTAAATTACCTAAGAACTTCCAGTGTATGGGAAAACTGCATTTTCCTCCAGTTAAAGCAGAAAATGAAATCACTTTTCATGGTGACATGCACTGGATGTATTGTTTCCAGTGCAGTCTGCTTTTGGTAAAGCAAATTTCTTTAAGTGTCCCAAGTGCAATTTTTTACCCTTTCTCAGTTCAAAAGCCAGAATTTTGCTCCAATTTAAAACAAATAAAATAATAATAATAAAAAAGCTTTTCAGTAGAGACAAAACACAGAAAACTTTAGCCCCAAAAGTGAAAGGTTTTGAAAATTTATGAACATTTTAAAACAAAAGGGTAGAACTGTTTAGCACCCACAACTATTGTAGCCTTTATCTCAATTGAATTGATAGTTCTATGCTAAAACACTGTCCGTAGTAAGTAAGTCCATCTCCTGTGTTGCTACAGTTTTAAGATCAACAGGGTAAAAGTCACCCTTAGAGATTCTCTTAGGTTGGGAGACTCTAGGAGTACACGAAGAGGGAATACAGTGACCACACATGGAATCACAAGTCATTTTGTCTGTATTATGTTACATTCACACATACATGTACAAAACTATGCAATAGCCAATGCTGTATTCATACTCACCTATCACAGAGAGTCAGGTTCATCTCTCAACAGGTTGTCATCAATGGGGGGGGGGGGAGAGAGTCTTTCTGACTTGGTTCTTCCCTGATGGTATAAGGCCCCCAGTCTAGAACCCAGGGCTGTGAAGCCACCAGTCAGCTGATATCTCCAGGCTGCCACCCAGCGGCAAATGTAACCAGCTTGCTCTCCACTTCCCAAGACCTGCTGTGGATACAGCCCACGGGAAGTTCCACCTCAAGGATTTGACAGAGAGGAGCCTCTTGGCTCCTCATTGGCTCCCTGCCCTGTATAAACCCAGTGAGTGTTCCAGGAAGTTTCCAGGCAACAGTGTGGATCTCCTGTAGCTGCCACAGCCATGCCTGGCACTGACATTGGCTTGATTTGGACTTTGCTTCCTGACTCGAACCTGAAACCTGACTTGGACTTCGACCTTTTGACTCTGACCCTGGCCTAGAACCTGACTACAAACTCCTCTGCTACTCCCAGCCTCAGGTTTTCCCCCTGCTCTGACCCTTGGCCCTTACTGCATTTGGTGGGATCCTGACAGATGGGTTTTTTTTTCTGATGTGGTCTTACCATCCTGTCCATACCAGCAAATCCTTTTTATCCTGTGTTATGACCACATCTACCATCATATGTATATGCATGACTGTTCCAACCCCCTTTTCTTTCTGTCCTTCCACATCCCATACATTTTGGGATGCCCTGCTTTTCATAGGTGGTTCTCTTAGTTCCCCTTAGTCTCATCAGCATCTATGTAAACATGTTCCCATGGTAACCTGTGGGGAGAGCAAAACTTTCCACAGTGATGTTACAGTCAGGTGTCTTGCAGTCTAGATAGGTACATTGCAATATATTTCCCCAAACATCACATACTGGCACTTTCTTTACAATAATCTTGTAACTTTACGTGTACAGGGTTATTTCTGGTTAAGCTACTTATGTCAGCTCTTCTTAGGCCTGAGGCATAGTATGGCTAATCTGAAATCGTGCAGGTCTCAGCCTGTAGGCCATGCGTTACAACCTTATCTTTATCTGTCTAATACATACTCATCACTCAAATACTTGTCAATTTTATACTTCTATGATCCTATCCTACTTTATATCTATACCTATACCTATACTTACAACTTAAATCTATTCATCGCACACTGATTACATATGAAATAGCATATGCATTAATCCCAACAATATATCACAATTAAATAATAAACTGAACTAATTGGCTACATTATATTACATGTTACCACTATAGTTATTTGATCCATATGCAAATAGATGAGCATTTTGTGCTGTAAAATACATTGTCAGCAGTGAAACACCCACACCGTTGCAAAAAGTCTCAAAAGAGATACACAAGATAAAGGTGACAGAGTTGTACCCAGCTGATTGTGGGAGGTGAAGTCAAATGGTAAAAGAAGGTGAGTATAAGGTTAATCTCTGACAGCTTTCTACCTGTATAAATAGTGTTTAAATGATACTACTGGTCACCAATAAAAACAGTCCACTCACTTCATAATACTTTTAAATGCTCAAAATATTTAGCTCCAGAGAAAAGAGCGATTCCTAAAACAAACTAATAGTGGGTTTTAATCATAGAATATCAGGGTTGGAAGGGACCTCAGGAGGTCATCTAGTCCAACCCCCTGCTCAAAGCAGGACCAATCCCCAGACAGATTTTTGCCCCAGATCCTTAAATGGCCCCCTCAAAGATTAAACTCACAACCCTGGGTTTAGCAGGCCAATGCTCAAACCACTGAGCTATCCCTCCCCCCCAATTAACAATTGGAGCTTTTAAATCATTACCACTAAACCCTGTCTTCCTCCTTTTTCAGTCACCATGGACAGCACCACCATCCTCCCTGTCACTCAGGCCTGTAACCTGCATGGTATTTTCTACTCAGATCTGTCTCGGACATCACGTCCAGGTCATTTCTAAATATTGCTGCTTTATCCTGCAAAACATCTCTAAAATTCTGCCTTTTTTTTTTCTCCATTCATACAGACCCTCATCTTGCATCTCTAGTACTGTTACATCTTTCTCTCTCCTGCCTTGATAAATATTACCTTGCCCCAGTTACCTCCATTTAAAAAACTACTGCAAAGATAGTTGAAGGAATGATCCATGAAAACCATGTCACTCCTCCCTGGTTCCCTCTTCTCCACTGCATCAAACATAAACTACTCATCTTTGCTTTTAAAGCCTTTCGTGGCCTATTTTAACATCATCTCTTGCACACCCTCAAGATGTTGACTTCTGCCAGTAATGCCAGCCTTTATTGTCCATTATGTTAATACAAGAACCTTCATACTTTTTCCCATGCTGACCCTCATGTATGGGAGAAGCTGGCTTTAAACATCCAGAAAGCCACATCATTGCTTTCCTTCAGATTGCTCCTTACAATTTTCTGTCATGATATGTACAAAAAGCTCAACAATAGTTACATACCTGATGCATGATGACAACTGTTTTTCATGCATACTAGTCTTGTCTCAGTTACCTTTTGCTCCACTGTCTCTCTATCTATCCATCTGCTGTCTCTTATCTTATATTTAAATTGTAAGACCTTTTAGGGCATAGACTATACAATTGTTAGCATAATGGGGCCCTCATCCATTATTAGGGTCCCAGGACATCACCACAATACAAATAAATTGAATTCTGGAGTTGAATATTCATGCGTTCATGGATTCCGAGATCAGAAGAGTCATTGTGAGTGCCTAGCATGACCAATAATAACACAGGCTATAGAACTTCCCCAAAATAATTCCTGTTTAACGAGAGCATAACTTAAAAAAAAAATTCACTCTTAATTTAAAAATTGCTATTGATAGAGAATCCACCATACCCTTGGTAAATTGTTCCAGTGGTTAATTACCCTCACTTAAAAATTGCCATCTTATATCCAGTATGAATTTGTCTAGCTTCAACTTCCAGCCTGTGGATCGAGTTATACCTTTGTCTGCTAGATTGAAGAGCCTGTTATCAAATTTTTGTTCCCTGTGTAGGTACATATAGACTGATAAGTCATCCCTATCCCATCTCTTTGTTAAACTAAATAGAATGAGCTCCCTGAGTCTGTCACAATAAAGCTTGTTTTCTAATCCTATAAGTATTCTTGTGGTTCTTCTCTGAACCCTCTTCAGGTTATCAACATCCTTCTTGAATTGTGGTCACAGTATTCCAGCAGTGGTTGCACCAGTTCTTCTTCAAGCACTTGCTCACATCCATTCCGTGGTAGGTTTGCACATGCCACATGCACAGTTTCCAGAGATTTTTTTCCCCTTAGTGGTATCCAGGGGACCGGCCCTAGTGCCCCTGGGAGCCCTGCACACATGCACCGGTATACGGGGTGCCGCCAGCTCCACATCCTCTCACTTCCTTTTTACTGCCCGTGACAGTTGCTTGGAATGACCCTCCTGCTCTTGAAAGTCTTTCCCAGTGGTTTGGACTCTGTAGTCCATTGTATATAGTTTTTGTAGTTGGCATATTTAGTTATCAGTTAGTATTAGTGTATGTAGTGTAAATAGTGGTCCCAGTCATCAAGGAGCATCATCTCAGGGTACCTCCTGCGGTGAGTGGAGGCCATGCCAGTGAGTGACCCGCATTTGAGCTTTCTAAAATGCCTTGGGGAAGCTTACGTAAAGGAGAAGCGCAAGATCTGCAGGAACTTCAGACTGCGCACTCAGAAAGGCAGGGACGTTCATCTGAAGACTTTGCTCATGGAGGCAGCCCTCCGATAATCCTCAGAGCCTTGCTGCTCTGAATCAGCGCTGAGCACTTTGGCCTCCGTGCGAAGTGCTCCACCGGCACTGTGCTCTTCCTGGCACCGTTCTCCATACAGGAAGAATCATAAGAAACAGCGTGCCAAGAGAGGGCGCTCTCTGATGCTGAAGAGGGACAAGTGGGGAGTAGCTGACTAAGTGAGACCTGTGCCGGGCCACTCATCCTTCCCAGATTCATGGTTGACTCTGTCGACTCTACGTAAGGCACTGAGCCCGGTCTGGGGCCCACCTCTGACTCCTGAGAGCAGTTGTGTCACCTCGCGCCTGTGGACGCCCTCAACTCCAGAGGCTTTCCAGGCTGCAAAGAATTTGATGTCCCTCCCGGGACTGCCCACCCCCAAGGCCTCTTGCCAGCCAGAGCTTCCGGGGATAGAAGGATTCAAGGGGCTGTGAGTTCTATCCCAGCACCGACCATTGTGGCACCTTCCAGAGGAAGGCCCTCCATGGCCCTACCATAGCAGTCCCCAACCCAGCGTCAGTCACCAGTTTCCCGGCACCGCCTGGAGGCAGAAACAGCTACGGCTCCGCCATGGTCTCCGAGGGAAGAGTCCTCTTTGGAGTCAGAGGGGCAATCCTTTGCCCCGCCAGAAAAGTACTGATACCCGACTTACGCACCGGACTTCAGTATCGGCCCTGCAGCTGGAGCTGGGCCATTGGCCAATGCAGTGGCAATATTGGAACACATGATGGTTTCCCCTGGTACCGAGACCCCCTTCCCAGCATTCATATTTGGTGGTGTCCGAGAAACAAGCCACTGACCCCGGCACTGGACCCCGACTCCAGTACTGACCCTGGCACCAAGTCACTGAAGTGGCCCCAATGAAAGTAGTCCAGGTGCAGGAGAAAGGACCAGCCCCTCTACGGTGCTAGCCTTCTTCCTCATCATCCCCGGATGAGGCAGTCGCAGGTCCTAATAACCCGCTTCCACCAGATGACTTCAGGGCCTATCAAGAACTCCTGAACATGTCACCACAAATTTGAGGCTGAAAGCCTAGGAGTAAAGGAGTCTATGCAGAGCCTGATTGATAGTGGCCCTGCCAGTCAATGAGGCAGTGTTGGGTCTAGTCAGGGTGCTATGGCAGACCCCTTCGTCTCTGCTGCCTACCTCAAAAAGGACAGAGAGGAAGTACTATGTACTGGCCAGTGAGTTTGAATACCTGTACTCACATTCCCCCGTCAGGATCCCTGGTGGTGTCCGCTGCAAACGAGCGGGACAGACAAGCGCAGTTGAGCACCACCTCAAAGAATTAAGGCTGGATCTGTTTGGGTGAAAGGTTTATTCCACGGGCAGCCACCAGCTTCGTATCTCTAACCAGCAGGACGTTGCTGGGAAAGTATAATTTTAACCTGTGGGACTCAGTGGTCGAGTTAAAGAGCTCCCTGCCACAGGAGTCGAAGCAGGAGTTCATGCCCATCTTGGAGGAAGGCAAGACGGTGGCCAGAGCCTCCCTCCAGGCAGCTCTGGATGCTGCTGACTCAGCAGCCACAACGATGGTGTCAGCGGTCACCATGAGGTGCTATTTGTGGCTCCAATCATCAGGTCTCTCGCATGAGGTTCAGTAATCCGTCCAGGAACTCTCCCTCAAGGGTACCTCCCTGTTCTCAGATTCCAAGCTTCACGACCTCAGACTCAAGGGCCATACTTCGCTCCCTAGGCCTGTTTACGCCCCTGGCCTCCAGGAAGCATTTCAGGCCTCAACAGCCTCCCAGGTTTTTGGGGCCTCCCAGGCAGGAACCCTATAAAAGAAAGGGCTATTAATGTTGTCAGCCCCTACCTTCTACCTCAGTTTCCCAGTCGGGCTCAAGTAGGTACCCCGGTGGGACCAGGCTGGCCTTTTGAAGGCACACCTGAGGATGATATACCAGACTCAATTCAGGATCCACTCCCCCCTTTGGTTTTTGGACTGCCTATGTAACATTGTACCGTTGGGTGCTCTGTACTGTAACAGTTGGTTACACCCTGCAGTTTTCATCTTTCCCACCTCTCCAACCCCATCCCTCTTCATGGACCCTTCTCATGAGCAGATTCTTGTCAAGGAGGTACAAGTCCTCCTACATATGGGGGCAATAGAGAAAGTTCCTCTGGACTTGAGATGGAAGAGGTTTTACTCCCAAGTTTTTCTAAGCCTTAAGGCCAAAGGGGGCCTACAGCACATCCTGGAACTGCATCACCTCAACAAATAGCTCAAGAAAGTGAGGTTCCGCATGGTCTCCCTGGCCTTCATCTTTCCCTTCCAGGATCCAGGAGACTGATACGCTGCCCTCAATTTAAAGAATGCTTATTTCCACATCTCCATCCATGGACACAGGAGATTCCTCAGGTTTGTGGTGGGCCAATGCCACTACCAATTCACCACGCTTCCCTTCAGTCTATCACAGGGGTTCTCAAACTGGGGGTTGTGACCCCTTAGGGCGTCGCAAGGTTATTACACCCCCAAACCCTGCTTCACCTTCATTTATTATAATATTAAATATTTTTAAAAGTGTGTTAAATTTATAAGGGGGGTCACACTCATAGGTTTGCTGTGTGAAAGGGGTCACCACTACAAAAGTTTGAGAACCACTGGTCTATCTTCAGCCCTCAGGTTTCTACTAAGTGTATGGCAGTGGTTGCAGCCTACCTCGGATGTTGAAGCCTACAAGTCTACCCATACTTTGATAATTGGCTGATCAAAGGCCACTCTCAGGTTCAGCACAGCATTGGCATAGTACATGCCACCCTTTGGGCGCTGGGTTTGTTAATAAACTAACAGAAATCAACATTGGTCCCGGTGCAGAGAATAGAGTTTACTGGGGCAATGCTCAACTCCGCCCAGGCCAGGGCCTGCCTACCTACTGGGGCCAAGTTCCGAACTATGTTGGATCTAATCACCCGGGTCACAGCTCACCAGCTTATGACCGACCAGGTGTGCCTCAAACTGTTAGGTCACATGGCAGCATGTACCTGCCTGGTGCAGTATGTGCAGCTACGCCTCAGAACCCTACAAATGTGGCTGGAGTCAGTTTACTCCCCGGGTAGATGCCACTTGCACTCGGTTCTCACGATTCCATCACCTGTCTTAGCTTCTCTGACTTGGTGGAGAGACTCACATTCTGTGATGAAGGGGGGTGCCTTTTGCTGCCCCATATCCAACAGGTACCTTGGTTTTGGATGTGTCAGACATGGGGTGGTGAGCCCATCTCTGCAGACTCAGGACCCAGGGTTTCTGGTCCCAGGAAGAACTCTCCCTGCACATAAACGTCACAGAACTTAGGGCAATGTGCTTGGCCTGCCTGGCTTTTCTCCCCCAACTCTTAGGCAAGGTCATGCAGGTCTTGACAGACAACATGGCATTAATGTTTTACATCAACAAGCAAGGGGGAGCTCGATCCTAAGCCCTGTGTCAGGAGGCTCTCCGACTGTGGGACTTTTGTATGAAGCGTGCCATTTACCTTGAGGCTTCGCACCTCCCAGGAGACCGGAATGCACTGGTGGATCACCTCAGCAGGTCCTTTTCCTCTTGCCATGATTGGTCTCTTCACACGAAGGTCACCACTGTTCTCTTCCAGAAGTGGGGGACTCCGCAGGTGGACCTGTTTTGCCACCAGACAGAACAGGAAATGCCATCAGTTCTGTTCTATGCGCGGGCTCAGCAGGGGTTCCCTTTCCCATGCCTTTCTGCTCTCATGGACAGATGGCCTGTTGTACGCCTTCCCACTGATCCTTTTGGTTCGCAAAGTCCTCCTAAAGATCAAGAGGGACAAGGTGAAGGTTATCATGATAGCTCTGGCATGGCCATACCAGCATTAGTTTGGCATGCTTCTGGACCTCTCAGTGGCAGCTGCACTAATGCTCCACCCTGTCCGGACTTGATTTTGCAAAACCATGGTTGGTTGCTTTTCATCCAAACCTCGTCTCCCTACACCTACGGCATGGCTGCTGCATGGCTGAACCCTGAGGAGTGGGCCTGCTCAAATCAGTCTTGCTAAGTAGCAGAAAACATTCCACCAGGGCTACCTACTTGGCTAAGTTGAAATGTTTCACTTGTTGGGTCTTTTGAACAGAATCTTTTTCCATCTCGGTCTTCCCTGCAGTACATCTTGGGCTACCTGCTCCACCTAAAACATCATGGTCTGGCTCTGTTGTCTGCTAAGGTTCACTTGGCAGCCATCTCGGCCGTCCATCCTCCAGTATAGTGCAGATCAGTCTTCTCCCATGAGATGACAGTCAGCTTCCTCAAGAGTTTGGAAAGACTCTACCTGCAGGTTTGTAACCCAGTTCCCCCATGGGACTTAAACCTGGTCCTGTCAAAGCTCATAGGGGCCCTCCTTGGAGCCGTTGGCATCTTGTTTCTTCCTGCTACTGTCTTGGAAGGTCACCTTCCTGGTGGTGATCACTTTGGCCAGAAGGATCTACAAGATCAAAGCCCTGACATCAGAACCCCCTTATATGGTATTCTTCAAGGACGAGGTCCAGCTGCGCCCCAATCCGACCTTCCTACCAAATGTGGTGTCAGAATTCCATAGCAACCAGGATATTTTTCTGCTTATCATCTTTCCTCTGATGAGGAACGTTAGCTCCACACGTTAGACGTTAAGCGGGCCCTGGCCTTCTATATCGAGAAGACTAAGCCCTTCCGCAAGACTATGCAACTTTTTGTAACAGTAGCGAAAAGGATGAAAGGACTACCAGTGTCATCCCAAAGAATCTCATCCTGGACAACTGCTTGCATCCGAGTTTGCCAAGAGCAGGCAAAGGTTCCGCTTCTGGCCATCATGACAGCTCATTCAACGAGAGCCCAGGCTTTGTCAGCAGAGTTCCTCACTGAGATACCAATCCAGGACATCTGGAGAGCCTCAATATGGTCGTCAGTTCATACCTTTGTGTCCCACTATGCCATCACCCAACAGGCCCATGATGATGCAAGTTTCGGGAGAGCAATGTTGCAATCTGCCCATCCATGAACTCCGAGCCCACCTTCAGGGATACTGCTTGTGAGTCACCTAGCATGGAATGGACATGAGCAAGCATTTGAACAAGGAAAAGAATGGTTACTAACCTTTCATAACTGTTGTTCTTCAAGATGTGTTGCTCATGTCCATTCCATGACCCACATTCCTACCCTTCTGTTGGAGTTACCGGCAAGAAAGAACTGAGGGGGTGCAGGGCTGGCAGCACCCCTTATACCGGCTCATGTGCGCAGGGCTCCAAGAGGCGCTAGGGCCGGTCCTCTGAATACCACTAAGGGGAAAAAGAAATCTCAGGCAACTGTGCACGTGGTGCGCACACCTAGCATGGAATGGACATGAGCAGCACATCTCAAAGAACAACAGTTATGAAAGGTTAGTAACCAATTTTTCCAAATGCAGAGGTAAAATAATCTTTCTACTTCTACTCAAGATTCCCCTCTGTATTCATCCAAGGATATATTAACCCTTTTGGTCACAGTATTGCACCATTTAGATGATTATCTATTACATTCAGCTCGTTCAACTGATTATCTACCACAACCTCCAAATCTTCTTCTTTTTTTTTTTTTCTTAGAGCAAACTTTTTAAAGAAAGGTGCCAGTTTTCTTCTATTTATCTGTTCCAGGAGTGTGGAGTTTTTATTTTGCTGCAAATCTGCAATCACAGCTTGTATGACAGGGGTCGGCAACCTACGGCATGCGTGCCAAACACGGCACATAAGCCGATTTTGAGTGGCACAGTGCCGAGGTCCCGGCCCCCAGCCCCACTCAGCCCCCCTGCCCACTGCTCTCCCCTGCGGGGGAGGAGGCAGAAGCTTGGTCCTGCGGCAGCCAAGCTTCCTCCCCTCCCCCGCTTCTTCCCCCAGCATGGTGCTTTCCTGTCCCTCCTCCTCCCCCTCCCTCCCTCTCCCTGCACCGAACAGCTGATCGCCCTTGTGAGGGGGAGGGGGACAAGTGGCAGCGTGCTTCTTGCTCCGTAGAGGAGGCAGAGAAGAGGTAGAGACGGAACCTTGGGGAAGGGGGTGAAACAGGGCATATCCCTTCCAGCCCCCTGCCCTGAGCCGCTCAGGGCAGGGGGCTGGGAGCACCCCCACGAGCCAAGCACCCCAGCCCTCTGCTCTGCACCTCCACACCCCTGAACTCCCCCCCACACCCAGCTTCTGCCCTGTACCCCCACACACCCCCAGCCCTCTGTCCTGACTCCTGAACCACCCCCACTGCCCTCTGCCCTGAACCCCCCACACACCCAGCCTTCTGCCCTACACCTCCACACCCCCCAGCCCTCTGCCCTGACCCCTGAACTCCCCCCACACACACCCAGCCTTCTGCCCTGACCCCTGAACCCTCCCACACATACCCAGCCTTCTGCCCTGCACCCCCCACACACCCTAGCCCTCTGCCCTGACCCCTGAACCCCCCACACCTCCACTGCCCTCTGTCCTGATCCCTGAACCCCCAGCCCTCTGCCCTGACCCCTGAACCCTCCCACACATACCCAGTCTTCTGCCTTGCACCCCCCACACACGCTAGCCCTCTGCCCTGACCCCTGAACCCCACACACCTCCACTGCCCTCTGTCCTGACCCCTGAACCCCAGCCCTCTGCCCTGACCCCTGAACCCCCGCACACCCCCAGCCTTCTGCCCTGCACCCCCACACCCCTTAGCCCTCTGCCCTGATCTCCCACACACCCCCAGCCCTCTGCCCTGCACCCCCCCACACCCAGCCCTCTGCCCTGCACCCCCACACCCCTTAGCCCTCTGCCATGACCCCTAAACCCCCCACTCCCCCACTGCCCTCTGCCCTGCACCCCCACAGCCCCCATCCCTCTGCCCTGACCCTTGAACCCCCACACACACCCAGCCCTCTGCCCTGACCCCCCCCCCAGGTCTGGGGTCCCGGCTGCTGGCCCCTTGCCAGCCAGCGTCCCGGCCGCAGGCCCCGCTCAGCCCGCTGCCAGCCTAGGTGAACAGAACCCCAGGCTCGCAGCGGGCTGAGCAGGCTGGCGGCGTAAGATCAGCATTTTAATTTAACTTTAAATGAAGCTTCTTAAACATTTTGAAAACCTTGTTTACTTTACATACAACAATAGTTTAGTTATATAATATAGACTTATAGAGAGAGACTTTCTAAGAAACGTTAAAATGTATTACAGGCACGCAAAACCTTAAATTAAAGTGAATAAATGAAGACTTGGCACAGCACTTCTGAAAGGTTGCCTACCCCGGTCGTATGAGAATAGATTACAATTTAATGTCATGAACTGGCCCAAGTGATCTGATCCTATAACTGAGTTAAAAGGCCATTTGCTCAGTTGACCTGTAAACCTTTTCAGTACTTCATGAAAATTCTACAGTGACTAGCACCTTGATGTAATTTTCTGAGGTATATCTTTTTTGTATTGGTTTCATTTTCAGGTTTTACTTTGTTTTCTTCTACGATGCAGAAATGTCCCTGATTGTGGCTACTAGGCACTTCAGTACTAGAAATAATAAATAATATAACTTGTACGTGTAATATTTGCACTATTGTGAACACAAATGATATTTTTCATACAACCTATCTGTGTTCAGTTTGTGCATATGATGAGACGTCACCTACTACAGGACAGGCCCAACCAGGAAAATAATAGAACGCCACTGGCCATCACCTACAGCCCCCAGCTAAAACCTCTCCAACGCATCATCAATGATCTACAACCTGTCCTGGAAAACGATCCCCCTCTCATAGGCCTTGGGGGGGAGGCTAATGCTAGCTTACAGACAGCCCCCCAACCTGAAGCAAATACTCACCAGCAACTACACACCACACCACAGAAACACTAACCCAGTAACCAATCCCTGTAACAAACCCCGTTGCCTTCTTTGTCCCTCTATCTACTCTAGTGACACCATCATAGGACCCAACTATACCAGCCACACCATCAGAGGCTCATTCACCTGCACATCTACTAATGTGATATATGCCATCATGTGCCAGCAATGCCCCTCTGCCGTGTACATTGGCCAAACCAGACAGTCTCAACGTAAAAGGATAAATGGACATGAATCAAACATCAGGAATGGTAACGTACAAAAGCCAGTAGGAGAATACTTCAATCTCCCTGGACACTCAATAGCAGATTTAAAAGTAGCCATTCTTCAACAAAAAAAACTTCAAAAACAGACTTCAAAGAGAAATTGCAGAGCTACAATTCATTTGAAAATGTAACACCATCAATTTGGGCTTGAATAGGGACTGGGAGTGGTTGGCTCACTACAATAGCAATTTTGCCTCTCTTGAACTTGACACCTCCTCATCCCAATTATTGGGAGTGGACCACATCCACCCTGACTAAATTGGCCTTCAACATTGGTTCTCCACTTGTAAAGTAACTCCCTTCTCTTCATGTACCAATACATATTTATGCCTGTATCTGTAATTTTCACTCCAGGCATCTGAAGAAGTGGGTTTTTTACCCATGAAAGCTTATGCCCAAATAATTCTATTAGTCTTTAAGGTGCCACCAGACTCCTCGTTGTTTTTGTGCATATGATGAGTTTTTCCAGGATTTATGTTCGTGTTCAGAAAGTATACAGGCAAGGTATTCAGTATTAAATAATGTGAGGTCACTTTTTGATCTGTCCATGTTTGATTAAAGTTCACTGAACATTGACAGTGCTAAAATCACAATGCTCTTTTGGGAGACCTTTTTTTCGGCAGATTCCATATGGAATCCTCTGCACCAGAAGTATTCCAGAATAATATGACTGAATTTCTGGAGCATTATGAAGGTGTGGTAGCACTACTGAGTTACTTTAGTGTAGACAAGAATAAAAATGGGGAACACAGTACCCATTTGCACACAGCGCTGAGCATATTGGGCGGTGTCAGTAAAAATCAAAAAAGTCTTAAATCAAGAAAAAATTGATTATCTTCAGCACCCAGAAGCGTGCTAGGTGTTACACGACGACTGTCACAAGCCCTGCCCAGAAGATCTGATAATGTAAATTTATACATGAAACAATAAAAATATCATATAATAAACAAAAAAGAAGGGAAAGCAGAGAGGTATGACAAAAGTTGTAATAATAGTTATAATAATTACATGGATCAGAAAAATTGCTGGGTTAGTCAGTAAGGCTCCAGTTCAGGAAAGCATTCAAGCACATGCTTTCCTGAATAGGGTCCTAAGACAATGTACAATTTTGGATATATGTTTTAGTAAAGATAGACTTGATGGGCACGAAGAACTCTAGCCAGTTGTCATATTTCAGCCTTCAAACATTTCGGCTGTTGCTCAGTGTATCATCTTTGAAACTGATATGGCTTGTGGAAGGAAAAAATACACTTAAAAGAAACAACAAAGAGCTATGATTTTATCTATTTACAGACATGCTAAGTTTAAAGTATGCTCTAAAATAAATAGTCATGTCCTGCCATGTATAGTGCCTTATATAATAATAATTGTAAATTCTTTGGCCAAGCACTAGGTTTATTGTTCATGAGGGAAGTGCTAAGAAAAAAAAGAATGCCTATATTTATGAATAAAATACCATAATTTCTGGGATTTATTTTCTTTTTTAGGATGCTAATAAATATTTTGCAAGCAATTTTTAAAAATCCCAATAAATACTGGTTGCTCAGCTCTATAGGAAATTCTTGTGTGTTGTAAAGAAAACACATTTTAGATGAAGTTGCTCGTTGTAATCTGACTTGTCAACAATCTGAATAATCTTCATTTCATACTTTTAGAGTTATATGAGAAATCTTGGCACTCATGTTTTTAAATATCAACTTTATAACAGTGACAGCTACAAAGAAAGGGAAAAAAAACACCAAAGCTACTTTGGTTTGGCCTTTTGTTCTTTTTTTAGTGAAATAGCTGCCTACTTAAGTTCTATAGTTCTTTACTTTCTAGCCATAGATCTTCAAGTTTCTGTAATCTACTAGTAAATTCTGAATGTTATGGACACTAATGATTAAGCTGTAATAGAGCTATTCATCCAAATACCCATTTGACTTGAACCCTGTTATTTGGGGCAGGAGACTGTCTTAAAGAATAGGGGGGAAAAAACAACATTTAACTTGGTTTGTCTTCAAAAATTAATCAGGTGGACAATACATGCATAGATCTCCAAAATTCATCACAGGTTAGGTTTCAGAATCAGTACAATATATTCCATACAGTCAAAATACCAGCTCTGTTACAGGTCAGTGGTTAAATCAGGTACATCAAAAATGCATTAGAAGGTTTGGGAAACTCATTAACGGCTTCAATACCTTTAGAAAGTTGAGTGCAACTTACTTCTGCTATCATTTATATGAAAATATTTTCACTAATTACTTGCTTGAACTGTGAGCTTTTCTCCTGGTTGCTCCCAAACAAAAATATTATTTTTCTTATGTTAACTACTGTAAATGAGTTTACTTGTTCCCAATATAATGTACCACCAATGCTCTAAGTTACATGACTCTTTTCACTCTGTGCCAGTGCTATCCCATTCGGGGACCCTTAGCAAGAATATTTTTGCCTGCCCCCGTCCACAGCTCATACTAATAATTAATAGGGGGCATCATTGTGCTGCTTGGGGCCCTAAGCAATTGCTTAGTCTGCTTATGCCAGGGGCAGGCAAACTTTTTGGCCTGAGGGCTGCATCGGGTTTCGGAAATTGTATGGAGGGCCGGTTAGGGGATGGGGTCGTGGCCCGGCCCCCACCTCCTATCTGCTCTCCCCCCGGACTCCTGCCCCATCCACCCGGCCCCCGGCCCCATCCACACACCCCTGCTCCCTGTCCCCTGACTGCCCCCGGAACCCCTGCTCCTGACTGCCCCCTGCCGCCCCATCCAATCCTCCCTCCTTCCTGACTGCCCCCCTGGAACCCCTGCCCCCATTCAACCCCCTGTTCCCCCCCCCGCCGACTGCCCTGACCCCTATCCACATCCTGACCACCACCCCAAACTCCCCTGCCCTCTATCCAACCCCCCCTGCTCTGTGCCACCTTACCATGCTGCCTGGAGCACCGGTGGCTCGTGGCACTACAGCCGCGCCGCCCGGCTGGAGCCTGGCCACACCGCTGCCACCCCCACATAGCACAGAGCACCGGGTCAGGCCGGGCTCTGCAGCTGTGCTGCCCCAGCAGCTCACAGCCCCGCCGCCCAGAACATTGCGCTGGCGGCGGAGCAAGCGAGCTGAGGCTGCGGGGGAGGGGGGACAGCAGGGGAGGGGCCAGGCCAGGAGCTCAGGGGCCGGGCAGGACGGTCCCGCGGGCCAGATGCGGCCAACGGGCCATAGTTTGCCCACCCCGGCTTATGCCTAGCACTGGCTCTGCTTTCACAGATTCCAATTCTATTCTATATTTAAAACTAACATACGCCTATTTATCCATCATTGTCTGTCAATCCTTATATCTGTTAGCACTTCTGAAATGCCTATTGCAATAGTGTCTAGGTATTGTACAAGGATAAGATAATGAGGACTTCCCAAAAGACAATGTTTTCTCCATTGTTCTGCTGTTTTAAACATGGTCTGCTACTTTGCCCCCCTTCCCCTATATCTCCCCCTTCTTCTTATGTTTTGGGGGGAGTGTTTGGCAAATACCAACCAAGTGATACTGGTGTAAAACCCTTCATACCAGTCTGGTGAAACCTCAGAGTGGACTAACTTCAGCTAACTACAGGTATTTTTCTACTGTTTTATTTAAATAGGTATAAAAAAATTGTAGAGAAACCTTCAATCTTCAAGTAAACTTTATAAGCTATATAATAACATTCCAGGATTTTCACCTGTCTGTGTATCACTCTGAAGCTGGAAATGTCTCAGCCAGTGTAAAGTAATGGAAACAGGTGCAAGCGTGGTTGAAAGCTTTTTGTTCAGAATATCACAAGGTTGAATCATCACTGGGATTCGTGGTCTGTTACTATCCAATTTTTAAGTTCTCAGCTATTTGACTTTATGAATTACATCTGTGCCATGACAAGGCGTGTTTATATGCCATGGCAAGAGTCCTAGACCATTGTGATATCAGGTAACTCAACTAGGCACAACCCTAATTTACTCTACACCCTTACTCTGTAGCTAATTTCTGTGCAACAATTCATTGGTTGTACAAAGAAGACTGCAGAGATGGCAGATTACTTGGCCTTACTGCCACAGTTCTTCAAAACCACTCATACAAGAGCCAGAACACACAATAACCCCAAACACAGACAGCCGTTCACCTAGGCACATACTCCTTATTCACCACCTACCCAAATCCATACCACTCTCACAACACAAACAACCCCCCCACAAAATAACCAGCACACAACAACACAGCCAGCACACACAATAACCCCAAACATCACTCTGAAGCCCAGAATGTCTGTTGAGTCAGTGTGAAGTGAGAAAACAGCTACAAGCGTAGTTGAGAGCTCTTTTTGTTTACAGTATCACCATGTTCAGTCATCATTGGGATTCACAATCTGTTACTGTCCAGTTTTTAACTTCTCAGCCACTTTCAGCTTTTTGACACACATGACTTTACATCTCACGGGCTTTCAGTTACTAGTTACCAATAAGCACTCAACCCTCTTTTGAATGGAACAGTTCTCATTAACCAAAATGTAAACACTGCAAATGCAGCAATAAAACAAATATTGACACAACATTCACATATGCATTAAATACAGTGTTTTCCAATATCAAATAATTTGTGTCCTCATTCTAATTTAGACAATTCTTCTCCCCCTGGATTATCAGATGTGTTTAAACCTGTAACCTTCAGATCCACAGCATTCGATCTCTTCCATTTCAGCTGTACGAATAACTGATGGGGAAAGCATGCTGTTCTCCGTGTTAAGAGCAGCGCATAGAACATGACAAAGCACACACTTTATCACTGGATTGCACAACTACTATGAACTCGCACAGGCTCTGTTCCTGTCTCTGGCTGCTGAGTGTTGTCTAGTGGTTAAAGGCAGCATAGCTAAATATGACAACTCTCTTGTTTGGGTTAGCTGTTAGAATTGAATTTGTGAACTCTGAATCTAAAAGCAGGAACTAACACCACTTGAGTTAAAGGATCACGTCTGTTAGCAAGGAGGCACTGGTGTCAAACTTTCATAGGTGGTTTGGCCACTAGAGGGATGAAGATCTACCCTGTGTTAGAGTGGGTCACGCAGGCACACAATTTGGCCCACTTCTTCTGAAAGGTTGTATGGCAAAGTGGATGAGACTTGGATCTGTCATTGTAGAGACCGATTCTATGCCCAGCTCTGCCTGTAGTGACATTGTGCAACCTCGCAGTTATGTTAGGGCTCCTCTATATCGGGACACTCGGGAAAGTTAATGCAAACTAATTTTTAAAATGGATTAGTTAGACTGCATTAAACCCCTCTATGGATTCTCTTATTCAGAATTAAAGTGGCCTTAATTTGTGTTATCTTAATTCAAAAGTGAATTAAACTAACCTAAATTAATGCCATTTTCATTCTGAATAAAAGCATCCACCACAGGGGTTTAATGTCATTTAACTAATCCACTTTAAATTCTCACATTCATTTAATTTGGATTAATTTTCCTGGGTATCCCCATGTAGACACACCCTTATTTGTAAAATGGGTGAATGACCATTGCGTCTCCTAAGTGTATGAATCCTTGGTTAATAAGGATTGTGAAGGACACAGAAATATTAAGAACAGCCAGTAGAACTAGGATTTGAGCTCGTGGTCTGTTGGTTTGTAACTTTCCCTCCCCTAGTAATGTGTGGGGAAGGTCTGTATGTGTGAGTGTATATAATAATCAAAAAGCATGAAATTTACTGAGTGGTGCAGGAAGTCACATTGTCCTGTTTGTTATAACTGAGTATTAATTATATATACACTTAAAAAAAAAGTTAATACGTTAATAACCATATGTATTCTTCTTGTATGTATGTCAGATTTAAGACTATGTAATAGTTGATAAAGCCATGGGAGTTAACAGTGTGTTGTGGAAGGAAGGTAATAATAGTTAACAGTTGATGCACTTTATATTTGTGAAGATAAACAGAAATATGGCTATTGGCCTCCACAATTTACTTGCTTTTCATTATGTGAGGAAAATGTTGTAAGTAGAGCAGAGCAGAGCAACCTTAACTAATATTAAATGAATTTTCCTAGTTTTTAAACTGTTGAAATTGAAGATGAAAAATTGCAAGCAAATAATATGCTGCCTTACAAAGAATGGCAACAATCTGGTGAATGCAGCAGCTGCAGTGAGGGGTCAGAGTGGAGAAATGTTGACAGCCTACAAACAGCTTTTGCAACTAGACAAACCTTGTCATGTATGAAGACATAGGATGCTACTTAGCAAAGAATGTTGATATTCGTAAATGTGGCACTTTTAAATTGATGACACTGAAGTCAACATTTACATTAGAGTAAATGGGCCTGTAGTAATTTGAAACTGGATGCAATGTATGGACATAGAGCTGTGCCTAGCAAACAACACCATCATATAATTAATGGGCCCTTTCAAATAGGCACAGCTCAAATCAGTTATGAAGCATAACCATTTTTCTCAAATTCCAAAATGGGAAAATATAAAACTGGTATTTATATAAACTAAGTTTAGTGTAGACGCTCCATTAGTAATCTTTGTAAAAGGGTTCTGAAAAAAAGTGAGATGCTAGTGACCCAAACATAAAACCATTTGTTTTTATTCCAACAATATTTTAAAATATAACTGCCCTAGAAGTTATAATTATCCAGAAAATTAGAAGCTTTCTTATACTCAATTTGTAAGTTTTGAATAAAACAGCTAACAGATGTTGCCATCGTGTGCCTTCTTAAACACAGTTCACTGATACAACCTTACCTATGGCTTAACCACTGCTAAACCATAATTGCGTCATATTAAAGTTTTGTTTGGGAATTTTAAATATGAATATGACTGAGACCATTGGCCATTCAACGTAAAGTTTTGGATAATCCTTATTAGACGCACATTAAAATTTACATGATAAAACAGACAGAACAAATTGAAGGATTAGCTGATAAGCTAATGATTATTGTTAGCTGATAAGCATTACAGCAGTGAAATTAGTACACAGCAATTCTGTGGTTGAAATTCTTTAATTATCAGCTTTTTTCATGATCATGTGTTTATAAAAGAGCACAAAAATTAAGTAATTCTAAATCCTGACTAGTTTGAAAATACTGGAATCATGGTACCTAAAGTCAATAGGAACTTTCATTGTATACTTGGTTTGAATTGGAGCAGCTGCTACTCTTTTTGCAGTCTTTTTGAAGTAGGTGGTACTCAGGAGGGAACTGGGCTGTTTAAGAAAATCACTTTTTTCATATACAGCATTTTTTTTTCTGACCGACACTGAGATGTAAAACCTTTAAAAGTCTGGCGCTGATCTGGGGAATAAATGGTGGTAGTTAGAAGATTCAGGTTTTTTTTTTTTTTTTTTAAATGGCTTAGTTCCCTCTTGAGGCTTGGCAGCTTCTGAAGGGCTGCCATCAGTATGGTGTCTGCTCTGAAATTAATCTTCTTGGTGCAGCAGTGTCTTAAAGTCAATAATGTTTCAAACTGATACCTATGTAAAAACACCGTTTCATTTCTTAATACAAGCAATGACACACAAGGGCAGAAATTATTGTTTTAGTTACCTATTTTGTAACCAGCTTCACTAACCTTCATTTAATTAACTTTTAATACGAAACACACTTTTTTCTTTTTGTTTTGTATCACCTGTTAATTATTCTTTGTTCTGATGATGAATTTAATAGAGAAAGGTAAAAAGAAAAGAAACTAAATACAAAAAAGCTATATTAAGGCATTGTTAAGGTTACGCAGCTTAGCATTTAAACTTAGGGAAATGCAAAGGTGCAGGTTGAATACCTAACCATAACTCTATTCATTTGGACATAACCATTACAATACAAATTTTAATGTATTGTATGTGTAGTTTAAGCTTTTAGAAAGAAATGTAGAATGTTTATATGGACCAAATTTTCCAAAGAGTCCCTCACCAATTTCTCCCATTTGGGCAACTAAATGAATGGCATTACTTTCAAAAGTGTTCCATAGAGCAACTCCGATTACGAACATCTGGCTCTAGCTGTGTGTGCTGAGTCCTTTTGAAAAATCATGTCCTATAGCATTATTTTGAGAAGTAGTATGTCACCACATAATTAAAAACTGTATAGTAATACTTATGCACAAGGAGGCAGATCCAAAGCATGGTTGTTGCTTTCTGTAAAGTAGCTTTAAAAATGGTATTGTTGAGGTACATATTTGTGTCTCAGCAACTCCATATTATATTTGTTCAGTTTATAAGTAAGAAGATATTTTAACTGCCAACCCTGTATATTATAATTGAATCTGTAAGTCAAGTTATTTCCGTTTCACCACATCAAAGAAAGGCATAGTTAGGTGCAATTGAAGGGTACACCTAATATGTCTCACTCAACGTGTATTTTAATAGTGATGATACATGAGAAGAAAAAGACCAGCTAACCGGCACATCTACACCAAATTAATTTAAAAAACAGATGGAACTAAAATATACATGTTACAAAAACATATAACCTCATGAGCTTATTTAGTGTTAACCATGTCCCTCTGTAATCCAACCACCAGGTTGTGTTTGTTGATCTTGTCTCTTCCTATGCTGAGTTTAGAAGGTCTATTCTGCAAATCTTACTAGTGCTGGGCATGGCTCCAATAAGGCCACTCATGGTAGTGAGCACTGCAGTGTCTGGTAGTGGTTGTGTAATTGGCCCATTACCTGCAAGATGCTGAACACCTCCAGAGAGCCGTTCAGCACCCTCCCACCATGTAAGTGACGAGTGCTGAATATCTCTAGAGAGGCTCACTATCTGGTAGGATCAGGTCTGTAGATGGCAAGTTCCTTAGGGCAGGGACAATGTCTTTCGTTTGTCTGTAAAGCAACATGCCCACTTATGACACTATATAAGTAATAATTAACTTTTGAATTCCAAGATTTATTTATGAAAGTGGCACTTAGAAAAATAATCTTTATACATTTAAATGGACCAGATCTCAAGTGAAGTCACTGTAACCATTTTTCATTGTCAGCTGTCGATCCAAACTGGATCATGGTATATGCATAAGAGGTCTAATCAGGTGCCTGATGAATCCGCTTATGGCTGACAAGCCCAATTCAAGAGCAACACAGTTTGTTACAAATTTCCAGATCCATGTGGTGTCTAAGGGTATGTCTACACCCAGCCGCTAGTTCGGCGGCTGGGAATCGAAGTTCTGGGTTCGACTTATCGCGTCTTGTCTGGACGCGATAAGTCGAACCAGGAAGTGATCGCCGTCGACTGCGGTACTCCAGCTAGACGAGAGGAGTACCGCAGCGTCGACGGGGGAACCGTGGCGTCGACGGGGGAGCCTGCCTGCCGCGTGTGGACCGAGGTAAGTTCGAACTAAGGTACTTCGAACTTCAGCTACGTTATTCACGTAGCTGAAGTTGCGTACCTTAGTTCGAATTGGGGGGTAAGTGTAGACTAAGCCTGAGTTACAATCCAAAACTACAGTATGCTGCTTTCTTCTTTCTCACTTTGCTCCATCCTCTGGATCAAAGCCTCTTCATGTTGAGCGGCATCCAGTGCCAGATATTCCCTCCAAATTGGACGGGATTCTTTGCGCTCCTCCCATCTTTCTACATTGATGTTGAACAAGTCAGTGGAACTACTGAGACAATTAACATAGAATCTCACAGTTCCTTTTCAGAATACAACTGAACCAAGGTTCAGAGTTCAAATGTAACTTTCACATTTCCTAATGTTTTAGTTCTTAGCCATGGAACTTTAATCCTGCATTATTATTAGTACTATTAAATACGCATTAAACTTGGATTTTTGTTTCTGGAAACATTTTGAAATGCTTTTACTTACATAATGGAAAATGTTTTCTGTATTCAGTATTCACCCTCAATCTGATGAAAGCATTTGTAGTCCTTTGCTTTTTATTTATGCTGAAACTATTTTGTATATATGTTTTTTAATCATTTGTAAAAACCTAATAAGACTTAAAATCCATAATAAATAATTCAAACATTCAACGATGTCTGCATAACTGTGAACTTTCCCTAAAGCAAATAAACTGAATTTAGCTCTGTATCTAGTGAAAATTAAATGCTGTCATATGGGAGATTAAAGCTCTGTTCCTGGTCCTTGTGTCTTGCTCACTGGGCTGGCAGGAGCTGGGAGTATTGCAGAGTCAGTATCTTTTGGCCATTATTTTCAAGCGTCCATTAAGTTTTCCTATCTCTGTTGGTGCCCAACTTGAGATGCCAAGACCACTCTGATTTTTTTTAAAGAGATGCTAAGTACTTAAGTTCCATTGACTTCAATTAGAGTTTTGGGTGCTTAGCTTCTCTGCAAATCGGAACTAAAACTCTCAAGTTGGACACCCAAAATTAGTAGCCACTTCTGAAAATTTAGCCCCTAGGCCTTTTGTAAGCTTGTGGTAAAGTAACACCTCTTAGTACTTTGCAGATTCCTCTGCCTGACTAAGGAGCAGAATTGAAGGCTATGGATGGGAGTATAGTGGGTTGGATAGTTGAAGTTGGGAGAAGGTGAATTTGAAGAGTCAATAAATTGGCAGAGCTATGGGAATGAGGCATGATACACATTACATTTATTTTCCCTTTCAGAAAAACAGTCCTCTCTCTGTTCATGTAGGTATCCTGAATTAGCAGCTGTGTGCCGAAATTCTAGTACTCTAATTCTGTATCCTGGAGCTGAAGCAGCTAATTTGGAAGAATTGGCTTTGATCTTCCCAAGTCCATCCACAGTCATCATCATTGATGGAACATGGAGTCAGGCTAAAGATATATTCTACAAAAACTCTCTTTTCCGGCTTCCTAAGCAGGTAAGATGTAATGCTTTGACTTGAGAGTGTAATATATGTTTTTTTTTTCCCACTGGAAGTATTTGAACTAGAACTGGTCAAAAACTAGAACTTTATTCTGTATAAAATTTGTATGTTTCAAATTTTGTTTGTCACAATTGAGACAAAAAGTCAAAATACTGACATTTTTCACAGAACATTAAGTTCAAAAAATTTGGATTTTGAAATGTCAGAATTTTCGTGTTGACGTTGCTGAATTGAAATGTTTCATTTTGTTTTGTTGAACGGACTCAAAACATTAAATTTCAGTTTGGTTCAGCACTAATCCACATCTACTTGAGCTGCTTTAGTGCCTCATGGTTGCTATAGTTTGGGTGCCACATGCGCCCATCCTTTTCTGTGAGCTGAGTTCCCAGGCCAGAGTACTTTTCTCATGATGCACAGTGGTCACATGAATCCCATGATTCACCATACTGGTTCAACTAGAGGGGAGACTGTGGTGCATCCTGGGAAATGTAGTAGTTCTGCCAGGAAGACTGTCCCATAGAATAAAGAATGCAGTCATGAGATATTAGAACTGCAGCTCCCATGAGGCATTGTGGCAGCTCCAGCAAACACACACAATGTCAAGCTGACCCGGAAAAAAAAAATCGGGTTGGCCTGACAAATTGAAATATTTTCAGTTTGACTTGACATGTTCCAATGGAAAATTTGAAAAATGTCAGGGAGGTTTTCCATTTTGTGGAAATGGATTTTTCTGTCCAAAAAAAAGCTTCAGCAGAAAATTCCAAACCATCTCTAGCTTGAACTCAGGACTTCCAAAAGGCAAGTGGTGGTGGTAAGGCCTCTTAATAATGTTCACAGTTGTGAAGTCTACATTTTTTTTATCCTTATCCTATTTCCAGGTAAATGTATGAACCTGAGTGTGAAAGTAGGATATTGTGATCCTTCAGTGCAAATTCTCAACACTTCTACTCATGTCCGAGGGAAAGCTTGTAAGAATCCAGAACGGTCGTCAAATCACAGCTACTGAATATGGAGGGAGCTTATGATGAAACATATTAATAACATCACGTTTTCTCCAGATATTATCATTAACAGAAATAGGTTTTTCCTATCCAAGTACTCTAGATTATAATGTTTGAATATAGCACTAACAGTTAGTGCTAATAAAATGTAGGTTCTAGTCCTGCTCGGAGAACTGTGTAAGCACAGCCCTGAAAAAAATTTGTGTAAGTCTGTGGTGCTGTGTAGGATGCATACACATGATTCTCAGTGCAGGATGGAAGACTTAATTTATTGTTATGTGATTAACCACTCTTATTTGGGCAGTTATTCCATCCTTTGTATAACAAGTTTTAGTCTAACACAAGTTACTTGTTATACACAACTTGTCAGCCTGTGTTTTCTCCTAAAAATGCCTTCTATGAGTTAATCAGTTTAGTTGTGGATTTAACAAAGTGGTGTTTTGATCTACAAGTCATGCTTCATCCACAACCAACTGTATTTTATCCTAAACCCAGAGCCTATGAGGTTTTTAAAAGGGATCTCCCATAAATACTTTAAAACTTTATAAATAGCCATAAGCAATATCTTTGGGGGTAGAAATATAAAACTTGAAACCTTAATGCAATCCTCTCACAAGTAGTTTATGGTTCCTATTAAATTATGCAGCAAGTGGATATTTTTAAATAAATCAGATCTGCAATAAGAGATGGTTGTTTCATTCTTACATACAGAAAGAAAAAGAGATAAGTGTTGTTGTCAAATCCAGGTGTGATTGGTCTTCTGTATTAGTTTGGTAAACAACTGATAAAACACATGCTGGCCACACAGGCCAGAGGGGAGGAAAAACCTTGTTTAAATAAGTTTCACTGTTTGTATCCTTTTTTTTTTTTTCATATGGTTACTCGAAATAGTTGGTAGTGGGGTTCCAATAAAGCCGCACTACTAGGTTACCATGGGCTAGAGCTGGTGTACTGGCTTCTGGCCTCTAACATATCCCACAGGATACTCTAGATTTGGTGATGGGCACAGTGGTCTTTCACCTGGGGGCATCCCAATACCACATAATAAATTAATGCAAGGGGGACTGTATTATCTTTTCTATCAATCTCCTGGTCAGGGAAGCCCTGGTTGCACAGCTCCATTGGAGCTAGGGGTACACTGGGGCACAGAGCTTCTGCAGAGGAAGAGGACATTTGGCCTCTTGTTGATCCCTGCCATGGATCTGTGAGGCTTCGAGGCTGCTTTCAGGGGCTGTTTCCATATCTGGGGTCAAACATCATGGACTTCCTGCCCCTTTGCTTCACAAACTTCACAAAGAGAACCTTAAACCATTTCCTTTTCTTCTGAATCCTACTCCATGAGTTATGTACTATGATAGGGCAGTCTTCTACAGCACTGGAACACTTAATTTCATTTTTGTTGTTTTTTTGTTTTAAATCCATTATTTTTAGTTGCCATTTTGCTTAATCAGCTTAGTTTAAAGATTACTGTTTGTGGTAGTTACTCTAACTGTATATTAGAAAACTATACTCCCCTACGCTCTCAGTAAAAATGTAGACTACAGGCAATTCCCATAATCTTGATGCTTAAAGCATTTACTGCCTTAAGCTTTTAATTCCAACAGAAATATTTTTAATTTCAGGGCAGAAAAGAACTGCTCTTCTGTTCTGAGACAGTGTGTTGAATAACAACCCTTTTACAGGAGAATAGAGTAGGCAGGTCTTTAATTCATTGAAATACACTAAAAATAGATCATAAAATGTTTGTATTTGTACAGCTAGTTTACTGAAGTTGATAAAACTGTAGAATAAAATCTGATTTACAAAATTCAAATATTCTAATTCTCCTATGCACAGCAAAGGCCTTTCAAAAAGATGGACATTCATAGCTGTCTACTACTGAACGGATGTTTTATAGTGTTTCAGTCATCACATTTCAGTATGTTTTAATTATTTTATGGGTCAGATTGTGACCTCCATAGTTGTTATTATGAGCAGATACTCCCATAACCAGTCCCATTGAACTGTGTCAGTCACCGGTATAACAGTGGACGCTTCCTAGGCACTCAAGTAGATTATGTGTCTTACAATAAGTAGCTGGAGGCATAATCACTTTGTAAGACATAGTGCCCCTGAACACTGGAGAAGAGCATCCTGGGAACTGCCCACTAGTACACTTGTTTAACCCTTATAGTCAAAATTATGCACTCAGCACAGGAAAGGATGCAAATGTGATATGTGATGGTGTGAATCTGCTTGATCGTGCCTCCTCCAGGGCTGCTAGTGCTATTGGCAGCGTTAGCAGACCCGTTCTTACGTTATTCCATCTTTTACATCGCAGATATTCAATATGTTTAGATACATTTATGTAGATTAAACTAAATTTGAATGTTTTTTTTTTTCTGAGTACAAATAGTTTGGTTAAGGTAGATTGGCTTACTTTATCAAAAGAGTTTGTTATACATTTACAAAAGTCCATTATTTCTGGTTTAAATCAGATGAGAAAACATTCTACGTATTTCTGAGTCCACAAGTGCTGGTCAAATGAGTATTTATATGAGACTAGAAAAATACCCTAATCAGTTTTGAAGATCAGTTTTAGATTATCATTGCTTTTTTTCTTATTAATTAATGTTTGTATGGAACTTTACATTTTCAAAATGCTTTGTAAGTGCTAAATGTTATGAGTTATTAAATTCTTTGCATTCAGATAATATATTTTAAAATTTAACATATTGTATGTATTTGTGGAATGATATTGCTTCACTTGTACAGCCAACACCTTTTTATGTTGTTAGTGAGCTATTAGAAGCTGTCTTGTCTATTGTCATGAATTAGGAGTAAAGTTTTTTAATTGGAAAAATTAGATAAAAGTCATAAATATTTAACCATTAAAATATACATGTTATTCTCTTCATGCTGGACCAGTTTAGAAAGCTCATAGTAGATGTTAATTCAGTCCATCAATGCAAAAAAGGCAGCGGGGGGAACATCCCCATTATTTGCATTGTTCCAGAAGTAATTCCAATTGTTTTAACTGTCTGAAGTATAGTTCAAATACCTCTTAATTAAGGCCTCAAATGAGCAAGTATTTAAGCATATGCTGAACTTTAAATATGTTAAGAATCTCGTTGATATCAGTGCGACTCCTCACATGCTCCAAGTTGGGCATGGTTTTAGGTAACTTGGTGAATCCTTGCCCAAAATACTTGTGCAGAGTTTTCTTATTAGGTAAAGTTTAAAAAAAAATCACGTTTTCTCTTTTGGAAATAAATCCTGGAGATCCTCTGGTGATTGTTGAATAAATGACAGGCAGGCCATAGTTCTATCTCATCTCTAAAGCGTATCCCAGGAAATCCAGTGGTATTTGCTGCATGGTAGCATGTAGTCACTATCTGAAGGTGGGAAATTATTTTACGGTTCCTTAGTATGCACTTCCATGCTAGATATAAAACAGTTATGTCATCTACCAGACCTCTCTTGGGATGTGAGCAAAACTGCTTTAGTAATCCAAAAGAATGGAGAGACAACGTTTCATTCCCTAGTCCACAATCCAGGAGACGTTTATATTAGAAACTGTAATGTGGGATCCAAATACATACCAGCCTGATATAGAACTCTGACCAACACTTGCCATTCATTCATTCATTATTTATTTATTTATTTACATATTTGCATTGTGGTAGAGTCCAAAGCGCCTAGAATTCTGGTCCTGTTGTGCTAGGTTCTGTACAAGCACATATCTATGATTCAGTCCTTGATCCAGAGAGCTTGGGAAGATGGATACTGGGGAAATGATTTGTCTCCAACAGTTCCCTATGTCAGCAGAGACTATCAGAAACTGTCTAAGTGGGTAAATGGAACTTGCATATCCTTCACCACAAGTTTTAAATATTGACATTTTGAGCTCCAATCTTTTTTCTGCTTGTAACTTGCTTGAAAGTACTTTTTTATTGCTTCTTGAAATTCAAAGACTTTGCAACTGTTAGTTTTGCCTCTGCAAATATTTAGTTAAGGCCTGTGAAGTAATGGAATCTTCATTACTGGAACTATGGCTTTGGGGGTGGGGGTAAAGGCTTGGCAAAGCACTCAGGACAGGTAAAGATGATCTAATAGATCTTTTCGTTTTCTTACTTCACAGGAAAAAAATCAAACTTTTTCATTAATCCGAACTTTCATTAATCTGGATTTAAATCCTCTCTTCTCAGCCAGAGAACAGACATGAGCTGAGATTCTCTTCCCCCAATATATACATTGCATGCATAAGGAATAATGAAAACCTGTTCCTCTTGATTAACAGGTTCATTGCAGATTGCTAAAAAAGAGCTGGGGCTTTACATTTGCCTTTGAGCACCTGATTAGCTTTGTGGGATGCCTGCAGAGAGTCACTGGATCCCAACTGGGATTTTTGGCTGGTTAGCCATGGAAGATGGCCAGTTCTAACATCATTTATTGTCCCTTTTTATAGTTATGAATGATGCAGTAGACCATACAAATTGCATTGTAACTTGCATTTCTGTTACTTGGTTTTGCAGGGAAGGGGATGAAAGTAGCTGAACGTCCTCAACAGATTTTCAGTGACTTTGTGTGGGGGCGAGGGGAAGGGGGGAAGAGTATCTACATGCATCCACCTCTTATTTTGTGTAAGAATGTCCTTTACAAAGTCTGTCAGGGCTAAAAGGGTTTTGAGGGACACTGCTATGGGACTGACACACTGTGTGGCATTACCCCTTGGAAAAACCCATGAAGATAAATGTAGATCTTGTAAGCATTAATTCCTGTGGCTCTTTTCCTACTGGCAAACCCCCTCAGATTCACGATAAGACACATATGATGGTATTAGAGATGGAGCCATTGTACCAGGGAGCAAAGTACTTTGTCCTTTGTACCAATCTCCTTGCTTTCTGCAGACGTCTTGAGATCTGTAGGATTTCGCACAGATATTGGGATAGCAGTGGGGCTTAGAGGGCCATGACTTCTGCTCACCCCAGAGATATGAAAACATTGCATGCTGAATAGATGTAAACTTGGGAATTTTGCCCTCCCGCTGAATTTTATGTGGGAGAGCATGATTGTCCTAGTATAAATTACTTGTCATTCTCTATGTAATATGTAGCTGATATATCCAATCAAGGTGTCATGTTGATAAAGTAATCTTTTTCACTTAGAAGCATTATTAAAAATATATTGTGCAGAAAGATTGAGTAACAATTTTTAATAATAGTTTACCAGGGTTTACTCTCTGTAGTGCTTTATCTCATTTTCATGAGCTGGGAGCTGGTGTCATTAGATGGGAAATTGTGACAATCTGAAAGCCCATTATGTTGGACAACATTAATGAACCTCTCATGTGAGAAGAGGATATTTTGGAATGGTGTTCGTTCAGATAAGGTGTCTACAGGTTTAGGTTGTCTGGTTCATTTATAGAGAAGTCTATTAAGAATGTGTGTTTTCTATTTTCTATTTTCTCCTATCTTGGGAACCACCCACAACATTGCAGTCTGGTGTGACAATCAGGCTGTGTTGGTGTGGCGGAATCCCCGGGTTACAGCCTGAGACTGTGGGACTGCTGTGCCCCTTTAACTTTCCAACCTAGGCTGTCTCTCACAATACTTTGCTAGTGACAAGCACCAAATCCCTCCAGGCGCTGTTATCACTCAGCTCAACCACATGTAGAGCCATACACCCAGCTAGATTGCATGAATGCTCCCAGAGCCACTCATGAATCACACAGAGAAAGGCATCAGCCTAATCCCCCCATCTCCCAGCCTTGTACCTCAGGAATATACCGTTTTGCAGTGCTCAAGACCCTTTCTTGAACAAAGCAAGTTTATTAATTGGTTCACTACTTCATCAATGGAAAGTGGATATACACCAGCCTTTGTAAACCTGAGCAGTTTTACCAAGCACTTCAGGCAAACTCACTGGTAAAGATAAACAGTAAAATAAGTTAATTGATTACAAAAGATAGATTTTAAGTTCTGTTTTATACCCTTAGTCCAAATGCTTGGAGAACACAAGTCCAGGCATGTCTGGTGGGCATTGCTGAGTCACCAGGCGAGGTTGAGCAATTCCCCTGGTGTGGCCTTGTGCAAGTGAGTCATTGAATTGTAGCACCCTTGCTTGATGTTTGTTCGACACGCACCTGGGCGTTGGTTATCTCCCTGATTATTGACTTTGGGGAGCTAGTATCTGGGTGCTTCCCAAACCCACAGCATTTTTTAGTGACAGTCATACAACACAATTCTCATAACTTCATATGCATTAATGATGTACATATTTAGCTAGAAACAATGGCTTTCAGCAGATCAAACCTTTCCCCTGATACCTTACTTGATACATGATACCATGCTTTATATGCAATATCACAATTATATACAAATGATGAATATGGGGGCTAGAGGGCTCTTCCCTGGGGTGTAGAGTGTCACAGTTGGCATAACTAAATTGGCAAGGGTCAGTCATTTTTATGTGTCTCAGAGTGATCTACCACAACGTCAAGGAGAAGACTGTAGCACAGTGTTTCCCAAACTGTGTTCCGTGGAACACTGGTGTTCCGCACGATGTGAATAGGTGTTCCGTGAAAGAATCATAATTAGAAAAAAGGGTCTTTAATTTTTTTTTAATTTTAAATTTGGCATATTTGAAGCATAGTTTACAACTCTTTTTGAATGACTATAATTTAACGTAAAACTCTTTTTCCGGTTATTGATAGATCTTGTATTGAATATCATGGCGTAAAGAGAACGTGGCACGCAAGCATGTTGATGTCTACCCCTTTCGGGCACGTTTCAGTTAGTGACGTCGTACCCCTTCCGCTCGCGGCTGCGCGAACTGCAGTGGTATGCACACACCATTTTCTTTACGCCATGTTGAATATAACATATTCACTCAACACGTTCAAACCTGTGGGTCTTTACCGTGTGTGCGATAAGCACAACTAAACTAGCTTCGCTCGAAACAATATAAATATTTGTGACAAACAAAATTTGACAAAAATCAGTATTTCTAAATATTGTTACTAAACCTAATCACCATGGATTTGTGGCTAAAAGAAGGAACTTTGAAACGAAAAGCATGTTCTTCTGGTACTCCAACTGTGGCCGAAATAAACGAGTAAAATATTGTGACACTTCAAAGTGAGGATGAACAATTGCAGTCTTTTGTTGCCGAAAAATCTGTTGTTACTAGTGAGTTATCCAAGGTGAAAGAATTTCCACCGAAGTATATCAAAAAACAAGAAGAAGCAGGTGTTAAAAGACCGAAACGAAAGTATGATGAAAGTTATTTGTCTTTCGGTTTTACGTGTGTTGGAAATAAAGATGTTCCTGATGTGCAGTGCGTCGTGTGCAACAAAATACTAGCAAACAGTTCATTGGCTCCTGCTAAACTTCGTAGGCATTTGGAAACCAAGCATGCTGAATACAAAGACAAAGATATAAGTTTTTTCAAGAGGAAGTGTGACTCACTTGGAAATTATAAACTTTTGATGATTAAAATTGCTAAAACAGACAACAAAAGTGCAACAGAGGCATCTTATCGAGTAAGTTACCGTATTGCGCTTGCCGGAGAAGCTCACACTATTGGAGAAACGCTTATCAATCCTTGCATGAAAGATATTGTAACGTGCATGTTAAGCAAGCAGTCTGGTAAAAAAATTGATGCTGTACAATTGTCAAATAATACTGTTGCACGTCGTATTAAAGATCTTGCCGATGACATAGAAAAAGAGCTAGTCTGCTGACTGAAAATTTGCCATGAGTATTCATTGCAACTAGATGAGTCCACAGACGTTTCAGGCCTTGCTGTGCTACTAGTATTTGTCCGATATAGATTTAATAATACTATTGAAGAGGCTGCTCTTATGTTACTCTCTGCAAAGCAACACAACTGGAGAAGAAATATTCAACTGCATCAACAATTTTATCAGAAAGCATGAAATTAGTTGGGGAAAATGTATTGATGTATGTACTGATGGTGCTCGGGCAATGATTGGGAAGATGAAGGGAGCTGTAACACGAATCATAAGCATGGCACCAGAAAGCGCTAAGAGCCATTGTGTTCTACACAGACAAGCACTGCATTTAAAAAAATACCAGCATATCTGAAAATTGTGCTCGATGAAGCAGTACAAATTATCAATTTTGTCAAATCTCGACCACTTCAATCCAGGTTATTTAAAATTTTGTGTGAGGAAATGGATAGTCAGCACAAAGCGGTTCTTTTACATACAGAAGTGAGGTGGCTATCCAGAGGAAAAGTGCTTGTGAGGCTTTTTGAGCTTCGTAGTGAACTACTGGTATTCTTCACTTCAGATAATTCAGGACGAAAATTTAATGACTGTCTGACAAATTCTTCATGGCTAATGAGACTTGCGTATCTTGCAGATATTTTTGCAAAATTAAATTAATTAATCTGTCGCTGCAAGGAAAGAATGTGACCATTTTTACTACAATGGATAAAATTTTGTCGTCAAAAAAGAAACTGGAATTCTGGGCATCTTCTGTAGAACAGAATAACTTCGACTGCTTCCCTACAGTACATGAATTTCTGACTGAAATAAATTCTACAATCCATGAAGAAGTTTCCAGCACCATTTTACAGCACTTACGTGACTTGCAGGCCTCTTTATTAGAATATTTTCCTACAACTACTGATGATAATGCTTGGGTTCGAAATCCGTTTGTAATTACAGCCAAATCAGTCGGCTTTACTACGCACGATTATGAAAGCCCAATTGACTTAATTTCTGACTCTGATTTGAAACAAAAGTTTAAGGATCTTCCGCGGAATAATTTTTGGAGCAGCCTAATAGAAGAGTACCTTAATGTGGCTAAAGGTGCAGTTCGAGTGCTCCTTCCTTTTGCTATAGCTTATTTGTGTGAGACGGGATTTTCGTATTATACTGCAACAAAAACCAAATATAGGAATACACTTGATGCTGCGCCTGACATGAGGATTCAACTTTCCAGCATTATTCCTAATATTAAGCAAATTTGTGATAGAAAAATGCAGAAACACCAATCCCATTAAATCCAAATTTGGATTTCTGTTTATAAAAATAGATTTTCCTAGTAAAAATCTAATTTGTTTGGTGTTTGTGTATATATATAAAACAGGTTTTTTAAAGTAGAACACTGTTTTAAATTTTGACTCTTGCACTTGATTTTTGTACTACATTATACGCGCTTTCCAGTTAGAAATTGTTAGTTCAAGTTACTTTAAATTTGTATTTTTTGCTTTGTTTTATAAAATACAATTATTTGAGCATAAATAATGCAATTTTTTATTTGAAAACCAAACTACTACAAAATAATATTATAAGTGTTCTGTAATAGGCTAAAAAGTGTTCTGTGGCCAAAAAAGTTTGGGAAACGCTGCTGTAGCAGATCAGAGTGTCCAACTGAATCTACTTCTGTGGGACTGGAGTCTATATCCTCATGCACTCCAGGAGATTTGTCAAAGGCTGTAATGTCCAACTGCTGAAGTATTACCATCTCCTGACCATGAAAGTGGTTTCTTAATCATGATCTCCTAAACCAGGACCCTATGAATGTGTTAATGGCCTGGATGTTGATTGGTTTCAATACCGAAGAAGATTGCTGGGGGCTTGTCTACCCTTGGAACAGTACTGTGACACAGCTGTGGCGCTTCGGCTGTGCCACTGTAGTGCTTCAGAGTAGATACTACCTACGCTCCTGGGAGTGGGGTGCTTCTGTTGACATAGCGCTATCTGCACCGGGGGCTAGGTTAATATAGCTACGTCTCTCAGGGGTGTGGATTTTTCATGCCCGGGAGAGATGTAGCCAGGGCCGACGAGAGGGGGGGAAGCCAGTACAAATTACCGGGGCCCCGTGGTCCGGAAGGGGGCCCAGGGCCCGGATTCCTCCCCCTCATTGTCCCTGTTTAGCCGGTTTGCCCTTGTTGGGGGGCCTGAAAAAATTCTGGAAGGGGGCCCCGCCCTTACTGGTGGGCCCGAAACATTTTTTTCACCGGGGCCCGAACCCGCTCTCGGCGACCCTGGATGTAGCTATGCTGATTTAAGTTCCCAGTGTAGGCCAGCCATTTGTTGGGAAGAGTAGGAAGAAGTCTGCATCCAATACTTTCTCCAAGATGTGGGATATATTCTTTCAGTGTTGGGCGAGAGAAGAAGATTGACATTTTCTCCTGCTCCCTTAAACATACCCTTGAGTGATACTGGCAGAGTGTAAGAAAAGCTGCAAGGTGAATTATCTATACACTTTGGCAGTTTCTCAGTTTTTTGTATCTAGCTTAGAGATATTGGATCTCATTCTTTCACAAATCAATGATTATATTCAGTAAAACACCAGCGAACTATTCCACAGTGACGTCTTTTGTAAGTTTTCTATGTTGTTATGGATTCCATATTTGAACATAAGGGAAAATTTCCCCTTCAAGAATCTCACTTTCAAAGATGTGTGTTTAGTTGCTGGGACTTTGGCTTGAGTTTCGTCCTTTATACCACCTCCCTGTCTTCAGACTTTTTCTGGGTCAAACAATATTTCATCCTCCCCCGAGTTTATTCCAAAGGGCAATAGACTTTTTCGTATTAATTAAACAATTGTTCTACTGACCCTAGGCCTAGTGCCTTCTCCCTCACAGGGGGAAACGTTTTCTGTTCTGTACATAATGTGACTGATTAAATTTTACCCCCTCATGCACAACCAGTAAGAGAACCTGTGCTGCTTTTCATCTGCTTCCAACAAGAGAAAACAGCATGCAGTGCTTCCATTGCCTGCTAAATAAAGGATTGCATCCAGTTGGTTTAAGATTACCGAAAGGTTGCATCTGCATCCTGACAAATGTTACTCCTTGTATACAGCAGCATGTCAACCTTGTGCTTGGAGGGATGAGGCACTGGCCTCCCTGATCTGTAAAGTAACCACCTGGTCCTCCCCCTACACATTTATTTGCTATTGTCAGTTGGACCTGTAGTTGACTGAATTCAGAAGAACTGTCATGAAAGCTACACTGAAGCTGCTTTTCTAGAGCATTTATTAATAGTCATGCTTCTGATAGTCAATACTTTCAGCCGACCACATGGGAGGAAAGGGCCATGTGACAAGGGAGACTCACAGATTATCCAGTTTATTGTGGTTCTCTTCTAGCCTGCATTCTCTGCCATATACCCTGAAGCAATGTTGCTTAGAATAGCCAATTTTTTCTTCTCTTTACTTATTCTGTAGCCTATTTCTTGAGTTGGAAGTTTCTCTGAAGAGCAGGACTGGGGGAGTTGCCTGACAGATCTTGTCTTCCATTTTCTGTTTGGTGGAGCTATAATGCTGATAATCAGGGTTATTGCCGTGTAGGATGAAATAACAGAGATAAATGACAAACCAAATTTCCTGGTATCACCCTTTCATTATTCTGTATTATAATGTATTCAATTTTACTTTTGTTTAACCATTAGCTTTAAAGATACAAAGTATATTTAATACACAAATGCCTGGTTGGTCTAAAAATATTTCTTTTATTCTTAACTTGGATGAAAAGAAACTAATAATATCTCTTCATTTTAAAGTATTATACAGTGTTGTAAGCGACTGCCATTTAGAAAAGAACTAATACAGCTCTTCAGATCAGAACGTCAATAAAGCACTCAAATATTTATTATTTGTAATCAAATTTTGCAGCATTTTTAATCATATGCCTGCTGTGCACTAATTTCTCAATGCTCCTATTTATAAATAAGTACCTATTATTATTAACAAGAATCTTCATTAGAGAGTTCCCCAAACAATTGTGAGTGCCATCAACAATCTGTTGCCATCAAGTGTTGTTAAGAATAATTAAGAGAATTATGGAGTTCTAATGGGACGATTAAAGGAAAGTCTTGTCTTCAAATGGAAGAAAAATTGAGGGTTAGGGAAACAATTTTGAAACTATAATATTTTAACTACTTCCCAACTGGAATTTTATTGCCACTGTCATGCTTCCATGTTCCATTGAGAAAAATGCAATTGTTGGAAGGTACTTGGTTAGCTCAGATGACCATGCATATACTAGATGGGTTCAGTAACAGGTAGAAAGTTTTGTCAAATAGCTGAAAATCATAGTTCTTTAGTCACACAACTTAAGCTCTCAAAACAAATTTGAAATGTCCTCAAGATTTTTCATATAAATTCACAAACAACAAAGGGGTTGTATCTCTTCCTGCCCTGTGACCCTGGGTGCTGCTGTGATGTGAAGCTTTTTCTCATAGCCCTGACACCAGCATTCTGCTCACATTACAATGTCCTCACCCTGGCTTCCTGGTTACTTCTTGCAGAATGACACCAACAGCTATTCCAGTCCCGAGGCTCCCCCAAACCATTTCCCTGCAGTTTCCAGTCCCTCTCACTGGACCCTCACACAAGTTAAGTTTGCTGCCTCCAAAGAGACAAAGTGCACACACTAGCCTGGTAGTTTAGCTGAGGATATTACTCAGGCAACCTTAAGTCTGCACCCATAGTGCCACCACAGTTTACAACAATTAAACTGCTAGACCTTACTCTTAATTGTAATGACCTTCTGTGGGGACAGAGAGATGGTTATTGAGTGAATATTAATATGGAGATATACCTATCTCATAGAACTGGAAGGGACCTTGAAAGGTCATCGAGTCCAGCCCCCTATCTTCACTAGCAGGACCAAGTACTGATTTTTGCCCCAGATCCCTAAGTGGCCCCCTCAAGGATTGAACTCAAACCACTGAGCTATCCCTCCCCCCAAATTAATATATGGAGATATATTAGCTGCATCACCATAATAGAAAAGCTCAGAACATTCAAAAGGAAAGTGTATCTTTATTTCCAATTTCAAGGAATTTTAATTTGTGTGTGTTTTCAGAAAAACACAATGTTCTCCTGGGCATTTTGGCTGAAGTAAGTGATGGATAGATTCTTTCAGCCTTAACTCCTGATTAGTGAAGTGTTTAGCTTGCCTGGGAATTTCTTTTAGTTTGTATAAAAGATTTCAGAATTACTCAGGGAGAGAAATCCCTGGAGACTTCTTGAAAGTTGCATAGAGATTCTGAGCCTTGGATTTTGCAAGGCATTCAGCAACGTATCCCATTTTTTTCTCAGGCTACATCTACACTACAGGGGGGGGTCGATTTAAGATACGCAAATTCAGCTACGCGAATAGCGTAGCTGAATTCGACGTATCGCAGCCGACTTACCCCGCTGTGAGGACGGCGGCAAAATCGACCTCCGCGGCTTCCCGTCGACGGCTCTTACTCCCACCTTCGCTGGTGGAGTAAGAGCGTCGATTCGGGGATCGATTGTCGCGTCCTGACGGGACGCGATAAATCGATCCCCGAGAGGTCGATTTCTACCCGCCGATTCAGGCGGGTAGTGTAGACCAGGCCTCAGACAGCCTCTTTCCTTTGTATATGACTTCTTCCCTCCTGCTCCCCATATAGGACCACATATCCCCCATGTGGCTTTCCCTCCTCTGTTCTTTTCAGACCACATCCACCTATACCCCAAGTGGTATCTCCTGCCAGTCATTCTCTCCATGTTGCCTATGCATGCTCATAAATTGCCTCTGGGGCTATGTGCCTTTTGCAAAGCATGCATAAAATGATACTTATATATTATTCCAACATCAGACTGTTCATGTACTATCAAACTGATTAGTATTGTATGCTTCTATCCTGTATATTCTAGACACTTCAAAATATAGATGTGTATTTGCTTAAAATATACATGTTGTTACTTTTAAGCATCTGTGTGGATTTGTATTCTCATAATCATACCTTTTAAATGATGATGTTCGTCCATCGTGATCGATGAAGACTTCAACAACTCATTCTTTCGATGACCGGGCTCTGTGCGTCCAAAGATGACTGATCAGTCCGATTCGGGCATGGAACGTCCTGTCACACGTCGGGCAGACATGTAATGGCGCTGTCAATGATGTACGAGCAGCTCTGGACTTGCGCAGCTCACGCTTTTTTTCAGCCTCAGCAATACGCCTTGCCTCAGAGGTATTACTGCCTGTGTGAATGAGGCTGTGCCATGCTGGATGGTTCAGTGCGAAGGTTTCCCATGTGGCGGTGTTGATCTCGAAGGACTTCAGAGATCTTCAGCATGTCCTTAAACCGCTTCTTTTGTCCTCCATGGGAGCGCTTTCCCTGAGTGAGTTCTCCGTAGAAGAGCTGTTTAGGAATGCGTTCGTCTGACATTCTCACGACATGTCCGGCCCACCTGGTCTGGGCTCTCATCAGCAGTGTGTGAACTGACGGCAGACTGGCTCTAGTAAGGACATCAGTATCGGGCACTTTGTCCTGCCATCTGATTTTTAGAAGCTTTCGCAGACAGGAAATGTGGAAGTGATTGAGCCTTCGTGCATGACTCCAATAGACAGTCCACATCTCGCAGGCGTACAGCAGAGTTGGAAGCACCATTGCTTGGTAGACCTTCAGCTTCGCTGGTAGGCTGATCCCTCGATGTTCCCAAACGTTGGAGCGCAATCGGCCAAATGCAGAGCTGGCTTTAGCAATTCTGCAGTTTACTTCATCATCGATTGACACTGCTCGGGAAAGGGTACTGCCCAGGTATGTGAAGTGGTCCACTGTCTGAAGTCTCTGTCCATTTACAGTGATGGACGGTTCTGAGTACAGAGCGGGGGGAGCTGGCTGGTGCATGACCTCAGTCTTCTTGACGTTAATGGTGAGACCGAAGTTGTTGCATGCAGTTGAAAACTTGTCCATACTGGCTTGCATTTCTGGCTCTGTACTAGCATTCAGAGCACAATCATTGGCAAAGCGAAAGACTCGAAGTACAGTTTCCTTCACCTTGGTGATGGCACGCAGTCGCCTCAGATTGAATAGTTTCCCGTCAGTTCTATACTTCAGGCCTACTCCTTCAGTGCAGTGTTGAAAGGCATCAGTCAAAGTGGCAGAGAATATCATGCTGAACAAAGTGGGTGCTAAAACACACCTTTGCTTGACGCCGTTGGTGACTGGGAAGGCCTCGGATGTTTCACCGTCATCCAGGACACGAGCCATCATACCATGATGAAATTGACGTACCATTCGTATAAATGTGTCTGGACAGCCAAATTTCGACATGATCCTCCACAGGCCCTGGTGACTGACCAGAGTCAAACGCTTTCGTGAGGTCCACAAAAGTTGTGTAGATTTCACGATTCTGCTCTTGACATTTCTCCTGTAGCTGACGCACAGCGAAGATCATGTCAATAGTCCCACGTCCCTTGCGAAAGCCACACTGTGATTCTGGCAGTAAGCCCTTCTCCAGGTGAGTGATCAATCGGTTCAACAGA